>NC_132791.1:20815000-21440000 GCF_048418805.1 Vulpes vulpes
AGAACAATGCTTGATGTATAGCAAACACTCAATTGTATTAATTATTGCCATGATGATGACAATTCAGCACTCTCCATTCTTCTGATGCAAAAACTGATCATGAGGAAAAGTCATCAATAAGGTAGCTGAAATAAGTGAAATCTATTGCAAAACAGTCAACACTCAGATGTGGCCAAACCTAAGAGAATGTGAAAATTCATCGTTTAAATGAGCTATTGATATAGATATGACAGTGAAAAAAAAGACCCAAAAGTAGAGGACAAATTAAAAATATAGATTTTGTCAGGATAAAGGTGCTTGTAGCTACTTTCTCTGTAGAAAGAAAAGAATTCAGAAACATCAATAAGCAACAACTGTACCATGTGCAATGTACCTAGTTTTACATTTAACTAAGGCACACTCACTCAGTAATGCTCTTAGTTGTTCAAAAATACACAAAGAATATGTGATCAGATAAATCTGCTCTCAGATTTTATAGTTAAATTTTGAAATAAAAAAAGTTAAAATATCTTGGTCATTGGCGAAAAACACAAGTATTCCATGCCACTCTTAAAGTTTATTATCTTTCTTCAGTTTACTCAAAGCTTACTTAATTTCTTTTTACCACAAGGTTTAAATAATAACAATCTCAGTGTCCTTACTAGCCTTTCCCGCTTGCTAAGAAAGTGGCTATCAGAAAGGAGAAACTTGGAGGAACAGAACTCTATAATTTGGGGAATCTCTAGCCACTTTAGTAGTGAATACATAAACCATGTACACAAGTGAAGAAAGGTCTTATTTCCTGCTGTCTAGCACCTTAACTCCCTCTTTCTATAGCTTTTGGCACACTCAGATCTCTCCTGTTTCTAAAAAAACCCCCCAAACTTCCTCTGAACAACAATTAAAACTCCAGCTGATTTCATTGTCTCTTTGGTACTGGTGCTGACATTCTGGGATTAACTGTGAACCAGTTCTCATACCTTCTATACCACATCGCTTTCCTAAACCCACTAGCAGGTACCAGAAGTTTTAAACTAGATTCAGAAGAGATAAAGTAAAGGTAAAATATTTTAAAATGGGAGTTCAGAACTTTATTTATAAACCAATTATACAAAGTCCATTATAAATAACAAATAGGTAGTAGGGGGATCCTTAGGTGGCTCAGCGGTTTAGCGCCTGCCTTAGGCCCAGGGAGTGATCCTGGAGTCCCAGGATCGAGTCCCACATCAGGCTCCCTGCATGGAGCCTGCTTCTCCCTCTGCCTCTGTCTCTGCCTCTCTCTCTCATGAATAAATAAATAAAATCTTTAAAAAAATAAATAGGTAGTAGAAGAAATCATTTTTTTAAAAAAGATTTTATTTATTCATTCATGAGAGAGAGAGAGAGAGAGAGAGAGGCAGAGACAGAAGCAGAGGGAGAAGCAGGCTCCATGCGTAGCCCGATGCGGCACTCGATCTCGGGACTGCGGGATCACACCCTGAGCCAAAGGCAGATGCTCAACCGCTGAGCCATCCAGGAGTCCCTAGAACAAATCATTTTATTACTACTGAAAGTAATCCAGATTCATCTTAACCAACTATATTAAACTCCTTTTATTTGTAATTATTCCCTGATATCCAGTTCTACTTCTCCAATTCTCAAGGGATTCCCTGGGAAAATTTCCTTTTCATTTTGTCCCAAAAATCTTACAGTATACAGGATATCCCAGGCATATAGTAATCATCTTTAGTTCCAAAGCTGTGCTGGTACTATGGTAGCTTTAGTCTAAAAACTTGTCCTTTTCTTAAAAAAAAAAAAAAAAAAAGAATGACATTAAATGTTATAAAAGGAATACATATTCATTATAAAGACAGAAAATACAGATAAACAAAAATTAAGTTACCTGTAATACTACCACCTGAGATTACTATTGCAAACATTTCAGAATATTTTATTCTACATTTTTTCTATATGCAAACAATAAACAACTGAAAAACAAAATTTAAAAAACAATACCATTTGCTACAGTTCTAAGAAAAATGAAGTACTTAGTATAAATCTAAATATGCAGAGAATGTATATAATGATAATTACAAAACTCTGGAAAAAAAAAAAACTCTGATAAGCGAATCTGAAGACCTAAATAAATGGAACACACATACTATGTTCATGGATGGAAGACTCAAAATATTAGAGTCCATTCTCTCCACAGTAATCAAGAGACTGAACACAATACCAATCAATGTCCTATCAAGATTTTTTTGGATTTACATAAGACTTATTCTAAAGCACACCTGGAACAGGAAAGGAACTAGAATAGTTAAACTAATTTTATAAAATAATAACAAGGTTTAAGAAATCATGTTATCTGATTTTTTAAAAAAGATTTTATTTATTTATTCATGATAGACATAGAGAGAGAGAGAGAGGCAGAGACACAGGCAGAGGGAGAAGCAGGCTCCATACTGGGAGCCTGACGTGGGACTCGATCCGGGGACTCCAGGATCGCGCCCTGGGCTGAGGGCAGGCGCTAAACTGCTGAGCCACCCAGGGATCCGTGTTATCTGATTTTAACACTTAATATAAAGCCATAAATAATCAGGACAGTGTGATACTGATGAGAGGAATAGATACTTAATGCAATAGAATAGACTCCAGAAATGAATCCACAGATATGGCCATTTAATCTTTGACAAAGAGGTAAAGCAACTCATTGGAGAAAGGAGTCTTTTCAATCAAGGTGATGAACAACTTATCATCCATACATAAAAAAATGAACCAACTTCACACTTTATAGAGAAATGAACTCAAAATGGATCACAGATCTGAATACAAAACATAAAACAATAAACATTTTGGAAAAATACACATTAGTCTTTGTAAACTGCAGTTAGATAAAGAGTGTTTAGGGACGCCTGAGTGGCTTGGTGGTTGGGTGTCTGCCTTCAGCTTAGGGTGTGATCCCAGGCTCCTGGGATTGAGTCCTGCATCAGGCTCCCTGCAAGGAGCCTGCTTCTCCCTCTGCCTATGTCTGTGCCTCTCTCACTGTGTCTCTCATGAATAAATAAATAAAATCTTAAAAAAAAAAAAAAAAGAGGGCAGTCCCGGTGGCGCAGCGGTTTAGTGCCACCTGCAGCCCAGGGTGTGATCCTGGAGACCATGGATCAAGTCCCACATCAGGCTCCTTGCATGGAGCCTGCTTCTCCCTCTGCCTGTGTCTCTGCCACCCCCCCCCCTCTGTGTTTCTCATGAGTAAATAAATAAATAAATCTTTAAAAAAGAAAGAAAGAAAGAAAATAAACACCATAATTAAAAACTAGGAAAGGATCTGGACACTTAACCAAAAAGAACATAAGGATAGCAAATAAGCACATGAAAAGATATTCAACGTTTTTAGCCATTAGGCAAATGCAAACTAAACAGGACAGATACTACACAACTATTAGAATGTCTAAAATAAAAAATACCAACAATATCAAATGCTGATGAGGATACAGAACAATTGGACTTCTCACTTTGCTGGCAGGAATGCAAAATGGTTCAGCCGCTCTGGACAACAATATGGCAGCTTCTTATAAAGTTAAACATACATAGAACCAGCAATCTCCACCTAGAAATTTACCTTAAAGAAACGAAAACTATGTTCACACATAAACTATAAACAAATATTCATAGCAGCCTTGTTTGTAATAGTCAGCAACTATAAACAACTCAAATGTTCTTCAATGGATAAATGGATAAACAAACTGTAATACATCCATACAATGGTATGCTACAAAGGAATACACTACATGGAACAACATAGATGAAACCTCCTAGATATCATATAAGTGGAAGAAGCTGGTAAAGCTTCTTTGAGCTTTGTAAAGCTCAAAACTTTACAATGGTATGACTTCATTTACATGAATGAAATACCATTTTACTCTTGAGAAAACAAACGATAGTAATGGAGAATGAATTAATGGTTGCCACAAGCTTTGGATGAAGAAGGGTGTGACTATACAGAGATAGCATGAAGGAGTTTTTTTGGGGTGATTAAACTGTTCTGTATTCTGATTATGGTGGGGTTTATGTGAATCTATTCCTTTTTTTTTTTTAAAGATTTTATTTATTTATTCATGAAAGACAGAGAGAGAGAGAGGCAGAGACACAGGCAGAGGGAGAAGCAGGCTCCATGCAGGGGGCCCAATGTGGGACTCGATCCTGGGTCTGCAGGATCAGGCCTGGGAGCTGAAGGCAGTGCTAAACTGCTGAGCCACCCAGGCTGCCCAGGTTTATGTGAATCTATACATATTCATATAACTGAACACCAAAAGAAAAAAAGTCAATTTTACTATTAAAGAAAGGAGAATGAGGTGCCAGGCTGGCTCAGTCAATAGAGTATGTGTCTCTTGATCTTGGGATTCTAAATTTGAGCCCCATGTTGGGTGTAGAGATTAAAAATATAATCTTAAAAAAAAGAACGAATATAGGCTAGATTGGTTACTGACGATACCATTTCTAAAATGTTTATAAGCAGTAATAGAATATTGCACATTAAATATCAAGGTAAAAAATAATAAAACGAGGGGATCCCTGGGTGACTCAGCAGTTTAGCGCCTGCCTTCGGCCCAGGGCATGATCCTGGAGTCTCAGGATCCAGTCCCACGTCGGGCTCCCTGCATGGAGCTTGCTTCTCCCTCTGCTTTTGTCTCTGCCTCTCACTCTCTCTGTGCCTCTCATGAATAAATAAATAAAATCTTTTAAAAAAATTATAAAATGAATATATGTGCACTATAAAAATATAAGGAATAGTGGGGTACCTGGGTGGCACACTTAATTGAGCATCCAACTCTTGATTTTGGCTCAGGTCGTGATCTCAGGGTCAAGAGATTGAGGTGTCTACTTGCAAATTTTTTTCCCCTCTCCTTCTGCCTCTCCCCACCATGCTTTCTCTCACTCTCTCTAAAGTAAATAAATAAAAACCTTTAAAAAATATATTTATATATAAAGAAATTTAAAAAACCTATAATTCTTGACATAGTTACAGTAAACATTTTGGAATTTTTTAAAAAAGATTTTATTTATTTTTTCATGAGAGACACACAGGAGAGGCAGAGACATAGTCAGAAGGAGAAGTAGACTTCTCGCAGAAAGCCCAATGCAGGACTCAATCCTCGGACCCTGGGATCATGCCCTGAGCTGAAGGCAGATGCTCAATTGCTGAGCCACCCAGGTGTCCCTAGAATATTTCATTCCAAATTTTTTTCCTTGCAAATCTATATATATAAATATGTGTATTTATAAGGAAATAGGATTATATTGCATATACTGTTTTGTAATTTATGCATTTCACTTAATGTACGAGTAACTTTGATTTCAATATTAATTTTTATATCATTTAAAAATTTTTAAAAAGTGTTATTTTATTATTTATATTAGAGGGAGGGGGAGGGCAGAAGGAGATGGGAAAAAAAGTAGACTGTGTTGAGTGTGGAGCCGGATGTGAGTTCAGTCTCACGACCCTGAGATCTGAAAACCACGAGTCCGAAACCAAGAGTCCAATGCTTAACCAACTGCGCCACCCAGGTGCCCCTTACATTGTTTTTTAAATAGCTGAAGAGTATTCCATTATATGGGATGTACTGTTAAGTTGCTTAAGTGAGCTAGGATGTTAAATTTGGGGGTTGCTTCTAATTATCTTTATTATAAACAATTCTGAGATGAATATTTTTATAGATGTACCTTTGAAAACATCCATCACTGAACTCCAGAAAGGTGATTCAAATGTACATCCGTGTCTAGCACAACTTCTCTAACATTATTCTAAAACATTTTTCTTTCTATTTGTAAGAGCTTTTTCTATATTATAACTATCCTATCATGTATTTTATAAAAGCCTTTCCCAAGTTGTGGTCTGTCATTTAATTTCATTAATGGTCTCTTTGGATGGACATTTTTTTAAAAGTTACATCTATTCTCCCTTTTCTTTTATGGTCTCTGACATTGGCGTCTTTGTTTTCTAATAAGAGCACTTAATCCATTTATTTATTGTGATAATTGATATGTCTGGTCCTATTTTATCCTCATACTTGTGTTTTTATGCATTCTTGCTGCTTCCATTTTTTCCTATCACTTGATATTTTTCTTTTACCTCATTTTAAATTAGTAATCTAAAATTTATATGGCTTATTTTTCTTCTTGTAATTAAAACAAGCTTCATTTTATTGCAATTATCTATGATCTACCATATAGCTTTCAAATTACATTTTTGAAAGAATTTTTTCTAATATTAATAAGTTTAAAAACAGATCAGTAGGAAATATTCATACATGTACATTATGCTTCCTAGTTTCAGTGTTCATTGCTGCTAATTTTATTCTGATTTTTTCATTAAATTCATAAATGAACAACAGCTTGGCCATGTCATCTATTTTTCTCAGAATGCTCTACCCTCTAGGGATTGCTCTACTGCCTTCTGGCATTTAGTATTGCACAGGAGAAGTTTGATGCAAGCTTGATGTTGTGTGTGTGTGTGTGTGTGTGTTTCCTGTCTGGATGTCTGTGTGATTTTCGTTTGTATGACATTAAGACATTTCACTAGCATATGTCTAGCTGTGGGATTTTTTTCTCTCACATATTGGGTGCATGCTCTCTTAATCAGAATTTTTGTTCATTTTGCTTTGGATCACTTCTTCTCTACTCACAATGTGAAAACTGAATTGGGATTTTCTTAATTTTCCTCCTATTTCTTATAATGAGTTTATTTCATTTGGGGTCATGTCTGATTCATTTTTTAATCTACCAGTTCCTTCATATATGCCTTAAGTTTTTTCTATCAGCTCATCCTAAAATTTTTTTTTTTTAAAAAAAGAGAGACATGTCAATCTGGCTAGTATTGGGTACTGAGGTGGTATCTGTCAAGGACTGTATAGGTCTCTGATAAACCACTCATGGAAAAATTTAGTTTTCTCAGAGGTCTGGCTTGTGAGGAATAGGGAGGGAGTTTTAATTATAAAGGTCTGCAAAGTATGGATGGTTTATCCCAATGAAAACTGTTATCTACTTCATTAAAAGACCATTCCGATTGTCCCAGATTCTTATAAATGTAAGGCTGTACAACATGGCAAGATCACACTTGTTATTAAGTTGAAATCTTACAGAAATCATGATCTTTTTGTAAACAAAGGAAACAATACAATAAAAAGACAAAGGCAAAGCTAATGGCATGTCTCCTAGCCCTCTTCCAATCCATTATCCAAATCCTGATAATGGATCTAATGTTAAAAATCTAATGTTAGTAGCCTACCAGCTTGCTACGCATTCTTCTATCTCTTTTGTTAATAAATGAATATATTATATATATATACACATATGTATTTTGTTCAAAATATACATACATACATATATGTATGTATATATACGTACAAGCACAAAGCTCATTTTTTAAAAAATATTTTGTTATTTTTTTTTAAAAGATTTTATTTATTTATTCATGAGAGACACAGAGAGAGAGGCAGACCCATAGGCAGAGAGAGAAGCAGGCTCCCCATGGGGAGCCCAATGCAGGACTTGATCCCAGTACCTCAGGATCACAACCTGAGCCAAAGGCAGATGCCCAACCACTGAGCCACCCAGGTGCCCTATTTGTTATTATTATTTTTAAGTAATCGCTACACTCAATGTGGGGCTTGAACTCACGGCCCCAAGACCAAGAGTCATGTACTCCACCAACCAAGCCATCCAGGTGCCACTCATTTTGTTTTTTACTGAAATAGAATCATTCTACAGACATCTGTAAATTTTCAAGAGGAAACAGGTGTACCTTTTAAATGGAATACCTAAGTAATTTAATTAGTACAAAATTGAAGAAAACAGTGCTGTCTTTAAGATGAGTAAACTGGCAAAGAGATGTCCATAATTAAGTCCTTGAATACTTTTACAGGTTGAAAATCATTCTTAGTTGCTGTATTTTCCTTCACTATGGACAATTTGAGGGAGATTATTAGAATTCAGAAAACTGTATGAGGGGCGCCTGGGTGACTGAGTTGTTAGTTAAGCATCTGACTTTGACTCAGGTTGTGATCTTGGGGTCCAGTCCTGGTATCAAGCTCCAAGTCAGGCTCCATGTTCAGAGCGGAGAGTCCACTTCTCTCTCTCCCTCTCCCCGCCTCCCCCGCCCCCAGCTCATGTGTGGCCTTTCTCTCTCTCAGATAAATAAATTAAAAAAAAAAAAAAGAAAGAGAAAGAAAACTATGAGATTTATATAGTCCAGGGAAGGTGACCTTAGTCTGTAATGCTTGGTAAATAAAACTTTTAGCCTTCTGGGTGTTAATGAGAATCTAATTTCCTCAATTTCATTCCCCAAATTCATAACTTAGATAACTATGTCCCAGCCTTTGTCCTCTTATTGGACCTAACAGTCAAATTCAAGTCCAACTTTATATGGGCTTTTATACTTGGACTGAAAATTAAAAAAAAAAAAAAAAAAAAAGAAAGAAAAAGAAAAAGAAAGAAAAAAAGAAAAGGTGAGGGGTATAATGAGTTTTAAATTGAATACACTTCCCAGTGGTCTGCTTTTGCATTTCTCAAAGACTCATGTCTTCCCAATGTGACTGCACTGAAAAGTTCATACCTAAGTCCCATAAAAATCTCAATGAAAAACTAAAGTTTATTTATTTCTTTAATTTTTAGGGCTGTTAATTTTGGTAGACTATAAGGAGACAATCCTTCCCCTGTTTTGGTGGAAGTCAGGGATCTGGAGAAAGGGAACTGTCTTTATCCTCCACAGTTATTCTTATAATTTTTATAAAGAAAATGTAAACCTGCTCTCAGTCTGCTAGGTCTACTGAAAGTGACTAGTGTTAAGTAATGAAGCATATGCTACAGGGAGAGTTGCAGAAACTGGGGGAAATTGTATAGGTTAGTCACAGATGACTTGAAAGGATACCATTTAGTACAATTTCAAAATAAGGACTGGTTCTCCTTCAAACTATAACCATGTTAAATTACACACCTTCAGTTAAAACCTTCTACCCTCTAAGGTTATTTCTATATATATATATTTTCTTAGTAACTATATATATAAAACCATGAAAAGTTTCAGATATTCATTTATTAGGTGGTTTGGGAACAGTTCCAATGAATTATTAATTACTAATTCCAGGATTTACTCCCTGAACAATGAACACATATGAATTTTCACTAACATTATCATGAGTTTTGCATATACCAATCAAGAGGATAAGAGACCTCCAAGCACAGAATCTACTTAACTTCCTTGGGGGTATTCTGGTCTCTCAGGTAAATAAGCCTATTCAACAATTATTTTTTATTAAGCAAATCAATCAATCCTAGTCATGACCCATTGGTCTAATGTTATGTTTAAACAACATGAAAATGCTATAAAAGAGAAATAAAGTATTCTAACCCAAGTCATATTTTTTCTTTATATTCAAGTTATAATATTAAGGTGTCAGCAGAACTACATACTTATATGAACATTCATACCAATCTATTACAATGATATACTTTTTGTCTTGACATCAGTTAAGTTTGGCAGGAAAATTAGTTTATGATTATTTGAATTGTAAAAGATTATCAGAATTTTAGTTTTATTTTTCCTTTCCTTGAATCTTTTTAAGGCACTGAAAAAGATGATATATTTCATCACAAAGTGATAGATGAGAATTTTTCCATATGAAAGCTGAGGGTTGATAAACCAAAAACACAAGACTGCATCAATACTTATAATAGTAATTTCAAATGAAGACATTGAAGAAAATACTAAAGAAAGTCGAACGGCTTCTTAAGGTAGTGGGAGGGAAAATAAGAAAAAGGATTTCCTTTGCCTTACATATCTCATTTTATTTTATGCATACTATAGGTATTACAGCTTTTGGAAAACTTGTTGAAACTTGATTTAAATATTATTGAGAGATGCCTAACTCTTAATGAGTCAAGCTGAGAATTTCCAAGCCTGTACATCAATGTGCAGGATCTGACAACTTTCACAACATGACTGAATGGTAGGTAGGTAAGTGGGGTCTGTTGCCCCTAATTCACTAATTTGCTTATTCAATAACCTTGCTGAGCTCCTATATGGATGAAGCACTCCACCAGAATCTGGAGATACATCATTGAACATATCTGAAAACAGACACAGAGTTTACATTCTAAATAGGCGAGCCAGAAAAATACACAGAGTGTATGATACAAGCGTTACAGAGGAAAACAAGGCACAGGGAATGTTGGAGGTACTATTTTAATTAAGGTGGTCAGGGAAGGCCTGTCCACAAAGGAGATATTTGTGTAAAGGTATGAAGGAGATGAGTCATTGTGAATACCTGGATACCTAGCACAGAGAACAGCAGGTAGGGGCAAGAATATATTTGGTCTTTTAAGGAAAAGCAACAAGACCAGGTAGAGTAAGCAAAGGATTACTATAGGAAATGTGGTCAAGAAGCTAGATCACATATGGCCTCATTGGTGATTACTCTGGGAGAGACTCAAAGTCATATTTAAGGTTTTTGGATAGAGGATTGATATAATCTGTTATGTTTTAAAAGGATTACTCTGGATACCTGGGCTGGCCAAGTCAGTAGAGCATGCATGATCTTGGGGTTGTAAATTAAAGTCCCACATTGGATGCAGAGATTACTTAAAAATAAAATCTTTAGGGGTGCCTGGGTGGTTCAGTCAGTCAAGCATCTGACTCTTGGTTTTGGCACAGGTCATGATATCAGGGTTTGAGATTGAGCCCCAAGCTGCACTCTGCACTGGGCATGGAGCCTGCTTAAGATCCTCTCTCTCCTTCTTCCTCTGTCCTTCCTCCCCAACTTTTCTAAAAATAAAATAAATAAAATCAAATCTAAATAAATAAATAAATAAATAAATAAATAGATAAATAGGATTACTCTAACCAACTATGAAAATTGAATATAAAGGGACAAGGAGGCAGGGAACCACTCCAGGAAGCTATTAGAATAATCCAGGCAGTAGACGCTCACTTATGCTTATGCTAGGGGGATAGCGGTAGAAATGAAAAGTGGTCAAATTCTGTGAATCATTCTTTCCAGGGTTAAAGCAATGCATTAAATTATGATATAATAGAAAAGTGGCTCTCCATGAGTGGAAGAGATAGTTCAAGGAGAAATAGTTCAAGAATGGCTCCAAAAAGGAGAAACAGTCCAAGAATGGCTATAGATGTCCTTCCTCAATCTGCCTTGTCTTTGAATATAAGAGCAGGAAGGCAAGCATATAAGTGCTCAGAAGATACTGACCTGTGTGTATGTTTCAAGCCATATGATCACAGGAAAATTCCCTTAGCCTGGATCAAGGGTTCCTATGGCATTACTTTAGAGTTGATATTTCCAGAAACAAGTGACATGTTTTTATAGGCACATTTTCTTGGCTCCCTCCTATGGTGTAAGTCTTTTTTTTTTTTTTTTTTAATTTATTCATGAGAGGCAGAGACATAGGCAGAGGGAGAAGCAGGTTCTTGATAGGGAGCCCGATGTGGGACTTGATCCCAGAACTCCAGGATCACGCCCTGAGCCAAAGGCAGATGCTCAACTGCTGAGCCACCCAGGCATCCCGGTCTAAGTCATTTTTTACACCTGTCAGATATCTATTACTTGCAAGTCACCAAGCTTAGTCTTTTGATATTCTCTCACTTAATTTTCACCATCCTGGTGTCCTTTCCATCACATCACTTTTATGCTGTTCTTTCACATGTCTACCTTTCTTATACTCTGAGCTACTTGAAGGCAGGGACCATGACTTATTCATCTTTATTTCTTTAGTACTTGGAATATTGCCTGGTATGTAGTAGGCAACCAGCAAATTTTTGATAAACAAATATAAAAAGTTTATTTGGGTGATTAAACGGTAGAAGTATTTTTGAATAAATGTACACCTAATCACTATTACACAAAACAAAATGAATTAAGGAAGTCTTTAATTCAAAAACTTGATTCAGTTATTCAGCTCAATAATTGTGTTTAATTTTTAAGAGATTTTATTTATTCATGAGAGACACAAGGGGGAGGGCAGAGATATAGGCAGAGGGAGAAGTGGGTTCCTCACAGGGAGCCCGATGAGGGACTCGATCCTGGAGCCTGGGATCACACCCTGAGCTGAAGACAGATGCTCAACCGCTGAACCACCCAGGTGTCCCAATAATTGTGTTTCAATCAGTCTTATTTCTGGTCAGTAGTTATCTGAATAAAAGTAGGGAAAGGATAAGAGGAAAAAGGCATATGTATACCATTCTATGTTTCTTGGAGTTGACTAAAGATAAGATAAATGCCCTTTTCTTAAATAACTACCTGGATAAAAACTATATTCAATAACTGTTCACTTATTATATAAGCATGAAGTGATAACTACAAGACATTTGTACCAGATACTTTACATTTCCTACTGGAAATCCTCAATATTAAACTAACTTAAAAAACAAAAATCACATTGGGGCATCGGGTAGCCTAGTTTGTTGGGCAGCCAGCTCTTGATTTTGGCTCAGGTCACGATCTTGGGATCATAGGATTGAGCCCCACAGTGGGCTCTGTGCTCAGTGCAAAATCTGCTTGTCTCTCTTCCTGCTCTCTCCACTCCTCAAATAATTACATAAAATCTTATTTAAAAAAATCACCAAAATTAAACAGATACTAGTTTTCTATTTTATGTATATATTTCTTGAAGAAACATTTACTGATCACTGATGTCTGTGAAAGTCTACAGTTTATATTGAGTTCTCATTTTTAAAAGAAACTTTTGGGCTGCTAAAGTTTACTATGTTGCTGATACTTAAGAGAGCATGTTTTCACACCATCAAATGTTTAAAGAAGGGAATCAAGTGAAATATGTCCTACAAATTCTTTTTTCCCACTGCATTTAAAAACCTGACTTGAAGGAGTGACTCTAATGCTGAGCTTTCTACTAGTGGATGGTATTTGGTTTTTGTGCTTGATGATTAAATTAAAGGAGTTACTGCTAGGACTGGGAGAGAGAGGATTAAGCAAGAATTTGAAAAAAAAAGTTGCTGAAGGAAGAAAATTTAGGAAGTTTGGATTTGTTATACCAAAAACTGATGAACTCAGTCATTATGCTTTAATGGAAAAGGGTGACAGCTCAAAAATCAGTAAAGACTGCTGAGACCAGGATCATCTCTTATTCTACATATAAGTATTGTTTTCTGGGGGAGCCTGGGTGGCTCAGTGGTTGAGCTTCTGCCTTTGGCTAAGGTCGTGATCCCGGGGTACTGGGACTGAGTCCCGCATCAGGCTCCCTGCAAGGAGCCTACTTCTCCCTCTGCCTATGTCTCTGCTTGTCTCTATGTGTCTCTCATGAATTAAAAAAAAAAAAAAAAAAAAAAAAAGTACGTTCTCTGGTACCACAGACATTGCTCTTTGGCTGAAAATCAACATTGTATGCTTCCCTGCTGATCCTCAGAGGTTGTTTAAAGGGCTGAAAACTTAAACCATTACTTCTTTTTATTTGGAAAAAAAAATTTTTTTTAAAGATTTTATTTATTTATTCATGAGAAATGCACAGAGAGAGAGGCAGAGACACAGGCAGAGGGAGAAGTAGGCTCCCTCAGGGAGCCCAGTGTGGGACTCGATCCTGGGACTCCAGGATCATGCCCTGTGCCAAAGGCAGATGCTCAGCCACTGAGCCACTCAGGCATTCATGGAAAATTTTTTCATCTGTTTTATAAATATTGAGATTTTAAATATAATATCTGCATGCTTAAGATAGAAATTTGAGGGATCTTTGGAGCAGGAGTTAAACTGACAACTCCTAGAATGTTAGCAGGTGAGTTTCCTCCATGTACATTTATGAAGCATAGCATCACTTTAACTTTGAGACCTTGGGGAAAGCTTAACCTTACAGTGTTTAAGTTTTCTTCTTCTTTTTAAAATTTATTTATTTGAGAGAGAGAGCATTAGTAGAAGGGGCAGGAGGAGAGGAAGAGAGAATTTCAAGCAAACTCTGCACTGAGTGTGGAACCAGACACAAGGCTCATCTTATAATCTGAGCTGAAACCATGAGTGGGATGCTTAATCGATTGTGCTCCCATTGTAAAATGGAAGCATTAAACAGTATCTATCTTGTACAGTAGTTGTGATGATTACATAAATGACACAATCACAAATATCTACTGAGCACCTATTATGTGCTGAGAATACAACAGTGAACAAAGTACTCCCCCTTCCCTAGTTAGTAATGCATTTAGCACAGTGCTTAAACCACTGTAATTAATTATAGTTATTATTATCTTGGAAATGTCGGATATATCTTACAGAATGAGATTATGTGTGTAAGACATGTTCACACATTTTAAAATTTTCTGTATATTTAAGGGGTGCCTGCGTGGCTCAGTCGGTTGAGCATCCAACTTCTAATTTTGGCTCAGGTCTTGATCTCAGGGGTCATAAGAAAGACTGAGTCCCCCCCCCCCCCCCAAAAGACTGAGCCTATGTTTGCCTTCACGCTGAGCAGGAAATCTGCTTCTTTTCTTCTCCTTCCTGTATGTGCTCTCTCTGAAATAAATAAATAAATAAATCTTTTTAAAAAATTTTAAAAATAAAGTTTTCTGTATGTTTAAAAATTGTTGACAAGAGGAGAATCTGTGGCACTCAGAATTGGGATTCTTTCCACACTGCAGATTCTCTTTCCTTTGGAAGTTATCATTGATACAGGTTAACTTTAGCAGGCCTTGAGCCATCTTTCTATCCTTTACATTATAAAACTCTGGAATTTTAACCAAATTACTATTATGCAGTAGTTAACATATGAAGCATTTTCCAAGCAGGGTTCAGGAAAATTCATTACAGCACAAATATGAATATGACTCATCAGTTTTTGTAACAGATTCTCTTTGTACATATAACTGGTACTCTGGCATTACAGAGATCAGTGGTGTGGCTACAGGGATGTATAAAGTAAAAATGGAAGTGTCTTAATCTCTTTAACTGATAAGAAGGTAGGGTACCTATAATAACCCAGGGCTTCAGAAATCCTCTGTGAGGGATCCCTGGGTGGCGCAGCGGTTTAGCGCCTGCCTTTGGCCCAGGGCGCGATCCTGGAGACCCAGGATCGAATCCCACGTTGGGCTCCCGGTGCATGGAGCCTGCTTCTCCCTCTGCCTATGTGTCTCTGCCCCTCTCTCTCTCTTTCTCTCTCTCTCTCTCTGTGACTATCACAAATAAATAAAAATTAAAAAAAAAAAAAAAAAAGAAATCCTCTGTGAATGAGCAGCGAGTCCAGCAGGTGGGAAGATGAAAATGACAAAGAAGGGAAGATAGTACTGTCTGAGGGTATGGGCCTTAAATAAACCTGAATCATCCACATAAAGAGGGAGGAGTAATGTCTTAGAGGCAGCCATAGTGGGCAAGAAAGACTTTCGTCCTAATCAACCTAATTCTGGTACGTAGGTCAGGAAAGAGTGGGCAGCAAGCATTTGAGAGGGTTGCAGGGAAAACAATATTTTCTGTGGAGGGCCAGGTTTTGAGACAAATTTAAAGCATGTACGGGACTGGATGAATTGTTCCAGCAACCTGAGGCCAGAAGGATTCTGCTTCTAAGTGAATTCTCATGAAGCACTTCTGGGATGGTGGAAGGACTATAAGCTTCTTCAGATGGGGTCAGTGAAGTCCAGGTTTGATTGAGCTCCAAGAGAATCCTATACATGGCGGGTAGACTAGAAAAAGATCAATTATTGTCCAGAGCCTTCACCATGTAATTACAAAAAAAAACAAAAAACAAAAAAAAAAACCCCAAAAAAACAAAAACCCCCCCAACACCCAACAGTTAGATCTTGGCAGATTTAGGGGAAAGGATGCTGCCTTCTCTGAAGTCGGCCACAGCCTAACACTATCTTAAAAACTTACATTCACTGAGGCTATTATTAATCCTCAAGGCCATTTTAGATAAAGAGTTTAGCATATATTCGAGGCCAAAATTAAGAAGTTAAGCAGAATGGACTACAGATTTAATTCAGAGCTGATTATATACCCTTTTACAAATTATTCTTAACTGTTCTGTACTACAGTTTCTTATTAAAAAAAAAAAGTGCTCATGATAATATCTGAGACCCTTCTGTTATCACAGGCAAATAAGACCATATTTGTAAGAGCTTTTCAGAAGAAAAGAGTAAAGAAATATGCTATTAAGTGTAACTGCCAAACTAGAAAATCTGCCTAAAAAATTATAATTGACAGTGTAATGCAGAGTACAGTACTATAAAACTAGGACAATTTAGGATTTTTATTTTTAAGACATAGTAAATATTAAGAATAAGTTTAAGCTACTTAAAAAAAAAGATTTTATTTATTTATTTGAGAGCTAGTGAGCAAGTTAGCGAGTGAGCGTGAGCAGGGGAAGGGGCAGAGGCAGAGAATCTGGAGCCCCATGTGGGGTTCAGTCTCACAACCCAAAGATCATGACCTGTGCTGACACCAAGAGTTGGATGCTTAACCAACTGAGCCACCCAGGTGCCCAATCTATTTTTTTTTTAAAGATTTAATTATTTTACATAGTCTCTACACCCAGCATAGGGCTTGAACACACAACCCCAAGATCAAGAGTCATAAGCTCTATGGACTGAGCCAGTCAGGCACCCCAGTTTAAGCTTCTTTGTAATGAAATAACAGCTTCTATCTCTTCATCTAATCTTGAGAGCCACATGTTAGCCAACATCACTAGTTGCCTAAGAAATACAATTAAAAACAGTAAGATATCATTTTCTCCTTACCTCATTGGCCAAAATTTTAAAAGATCAATCATAGGGTTGAGAGCATTCCTTTTTCTAAGATTTTTATTTATTTGAAAGAAAGCACACGTAAGAGTATGCTTGAGCAGGAAGAGGGGCAGAGGAAGGGGGAGAAGAAGACTCCTTGCTGAGTAGGGAGACCAATGGGGCTAGCTAGATCCCAGGATCCTGAGACCATAACCTGAGCCAATGGTGGATGCTTAACTGAAGGCAGGCGCTTAATGGACTGAGCCACCCAGATGCCCTGTTGAGAGCACTCTTAAAAACATGTGGCAGGTGGATATATTGGTACCACCATTTATCTAGTTATTTAGTTATTTATTATTATTATTTTTTAAAGATTTTATTTTTAAGTAATCTCTACACTCAACATGGGGCTTGAACTTACAACTCCAAGATCAAGAGTTACATACTCTACTGACTGAGCCAGTCAGGCATCCCCATTGCTTTTAAAAGAGCAATCTGACAATATTTATCCAGATATAAATGTACATATCCTTTAATTACACAATCCCACTTGGAATCCAATTTACTGAAATAATCTTGCACACATCCACACCCTTATACAAATATATACTGTAGCACTGTTTGCTTAAAAAAATGGGTTTTAACTATAAATCTAGATATATTGGTAGAGAACTTGCTAGGTAAATTGGTATATCCATATGGTGGAATAAAAGTTAGCCATTGGACAGGTAGATCTTTATGAGTTAATGTAGAGATGCATTCATAAGGAATTAAAGCAGAAAAAAATCAGGTAGTAGGACAATGTACAGGATAGTGACCTTATTTTTATTGTTTAAAAAGACACTTTAGAAATTATAATCTAGAACTGATATATTTACATGAGAAACATATATACCAAACATTCATATTCTACTATGTTTTTTTTTTTAATTTTTATTTATTTATGATAGTCACAGAGAGAGAGAGAGAGAGAGAGAGAGAGGCAGAGACATAGGCAGAGGGAGAAGCAGGCTCCATGCACCGGGAGCCTGATGTGGGATTCGATCCTGGGTCTCCAGGATCGTGCCCTGGGCCAAAGGCAGGCGCCAAACCACTGCGCCACCCAGGGACCCCTATTCTACTATGTTTTAATTTGAAATTCATCTCAATAGGAAGCTCTATCACTTTTTTAGACAAAAGGACATAGGTACACTCCAATATAAATAAAATTGAAAAATGTTTGTGTTTTGTATCATGCCTTTGGGAAGTACAAAGTAAAAGGAAAAGATTCTTACTTTTAAAAAAAATACTAACTTCTATAGCCTTCTGGTCTTTGAGATCTTGACTAAACCCCATATGATACGGATGTCCAAAATAATGATGCACTAAAATTTAATGTGCTACACGTAACTGAATGTCTTCTAAATGACTTTTGTTTTTTTTTTTTTTAATCTAAAAAAAGAACTAAGATAAGCAGATCTAAAGTATTGGTGGTTTTGTCTTTCTTGTTTAAAACTATTACATCAGCAAGAACCATCAATAAGCAGCATGAAGCCAAGCTTCATATAGACCTTTTTTTTTTCATATAGACCTTTGTATACAACTGCTAAGTCAGTACATATTTTCATCTAACTATACATGAATAGGTATAAATTTTACACATTATTTATTACATATCTCTTTTATTTCAACTTCACTTGGCAAGCACTTTAAGCAAAGGGGACAAGCATGGGTTTACAATATTTCTTGATGCTGCCTCCTGATGAACCATTTAGTAGGATCCCTATTAGAGTACTATTGGATGATCAGTAACCAAAGGGATATGGCTATCGCTACATATGGTAGAAAATAAACATTCCTTTAGGTAGGCTGCCCAATAGTTACAAATTGGCACATTGCCCCCAAAGCCCTACAAGTTAGTTATATGCAGGATACTCACATCAGCATAATGGCCTATCATATCACATCGGTCACATCGCTTTCTCCAGGATGATCTTTCAAGACATCTGTGAGTGGAAGACATAGGCAAAGAACAGCCTAAGCAAAAGCGGGCTGGGCAGGCATACTGGAGGTGTCCTCTCTCAGAGCAGAGACAGCAGGGGCGGACTTTCTAGGTTGCAAACAGAAAATCTCTTTAGCAAAATAGTTCGGTGTCAAATAGAAGATTAATTTTTTTCTGTAAAATTCCATAAAAAGTTATTTCTAATTGGAGACTCCAATGAAGGTCAAATCTTGAACATACCATAAAATCAAACAAAATGTCTGAAAGCAGAGCTTTAACACAAGCTATCTATATTCTGTGGTTGCCAAAAAGGCTTATTGTGCATGTACTATCAACTGGTGTCTATTTCTTATGCCTTGTCTTATAGGAACATTAAAAAAGCAGATTGTGTCTGAGAGAGAAAGTGGGATGAGAAGGTTCTGGAAGCTAAGTCATAGGAGGACCAGACACTGAAAGAGGCTGCTTTGCTGGAGGACCAAAGATATGGAGGAACCCTAAGAGCTGTCTTAAACATCTGAAAGACATTCATTTGGAAGAAGCTGTAGGTAAATGGAAGGAATGTTTCTTGATAATTCGTTATGTCTCAGAGAACATCCAAAGATTGATGTATCTGTTTAACATAATTTACAGCAATAAACATTTATAAATACTTAAAATGTTAACTTTCTAACATTTCTACAATGAAAGATTTCTAACAATGAAAATCATCCTGCAGTGAAACAAGCTGTCTTATAAAGTAGAAGGTTGGGAAGTGAGAGGGTCTCAGGAATTGTCTAATTTAATCTCATTTTATAGACAAGAAAACAGAGGCACAAAGAGTAAAATGATTTGCCTAAGGTTGTGCACCTATCAATGGAAAAATCTAAAGTTGATTCCAGGTTTATTGGACTCTAACTTCACTGTTCCCTTTCTGCTACTATTTTAGGCTGTGACCTACCTGAAAATGTAAAGTGAAATTTACATATATATTATGCAAGATTTGAATTCTAAGGTTACAAGGGTTCACCCTTAAGATTTTGATTTTTAACAATGTAGAAAGAAACATTATGTATTTCACATACTTGTGGAAGGGGGCAGTTTTTCGATAAATGGCCACATTTGTCACAATTTCTACAAGTAACATTTTTGTTGGCTGAGTAGTATCGGTGGGTCCATCTTCCAGACGATCTATTATTAACTATCTGAGCCTAAGGGGAAAAAAAATCAATAATTAAAAAGAATACTTCACTCTGTTCATAAGAATTAACAATCATAGCCTGTTCAATCTAGAACCCAGCAACAAGAAACTTTGGTGTTCTTCAAAGACTTCAAAAACTTAAAAGGGGTTGCCATGAAGACAACTCTACTTCTTGTCTGTCTCTCCCCTGCCATTCTCTTAAACTTTCTCCATATGGTTCCATTTCTTTTGTATCTTTTTCTACTTATAGTTCAGGTCCAGTAGGGGCACCGATATGCATGATTTAGACATTCTGGTGGCATTCAGAGCAAAAGATATTGCTGGTTTCTATATCTGAATGTATACCATATTTTTCTGAATGAGAAGCTTGCTTCAATTTTTACTTAGGGGATTTTAAAAATGACTTTTTACTTTTATAGAGTTATAAAACCACATAATAACCAAATCCATTCTTTCTTTTGAACAACCCATGGTTACTACCTATAAATTGGCTTATAATTCCTAAGAGACATGAGATAATTTCCTTCCAATAGAGTACTTTTAAGATCTATCCTGCTTACAGTAACCCAATTCTAGCTCTCCCATATTCTAGGCAAAATCTAGTGTCTTGCAAAAGAATATTAGCAAAACATATCATATGGAATCCCT
This sequence comes from Vulpes vulpes, assembly GCF_048418805.1. Lineage (NCBI taxonomy): Eukaryota > Metazoa > Chordata > Mammalia > Carnivora > Canidae > Vulpes > Vulpes vulpes. The sequence goes on from NC_132791.1 coordinate 20,835,485, forward strand.
AAAGGAAAATATGTAAATGCCAACCATGCTTTTATTTTGTTTGGTAGAATTTCATCTTTGAAAAAGCTTTTCATCTTTTACTTGTTATTCAGCTAGATTGACAAGGTAAGCCCCAAGTAGACACAATCTAATTATCTTTTAAAACTTTTTTTTGAAAACCAAGTTGTAAAATTATTCTTTTCTTAACCATCTGTCACAATTAAGGCTAATAATTGACAAAGACAAACACCTGCCACATCCTAAATATAGACTAACCATTTCCTTACACTGAAGAAGCAGTTATTTCCGGTGTTGATTTTTGGTGTACTAGGCAATATAAGCTTACCATGGCAGAGAAGAAATAGAAGGGAAAGGGGACTAAATCATTATAGCAATTAACACACTGACAAAAATCAAAGCTGAACCACACTTCTGAAAAATTCAATTACCACATAGTGAAATCAAACTTTTTCTTACAACATACTTGGACCACTGCTATCTCTAAAAAGTTTATTAAGTTATCATACTGAAGTGAAAGGAAACTTCAAATCAAAAGGAATTATTAATCTATTATTAATAACTTCAAAAAACAATTTTAATTTTACCTCTGCATCTTTGTCACTGATGAACCAACTTACACCATCTTCTCCTACAAAACAAATAAAATGTTACTCAAATCTTGACACCTTTAAAGTACTTATAGATTGATATTCAATTTGTCAGTACTGAAATTGCACCCCAAAGGTATAGTGAGATATGTGAATACCTCAACCTCTTATCTTGGCTCCACTATTACTTGATTGGCTCTGAACAATTATTTAACCTCTCTTTTTTTAAAATTTTTATTTATTTATGATAGGCACACAGTGAGAGAGAGAGAGAGGCAGAGACACAGGCAGAGGGAGAAGCAGGCTCCATGCACCGGGAGCCCGACGTGGGATTCGATCCCGGATCTCCAGGATCGTGCCCTGGGCCAAAGGCAGGTGCTAAACCGCTGCAACACCCAGGGATCCCCTATTTAACCTCTCTTAACCTCAGTTTTCTTACCTATGAAATTCATGGGAATAATATTTGCTTCATCTAACTAAAAAATACTGTGACTCAAATGAGATATGTGAAAGTGCTTTGAAAATCATCAAGCTATAAACAAATATATAAAAAATCAGTTGAAGAAAACAAAAACCCAGTAACAGATGAAGAAATCTTATCTAAACTTCCTTATCTGACTAAAGCACAGCTTTATTAAAGTCAGCTGCACAGCACCCCCCTCCCCTACTGCAACCTAGTGTCTCTAGTCAGGGAAGTGACTGACTTTGGCTTCTAGGACATCCCCAAAACACCAAATTGTATAAGCCCACATCATCAAAATTTCCATCCTTTGAAGCTCTAAATATTTGTGTTTGTTTAAGTTGGTAAACAAACCTTTAATTCTGCCAACTGACTTGGGTTGCTCATTATTGAGCACTCCTGCGCCTTGTCTTTCCTCCTGTTAATCTATCACAGTTAGTTTGCTGGCCCTCACTGTTCAGACCCAAGAAGGCAGAGGAAAGGTTCTTCTTTCCAATATCAGTATTAACTGTGTCTACTAGCTTCCCATTGTTGTTGTTTATTAGAGAGAGAGAGAGAGAGAGAGAGAGCACAGTGCAGGCAGAGGGAGAGGGAGAAGCAGACTCCCCACTGAGCAGGAAGCAGGATGCAGGGCTTGATCCCAGGGCCCTGAGATCATGACCTGAGCTGAAGGCAGACGTTCAACCACCACCCAGGTACCCTGACTAGCTTCCCATTGTAATTGACTTTCACTGTAACATTTTAAAAAACTACACTTTGAATACAATCTCATAATTGGGGCTAGACATTTAGAACTGTATTTTATAACATCAAACACAGTGAAATAAAACACCAAATATCCAGAAACCATTGATTGATCTAAAAACACAACTGTAAAAACCTAAGGGGCTTGGGAGCCCTACATTCCTCTTTATCAGCTGTTTTCTTCTCTTTGCCCTTCCCTTTACAAACTTGCAAATGGCTGCTATTTCTCTGGTCCACTCATGACCAGGGAAGAAGGGACATATGACTAATGCAGAAGCTATGGTATCAACAAAGGACTGAAAGATTTTTTTCTCTCCTTGAAGCAGAGTTAAGATTTCTTCCTTCCTCCTATCTATTCCTCTTCTCTATCTCAAAAACACAAATCGAGCTTGACTCTTGTCTTTGAAAGGAATTTTGAGGAGATATGAAATAATCTACATTCTCCCAGGCATACCAGGAGTAAGTGTCTAGAGACAGATTTTAAAATAAAATAGTTTTACTAAGAAAACCAAAAGGCTGCTTTATAAAAAGACCAATCCATAGGAGAGCAGAGATGCTATGCTGATGATTATGTCCTTTGTAAAATTTGGAGGCTGCATCCATATAGGGAGAGTGGAGAATACATTAAATAGCTGTGCATCATCACCATCCACAACGGCATTCTTTCATTAAAAATATCCAAGGAGCATGTTCTGCTGCAAGTTTCAAAGCTGCCTTTTGTACCTCAATGTCTCCATCTTTAAAATTCAAAATGACCACTAAAAATCACTGAAATTAAAAAACTGCCTAGTTGTCCTTAAAAATAATAAAACTTAAAACCAGTGAAATGCAAAATAGCAACGGTTACCATCCCAATTCCAAATAAATTTACATTCGAAGAACTAAACAGTGAGAAAAGGAAAGGTCCAAAATAGGAAGATCCAACTCCATTTAGATTGTTTAAACATTCCTGTGGAATTCCAGGTCATGTACTAACTCATCAAGCTATAGTATATTCTTACTGTAGAAAATTTATCAACAGGTATACAAGACAAGTTTTAATTATAGATGAAATTAGACTTCTCAGTGGTAAACAGAACAAAGACGTGGAACACATCAGCCAACTCCTGGTGCTATCCATGGTTCCAGTTTTGGTTTGATCCTGGTAATAACAGCTGACTCATGCCGTTTTCTCTTTTATCTATCCTGTTTTTTTCTTAACTTGGAATCCCAAACTAATGGAGGCTTTGTCTAAGGGCAACTCATTAGAACGTCTACGGGTAGCCAATTCTCCACTTTGTTAAATTCCTGGTACAGGGCTTGGTTTCAGTCTTTGTCTTATTTGCTGTGTGGCACTGGGCACGTTACTGACCTTCACTTGGCCTGCATAATACTGGGTTGGATTAAATGGCATCCATGGTACTGTTTAGTTTCTAAGATTCTTCCAATTTTTCATTCATTATTAAAATAAAAAACATTGTCCTCCAGGCCTCTGAAACTGGCACAGGATGTCTTTCCTTTTTTTTTTTTTTTTTTTTTAATTTTTATTTATTTATGATAGTCACAGAGAGAGAGAGAGGCAGAGACACAGGCGGAGGGAGAAGCAGGCTCCATGCACCGGGAGCCCGATGTGGGATTCGATCCCGGGTCTCCAGGATCGCGCCCTGGGCCAAAGGCAGGCGCCAAACCGCTGCGCCACCCAGGGATCCCCAGGATGTCTTTCCTTAAAGACAACTTCCCACAGGGCCCAGAAGCACTCATCTTCCATGTGTTCACCACCCATTGCCATAGAATAAAAAATGCAATTGCCCTAAAGTATAAAATTAGGACTGCCCTAAAGATGCCTAATATTAACTCTTAGCTGCCTTATAGCCCTGTCTTGCTAATATCTGTGATTCTTTTCAGTTCAGAATTGTAATCAAAGCAATAGCTGGCGACTCTTTCTTTGCATCAAATCAACTCAGTGCAACAAACACATACTGAAAGGTTATATAATGAGCGAGATGCTACAGGGTAAACAAAGAGGAATAAGAGCTTATAACTTAGTAAAGGAGACAACAGAAAAAAGAAAGGAGTAAGAGAAGACAAACAAAATTCTACAGTAAATTCAGAAGAAGAATAGACAATGTCTGAATTTAGGGGAAAAGAGGAAAAAAGTCACAGAAGATTGTGCTATACAGCAAACTTTACTGAAATATAATTTACATATTATAAAATATACCCCTGTAAAAAATACAGGATGTATTTTGACAAATGCACACACCTGTGCAACCACCACAACCATCAAATATAGCACATTTCCACCATCCCAAAATGTTACCTTGTGCATATGTGCAGCACAACCAGGCAACCACTGATTTGCTTTGCCTGTTCTAGGACTGCATATAAATAGAATCCTAAACTGTGTACTATTTTATGTTTGGCTTCTTTCATTCTCAATATTTGTGAGATTCATCTATGTCATTGGATAGTAGTAGCACTTTGTTTCCTTCTTATTGCTGAGTACTATTGCAGTGTGTGGATGTAACAATTTGTTTAGCTGTTTATCTCCTGATAATACTTAGGTTGTTTCCAGTTTTGAGGAATTATAAATAAAGCAGGAATAAATATTCTAGTGAAAATCTTTCTTTTTAACTGACAGAAGTTTTCACTTGCCTTGGAAAAATACGTAGGAGTTGAATTATTGGATGTGGTTTAGTATATCTTTACCTTTATATGAAACTGCCTCAAAGTGGCTGTGTCATTTCATATTCCAATCAGCAACGTATGAGAATTCTCGTTTCAAAAATCTCACCAGTACTTGAAACTCTTTTTTAGTCTTCAAATGTGTATATAGTAATGCATTAGGATTTTAATGGGCATTACTCTGATAACTAATGATGCTAAGCATCTTTTTTTTTTTTTTTGCTAAGCATCTTTTCATGTATTTGCCATTCATATGTCTTTAAAAAACTATTTGAATTTTTAGCTTGAATGGATGAATGAGTGAATGAATGAATTAATGAATGAATGTAGGCCCAGCGTGGAGCCCATGTGGGGCCTGAACTCACAGCCCTGAGATCAAGACCTGAGCTGAGATCAAGACTCAGATGCTTAACTGACTAAGCCACCCAGGCACCCCTTAGCTTGTTTTTAAATTGAGTTGTTTTTTATTTGAAGAGAGTGAAGGAGACTGTTTTCCTTTGATTAAATTACAGGAGTCCTTTATACATTCTAGATATAAGTCTTTTGTCAGACATATGTTTGCAAATATTTTTTCCCAGTGTGGCTTGCTTTTTTCATTTATTTTTTAACAGAGTTCTCAGGGATGCTGGGGTGGCTCAGCAGCTGAGCATCTGCCTTTGGCTCAGGGCATGATCCTGGGGTCTTGAGATGAATCCCACATAGGGCTCTGCCTATGTCTCTGCCTCTCTCTGTCTCTCATGAATTTTAAATAAAATTTTAAACAAAACAAAACAAAACAAAACCAGAGTTCTCAGAAAAGCAAAAGTTCTCATAAACTTGGCAATTTTTCCCTTTATGGTTTTCTATGCCCAAAGAAATCTCCCTATGCAAGGTTACAAAAGCAAGCACTTTTTACGTTTTCTTCTAAAATTCTATAGTTTTAGCTTTTGATGTTTAGTTATTGCCCATTTTTCCTCATATGAATATCCTATCCAGTTGTTCCAACATCATTTGTTGAAAAAAATACCCTTTCTTCATTAGATTGCCTTACGAACTTTGTTGAAAATCAATTGACCATATACATGTGGGTCAACTTCTAGAAGTTCTAGTATGTTACATTGAGTTATAGGTCTATACATTATACCATATTACAACTTTACTTTAAAAACTTAAAATCATGTAGAGTAAGCTTTCCAACTTTTTTGTTGTTTTTTGAAGATTGTTTTGGCTATTTTTTGATTTCTATATAAATTTTAACTTGCATTTTGTTTTTTTCTCTTTAAAGCAAGCTCTACAGCTGATATGAGGCTTGAACTCATGCCTGATCGTGAGATCAAGAGTCACAGGTATACTGACTGAGCCAGCCAGGGGCCCTTGATTTCTGTATAAATGATAGAATATAAGTTCCTACCCAAAAAATCTGATGGGATTTTGATTGATATTGTGCTACAACTACAGATCAGCTTGGAAAGATATTTTAACATATCAAGTCTTCTAAAACATGAATATGATGTATGTCTTCATTTACTTTGGTCTTCTTTTTTTCAGCAATGTGTTATGGGTTTCTGTGAACAGGTCTTGCATATATTGTACTAGTTATCCCTGAGTAGTTCATGTTTCTGTTACCAAAAACTTTTTAAAAATAACATTTAAATTAATTTTAAATTATTTGTAAAAACTTCATTGTTCAAGGTCTGATTACAAGTTTATAGAAATACAGTTGACTTTTGTTTATTCCCCTTCATCCTGCAAATTTGCTAAATTCACTTAGTGCTAGAAGCTTTTTGTAGATTCCTCCCAATTTTCTATATACAATATCATTTCACCTGTAAATAAAGACAGTTTTATCACCTCCTTTCTAATCTGCATTGCTTTTTCTTACCTCAATGCATTATAAAGGATTTCCAGGCCTAATACTCAATATTTTAAGTGGTGACAGAAGATAATCTTTGTTTTATTTCAATAAGGTGAAAAATTCAGTCCTTCTGAATTAAGCGAACTGTTTGCTGTAGATTTTTCATAACAGGTTGAGGAAATTCCTTTTTTTTTTTTTTTTACTATTTTCCTGAGTTTTTAATATGAATGCATTTTAAATTTTATCATTTGCCTTTTCTGCATCAACTGAGATGGCCCCATGGTTTTTCCTCTGTCTTTCTGTTAGTATGGTGAATGACAGTGATTCATTTTCAAATAAACCAGTCTCGTATTCTGGGATTAACTCCACTTGGTTAGGATGTATTATGCTTTACAATATACTATATAATTCAATTTGTTAGTATTTTATTAAGAATTTTAACATCTGTGTTCATGAAGGATACTGATTTACACTTTTCTTACAATGTCTTTGTGTGGTTTTGATATTGGGGTAAAACTGGCCTCATAAGAGTTGTGAAGGTTTGGGGAGAGTTTGTGTACAACTGTGTTATTTCTTCCTTAAATATCTGATAAAATTCACCAGTGAAGTCATGTAGGCTGCAGTTTTCTTTGTTGTGGGCCAGGAATTTCACTTGCAAGGAGGCTTTAAAAATAGTAATAGAAATAGTAACTCTACTTCTTTAGTAGGTATGGAGCTATTCACATCTTCTAGGTCTGCATGGGCCAGTTTTGGTAATCTGTGACTTTCAAAGAATTTGTCTATTACTTCTAAGTTGTTGAAATTATCAGCATAAATGTCCATAATAGACTCTTATTCTTTCCCTTTGATTTAGCTAATTTGTACTTAAACTCATCCAGTAAAATTTTTTATCTCGAATACTGTATATTTTAGTTCTAAAAGATCCATTTGGTTCTTTTTTATATCTTCCATTTCTCTTATTATATTTCTTTTTCTTTAAACCTCAGTGTATATTTTTAATAGCTGTTTTAAAGTTCTTTCTGATAATTTCATCATCTCTGTAATTTCTAGGTTTCTTTTATTTGATGGATTTTTCTCCTGGTTATGGGTGACATTGTCCTTTGAATACCTAGTATAAAATTTTTTTTCTTAGATGCTAGTTATTGTAAATGGTATACTGTTGAATGTCTCAAATTTTTTTCTTATTTTCAAGTGTAAGACTCTGTTTTGACAAGCAGTTAAGTAAATTCCATATTAGCTTGATTCTTTTGAGACCTTTAAAGTTTTGTTAGGGTAGGTCCACAGTAGCCTTTACTCTAGAGCTAATTTAGCCTTACTTAACTAAGATGTACCTTCTGGGGTTTCTATTAAATGTTGCAGGTATTCAACACTCTCTTCACTTTGGCTAGTAAGAACTCGGGTTAAGTTCTGGGAGTTGCTCAGCTTATAGACCGTCAGCTTTTGTCCAATTCTAATGGAGCTGGACCTCTCTGTGTACAGATAGGAATACAGCATCCTTAATGTTCATGGGCAACCCTATGTAGATTTCTAGAGTTCTTTCCCTCCACAGTTCCTTCCCTCCAGTACTCTGCCCCACAAAGTACAGCTTCCTTAGCCTCTCCAAACTGTGATCTCTATTTCTCATCTTAGTGAGGCTGCAGTCCTGTGCTTGGGTTCCCTCTTTTGGCACCATGATGCAGATGTCTAGGCAGAAAGCTAGGTTGATTATAGTGTGCATCTTGCTTTTTTCCATATTCTTGTGAATCACTGACTGGTATTACCTGTTGTCTATATTCATCTTTCCCTTTAAACTTCTATGTACATTGATAATAGCTGCTTTAAAGTCCTTTTCTGCTAATTTCATCATTTCTTGTCAAGGGGGCAAGTCTAGTCTAAGTTTACACAATACAGCTGGAAAGAAAAGTCTTATATAGGATTTTATTTTATTTTTTTAAGATTTCATTTATTTATTCATAGAGACACAGAGAGAGAGAGGCAGAGATACAGGCAGAGGGAGAAGCAGGCTCCACGCAGAGAGCCTGACGTGGGACTCGATCCGGGGTCTCCAGGATCACGCCCTGGGCTGCAGGCGGCGCTAAACCACTGTACCACCGGGGCTGCCCTATATAGGATTTTAATAGATGGAGATGAAAGAAGACACCAGTGAAAAAGAAAAAGTACAAGCAACAGAATGGAAGAAGAAAAAGGAAACAGCAAACAACACAGTTTAATTAGAATAGAAGGTGTGCTAATTCCTTTACTAAGAATTTTCATAGACCTTTTGATATATAAGAATACTAAGAATTAAATATTGTTACTTATAAAACACCTTTTACACCTCAAACACACATGAAGACTTAATATTAAATCTATTCTTCCAACTAAGAAAGCTTCCATGTCTTCTGGTTTAACTTGAAATGCCTTTATTTTTTACTGCATGAGCTCTCCACAAGTAACAGCACAGCAGGCCTCTTTGCACTGTAATAGTAATACTGAAGGCAGAGACAGTAAAACAGTATTACAGTGTTCTCTATTAACACTTGGCAAAAACAAGAATACTTTACCTCTTCTGAAATAACCTTCAAAACAAAAATGTAAACCCATAACCTTACACATATTTTACACATTTTCTCCAATTTCTGGAACTATTCTATCAATTACAAACACACATGTACTTTCTTTCTCTATTACTACATGGTAATAAATGTAAACATCCCTCATATTTATATGGTGATTCGGCGTCTATAAATTGTTTTAAATATATATTTTATCCCCAGAACCCTGTATGTTATGATTACACAAATACCCACTTTTTTATGTGTGTACTTTCTACAAGAAATGGCAACTGGTGCTTTTTGTGAAAGGTAGTATTAATGTAGTTAGTTACCCATAAGACTGTGTTCATTTTTCAAGGGATGTAAGAGTTTAGACTAGATTTCTTAGGAAATACAGTTCCTGCTCTGCTTCAGTTACATTAGCCTATATTGTGGTAGGTGGAACCGCTAAAGATCATTCCTTTGCTAAGAGCAGCCAAAGACAATTATAGAGCTGATTCTAACTTTTGGAGTAATTTGACAAAAAATAGGAGTTAATAAAATATATTCCAAAGATCACCAAAGATTATGGAAGGACTCAGCTGAGCACATCTGGTGGTTATTTGCAGTGCAAGAGCCAGGGTCTAAGAAGAATCTTTTCCTGAGCCTATCCGTATAACTCCTTATAAGAAAGCCAGAGATTCCTTACATTTTCTAGATATCCCAATTTCTAACATCTAAAATTATAAATTTCATTAGATTTCAGTGAAAAGATTATGTATAATTTTCTCAGCATACAGTGGGCCTGAATTTAACATTTAGCAAATCAGATATAAAAACTTATTTTCCAGGCAGCCTGGGTAGCTCAGCGGTTTAGTGCCGCCTTCAGCCCAGGGTGTCATCCTGGAGACCCAGGATTGAGTCCCACTGTCGGGCTCCCTACATGGAGCCTGCTTCTCCCTCTGCCTGTGTCTCTGCCTCTCTCTGTGTGTGTCTCTCTCATGAATAAATAAATAAAATCTTAAAAATAAAAACCTTATTTTCCCTACTAATTATTTAAGAGTGTGAATGTGGGGTGGCTGGCTGGCTCAGTCAGTAGAGTGTGGGGCTCTTGATCTCAGGGTCCTGAGTTTAAGCCCCATGCTGGGTGTGGAGCCTACTTAAAAATAAATGTAAATACAACTTTCCTCAATGTGTAAAATGTTTTCACTTAATGTGGTATCGAGTTAATTTTCAACAAATATTTACTAAATATCTCTCATTGTAAAAGACCATGTAGGAGATAGAAAGATGGCTAAGACATGGTGCTTGCCCTTAAGGAACTTACCCCAAACTAGTATGTGCATCTCTTGGTGAAACAATCTAAAAAGCATAACTGTGCTAAGAAAATAACCACAAAAATTTCATTTTTTTTTAACAGAAAGATGAGGGGTGCCTGGGTGGCTCAGTCGGTTAAGCATCTGCCTTCAGCTGGGGTCATGATCCCAGGGTCCTAAGATAGAGCCCTAAGGTGGGCTCCTCACTCAGCAGAGAGTCTACTTCTCCCTCTGCCCCTCCCCATGTGCATTCTCTTTCTCTTAAATAAATAAAATCTTAAAAAATAAGAAAACAGAAAGATGACTAATAAAGTTTTAAAGATAAGAAGTCCACTATTATTTAGGGAGTGGGTTATTTAACTATTTAACAAAAAAATACTGAATTCTAATAATGGGTAATTAACTTAATGATGATTATCACCAAAACGGTCTTCCTTGTAATTTTAGCAACTGTTTTCTCCCCAAAGAATTTGTGAGTCTATAGACCTAGCTCAAAACTGGGGACTAGTTATTATATACCTGTAATTCCTAAGGAACCAAGATTTTGGGCCTTCTCAGTATCCTCTCACTTGCAGGATACAAACAAAACACTGACTTGCATGAGATGGCATTCTTTCAACTATTCTAAAACACAGTGAAAGGGTCAAGAAAAGAAAGAAAAGTGAAGAAGGTTGTGAATAACTCTCCCACCAGATAACCTGAGGTTAAATAACTTGGCAGTTATAGCATTAAAGGCAGATTAATAATACTACATTTCTAAATTTATTACCCACATGATCTTTTTACACACACCTAATACTTTAAACTAAAAGGTCCTACTGTTTGTAAATTAACACTCCCAGGGCTTTCTCCTCTCTGTACTTTTGCCCATTTTATCCACTTGATCTCTAACACTGGCTCCCTCTTTGCTCGATTTCCACTTAACTCATTTCTATGACTACCAGTTCTGAATGTCCTTTAAAGGCTGAGCTCCTCATAGCCAATGCATGTGGGTAATATTCAGTATTTCTCTCTCACTTGCCCTCTGTGTGCATTTACCATTCTCATGGTTGATATAACAAAATAGTTCTTATCCTCTTTGTGGTTTCCTCTTCCTTCACTGGTTACATGGTATGCTCCACTCTTTGCTCTTCTTATCCTGCATGCTTAGTCCCAGCTTATCTCATACATGTCCATGGAGAGAACTCCCAAATCTGTATTTCTAGACCAGATCTTTTCCTGAGTTCCTGACCTACAGGGCATCTAGATTAGACATCCTGCAGGTAACTCAAATTCATAGTCATTAAAAATGAATTTTTCATTTTCTCCCCACTCCTTGCATTTGTCTCTCTTAAAAACAGACAAAAGCTACTTCTCCTCCCTGTATCTTCTGTCAATAACTTGTCTCCTATATTTTCCATACTAAAAAAATCTCAACTCTTCCCTCTCACCTTTCATATAATTACTTACCAAATCCCATAAATTCTCTCTCCATCAAGCTTCAATACCATTACACTGGCCTAGTGATATCTGATTTCTCAGCCAGATTATTTATTTATTTATTTTAAAGATTTTATTTATTTATTCATGAGAGACAGACAGAGAGAGAGAGAGAGAGAGAGAGAGAGAGCGAGAGAGAGAGAGAGAGAGGCAGAGACACAAGGCAGAGGGAGAAGCAGGCTCCATGCAGGGAGCCCGATGTGGGACTTGATCCCAGGACTCCAGGATCATGCCCTGGGCTGAAGGCGGCGCTAAACCGCTGAGCCACCCGGGGCTGCCTTCTCAGCCAGATTATTAAAATAACTTCTAACTATCTCTAACACCACAACTCATTTTCTATTCCACTATTACTAGGTGTTTTTATTTTTTATAACATTAATTTCAGGTTTACAACACAATGATTTGATATCTGTATATACTACAAATGGAGTAATGTTTCTGAAGTAGATACATGAATACGTTCTGCCCTAATTGGTCCCTTGATGCCTACAGGATAAACTTAAAACTCCTTTGTATGCCACACAACGCCTTCCATGATTTGGTCTTTACCTGGTTCTCTGGCTTCATCTTCCTGATCCCAGTGCTCTAGCTAAGCTTAGTAATTTCCTCAATGTGTCCTGTTGTTCTCTGCAACTATGCCTATGCATGTATTCCCTGGACACAAGTTGTCCCCAACTTCACAACATGGAACCAGGACTTGGTCTTCAAGTCCCTAATCATGTGTTACCTCTTCTACTGAAGTCTTCCCTAATAACCCTGCAAAAGCAAAGATGATCATTCTCAATTTTGTAACATCCTAGACTTTAATCATGTCATTTCTATCTTTATATCTTCCAAAGCAGGATTGTTTAGTTATCACAGGTACTCAGGATTACTAAATTACTTACATAACATTTCTTTTTTTGATTTCACTCTGGTAGAAGTATTTTTCTCCCTCCCTAAAAGCACCTTATTTATCTCTTAGGCAATTAAGCACTTCTAAACCTTATGCTAACAGCTATATTAATAAATATTTTACTTCCCTCACTACATCGTAAGTTCTCCTCAGACCTCTATGGACATATCTGTTTTATCCATCTAACCATTTATCAGCATGATATCTTGCATACTTTGAATTATGTTAGAAAAAAAAAGGAAAAAAAGATAAACATTAATATGCACACTTGTGTGAATAAACACTGTTCTGAACTGGGGGTAAATAAGTGATTAATTTCATGGGCTGTCACTGTACATATACAAGTTCAATAAAACAATTCTTAGGACACTTGGCTGGCTCGGTCATGAGTTACAGTCACTTGGCTGTAACTCATGATCTCCGGGTCATGAGTTCAAGCCCCATGTTGGGTAGAGAGATTATAAATAAATAAAAACTTAAAAAAAAAAAAAAAAAAACAATTCTCAGTGGCTAAAAAAACCCAGAAAGACTTGGAATTTCTGTAGTAAGCAATTGTAGGAACTAAAAAATACTTTAAAAATCCCTGCTAATGAATAAAATCACTTGGTAGACACAGGTTCCACATGAAATATAAGTTAACTAAACATGTATAGATAGTCATACATATACCTAGCCAGTGTTTAAGGAATGAAGATCACAAAATTGAAGCTGCCAGATATTTATGTCATATCCTTTCCTGAGTCTAATTCCATTACACCAGATTTCCCCCTGGGATTGTCTCACTTCGGATAAGCAACTGAAGCAACCACAAATGAAGTTACTATTCCCAACTTCATCAGCAGCATCTGTTATTTCAACGGAAACTTTTGAAATACATACAATGCCACATGCAAATCCCCTGAGGGTTGAGCTACTTTATTCACTTGCATTCCTCTCAAACTGCTCTTTATTTCTGTCTCTTATTTATATCTTTCCATTTAACATTGGTCACAAAACCATTTTAAGTCATTAAAATGTTGCGATGTATAACTGGCAATAGTTTAAATAAAACAAATTTATATAGAACAATTTGCAAGTTAGGCATCAAATTGTTCCTCTTATTTTAAATCATATTAAATTTACCAGAAACAATCTATATTTTTAAAGAGTATAAACGATAAATGGGGATTTAGCTCTTCTTTTTTTAGAGTCAGAGGAGGAAGAAGAAAGAGGAAATAAATACAGGTGCTTAGCACAGGGTTATACAGAGCTCTTGCGAAGTTATCTCCACATAAAGGCTTTTCTATTATCTCAGAGAGACACACAGACAGATAGAGCCACATGCAGGGAGTTCTCTCTCATTTCCCAATCCCTTCAAAAGATCTGTCAATGAACTACCTGATTAAGAAGTATTTATTTAGAAATAAAAAAAACCTTGTATTAAACAAAGTGACAAGAAGAGAAAGGGAAAAATTATCAACAGAAACAACACGGGAGGATTATGGGAGCTATATTTTCTTCTTTGGGGTATCTACTATGGGGGCTCAGTGGTTGAGCATCTGCCTTTGGCTCAGGGCATGATCCCGGGGTCCCCACAGGGAGTTAGCTTCTCCCTCTGCCTAAGTCTCTGCCTCTCTCTTTGTGACTCTCATAAATAAATAAATACATAAAATCTTAAAAAAAAAAAAGTATCTACTATGGTGCTTGTTCCCCACTCCCATCACCCCCACAAAAGACAAAAAAGGAAAATAAACCATGGACATTTGAAGTATTTGTAAAATGACAAGCATGTATATAACATGTAAATTCAATCAAGAGGCTACTTTAAAAAAGATACTGTCAGTTTCTAGAGAAGACTTAACAGCTATATAAATTTGGTAAGTGCTATAATAATAATAATCTGGAAACCATGTCTTTCAATCATCCTTCTAATTCTGTTTTACACTTCCTACTCTCCTTCCTAAGTCTATTTTGTTTTCTTTACCTATCATTAACTTTGTGTGTAAGCACATGCATTTTCTTCAGTATCTGATTTTTGATTCACTCCCTCCTTGGTAAAATAAGTCACTCCACAACAATTCATTTTTATTATACTGGGGGTCATATTTTCTTTGAATCTTTCCCCAAATATTAAGGCCAAACATGTCCAGGCTTACATTTATAATTGCCTACAGTATATAACACAGATGATTATAGGTCATCGCAAACATAACACATCCAAAGAAAAGCTCATTTTCACAACCACAATTGAAACTGGCTCAAATACTTTCTTCCTTGTTGTTATTAATGGCTCAAAATGCAGATTTATTTTCATCTTAACCCAATGCTTCATTCTCATTATCCAAACTGGCCAGGTCTTACCATCCTATAGTATCTCCCTATAAAATGTCTTTCTAAGCCAATATTCTGGTTTCCCTCCAGTCATCACTGTTAGTTCCTCACCTCAAATATAGATGTCCCTGTGCTTTCAACTTCATTTGATACGTACCAGCAGCTAGATTTTCTCATTAAAAGGATAATTTCATATTTTATTATTAATTTTTATCAAAGTAATACATGCATATGGTTTTCAAAGATCTAATACTAAAAAAGCATATAAAATAGCAGTTCTCTCCTCCTTATTTTAGCTCACACTTCTCCAGAGGCAAACACTTTCGAGTCTTTAGCTATTTCTTTTGGTATTCATCTGGATATTTCTAAATAATGTTCCTTCTGCTCCTGACAGATTTATCTACTTTTTAAACATATTTTTATTTGAGAGCAAGAGAGAGAGCGAGAGAGAGAGAGCGAGAACACAGGGAGAGGAGCAGAGGAGCAGAGGAAGTGAACCTTAAGCAGACTCCCCACTGAGCCCAAGCAGGGCTCAATCCCAGGACCCTGTGATCATGACCTGTGCCGAAATCAAGAGTAGGATGCTTACCTGACTGAGCCACCCAGGTACCCTTGGATTTATCTATTTTACACATTAGTATCTAAATTCCTAATAAAGTAAAAGACTATTTGCTTTCTTATGACAGTCTATCAGAATTTCTTCTCCCTCCATCCTCTTTCTCAGGTTAAGGTAAAATTCGTCCTATGACCATGTAGTAGTAGTATGTTGTTTCCTTTCTTATACATTGCTTTAATTTTCTTGTATTTAATATCAGCCTACTTGTTTCATTTACTTAGCCTGAAAAGTCTACTTACCATGCTAGTCACTAGCACCTTGTCTCTCTAAAAGGCCAATGTTGTGCTCACTTCGGCAGCACATATACTAAAATTCGAACGATACAGAGAAGATTAGCATGGCCCCTGCGCAAGGATGACACGCAAATTCATGAAGCGTTCCATATTTAAAAATAAAATAAAAGGCCAATGTTTAGTCCTCCTGATATTTCCAGGATTAGGAAAGTGCCTGCTGCATTATAATAGTCATCACCAATCATAAGGGTACAGTGGACTCATTTAATAATTTATCTCACAAATAATTTACAGAGAAATAAAGAGATAGTGAATAAGAGTTTTATTAGAATTCCCAATAATTTAAAAATGGCAAAACAAATTTTTATTTCACATACTATTTTTGAAGCTAAACATACCTGAAATGGGCAACACTGTGAAATATTACCAATTACTCATTGACTATCATCTATGACCTTGAAACACATTCATTTTGTAAATATTAAATCGGATCTCAAATACATCTCTTCTTTGCTCCACAGTTGCAAAACATTTTCACTTTTCCATTTATAAACACAAAATGATCAATCCATTAGTTTTTTTTCCACTTCACCATCATCTATTCCCTTCTAGTCACTTCTGTATAGACATCTGCCTTTAGTGATTGCTTGAAACAAACCATATCAAGAGTATTTTGGTATAAAAATACCATAAAATATGAAAGAATACAGTCACATGTCTTTTTATCAAAGCAGGATGTTACAGATTCTCATCATAAAATATTGTGTGGTAAAGGACTTCCTGCTGAATGACTAACCAGATGAGAATACCCTATTTCCTTTTTTGTATCTAGAAATACATTCATTCATCAATTCTGAAGTTTGACAAAATTCATCTATAATATCATCTGAAAAAATCTTAGTCTGAGACTTTACTTAAAAAAACAAGTCCTTTTCCCATTGCCTGACATCGGTAGGGGTCTTGGGGAGAAGTGTGGGTGGCAGAGAACCAGGTAGTGAACAGCTGAGGAGGAGGATTCCAGGGAGAATTTTGTTATAGGCAGAGGCCATCTTCCACCAGAGTCTAGAATCAAAATGTTGGATTTTTGTCAGTTTTTCATTTATGGAAGGAAAATATAAAAGTTCTTATTTCCATTAAAAAAAAAAAAAAAAACCAAGTCCAGCACATCATTAAAGTCTAGGTACTACCATCTGTCTCTTTACAGTTTTGTTCTGATTGAGCTAATAGTTATGAAATGTTTTCCTCTGTTAATTTTCTTCTACTTGCCATTTTGGGCAGAAAACTTAAAATTTTGAATTCTCAACTTTGTTCAATGAAAGCTAAAAAAGATGGTGTCTCCAGACATCTTTCATAAATTCTTGAAAGATAATGTAATACTTTGGACAACATAGTAAAAAGGATGATGAAGACTTATTCCACTATTATATCATCCTTCTAGGCAATTCCATTATTCTTCTGTTTTCATATTATTTTACCATTCTTTAGCATAGCTGGGATAATTGATGAGTAAGGATAAAACTATTCTTAGGATGATGAAATAATAAAATGTTTTAAACTATGGCAAAAATAAGATCACTAGGATCTTATTTTTATGTATCTTAGATTTATAAAAGGATCCAATGGACCCATATAGTAAATCTGAGGTAGTTCTATTCTATCAAGAAAACTAATTTTCTCTCTGTTCTTTAGAAGACTTCTAAGAAACAAAGTTATGTGACATAAATTATTAGGAATAGTTAGAAATGCGAAAAAAAAAAAAAAACCTAGCAAAAAAACCCCAAAACAAACCCCTTAACTAAAATCAGGTGTAGTAAGCCTGACAGTATACTGAAAGTTAAACTAAGGATGTGATTATCCCTAACTCTTGCTGTTCATTTAATAAATATTTACTGAGCTACTGCCATATTCCACCACTCTAGGTCCTCAGGATATATCAATGAACAAAATAGAGATTACTGTCTTTGTAGAACTTATATTCTAGCAGGGGAAGAGAGACAACAAATAAAACGTAATAAATAAGTAAATGATATATGTTAGCAGTAAAAAGTACTTTGGAAAAAAGAAAAGTAGAGCAGTGTAATGGGAACTGGTAGTGTTGGGTAGAAGTTACAACTTTACATAGAGTGGATAGAGTAGACCTCGCTGATATATATAAGCAAAAACTTAAAGGAGATAAGGAATTAGCCACATGCTTCTAGGGTAAGAGCATCCCAGGCAGTAGCAAGAGCAAAAGCAAAGTCCTTAAGGTAGAAATATTTGCAATGTGTTTGAGAAATAGCAGAGGGGCCAGTGTGGCTACAGAACAGTAAATAAGGGGAAGGTACGGTCAAAGAAGTATGGGATACCATATTATGAAGGGCCTTGTAGGCCTTCTAAGAATTCTTGCTTTTATTCTGAATGAAATGGGTAGTCAATGGAGAGAGATGAAGCAGAGAGCAATTAGGTGGCTACTGCAAGAATTCTGTCAACAAATGATAATACCTCTGACCAGGATGGTAGCAGTGGAGGTACTAAGATAAGAAGTAAAAGAATCCTGACTATATTCTGAAGGTAGAGCCAAAAAGATTTCCTGATAAATTAGATGTGAATATAAGAGAAAAACCAAGTACAAGGATGACTCCCAGGTTTCTGACCTGAGCAACTAAAAGGATAGAGTTAATGCAACTGAAAACTGCAAATGAACACGTTTTAGGGGAAAGAGGAATTCAGTTTCAGACAGATTGGATTTGTGATATCAGACGTCCAAATGATGATGCTGAGGAAGCTATTAGTCTTACCCTAAGAAGACAGATCTGTAGCACCTGGATGGCTCAGTTGGTTAAGCGTCTGCCTTGGGCTCAACTCATGATATCAGGATCCTGGGATAGAAACCCTGCCTCAGGCTCCCTGCTTAGTGCAGAGTCTGCTTCTCCCTCTCCGTCTGCCCCTCTCCCCTGCTCATGCTCTCTCTCAAGTAAATAAATAAAATCTTAAAAAAAAGAAAAAAAGAAAAAAGGAAAACAGATCTGAACTGGAAATATAAACTTGCTAATTGCAGCATGCATATGTTTAGAACAGGCCCGAGTGACAGTACTAAGGGAATGAGAGCATATATGGAAAGAAGAAAGAGGAGCAAGGGCTTTAGGAAGGAGTCAGCAGTGAAGGGGGAAGAAATCTGTTGGGAGGGAGGGTGAACTCTCTGAAAGCCAATTAAAGAAAAAGTATTATTACTTATAGGGAGTACCACTGAGAGGTCAGGGTAAGATAAAGGCTGAGAACTGTCTCTTGGATTTATTAGCAAAGTCCTTGGTGATCCTGACAGGAGAAGCCCAGATGAAGCAGTGAGGCAAAACTCAACTGAATTGAAGATAATTGGAGGAGAGAACCTAGGCAGACAACTGTTGTTTTTTTTTTTCTCAAAGATTTTATTTATTTATTCATGAGAGACACACAGAGAGAGAGGAGACATAGGCAGAGGGAGAAGCAGGCTCCATGCAGGGAGCCCGATGTGGGACTCAATCCCCAGACTCCAGGATCATGCCCTGAGCCAAAGGCAGACACTCAACCGCTGAGCCACCCAGGTGCCCTGGCAGACAACTGTTTGAGTAGTGTGATCACAACAGCAATATTCATTTATAACTTGGAACCCTATTACCTTAAAACTTCTACCTTCTAACATGGCACCAGATGACTCAGTATGTAAGGGAGAATTCGGATATTGCATGGAAAACAAGCCCCACAAGCAAGCTACTCAAGTTTCAATTTAGCTCCAGAAAGACTGGATTTAAAGAATTTGTCTTTAAATCCAATACACAAGTATTTACGAATGTATCTATGATAACTATTACTCAAAGATAAAGATTCCCATAGAACAAGCAAGAAGTTATGGAGCATTAGAAATTACTACATAAAACTCTGAGTTCAAAGGAAAATACACTTTAAAAAACTCATCCTAGTTGACAGTATAGTTTTATACAAATGTTCATCCTGATTTTTGAGGAAATTAATATTAGTGTGCAGTATCTTCAAAGAAAATATATGTAATACATACAGAATGTTTCTTTTTGAATCCCAAAGACCATTCTTGAGGAAGAAAATCAAAACTTTTTTTTACACTTATATCACAGATGAAAAAGATGAGGTTTATGTGAAATTTTTTTTTAAAGAAGTCTCCTGAGGCTTGAATTCATGACCTGGAGATCAAGACCTGAGCTGCTTTAAAAAAAAAAAAAAAAAAAAAAAGACCTGAGCTGATAGCAAGAGTCAAATGCTTAACCAACTGAGCTACCTAGCCTCTCCAAGGTTTATGTAAATTTTGAAATTATTTGTTTAATGTTACAAAGCTGGAAGATTGGAGACTCACTTCCAAATCATGCTCTTAACGAATATGCTATTGTCACCTCTACATTATTTTTTTAAGTCTCTAGTTCGTCAATAATAAAGTTGTTATGGAGGGACGCCTGGGTGGCTCAGCGGTTAAGTGTCTGCCTTCAGCCCACAGTGTGATCCTGGAGACCCAGGTTCGAGTCCCACATCGGGCTTCCTACATGGAGCCTGCTTCTCCCTCTGCCTCTGCCTATGTCTCTGCCTCTCTTTCTGTGTGTCTCTCATGAATAAATAAATAAATAAAATCTTTAAAAAAAAAGTTGTTATGGAAAATCTCTACAATAGTATAATTTTTTATGCAGCACATGGCAACTACTTATGAAACAACTGGTTGAATTTCAAATTGTGCTATTCCGCTTTTAACACAGGATTATTTATATTCTGATATGAATAATGGTAATATCTGAAGAGCAGTATTAGTTTTCTATTTAGAGAATGGTGACTGAGGTTTCATAAAAATAATGTCCCAGCTTAAAAAAAAATTTTTTTTAAAGTCTTTATTTACTTATTCATGAGAGACAGAGAGAGGCAGAGACATAGGCAGATGAAGGAGAAGGAGGCTCCATTGCAAGGAGCCCAATGTAGGACTCGATCCCAGAACTCCAGGATCATGTCCTGAGCCGAAGGCAGACGCTCAACCATTGAGTCACTCAGGTATCCGAATGTCCCAGCTTTCTAACTGTTTAACTTGAGTCTATAATAGGGGTCAAGAATTATTTTCTTTTTATTCTCTAGTGTATCTCTTTAACCTGCATGGTGTCTAGCACATAGTAGGAGCTCAATTAATATTTAACAAATGAGATTCGAAGAATTGTGATTTCCTAAAAAAGATGTCAGTTGGGGGTGCCTGGATGGCTCAGTCAGTCAAACCTCTGACTCTTGGTTTCTGGTCAGGTCATGATCTCAGGGTTGTAAGATCAAGCCCTGTGTCAGCGGGGAGTCTGCCTAAGATTCTCTCCCTCTCCCTTTACTGCTCCTCCCACTCATGTGCACATGCACTCTCTCTCTCAAATAAAATAAATAAAATCTTTTAAAAAAAATGATGTCAGTTGTTTTTGCTAATCTTTAAAAATCAATTACCATTTATCTACCACACTGGTTAGCTCTTACTTCTATTTATGTAAGCATCAACTAATGAGTATTTGATTGATTCGTAGCTTACTTAACTAGCACCATATATATACAATTTTGATTTTTATAAAATAGCATCCAAGAACAATGTAGCCTTTAATAGGTCATATGGCATATCTGATTAGCTCTACTTCCCCAAATCCTGCTCTTAACTTACAATGCTATAACTTATCTGCAGTAGGACCAATATTGAAAAATATGAGAGGAATGAAAAAAGACAAAAACAAACAAGAATGAAAGAGACAAGAAAAAGTCATCAAACAGAACAAGAAAAAGTGAAAGAGAGAAATGATATTTTTCCCTAGCTTTCCTGAGGTAAAATAGACAAATAAGAGAAAAATGATTTTTAAAGTAACATCTCAAAATAAAAGAGAAGCAGTTTATTGTAGAAGTAAACAAGAGATATGAATGGAGACCCAGGTTCTTCCAAAACATACCGAATAATTTTGTACTAACCATTTTCTCTCTCTAGATTTCAATTTCTCATTTGTGAGCATGAATCAAACCCCTCATGATCTTTAAGATAAATTCCTATCCCCTCCTCCCCTCAGGAACCAACTCAAATGGTACCTGCCCCTTCCAAGTCCCTGGACAGAAACTTATCCCTCTGTATTATTTTCTCTGTGAATTCTAGTGTTTCACAAAATCTCTGTAAATTCCTATCTACACTACGGAGAAAGATACACTTAAGAAACTTTGATTAACAAAAGTTTCAAATAAAAAAAGGTTTAAAAAAATTAAATCTGAAATTTGTAAATAGAAATATAAATTAGTAATGTATGTGAAATATTTGTTAGATACGTAAATACTTCATATCCCACCCCCCGACCCCGGAAATACACAATACCCTCCACCTCAGAAAAAGACTAGGACTATTTATAATCTCTATGCAGTATGCACTATTGAGGCCTACTAGGCAGGGTTAAAGCTGGATTTTCAACAAGGCTCACAAGTCCTGAGGTTAAATACACATGAATTAAGGATGTTTAATCCAACTCAAGATACCATCTTTTCATATTTAAAGCAGCTTCTCTTAAACAGGAAAAATACAAAATACATGAGCTGCCCCCTGACAGTAAAGCTCCTGCAGAGGTAACATAAAGGTCCATTTCTTTTTAAGCATTTAAACTCATAATGTGTTTACTCTCATTTCCAATACATATAATAATAGGTTCTGCTAAAACCAGAATACTTCTATGGCGCAAAAAAGCTATAAAAACAAAAAAAAATTTCATAACTTTAAAACTGTAACAAACATCATTTCTTAAATATAATTAGGACCAGCTACATAAAATGAGAGAACGGTATAGGTTTTTTGGGGTGTGTGCATAAACACACATAAATCTGTATATACACAGAGAAATAAAACAGTTAAACAGTTTCTACCTGTTTTTGTGTACTCCCTTTCAGATATTGTTCCCCTAGAGTCTTGGCCTCTGTTGCTGTCTAACTTGAATTCACAAAACTCAATGGCTCGTGGTTTTCAAAGCTTAGGACTACGTTTGCAGAACAAAGTCGCTTTCTCTCTCTCTCTCTTTTTTGGTGGGTACAAGTATGGGGACCACAGGAACAGTTAAATTCATGGCATGGCTGGTCTACCACACAGTCGGGGGAATTCTTTAAATAGAGCCTGTCACTCTCTTGGCCCATCAATGGGATTTCCTTCTCAAACTGCTGATTCGTTCAGGTACACAACAGAGGAAATTTCAGTTAACCTTTGTTTCACCCCAGGGAAAAATCTGTCTGAAAGTATAAAATGAATAGATTAAAAAAAAAAATAAGCAGCTCAGCCACAGGACCATTCTCCCTGTGTTCACTGCAGCTTAAGTTAAACAGTAAAAAGGGACAGTGGAATGTTTCATTCCCAGTGGAAAGTTCAAGCATAATCTATAACCTGGGAATCTAGCAGGTCACAGTTTATTTGATGATAAGCCAATCCAACTGTCCCTTCTGTTTAATAAACCTAAAAATTCCCCTTTTGATAATTTTATTCAAGTCAGGATTATTTTTCTCTTGTATCACCATTACTACTATAATCTGATTGAGGTATCTATAACACAATTGCATTCTCAAATTTATAAACAACAAAAAAAGTATCTCTCAGGAATATTTTCAAATAAAATAATGGGGGCAGGGGAAAAGTAGGGATAGAATAAATCAGCAAGCCTTGTTAAATTCTAGTATTCATTTCAAAATAAAAATTCAGGTGGTGAGGGACAACAGAAAGGAGCCCACCTTTCCATCATAAAGTTATCTGTTTTTAAACAACTGGAATATTTGGAGACACTACAGTTAGATTGAGTCATGTGAAAGCTTGGAATGGGGAGTAAAAATTTGTTTTTCCTTAAAATCAAGCTAATTCACATATATATATTTTTTTGAGCAATAAATACAAATTTTAGGATATGGTAAACATTGGCTACCTAGTCTTTACTCCTCCCAAATAATTTCTGAACCCCATGGAATAGGAAAATCATGTTCTATTCATGCTTTTTATACATATTATATTATAATTTATATATATTAACTGCAAGCGGCTAGGACAGCTTTTACAAATAACACCAAGATGCATTTTGTTTCTGGGACCAGTATCATTTTCAAAAGAAAAAAAATAATTCAAGGTCTTTGTGCTCAAATTTTTTACCAACTTTTCTTGTGTGTGTGGTAAAATATATACAACCTAGTATTTACCACCTTAACCATATTTAAATGTACAATTCAGTGGCATTAAGTACATTCATATTTTGTGCAACCATCACCATCATCCATCTCCAGAACTTTATTTCATTTTGCAAAACTGAAACTCTATATCCATCAAACAATATTTTACCGACTTCTGATACAGAACTTGAAAGTCACTTTCTTGATTTACTGACAAGGTCTCAAAGTCCTGAAAGTGGAGCTGGAGCTGATGTTGAGAGTATCATATTTTATTCTGAAGAGATTGAAACATACTTATCACACAGCTTCCTCAAAGGGCTTAAGACAGAGAAAAAGAGATGCTTGAAAACTGGAAAGTTAGAACTCTGTAACCTTAAGAACCATACACCAAAGTAGGGACAAAGTGCATGTCTTTATTAAAATGCAAGACCTTATGGCACCTGGGTGGCTCAGTTGGTTAAGCAGTTAAGGGCTGCCTTCAGCTTGGGTCATGGTCCTAAGGTCCTGGGATAGAGCCCCATGTTGGGCTTCCTGCTCACGGGGGAGTCTGCTTCTCCCTTTATCTCTCCCCCTGGCTTATGCACTCTCTCTCTCTCTCTCTCTCAAAATAAATAAATAAATAAATAAATAAATAAATAAATAAATAAATAAAATCTTTAAAAAATAAATAAAATGCAAGACCTTAAATGAAGACTATTAAAGAACATTTACCTATATTTGCATATTTTAATAAACAAGAGGGTCATAAATCAGCTTTTAATTGAGACTAATTACAATTGTAATTACATGTAGTAAAAGATGTACTTAAGAGGAAATAGGGATGCCTGGATGGCTCAGCAGTTGAGCATCTGCCTTTGGCTTGGGTCCTGATCCTGGGATCCAGGATCGAGTCCCGCATTGGGCTCCTCATGGGGAGCCTGCTTCTCCCTCTACCTATGTCTCTGCCTCTCTCTCTCTGTCATGAATAAATAAATAAAATATTTTATTTTATTATTTTTTTAAAAGATTTTTATTTATTTATTCATGAGAGACAGAGAGAGAGAGAGAGAGAGAGAGGCAGAGAGACAGGCAGAGGGAGAAGCAGGCTCCATGCAGGGAGCCGGATGTGGGACTTGATCCTGGGACTCCAGGATCAGGCCCTGGGCCGAAGGCAGATGCTAAACTGCTGAGCCACCAGGGAGTCCCAATAAAATATTTAAGAAAACACACACACAATATAAGACCTAAATAATATTTTGTAGTTTTCTCCCTGAAAATCTGTTTTCTGTACCAGCTTGCAACCATACACAAATAGAACAGCCCCTTCCCCTCTCTATATCTAACTGATTCTAGTTACTGTCCTCTAAAAATTAAGTCTACTCTGTTCCTTGTTTTTAGGACAGGATTTCTAATAGGAAATCCTCTAAAATAAACCCATCAAAACATTGAAAACAAAGATAAAAATAAAATAATTATTTTAAGAAATATTAAGACTAAAAGTATATGGATTAAAACTGGCAGAAATGCTTCGATGATAGTTAGAATGAGAGAAGATTCCGAAGTCATTCAGAGAAGACTGAATAACAGAATGATATATAGAAGTAACAATACTCTGAATAGTCTGAGTCATAAAGTCCAAATAAACAGGTGATAAAAATTCAAGAGAGAACTCAACATTGATTCCTAAGCCAGGGTGAGATGGAACTGAAGGCAGATGAGATGAGGTAATGGTAGAAATGTTGGTTTAGAAAAAGAGCCCAGCAAAAGAATCTAACAGCCTTTTTAGGGATCCCTGAGTGGCTCAGTGGTTTGGCACCTGCCTTTGGCCCAGGGTGTGATCCTGGAGTCCTGGGATCAGGTCTTGCATCGGGCTCCCTGTGTGGAGCCTGCTTCTCCCTCTGCCTGTGTCTCTCTCTCTCTGTGTCTCTCATGAATAAATAAATAAAATCTTAAAAAAAATAAATATAAGCCTTTTTAGAATGTTCCCAGTATGCTGGAAAAGATACTGATTTTTTGATCTATAAATTATTGGCTTTATAGTCTATAAATGTCAATTAGGCCAAGACTATTATCTTGATCTCCTATGTCCTTACTGATTTTTAAAAATCTAGTATTTCTATAAATTACTGAAAAAGGAATAGAAAATAGAAAATAGCAAAACAGAAAATCTCCAATTATGACTGCGGACTTATCTCTTTCTCTAATCCTATGAAATTTGTCTATTTTGAAGTTCTGTTTGATTCTTATGCCTTTCCTGAAGACTCGTTCCTTTAATCTTTTTGAAATGTCCTTGTTTATCTCTGGTGCTACTCTGTCTCAACGATTACTTACCTGATAATATCATATCATATTTACTGGACCATTCCAGTTTTCATATGCCTATTACTCTTTGCATGCTTTATCTTTTCCATCCTTAAAAATTTTCTCATCTTTGAGTCTCTTGACTATGTACAATTTTATCTTTCAACGATTTAAGGAGCTCTCTCCCATTATCTCTTTAAATATATTATCACATTTTCTTTCTCCTCTCCTTCTGGAACTCCAATGCTATGTATTAGGTCTTATAATATTGTTCAATGGATCACTGAAGCACTGCTCTTTTATATTTATTTTTTTTAATATATTTTCTTTCTGTTTTTCAGATTGGATAATTTTGGTCTTCAAGTTCACTGACATTTTCAATCTGCTCATCCAGTTAACTTTTATTTCAGCTAATGTATTTTTCATCAGTTCTAGAATTTCTATTTAGTTCTCTTTTATAGTTTCATTTCTTTAAGTTTCATTTCATTTTCTTCATTTCATTTCATGTCTGTTATTTCATTATATGAATATTTTATACACATGAACATAGTCAAAATAACTGCCTTAAAATCTTTATCTGCTAATTCTGGGATGCCTGGGTGGCTCAGCAGTTTAGCACCAGCCTTAGGCCCAGGGTGTGATCCTGGAGTCCCGGGATCAAGTCCCAGTTGGACTCTCTGCATGGAGCCTGCTTCTCCCTCTGCCTGTGTCTCTGCCTCTCTCTTTTCTCTGTGTGTCTCTCATAAACAAACAAACAAATAAATAAATAAATAAATAAATAAATAAATAGTCTTTAAAAAAAAAAATCTTTATCTGCTAATTCTAACCCCTGGGTCATCCCAGCATCAGTGTCAACTGACTGCTTTCTTTTGAGCATGGATCAAATTTTCTGGTTTCTTCATATTTCTGGTGATTTTCAGTTGCATCCTGGACTTTGCAAATGATACTTTGTAAACTATGGATTCTGTTATGCTCCTCTAAAGACAGTTTATGTTTGTTCAAGGATCAAAAATTTGGCAAACGCTTCTATGCATAATTTGGGCTTCTCCCTCTGTGAATTCCCTTTCACTTTCTAGCTGCTGTAATAGCCTCCCTTTTCTGATTCCTAGAGCCAGTAAGACTGAATTTCTTTCTGGGTTCTAGCCACTCCCATGTTATACCAATTAGTTACTGCTCTCAGGCAAAAAACCATAAAAACAGGAAACTCATCTAATGCTATTTCTTTTTTCCAAGTGTTGACTCCCTACCATTCTCTGCTGGCTTTTGGTTGGTCTCTAGTACCTTCAGATATTTTATGCTTTTATGTATTAAAGTATGTTTAAAGTGATATATATGTATGTAAATTTGTATTTTATATGTAACAGTTACAGTATTATTTTCTCCAGAGTATTATTATCTTTGGGAAGGCTGGCCCACTGTGAACAATTCTGTCATTACCAGAAGCCAGAACAATTCTGCCATTATCAGAACTCTGGGATTGCCATTTTTAGTATGGTGTTATAACCTTAAAAAAAGAAAAAACAAGAAACAAACTTCCTCTCTTCTTTTTAGCTTCTTTCAGCCAACTATTGAGTCTATACTTCTCAGTGCTCTGTCCCTTTCATCTAGCATAGAGTTTGATATATAATAAGAGGTATACTCTATAAATATTTGTTGAATGAATGGAATGATGGAATAGGGCAAACTGAAAAGCATCAATAAGCATCAGAAAGTTCCTAAGAGAGGCAAAGTACTTTGGGCTGGAGTGATTAGCAATTTCTCATCAACAAACCTTGTTTCTTTTTTGGAAGCAAAAAGATCTACCCTTAGTTTTAAAATATGATGCATTATGTATAGGCTTAGATCATTTTTAACTATAGCTTCTCATTTTCTGGATAAGATGCTTCAGTCATAAGTTTTATTATTCAAGTGTCCCATATTGAGTATAAATTCTTTTCATCAGAGAATGTTACATTTTAGTTCTCTGGGAAAATTAATTATGATTTACTATTTTAGGCCCCCTTCTAAATTCCTGGGATAATTATATGAGATTCTAATTTCCAAAACATTCATTTGCAAATAGCTCATGAATACTACCCAATTTCCCAAAAGACAATATGAAAATGAGCACCCTAAATGGTGGGGAAGGCAATTAACATCAATTGAAGGACTGCTAGGTGAAAAGCTCTATAATAAATGCTTTATCTCATTTAATCTTCTTAATTACCCTATGACATGGATATTATTACCAATTATTTAAAAGTAAACTAAAGCTCAAAGCTGGCCAAGGTCATACAGTAGGTAAGTGGTAGAGAATGAATTCAAATTTGGTAACTTTTGACTACAATGAAATCAAGCACTTCTGTTTATCAAAAAACAAAACAAAATACTCTTATTAAGAGAGTGAAAAGGCAAGCCATGGAGTGGGAGGAGAAATCTACTCAATGTATAAAGATTTCATACCCAGAACATGTAATAACCCCCATAACTTATTAAGACACATTAAAAAAAAGACTAGAAAAAGACTTAAAAAAAGCCATTCACAAAAGAGGGTGTCTAAATGACTAATAAACATGAAAGGTTTAACTCCATTTAGTTACCAGGATATACACATTGAAGCCACAATAAAATATCTCTACTTACCTGTCAAAATAAAATTACGAACACTAACAACATCAAGTATCGGCAAGAATACATAGAGTGGGAATTCTCATACACTGTTGGTTAAAATGTAAATTGGCACATCTTTGGAAAAAGAATTTGTTGTCTAGGGGGATCCCTGGGTGGCTCAGCGGTTTAGCACCTGCCTTTGGCCCAGGGCGCGATCTTGGAGTCTCGGGATCGAGTCCTGCGTCAGGCTCCCAGCATGGAGCCTGCTTCTCCCTCCTCCTGTATCTCTGCCCCACCCCATCAAAAATAAATAAATAAATCTTTAAAAAAAAAAAAGAATCTGTTATCTACTAAAGTGGAGGATATGCATACCACAGGACAAAGCAATTCCAGTTCTGGATATATACATGAAAGAAACACAAAACACACACATTAAAAGCAACACTTTTGGCAATAGCCAAAATATCCATTTATAGTGAATCAATAAACTCTGGTATAGTCATACAATGAAATAATCTGCATCAATTAAAAAACAAAATAACAAAATGAACCACAGCTACATGTGATATAAAGGAAGGCCAAACATACAAAAATATATATCTTCAGGAGTCCACGAATATATACATATATATATGTATACATATCAAAGAGAGGCAAATCTGGACAATAGCTCAGGGCATATAGCAGTGATAAAACTGTAAAGAAAACCAAGGGTAGTATTATCAGAAAAGTCAAGCTACCTCTTGAAAGAAGGGAAAGGTTATGACCAGGGAAGTGCATAATGAGGGCTTCACTGTGTTTGTAATATCCTATATTTTGACTAGGTGGTGGTTACATGAGTTGTTTGCTATATAATCATTCCTCAGAATAGGTGTTAAATTTGAAAAGAATATACTGGAAAAGACTTGCCCAGCTAGTGCCAAAAATTAGCATAAAAGCTCTTATATTTAAGACTACATGGTCCAGGTATATGTGCTTTCCATGTAGCCCAAGGAAAGACTTGCTTTCATAAACTTGATGATATAAATGTTGTTCCATTGGGAATAGGTGGTTTATTCAATAAACAGTGCTGAGACAATGCAAAAAAAAAAAACAAAATTGGAATTCATCTCTCACCATATTAAAAAAAAAACAACTCCCAAGACTAAGGTTCTAAAAACAGAAAGCAAAAAAATTTTTAATTGTATAAGGAAATATAGAATATGTATATTTTATTTTATTTATTTTTATTTTTTTAAGATTTTATTTATTTATTCATAAGAGACAAGAGAGAGAGGCAGAGACATAGGTAGAGGGAGAAGAAGGCTCCCTGTGGAGAGCCTAATGCAGGACTTGATCCCAGGACTCCATGGTCACAACCTGAGCTGGAGATAGATGCTCAACCACTGAGCCACCCAGGCATCCCCTAGAATACATATATTTTAAAATCTCAGAGATTGGAAGGATTTTTAAAGAACAGGCTATTAAGAAAAAGACCAATAAAATGATTACATTAAAATGTAAAAGTTTTACACATCAAATGATATCATTAAGAAACTAATATAGTTGGTGGTTTAAGTAAAATTATATCAACTATAAATTTATGAAGTGGACAGTTTATTATGGTTATATAAGATAATATCTCTATTCTTAGGAAATATACACCAAAGCATTTAGGGGAAAAAAGGACAGGCATAATGTATACAGCTTACCCTCAAATGGTTCAGAATTGTGTGTATATAAATATGGTGTGAGCAAGCACACAAATAATTCATAAGGTAAATGGAATAAAATATAAACAATAAGTGAACTTGGATAATGGGTATACAAGTATTCTTTGTACTATTTTTATTTTTTGCAACTTTTTGTGTATTTGGAGTTTTTCCAGGTAAAAGGTTTTGTTTCTTTTTTTTTTTTTAAAAAAGACATCATTAATAAAAATTAAAAAACAAGCCACAGGCTGGGAGGAAATATCAGTCATGCATATAATGAATAAAGGGCTCATATGTAGAAGATAAACAAAATTCCCACAAACTATTAAGGAGGAAAAAAAGACAAACATAGGAAAAATGGGCAAAAGACATGAACAGGCAATTAATAGAAAAGATGGAAGAGTGATAGAAGATCTAAAAAACATGAAATAATCTCCAGGCTCACTAGTAATCAGAGAATCAGCAATGTAAACAATGAGATACAACTCCAAAACAAAATTCTGACAACATCAAATACTGGCTAGAAGGTAAGTAAACAAGAACTCATATAATTATACCTGTAGAATACTTTACAAAATCAAATAAAGCTGAAGACTACCATATGACCAGGTAATTCTACTCCCAGCTATACTTTCTAAAATGAAGGATCAAAGAACTTTTTCTTAAAGGACCAGATGGTAAATATTTCAGGATTGTGGGTCATAAAGTCTCTGAACTTCTCAACTCTGCCACTGTAGGCCCACAGTAGTCTTTGATAACACATACACAATGGGCATAATGTTTCATTACATCTGTATTTACAAAACAGGCAGTTGTCCTAGGGGCCATAGTTTAGCAATTCCTGCCCTAGAGAAACCCTCATATGTTTACATCAAGAGAGATACAGAAAAACATACCAAGTAGCTTTATTTGTAACTACAAAATTTTCCAGAGGTCTAACTGTCCACCAATAAGAGAATGGATACATTAGCAGTACACTTGTACAACTAAATAAAACACAGCAGTTAAAAATGAATGAACTAGAGCTACATATATCAAAATGAATGAATCTTACAAATGTAATGTTGACTGAAAGGAAATTCAGAAATACACTTACAAGATAGTGCTAATTATATAAAGTTTGAAACATCCAAAGTAGTATTATCCATGCATAAAGATATAGTAAAAATATAAAGAATGCATGGGGCAAAGATCAACTATATTGTTAAGAAATGTTAAAAATCAAAAGGCAAGGAAGTGATTACTATAAATTTCAAGGTAATGGATATATCTATGGGGAAGGGGAGAGATGAAGTATGATTGAGAAGGAATGTGCTTCAGGGGGTGGGCAAGGTCGTATTTCTTGACCTGGGTTATGGTTACATAGATATTTACATAAATATTCACTTAATAATTTTCCTTACATGTTTTATGAATGCATTTAATAACTTTCAAAAAGGCCTCTTACTCCACCCCTAAATTAACAGGAATGATAAACACTAAATTCAACATCATTTGTAGGGTAAGAGTGGGAGGGAGGATTGTAAAGTCAATTTGTTGGCTATATGAAAATATAAATCCCGTTTACTAGTCAAATCACCAGACCCAGCAGTTACTTAGGAAAGTAAATGGTATATCATGGAATTAATAAACTTTAAAGTTTTTTTTTTTTTTTTTAACTTTAAAGTTTTTGCTTTTGTTTCAGAACTTTTGATACAAAGTATAACAGATAAAATCTGCATGATGACATTTTTTCCTCTGTATAAAATATACATTTTTTAAGATTTTATTTATTTTTTCATGAGACACACAGAGAAGGAGGCAGAGACACAGGTAAAGTGAGAATCAGGCTGGAGGGAGCCTGATGAGGGACTCAATCCTAGGACCCCAGCATCACAGCCTGAGCCAAAGGCAGATGCTCAACCACTGAGCCACACCAGCACTCCCTTGTATAAAATATTTTTTGTATAGTTCTTTTGTGTGCTCTAATCCTTTAGCTAATTTAGGAAATTTCCAACATACGGGAGTTGAGAAAAGAGTATTAAAAACCCCCATAGATCCAGCTTCAACATTTATTAACTCATATCCAATCCTATTTCATCTATATCCCTAACTAGTTCTCCTGGTCTTTTACTGATTTACTGTTAAGCAAATCCCAGACATCATAACATTTCATCTGTAAAAAATTCAGCATATTAAAAAAAAAATTCAGCATACTATCTCTAAAAGATTAACTTTAAACTTAACTGTAATAACAATATCATACTTTAAAAAATAATTAAACATTCGTGAGTGTTCAAATTTCCATAATTATCTCATATATATATATATATATATATATGCTTTAAGATCCCCCTAAATGACCACTGTAATAAATGAATATCTTTTAGATCTCTCTGAACCTATAGGTTCTCTCTCCCATATTTCTTCTATTCGTTGCTCCTCTCCCAGTTTCCTTGCAATTATTTATTTAAAAAATAATTTACACTGTAGAGTTTCCCACATTCTGGATTCTGCTGATTGTACTGTATCTTCATGGTATAATATCTCTCCTATTCCCTACAAACTGTTCTTAGAGAGCTAGAAGCTTGATCACATTCAGACTTCATTTATTTATTCTGGGGAAATACCTCTTCTAGGAAAGCACTGTGCTCTTCCCTGAGGACGCAAATAAAGTTTGGTTGTCTCTTTTTGTCAAACTACCAGAGTCACTTTTAATTCTTCAAATTTATTATTTCATTAGAAGTTGCAAAAGGGTGGCCCTCAAACTATTCCTTTTTCATTTGGTAGCTCCAATACTTCTTTGAAGGGAAAATTCCCCTCTGAAGAAACCAAACATCCTCTCTTTGGGTACACCTATGTACAGTTCATGTGATTGACACTACATGTTGTTTCTTTAAAATTCAAGTCATACAGAAAAAGTCATCTCTGTTTCTTCAGAATCAAATAGAAGTAAAATCAACGGTGCTTTTCTCCCCTTTTTTGGTTATTGGAAACGACTTTCAGTGACAGCTTCTTTAGAAAGGAGGTGGGGAGTAAAAAATTTATTATATTTTGAAGCATGTAAAATTCCTGAGAAGGTCCTTTCAGCACTGTGATTTTATGTGTATGCAGTGCATCTGAATCTTTTCTAATGACGATGTCAAGAACCTGACCATTCTAATAATACAGAGACATTAAATGTTGGAATACCTCAGGTCCCAATCCTAAACATACATTCTATACCAGTACTGTCCAACAGGCACATAAATGCAAGTCACAAATGTGAGATAAGTAATTTTAAATTTCCTAGTACGTGCATTAAATAAATAAAAACAGGTTAAATTAATTTTAATAATCTATTTTATTTAGCTCAATATATCTAAAAGACAATTATCAACACATAATCAATATGGAAAATTAATGATATGCTTTGCAATCTTTTTTCACTGTCCTTAGACTATAATACATCTCAATTCAGATCAATCACATTCCAAGTGCTTAAAACCACATGTAACTAGTGGCTATCATAGCTCTATACTATCTGTTAATAGCAGAAAAGTCTAAATGAGACTATATTTATAAATCACAGATAAATCTCTCTTGATTTGATCACTGCTATAAATCCAACTGCTGAGGTACCTCAAAGTCAACATGTTCCTAGCCGAACTCATCCCCCTAAAACTGGTCGCCTCTCAGTGTTTCCTGTATTTGTATATGGCACACCCATACAAACAGCACACAAATCAGAAACCCTCATCTTAGGAGGGCATTGATGATTTTAGAAGTTTTCTTCTCTCTGTTTCTCTGCGAATAAACACTTGATAGGTCTGCAACCTATATGTACTTTACCTTACTGACCAGACAGAGATATGTGGTTCATCAGTAAACTCTTATTGTCTTATAATAGTAGCCTACTTGTTTTGTGAGAACTTTAGAGATACCAAGGATTTTCAAAAAACATTCACAAAGAGTTTGTTACATATTAGATTCTGCACTAAACACTGTGGTGGACAAAAAATCTACAACACAGCTCTTGTTCTGAGGAACTTACAATCAAGTGAAGGCACAAAGTAACATACACAAAAGGATAAAGACAAAACCAGTACAGGAGAAAAGTTAAAAAGTTACCTAAAAGGTAGTAAGTACTACCTTACAAGAAATGCTAATAAGGTTCAGGGAAGTAAAGACTTAGATTGATGTGATCAAAGAGGAAATCTACATCTTCAAGAAGATTTAATTTGGTCACTAGGAATCATAAAGACAAAAAAAAGGTAAGAGTATTTCTAGCAAGAGGAAATGCTAAAAACAAGGAGCAGAAAATGGAAGAGCAAGGTTTGTTGTAGGTCTGAGTACGTGTTTAGCTAGTAACATGACGACAACAGTGAGCTAAACTTCTAACAAATTTATTTACTGCTTTATATGGTTTGATGTGCATATTGTAAAGATAACGCCTTTGTTATCTTTAACATGTTACTACATAAAAAGCGACCATTTGTTAACAAGTTTATTACTTGCTTTATGATCATGATGCTTATTTTTGCATTTACTTTCCAACATGACAATGTATTTCATAGATACAGGCCTTTCACTATATTTTAGGAAACTGAATGAGAGTTTTTGGATGTGATGTCTTAAAATTTTTTCCATTTAAAATAATAGGAAACAGGCGCTTATCATAATCTTCAAGCAGAATATCTGATTTTCAAGAAGGATTAGAAATGCTTATATTTATAGTAGGGACTAGGCAAAATAAAGATTAAAATCCTCTGCCAAAGAAATGAGTAGAAATTAAGTGTTTTTCTTGGAATGTGGTATAATTTCTTTTCTAAATCTGATGGGACTTGAGAATTAAAATATGCTATCTATTCTTCCTATATGAGAGGGTAAAGGAACAAATGAACAGTCATTTTCTGAAAACAGAATAATTATTCTTTTCTTTTTTAAAACCAGATACCACTAGAGGAACTATCAATAATCGATTTGCCTGTCATACAGGTTCAAAATCAATGAAACCATTTGTTTTTCAATGAGATGAGGTCGCTCTCCTATCAAGATTTGACCTTTTACCTTTTTGATTAATAACAAATCTTTTTTTTTTAAAAAAGATTTTATTTTTTATTCATGAGAGACACAGAGAAAGAGGCAGGGGCATAGACAGAGGGAGAAGCAGGCTCCCCATAGGGAGCCTGATGCAGGACTCGATCCCAGGACCCCAGGATCACCACCTGAGCCAAAGGCAGATGGTCAACTGCTGAGCCATCCAGGTGCCCCACAAATATTATTTTCCAATATATTATCATATCTTCTGGGCAAAAAATGGGAACATTCCCATTATCTTTGCTATAAAAAAATGGTAGATAACTTTTCATGAACAGAAAGCAGTAAAATCAAATACACTTCTTATATCATAATTTGATCTCTCAGAAGCACAATTATATATTTCTAGAACTTGTAGGATACATTTTTAAACTACTTAAAGCTTACTGATATCTAAGTTTTTGGTTTCTCAAAGTTTTTCTGTAATGAGACTATAAATATCCTATTTATTTGTATGCCTCCAAGAAGAATAGAACAACTCCCATGGCATTTCTGCCAAAATAACATAACTGGAATTTAGTCATGAGGAAACATAAGACAAACCCAAACTGAAAGACATTCTATAAAATAACAGGCTAGTACTCTTAAAAATGTCAAGGTTATTAAAGACAAGGAAAGACTAAGTAACTGTGCCGGATAAAAAGAGACTATAAAGTTATAACCGCTAAATGTAATGTATCATCCTAGATCAATCTGGGCCCAGAAAAAGAATGTGACAGACTTGATGAAATTTGAATAAATTCTGGTAGTTAAGAGGATTGTATTGTTGTTAATTTTCTGATTATGACAACTGTACTATGGAAGTAAGATATTAGCAATGGGGGAGCTGGGAGGAAGATATATAAAGATTTTTTTTAAGTCTTAACATTATTTTTTTGAGTTTGAAATTATTTTGAAACAAAAAGTTAAAAATAAAAAAAAACCAGCCAACAAAATAAGAAAATGTGGGCTGGATGTTTAGAAGTGGAATGTAAGCAATTAAGCGAGAAAGGTAGCCATGGAATCCCAATTTCCCAATGTCAAATGGCTGCTCTAAGGTTTCTGCGGGAGGGTTTTCTCCTCTGTACTGAGAGTTGTAAACATCTGCCGTCTGCAGAATACACATGTACCAATTATTCTCTTACTCCAGTTTGAGATTTGGTTGTGATGTCTGGACAACTCCATGGTTCCTATGGCTGGTGGTATGACTGAAAATGCTACGTGCAGATGCACGGAGATTTTAAAGTTTGCCTAAGGTTCACAACTATGTTTCTTTCCAATCAGAAAAGCTTCCCAAATTAA
Source organism: Vulpes vulpes (assembly GCF_048418805.1). Taxonomy (NCBI): domain Eukaryota; kingdom Metazoa; phylum Chordata; class Mammalia; order Carnivora; family Canidae; genus Vulpes; species Vulpes vulpes. Next base: position 20,872,192 of record NC_132791.1, read on the forward strand.
AGAACTCACAGGTCTTTATTAGTTTACACATTCTAATCTGAGCTGAAAGATTTTCCTGTCTGAACAGGGTATATATATTGCTCTAAGGACATTTACATAAACTACAAGGTAATAGTCCCTCTTAGAGTTGTGCAACAGTACAGCATTGTTGAGCTCTCAATTTTGCTTTGGGTGCAAGCTACTGGTATTAATGTTTTCTATTATGAGTCCCAAGCAGTATGCTAGGCAGATTCTGTCTTTAGAAAAACGCATGCATTGGTTAGCAGTTTTATTTCACGCCATATAATAGGAAGGATATTCTACTCATATACTCAAAGTTTTCTAACTATTATTTGGAATCTACAGTCTCTTTTATAGGATGGCAAATTTAACTTGTTCCATGTTAATGATAATTTTGGGACTACAGCTTCTAATATACATTTTACCTAAAAATTATAATAAAGCTATTCTGACATGCCTCTGTAAAAAAAAAAAGTCTTAAACATGGCAGTGAAACTTTACATACTAAGTATTTGCATTTGGAAACATTCCTCCTATTTTCTTGGGTGAGCTATATAAATGAGATAGGTTAAACCTTTTTAGCTTAAAAACAGAATTAAGTATATTTTCACCATATTTCTGTAAAAAGTGCAGTTCCAAAGTCTGACCAGAAAGTGCAGTTCCAAAGTCTGACCTTAAAGAACTACAAGTGGCATTATGGCAAGATCTTGAAGTAAAGATAACATTTCAACATGTAGGGATTTTGGAAGGGGATAAAGGAAGAGAAAGACAGATACCTAAGAAAGAGACTGATTTTTGTATGGACATAAAAGCAGCAAAATATGGATTAATCACCCAGTGAGGCTCACAGGAAAGAGTGCTATGGCATAAAGACTGGAAAAATAGCTCAGGGCCAGATCACTGAGAACTTAAATTCTAGGCTGAACAGGCTATATGCATAATTTTCTAGGCAATGGGGAACCACTGAACATTGAAGGTCTTTATAAAAGGGAAAGCCATGACGAAATCTGTTTTAAGATCAGTCTAAAAGCAATGTGGAAGGAAGGGAAGGAAAGAGGGAGAGGCAACAAAGTGACAGATTATTATTATAATAGCCTACAGTAAAACATAAGGATTTCAACCATAGCAGTAGCACAGGGAAGGAAAAGGATGCAGGGTATTATCTAAGAGGAATTGACAGGATTTGTTTTTTTCCAGAGAAACACAGCAAGAGTTGGATAATACCATTTCAATCCAAACAACTCAAAATTAGTAAATGGTAAATAAAAACACCTGAAAATGAGTAGGATGAACTAGATTGGGGGTGGAAGGACAAAGAAACTTTCTTTTACAATCTTTGACAATGCCTTCTATTCACCGATCCTAAGAAGTAAAAATTTTAGCCCTTTAAGATAGTCACATGATTCAACTTGAACTTTCCATCTACCTTTTTCAAACTGAAGGCATTAAAAGAAGAGGAGAAATGTAAGAAGATTCAGTCCCATACAGTAAGAAAATGAATTGTGTGCTTCTTGATCCTGACTGCTGAAAGACTTTCTCAAGGATATTATCTAGGGAAGAGATTCATAATTGCTAAATAGATAGCTGCAGTTCTTTACCAGGAGGAAGAACATCTGTTTTCTCTCTGATGGGATACAGGTTTCCTAGACTACCAAATTTATCCTATATGTTACATTGTAACACACAAATTCAGAAATACAAACTCAGATGCTGGAATACACATATCAAAGCTTGTTTTGTTACAAGTTAATTTCTAAACACTACTAGAGCCTGGTCTTATGCATCAAACATATGGCTTTAACATTCCTCTTCACAGGCAATTTCTTCTCTGCTGAGAGTTCAAGTCTAACTGCCATGAGAGAGCTAGAGAAAAAAGCATATTTCTGAAGAGTTCTTAAGCAATAAAAAGTGAGACAAAGATCTAGTTTCTGCTTGAAATTTATGGTGCTAGCTCTGTACTTATGAGGAAACACATCCAAAAATCATCAATTGATTGGTAAGAAAACTGGTAAAATAAAGAATAATTTATGTAACATCTATTTTTCTAGTCCTTTCTACTCCAGAGGTAAGATTTAATGAAGAAAAAAATTTAATATTTATATCTTGTTTTGGTCTACAGCAGTATACCCTAGAAAATGTGTATTGTATAAAAGTTATATAATTTACCACCTTCAACACACACAAAGACAAAAATCTTTATTAGTACACAAGTTTGACACAGAAATGTACTTAGGTGTTTATGAGAAAAAAAAATTAAGTCTTCCATTAAGGCTAGTTTAGCAAGGGCTTTAATATTCTCCTCTTGGTAACATCATTAATTAAAAAAAATTTAAGCACATTTTTATTTTATAAGTAATACCATTTTATACTTGTATGCCACTTAGTAATTTATAAAATGCTTTTAGTATTCTTCTTTTTCTTTTTCAAAGTAAGCTCTATGCCCAGTGTAGATTTTGAACTCACAACCCTGAAATCAAGACTTGCATGCTCTACTAATTGAGCCACACAGGCACCTCTCTGGGAATTAATATTTCCATTTTATAAAGGAGGAAACTGGACAAGTTTGTCATACAACTTGTAAGTAAGTGGCATACCTGGAACTTAAAATCATGTATTTAAATGTTTAAATATATTCATCATCAATGATAAGTAGAGAGATTTTTTAAGTGTAAGGCATATATCAAATTAAAGAATCCTGGGCTCTCATTCATCCATGGTCACCATGCTCAGTTCAGGTCTTACTTATCTATAAAATCTTTACTAAGACAAAATAGACTGGTTGGGGGATGAAGTAGCACACGTTCCTGTTGTGACTAATTACTTCCCACAATTTTGACTTTATTTTCTAAATTTAAAAGTTACTCTTTCGATATTTTGCTTCATAAAAAATTTTTAAGTATTACTTAGGGTCTTAAAATCTCTCAAATCTGAGTTTATTTGGTCTTTTTTGTTCTTACTTGAAAATGGAAATAAATTCTAGCTAATTTCAGAAGGAATCTTCAAATATCCATATTAGTCTTTGTACCTATAGTCTTCTCCACATGTTTATTTATAATACACAATAAAATTGGTCATCTAAAAAATAACATAAGATTGTCTGAAAGGTAAAATGACAAATAAATGAAAAGGTTTAAAGACTTTCACCTCTAGTTTTTGATTTCAACTACAGGATTTTTAGGAGGATATATAAGTATCTTTCTTTAATAAAGAATAAGATATACTGAGCTATTAAAATGTATATAAATTTTAGAAATGACATGCCATAAAAAGACTTATATGACTCCCTAACAGAAATATCAATAAGTATCAAGCTATAGATTTAATTGGGAAATACAATAAAAACCAGAGCATTTTTTTTTCCCTTTCCATTTTAAAAAATACCAAATACAAGAGCATATAGAGAGATCTCCTGGTAAATCAAGAAAAAAAAAAAGGCAGGGATAAACTGCTACTTTCAACAAGGAAGTGAAATTCTAAAATGTATTCATTTAAATAATCTTGTATTAGAGTTTTGGTAAGAACCAAAGTTAATGCTAATCCCAGAAGCCCATGAAGCCAGAGTATAAAATAAGTAAGGATGAGCTTATAAAAAATTAAATATGAAGAATCTAGAACTAAAAACTAAAAACAGAAGCATTGGTTTTAATGAAAAAAATCACTGGTGAACTCATTTCCAACATGAATTATTAAGTGAAGTTGGGAAAATTTGATGCCCCCCATCTTTAAAAATATATATATGAGGGGATCCCTGGGTGGCTCAGCGGTTTAGCGCCTGCCTTTGGCCCAGGGTGCAATACTGGAGTCCCGGGATCGAGTCCCACGTCGGGCTCCTGGCATGGAGCCTGCTTCTCCCTCTGCCTGTGTCTCTGCCTCTTTCTCTATGTCTGTCATAAATAAATAAATAAATAAATAAATAAATAAATAAATAAATAAATAAATAAATAAATAAATAAATCTTAAGAAATATATAAGAATATTTATATATACTAAGAATATTATATATTAAGAATATATATATATAAATAATATTTATATATAAAAGAAACATCTTCCATGAAAAGAACATCTTGGTTAATCCACTTGTTTAAGGTAGTTTTGAAAATCTTTTTTTCCCCAGGGATGGATATATAAACTACGGAACACTTTCAAAATAAATCTTAAAAATTAGTAAACAAAGGAACAATGTAAATTGTGTCCATTAACACTAAAGTAATGGCTAAAAATCTCAGGTAGGAAGAATGCCTATGAGAACATGCAGGAGAAAGAAGATGGCCCCATCTTTTCTTTCAACAATGTCTTTTTCTAAGACACGAAAAGTAAGGAGCTGCAACAGAGCTTTATATTGCAAAGTCACAAAATAGGATAATGTTGGTATGAAAGACAATTAAAACATCTATTAATTTTGGCAAAAAGTGATTTTCCTGATCCACTGGGAGTTCTAGATGGCGCAGATGACCAGGAGAGGGCAGCTCACCACTGCAGCTGTGAGTAAAGATGTGAATTACTTTATTTGGCATCCAGGGGATAGTCTACCTTACTTACATTTTCCACATTCAAATAATGAAGAAGTATATATTGCCATTAAAGATTCTAAGCAGATAAAGTGTAACAGTGTAAGTCATTACAAGTAGCAAGTAAGAAATACTTCTGATAAGCAAACTGCAACTCATAAAATAAGATGAAGCTAAAGTTCCTCTCTCTCTCTATTAAACAGAATATACAGATCTGGCAATTATAGTCATTATGACTACTAATGTAGATTTGCTATCTTTTTATACTCCAATGTACTTTTTATAAATGACAACTTAGTTTATGTATCCAAATATTTTACTAAAATACATTCACAAAAACACAATGAATGCAATTAAATGTACCACTAACTCATACATCAAAAGATTTGAGGGAAAGTTACATTCTTGCACTAACCTATTTCAAAATGCAGTATGTTTAAAACTTTTCTAATAATAGAAAACTGAAGAGACTAGTGCAATTTCATCCTTTTAGGCTGAAATCTTCCATTCAAGGAGTGTGGGAGTAAAACAATCTAAGCACCTAGAGCTTGGTATTTTATCTTTTAAGTCATAGCCCTTATTTACAAAAAAAAATTCTGGTTCTTATTAACACAATAACTGGAAGAAAAGCAATCAGACTATATAAGTCTCTTAATATTTGTTATTTTCAACAGTGTATCACCTTGCTTCTTAGATGTATACCTTATTTTTTAAAAAGATTTTATTTACTTATTTGATAGAGAAAAAGAAAGACAGAGCTCACAAGCAGGGGGAGTGGCAGGCAGAGGGAGAAGGAGAAGCAGGCTCCTGGCTGAGCAAGGAGTCTGATGCAGGGCTGGATCTGAGGACCCCAGGATCATGACCTGAGCAAATGCATGACGCTTAACTGACTGAGCCATCCAGGTGACCCTTAGATGTATACTTTAAATAAAATTAGAAGAAAACACTGAAAAAGAACAAAGACAATACTGATTACATAATTTATGTAATACTGATTACATAAATGGCTAAAAAGCAATTGTTTAAATATAGAATTTCATTTCTTTGTGAGTTTTAATTTGAGGCTTAAGGGCAGTACTTCCAGGCCTTTGTCATGTCATGGTGTCCAGAGGAAATGATGTTTATACAGCACATTAGAGGACAGTACCAGTCAGAGGCAATCTGCTCAGAAGCTCCAAATGTTCCAGGTCCTACCAGGCCACCTTGCGGACAGATGGAAGCAGTATCTTGTTCACCTGTAACTTAGTCCTGTCACAGTAATGGTTATGGCCCATCAGGAAGTTCTATACAAGTATCTTTGGCCAACTGTAAGGGGATAAAGGAGGATGAAGTAGCAGCCACAATTCTAGCTTATTGAAGAAATTATTTTACAAAACAGAAAGTACACTCTGGGAAGCAAAGAAGCAATAGAGTGTAAACTGGGATCTGTATGTGGACTCTGACTTCTTTACTTTTCATATACACAGTTTCAACCCCTGTCCATTTTAACAAGGACAAAAGGCATTTAGAGAAACTTCCTCTAATACATCTGCTGCAGTTTTAAAGAAGAGAAAATAACAAACAAAGCTATAGGAGATCTTCTTGACTTTCTCTAACAATCTCTCTCACACAGGTATAAGACTAAGGGGGTGGGGGTGGAGTTATGGTATCAGCAAGTGCCAAACTCTGCTTACTAGGTACTGAGAGAACCAGGAGGCTATGTATGAATACACAATTAAGTCACCAGGGGTCAGAACTAAATAATAACCAAAAGACTGTTCTCTTTAACCAAAAGAAAACAGAGAGCAAAATTAAGAAAATTCAAATGATAATTAAAAGAAAGATAAACAATAAAACACAGCAAACTAAACCAACAGTAATTTGAGTAAACTCCATTGCAAAGGCCAGTCTCTAACACCCTAGCCTGATTCAACAGTTAACAGTTCTGGCTACTAGGGAGTTCAGCTTCCCTAAGGGCACTAGTGGAGCAACAAGTCTCCACTAACAATGTGTAAGATTTTAAAACAAACTCAGTGAACACCTGTGTGAAAATCACCACTTCTCTGCCCCCTAATCATGGCCCCATTAAGGTCAAACAGTTCACCTCAGGGAAATCCCGAACAGCTCAACTTAGAAGCAGTTTGACAGCTAACCCTTTAGTAAAACTGGACAGGGAAAGTTTGCTGGGTGTGCAACTTGACAGCCACTCAAGGGCTTATGCTTAGTTTAATGCTCTGTTTTTGCCATCTTGAAATTCTTAATAATTTTATCTTTGAACTTGTGGTTTCTATGTGAAGACCAATAGGATAATGAACACCGGCAGAGGAAATATGCCAAGGGTCAGCATATGCACCAAGCAGTTGACACTGGTGGCCCAGCCTTGATGTGCACAACCGCAGCAGTCAGGGTCAGCCAGGACTATAGGTGGCAATGGAGGCAGTGGCCCCAAGAAAGAGGAAGTGCTCCATCATGGGAATTCACAGTGGAAAGTCAGTTTACCCATCTGTTCCTGGAACCTGTCCCAGTGGTATATGCACAAATATCAACTTTCCAGCCTGTGTATCAGTACAGGACACACCAGTGCTCAGACTGTAAACTTTTGTCAGTAAATTATTGCAAAGGAAAAGTATATCATACATAGATATACTAGCATGTTAGGGAGTTATTAGAGTTCTTAAAAGAATTTAGAATCTCTAGTTTTTAAAACTGTTGCAACATCCCAAAGCAAATATCCACAGGCTTAGAGAAATTAAAATTAAAGATTGCTGTATTTGATGGAAAAGAACACTTTTCATATGAAGCTCTGAATGAACCAATTATTAGGGGGAAAGACAATTTTAAAATTAATTTTTCCTTGTAATTGAAGATATACTGATAGAATGCATAACCAGAAATTCTGAATTATATACAAGTCATGAAGCCATTTTTAGTTTCTTGTACAGCCTCCATAAGTTATAAGAAATGTCAGAGGAAATATTTAAATACTATTGTATAAATTTGCATTTCAAATTAAATTCACACAAAATTGATTATATAAATTAAATATTTTTAGAAAAAGTGTTTTAAAAATAATCAGTTCTAGATGTTCTAAAGTTTATACTCTGAAATAATTTATCAGTATTTATTACTATGTTGTCAAAGCTTATCAAATGTTGGATGCCTGGCTGGCTCAGTTGGAAGAGCATACAACTCTCGATCTCCGGGTTTTAAGTTCAAGCCCCACACTGGGTGTAGAGATTACTTAAATAAATAAATAAATAAATAAATAAATAAATAAATAAATAAATATTTTTAAAAACCTTATAAAATGTTAAACAGTTCCAGTAATACCTGTGTCAGTAGAAAGACCCTTCTCAAAATGAAAAATTATCAAAAAATTATTTGCAATTCAACATTTGCCAAGAATGACAATACTTTCAATTATATCAATTAAAAATTAAGTTGCTGGGATGCCTACATAGCTCAGTTGGTTTCCTCTCCAGTCATGATCTCAGGGTCAAGGGATAGAGAGCCCCAGGGATGGGTTTGGCGCTCAGCAGGGAGTCTGCTTCTCTTTTCCCCTCCTTCTGCCCCTTCTCTCCTCCTCTTGTGCACTCTCTCTAATTAATTAATTAATTAAAAAATTAAATTGCTAAAAGTATAAATTCTGACAACCTAAGAATTTGCTGAAAAGTGAACCAGAAAAATCACATGACCAATTAAGATACTGTACCGATAAAGTATTACAAATTATAGTAATATAATTACTATATATAATATAAAATCATAATAATTTATAATATCATGTTGTTACTCATGTATTTCTATTACTTCTATTTGTTTTATAGGTAAGAATATCTCTCTTTTAAAAAAGATAGATTTATTGATTGATTGAGCTCAGGTGTGCCAGGAGGGGGTGGGGTGGGAGTGGGAGTAGGTGGGGAGTGGTGGTAGAGGGGATGGGGGGAGCAGAGAGAGAGAGAGAGGGAAACTCCCCAGTGAGTGGGGAGCCCAATGTGGGGCTCGATCCCAGGACCTTGAGATCATGAACTGAGCTGAAATCAAGAGTCAGATGCTTAACCAACTGAGCCACCCAGGCACCCAGTAAGAATATATTTCTAAAGGAAAAGGTGTTTAAATGTCAGTGTCTTTAATGGCACTTTTCCCCTGCTTTTTGAACAAGGTCCTGCATTTTCATTTTGCAGCCTTACAAATTATGTAACCAGCTCTGCCCCTGCAAGGATAATCCAATAGTTACTTCTCAATACCTGACTGTTGTCTGCTTCTTAAGGGCCAACCTGAAACTGACATCTATGCCCTCCCTACCCATTTTGTTCTAACTGTATCTCTGGCCACCTTCCTCTACTCCAACATCTGTGATACCCAATCCTATAATCCCGATCTTGAAGGCCCAGATTTTTAAACACTCATTTGTGCTTTTCTCACCAATTTTTCCAATTTGCTTACTCAGAATAATCTTGAACTAATTTGTCTTTAATCCCTAGATTCAACCAGTCATTAAATCTTACTGAACCCCCCCCCTTTTTTTAAATGCTTCTTCTTCTTCTTCTTCTTTTTTTTTTTTTAAATTTATGATAGTCACAGAGAGAGAGAGAGAGAGAGGCAGAGACATAGGCAGAGGGAGAAGCAGGCTCCATGCACCGGGAGCCCGATGTGGGATTCGATCCCAGGTCTCCAGGATCGCGCCCTGGGCCAAAGGCAGGCACCAAACCACTGCGCCACCCAGGGACCACCCCCCCTTTTTTTAAGATTTTATTTTTATTTATTTATTCATGGCAGAGAGAGAGAGAGAGAGAGAGAGAGAGAGAGAGAGGCAGAGACACAGGCAGAGGGAGAGGGAGAGGGAGAAGCAGGCTCCAATGCAGGGAGCCTGACATGGACTCAATCCCGGGTCTCCAAGATCACACCCGGGGCTAAAGGCAGTGCCAAACCACTGGGCCACCAGGGCTGCCCTGGATCCCTTTTGATATGCCTCTTGAATCTGTGACTTAATCCTATACCATATTCAGTCTGATCTTCTTAGACACAAGTCCTAATAACCTACTGGGGAAAAGATACTTCACCTCACACATTATCTTTGTATCGTCTCAATTTGATCCTTATAAAAACCCTGCAAGACAGGTAGAGCAGTTCTGATGTAAAAAAAAAAAAAAATCCTATTTTACAAGTGAAAAAACTGAGGAACAGAGGGATGCCTGAGTGGCTCAGTGGCTAAGCGTCTGCCTGGCTCAGGTCGTGATCTCAATATGGGGATGAGTCCCACATCGGGATCCCTTTGAGGAGCCTGCTTCTTCTTCTGTCTATCTCTCTGCCCCTCTGTGTAAATAAAATCTTTAAAAACAAAACAAAACAAAACTGAGGAACAGAGAAGTAAAGGACCCTGTGCAAAATCATGATGAAAGCAAATTACTCAGAGTCGTGGAGAGGAGGGTGTCATCCTCCATCACATCATGTTACCTGTCTGGTCTCCTGAGTACACCATCTTGTGATAAAACTTTCATCAGATCAATTTCTCATCCAAGACTTTCTATCTACTACCTAGAACTACTACCTAGAACATACTAAGTCTCCTAAATTAAAAATTTTAGGAACAGCAAACCAACTCTACCTCAGATCCAGCTTTAATCTGTATTTTAAACCTGTATCTTCTAATACTCCCATTCTATCCTACACTTCAGCTCCTCCTTCTTCTTTGCTAACCTAACAAATTTCTATCTGTGCCTTAAGGCCCAACTCAAATGATATCTCCCTCAAAATCCTCTCTTAATTTTTTTTTTCCAATCAAGGAACAGTCTTCTATTCCTTTGAATTTTTACTTAGGTTCATATATATGTGTATGCTCCTATAGCATCTGCCACATGCTTACCTTGAAAGAAGGTTCCATAAGGATTTGTTTCTATAGCACCACAAGACTTTGCAATGAACCAATATCTCATTTAGCTTTCAGGACATTGCTAGTCCTATCATTCATTCAAATATTTATTATCTACTATGTGCTGGTACCATACTAAATGTTGAAGAGACAGAGGTATGTAGCCTAAGGACTCCAGATAAAGATGCAGAACTAATATATGCATATATATTCCCCTACCCCAAACCCCACTTAAATGACAGAAAAGGGGTTTAAGGAGTCAAATACTCTCCAAATTCCTCTTCCCACCCCATATAATTGAGTGACTGTCTTTATCCCACCTCAGCAAATAACTGGAGGTTTCCTTTCTGGATATAATTAAGTAAAAAACAACGTCTCTGGATTGGGGGCAGCAATAGCAAACTGAAACACAAAGATTAAATGGAAACACACATAATGAATTCTGAGACTCCCTCCCACTTTCTCTCACTTGGCTACTAAAACATAGTCAAGTAGGCCTTTACTTTCCAAGCAGATAATCTGAATGCTTTTTCTTTTTTCTAAGAACTCTAACCAGCCTAGAACATCCTAAAGATGTTCACATATGGGGTTTCCCCAGAAAAATGACTCAGTTAAATTCCCCTATATGAAGGTAATGTTGATAAGCATGCAACACAAGCTCTGGGCATTCAATCAGTTTTAAATTCCCCACTTTCAATCATGAGCAAACAACTAGGGATTATCAAATATCTGACAATGTTTAAAATGTAAGAATGTAAGCTAAGACCAGCAGAAACAAAAAACAGAATAGGCACTATGGTAGAAACAGACTGTTCAGAAATTTAAAAAATTAAAAGAATCATGAATATTTCTTGAGATATAAAATATCATATCCATAATAAGTTTTTTAGTTTTTTTTTAAGTTTTAATTTTAATTCCAGTTAGTTAATATGTTAGTTTCAGGCATAAAATATAGTAATTCAGTAATACCACGTATCACCCAGTGCTCATCACGAAAGTATACTCTTTAATCCTTATTGCCTACTTTACCCATCCCCCCAAGTATCTCCTCTCTGGTAACCACCAGTGTGTTCCTACAATTAAGAGTCTGTTTCTCAGTTTCTCTTTCTTTCTCTCTTTTATTTCGCTTACCATTATACTATCTAGCTCCATCCATGTTGTTGTAAATGGGGAAGATTTCTTTATTTTTAAGGCTCAGTAGTATTCCATTGTATATATACTATACCCGTAATAAGCTTTATGTTCCCCCAAGTTGTTTTTTTTTAACTTAGTTTCCTACATACTTATAAGTAAATCAACCCAAATCTTTCCATTATCCAAAATTTTCTCTTGGCACACAGACAGACACAAACAGATATACATATATACTCACACACACACATTTTAAAACATATTTAGGTAACAGATAAGCAGACACATAAACCTTATGAAATAAAATAATCCTTGGAAAACAAAAACACAATAGCAAAAACAAGATACTCAATAGATGTGTGGGAATATAGAGTTGAAATCTCCCACAAAGTAGAGCAAGAAAACAGAGATGGACAGTAGGACAAAATTAGAACACCAATTCAGGGATTCAGTATATGAAAAAATATATGTTTCAGAAAAAGAGAATAAAGAAAACAGAGGGAGGAAATTATCAAAGAAATAGTTAAAGACTATTTCTCAGAAAAGAAGGACCTGCACTTCCAGATTAAGTGACTAAAATACTGCATAACAGACAAAAAGAAACCCTAATGAAGGCACAAAGAGAATAGTATATACTTTCAGAGATTTAAAAAAAGCAAGTCACATTCAATGGATCAGAATCAGAGAGCTTCTAGACATCTCAACAACAATACTAGAGATTAGCAAGCAATGGCGCCAATACTATCAAAATTCTGAAGGAAAATCATTTTCAACTTAAGAGTTTTACCTCTATGCATCCTTTCTTAGGACATGATTGGAGATGAATGTTTTCAAAATGAGTAAGTAAACCAAAGAAGAATATGAAATGGAATGTAGAGAATAGAAGCTCCACCAAGGGAGAAAAGCGAAAGGAATTCTTAGGATAGAGAAGGGTGATCCCAGAAGGATACTCTGCACCAGTTAGTATCCAAGGCAACTAGATCGGGATGAAACAGAATTTCTCCAAAAAGATGAAAAATGATGGAAATCCCAAAGTGTCTGAGCATGCTGGGAGGAGATTTAAATAATTTAAAAAGAATTGAGATGATTTCGTGATAAATACATGGAAAGCTAAGTAAACAACAAATAAGACAATAATGTCGTCTGGCTAGGTAGGAACAGTACAGAAAAGGAAAATTTGTGATTTTATTTATATAATTCAATAATGTTTATATAGTCATATATATACATATATATACATATATATACATATATATACATATATATACATATATATTCAGTTAGTCACTGACTAACTGAAAGGACAATTATATAGGGAAGATGAGAAGAGTGCATGGGTAGCAGAGAGAGGTAAAGAAAGATAAACTTACCTTCTATAATGAAAAGTCTATAGAAAATTCTAAAACTGAAAAATCAAGAGGTAACAATACAAGAATATACTAAGAGGAACAGATGTGATCAACAAAAGAATCAGCTGGGCAGCCTGGGTGGCTCAGTGGTTTAGCACTGCCTTCAGCCCACTGCCTGATCCAGGAGACCTGGGATCGAGTCCTACGTCGGACTCCCTGCATGGAGCCTGCTTCTCCCTCTGCCTGTGTCTCTGCCTCTCTCTCTGTGTCTCTCATGAATAAATAAATAAAATCTTAAAAAAAAAAATTAAAACAACAAAAAACCAAAGAATCAGCTAAGAACACTGATCATACTGACATTGGGGTAGGGTGAAATGGTGGTGGTGGGGGAATGATGAATGCTGTTTTTCATAACAAAACTTGGAAACTATTGACTCTTCAAAGTTATGTGCAAATATAGCTTGATAAATATTAAAAAATAAATATGCCATTGAAGGCTTACACCATTGTGGGAAAGATACACATATAAATTGATAATTATAACACAGGGTGGTAGGTGCTGTAACAATAATTTTTCTATGTATCTATAGTGTTAGTTATCATCTGTTTTGTATTTTGGTTATTTGTGTACAGGTTTGCAATGAACTATAAGGAGATTTACCCTGTCTCATTTACCTATGACAACAGATCTTGATACAGCAAGTACAATACAAAGTAGTTACTAGCTATTAAATAGTAGTTATTAAGTAAATATTTCCTAAGTCAAAAACACAAAGATGGGGCTTTCTTTCTAAGTAAATTTAAGTTTTTCTGCAGTTTTTCTGTTTGTGTTTAAACTGTCCAGAAACTGAACCTCCTTTCTATGTTTGGGAAAACTCTCATCATATGAAGCATGGTTGGCTTCCCCATATGGAGAAGGTGAAAATCTCAGGTATTTGTTTTCTTCCTTTGCATACCTCCACTATTAAGGTATATGTTATATTTTTTAATGGAAACTGTCAAGAAGACATAGCAAAGACCACACGGAATCCCTTTTGTGGTGATGGGACCAGCAACTGCAACCATTTCCACTAGGTTCTACTGGCAGCATTAGTATCCAACATTGGTGGTATTGGTCTTGTCATCCCAGCCTTGGTTGGGATTAAACAGTCATCACTGGGTGACTCTGCATGTGATTTGCATTGCTGCTAGAGAAGGAGCCTCCAAATCTGTTTATGTTCTAACCCTATCGAAAATTCTACAGAAGATCCAATGTCCCTTCTCTGTTTATATTAGCTAGAATTGGTTTCAATTGTTTGCAACTATAAACCTTATCTGTACAGTCCACTCTGTTGGCATCTTAGTGCCCAGTCCATCTTACCTGTCACTGTTTGCCCCTTGCAGACCCTCTAGTCATTATAGTTTTATAATCCTTACCCAACAAACGTTCATGTAATCTGAGAAATATTAAATAATTGTCATCAATTTCAACATCTCTAAACTAAATTTATAAACAGAAACACCACTTATAGATACTAGTTAACTGGCAAGAAATACAAAGTGTATTCAGAATTCCCTATTTGTATTTTGCTGTGATTAGTTGATTAAATAACGTTGCAGATTAGTAGTTCTTAAATTTTTTAGGCCCCAAGATCCCTAATCATTCTAAAAATTGTTAAGAATCCCAAAGATCCTTTGTTTATGTGGGTTATATCTATTACTCACTACCATAAACAGAAAAAAGTCTTAAATAGTTCTCAATTCATTTAAAAATAATAAACCTATTCAGTATCACCCGAGTGGCTTAGTTGGTAAATGTCCAACTCTTAATTTCAGTTTAGTTCACAATCTCAGGGTTATGAGATCTAGCCCCACATCAGCTCCAAGCTGGGCATGGACCCTGCTTAAGATTTTCTCTCTTTTTCTCTCTTTCTCCCCTTTCGCCCCTCCTCCGGCTCATGCTTGCTCTCTCTCATAAAAAATAAAAGTAAAATAAAATAAATAATAAACCCATTCAATAAAAGAAGCACATTTATGAAAAACAACTGTATTTTCTTTTTATGATCTAAACATTTTATTCTTTAATCTCTACAGCAACATGGGGCTTCAACTCAAAACCTTGAGATCAAGAGTCACATGTTCTACTGACTGAGCCAGCCAGGTGCTCCAACTGTATTTTCTAAAATAAAAAGGAACAAGAAGTGTGTCATTGTTTTTTATTTCTGAAACACTTTTAATGTTTGGTTTGATAGCTGGATTCTCATATCTTCTCCTTCTGTATTCAGTCTGTTGTGATATGTCGTTTTGGTTGAAGTAAATGAAGATAATCTGGCCTTATGCTGATAGGCATGTGGGAAAAAAATTGTATTTCAATAGTCTGTTAAGATAACTATAGATATTGTTCACTAATACTACACCAAACTCAACAAGTGGTAGTTTCTTAAAGGTTAGTTACAATGTGCAACCTGAAATTGGTCTATCTCGCATTTTGAATGGATTTTTCATCCATGTATGATTTTTAACATCATATATTGGTCATGTGGAAAATATTGGTTCACTGAATTATACTTTGTGTGCATTTTCCATTTCATCATACAGAATATTAAAAAGACATGTACTGAAGCATTCAGATTTAATAAAATTTACTCTTTTTATTGATTCATCAAGAACATTTTGAAGTGAAACTAGCCTTTAAAAATTTTTTTTTAAACTCTGAGCGTGTAGAAATGAAGAATATAATGACATTACGGTTTGGTGCAATTGCCTTGATTTTTGAGAAGGAGCCAGCAGTTTTACTCATCATTGCTTTTGCACCATCAGTGTAAGTGTCAACATAGTAAAAAAGGCAAATAACTTCTCTGTATTATTATGAAAATAGATTTGACCCCAAAGACCCTCTGAAAGGGATCAGGGACTCCCAGAGGTCCACAGACCACACTTTGAGAACCACAGCTGTAGGCTGTTGCTAATATAAAGAAAGAGTATATAAAGCCAATAGGTACTTGGTGTTTGACAATTTGGGAAGAAACACAGAGATCTATGACCTATAATAATTTGTAAATTCTGTTAACTAATGAATCTGAATGGCAGGTGTGACAAGGTTGCTGTTTGGAAGCTAGTGAGTAAACTTAGTAAGTACTAGTATCTTACCATGGTTTTATCATGTAAATGTAAAAGCATTGTTTCTTTAGAAAAACATATCCTTATTAAAAAGTCACCTCTCAAAGCTGATCTGAATACGTCAATTAAAAATATTTTTGGGGGATGCCTGGATGGCTCAGAGGTTGGGCGGCTGCCTTTGGCTCAGGTCCTGATCCCGGAACCTGGGATCGAGTCCCACATCGGGGTCCTTGCTTTGAGCCTGCTTCTCCCGCTGCCTGTGTCTCTCATGAATAAATAAATAAATAAAATGTTTTAAAAAAATATTTTTTGGAAGGAAATATGTGTTGTAAGTGTTCTTTATTAATTTGGGATTTCACAAAGATCTCAGGATTTTTCCCTCACTGGTGTTAAAAATACTTGGCTGGGCCAAGAAGCTCACACATTTAGCCTTCCATTACTTGCATTATAAAACCTACCATGAATCATCTAGCCTCATCTTAAGGAAGTGAATTGAGACAAAACACTAAATCCATGTGATATATAACCAATACAGATGGAACTAAACATAGTACCATCATGTTCATCTATTAATATCTATTCAATTACTTATGATCTGTTTTTCCTGAATTGCTGGATTCAAATGCCTAATGTTGGCAAATATCAGAATATACACATACTAACAGGCTGTTCAGACAGAAGTTATGTGGCAGCAGCAGTAGCAACAATATTAAGTAGAACTGGTGATTATTAAAACATCTTTTGCATATTACTCTTTACAGTTTTAGAAGCACTTTCAAGCCCTTGATCGAATTTCAAGTACATAATTCTTTTTTTCCCCAAGTATATAATTCTTAAAGTAGGTAGAGATATTACCATCTTTTTCATGGGTAACTAATAAACTCACAAATTAGTGGGCTTAAACCCAAACCTCTGACTCCTTTTAGTGCTCTTTCCTAGATTCTATCATTTGAAACTCTCTAGTCATGATCATCCCCCCTAGTCTCCCTCTTTCTAAAAAATAATTGATAATTATAACAATGAATCTAAGAGCCTCAAAATTTCAAAAAGCCTTTGATTTTTCCCAGATAACATTGAAACTAAAGATAAAAATGCCTTAAAGCATTTTAAAATTTCACAGTTCTTTGTAACTCGACAACAAAAGAAATGATTTTCCATTAAAGATAACCCTTTTTCTTAACTATGTTAGTCAAGTTTCCAAATTATTGTCTTAAACTAAATTTATTTATTCAGCAAGCATTTGAATACCTACTATGTATGGTAGTTGGTATGAATACTGTTCACACTAAAGAAACCTATCAGTTTTTGATACAATGGCATTCACTATAATGAATAAGCTATAATTATTCCAGTTCTACTTCCTCTTCATATTCCCATATATCTAGAAATTCGGGATAGGCCTTCTACTGACACCAACATTATTAATAGTTTCTGCTACACACACCAATCATTAATGTTCCCAAAACACTCATCTAATACTTTTACTAACATAATAGGGGCATCAAAGAAGAGAGACTTTGATTCACACTTCAAGCAAATTTAAACAATCAGCAAAATCTAAATTACTTTTCTGCCTCCTGATTTCCAGCCTAAAGTTATAAGAGGACATACAATAATTCAATTTACACTTTAAAAAATATATGTTGATTAGGATGGCTTAACTTCATAAGCAGTCTGCCTTTAAAAAGTCAACTTTTAGCTTTATCAAGGAAGTAAGATTATTTTAGATCTATACCTGTCAATCCTAAAAGCAATTTTGTTTTTAACCTTTACTGAGATGATTACCAATAGTTATTTTATATTTTATTTCATATTCATGTAACCTGCAGTGATTAAAAGACCAAAGTGATAAGAAACCTCTGTTGTGGAGTTTAATGTAAATCTTAGATGTCAATTCCCCAGGTCCTACTATATAAATATATGTTGATATTACATGGTCACTTTAAATGAAAATACATGGAATATAAATTTTAAATTTGTTCTTTTATTTTTCAAGCCCGTTCAGTTTACAATGTGTTCAGACAAATTTATAGCATGTACACAGATAAAGAAGAAGAAAAACTGGATCAATAGAATAAAAATTATGGAGGGCCATAAACTGCAATAACATTAATGTCTCTGACTTACCAAGGTTCATTAAAGCAATGTTAATTAAAATTTGCTTCGACATTGCTATCTTTATCCATAAATTCTAGAAAGCCAACCTCCACTGTGATACAAACTAACAAATGTTTTCATTAGACTTATAGTCATAACTATGATTCTTTTAAATAAGAACTATGATAATAAAAGGATAGCACAGTTACTATTCTTCTTGATTTTCAGGAAATAAAGAGAAATCACATTCTCTGTTGATTTTTTAGTAACATAAAAGTTGAATTTTTCCAATGAACTGCTTTGTCACCATAAACCTGGAACTATACCTTATGATTGTAGATACCAGTATACTTATTTTAAATTTCATTAGTCACTCGTTTTTTTTTTTTTTTGTGACAAATGCTTTTACTTGCAAAAGTGACTATTCTTAAGATAAAAAAGGAAACAAGTAGCTCACTTCACATCAATTTGTGTTTTCTGCAATAGTCTGAAATTAATTTAGAGTCTGATCTTTTACATAGGGGTATTAAAGACTTTGATAAAGTTGTAATATACTAATAAAAACAATGTTACCTTTCATACAAAATAATTCTCTTGGTGATTATTATTACCTCTCAAACACTAAAGTTTGTATTACAAAATGGTATTAGGTTTGTCTTTACTCAATGTTATACCAACAGGTGGCTAAGAGGTATTAAGCCAAAATCAGCTCTGGCTAGCATAAAGCTAACTTAAATTGGCTTGACTAGTAATCTAAGTTAAAATAATCATCTGCAAGGCTGTTTTCACTTTATCTTGAATTTTTTAGTTACACTTCAAATCTCACTTCTAACACTAAGTAGCAATCTCTATGCATTTTCCTCTAGTGAGTGCATAAGACTTTTGTGTTTTTATTTTGTGACTATATACAATTTCTTTAAAATATCCAGATGATAAGAAAGGCTGAAATTAAAGAATTCCAAAATTGGCTATTAAAATCATATTCTGAGTATATTAAATTAAGACCAATGATTGTTACGCTACTTGGCTCTTGCTCATTTGGGATGCATATTTTTATTTTTGCCTCTGGCAAAAAATTAAAGATAGATTTCATAAATATTTGGGAGCTCTTGGTCATATCACAATTTTTCACTCAAGGTTGTATCTGTTTTCAGAAAAATACCTCAATATATTCTTTTATAAGTTACTTAAAACCATGTTGAGAAAAAACTTCTCCATCCTGGATATACCAGAGTAGTTCCAGAGCAAAGGAAAATCAACTCTAGGCTCTTCAAATGAGAAATTTAAGATCCTATTTCCATAAATAAACTTACTTGCAAAAATTTAAACTATTTGGTATAGTTTATACCAAACTATAAGACAAATTATTAAATAACTATATGCTTTTAGGAGCATTTTTAAAAAATTACAAATATAAACAAATCTATATTTTATGTACTAAAACGGCAAGAACAAGAACAAACATGGAAAACAGAAAAATTAAATTAAAAACAGTAATGTAAGCTAATACTGCTTACATATGAACATCAAGATGCCAAGGGACCCAGTACAATCCTCAGTCTAACATTTTCAATGGCACAGACTAGTGATCACACGATACTGGTGATACTCTCTAGTTACCCCTGGCAACCTTTCTCAACTGTAACGATGCTACCCTACAATAGCTTTCACTGGGCAGCTTTCTCTTCACTTAGCTGAATGCTCTGGGACCATCTGCGTCGGCAAGCATAAAAGGCCAGCCTGCCTGTGGGCCCGTCACTCTGAACACCACCTCTCTGACCCTGATTAAATACAACTTTCAATCCTTTTTGTCCTCCCTGTTGACTTCTCCTATTAAGGGAGCCCTTTGACAAAGAAAGCGGAAGAGTGGACTAACTGCCCCCAAGAAAGGTGATGTCTGATACTGCTCAACACAAGGATTAGCAAGCCAATACATAACAAAAGCAAGTTTGGGGGGAGGGGAGAAGTAAAGAAAAAAAATGGTTTTAGCTAGAGCTTTGACTAATTCAGTAGGTACACAATTCAACAAATAGCTATACAAGAGGCCTTCTTTGAAAGAAATAACTATAGCAGAACAATAATTTGGAGAGATACCTTTCAACATCTTGACATAAGGCCATGACATTGACAAAAACACCAGATATTTGTTTTCTATTTGATTTATTTAATTAAAAAAGAAAATGTTAAGAGTCAAAACAGGAAAGATAGAACAAAAATGAGAAACAAAGAGAAAATATAAAGAAATCATAATTGTAATTTATGGTCTAATTAGAAAAACAAGGTAGCTTTGTTAAACGCAATGAATTGACATTAGAATATTAATTCAAATATTTAAGTATTTAAATAAAAGTGGAAAAATGGCAACATTCTATAAAGAACCAGTTTGCAACTTATGTCTGAGAAAACTTCAATTTAAAAGAGCTGGTTTCACAGGATGAAGTACTGTAACATAAAAAACTCATTCTAAAATTTTTAGGCCAAATGAAGCTTGTGAAAATGATCTACAAGTTCCTTAAGATAGTCAGAACTCACCAATAAGGCAGCAGATCAAAATCACCACTTTCAATAATGGTACCACTTTACCAAGTAACTCATAAGCCAGATCAGGCCAACCAGTGAATGAAGGGTCTTGGCTCAGTCAGCAAGGCAACTACTTCATAACATACACATTGAAAAAAACCCAACACATTCACAGATCATAAGCACACAATCTAAGGAGCTTTGTTTATAACTAAAAAGTGTAACCTATAAAATAAAATTTGATCACACTTATTCAAAGAATGGCCAATAAGCCTAGAAAAGTCCAAAGAGAGGGAAGGAGAGTGGAGAGAGTGGAGGAGAGAGGGAAGGGGGGAGGAGGAGGTTTCTAGGTTACATGGGACTTTCAATGCTAAAACTGGGAAAGCGCTG
The DNA here is from genome assembly GCF_048418805.1 of Vulpes vulpes. Taxonomy (NCBI): domain Eukaryota; kingdom Metazoa; phylum Chordata; class Mammalia; order Carnivora; family Canidae; genus Vulpes; species Vulpes vulpes. Next base: position 20,893,140 of record NC_132791.1, read on the forward strand.
GACAAACCTGGACATCATCCTAGGGAAGGAAGTCACATTATACCGAGAAACTATTAGTACTAATAAGTGGTATACCAGATTCTTTCATAGAACTTAATTCATTTAATCTTCACAATAACCTTATGAGCAAAAAAAAAATTTAAGATTTTTATTTATTTATTTTGGAGAGAGAACACGTGTGCAAGTGGGGGGAGGAGCAGAGGGAAAATGACAAGCAGATTTCCTCACTGAGAGTGGAGTGGAGCCCAATATGGGGCGTGATCCCAGGACTCTGAGATTATGACCCGAGCCAAAACCAAAAGTCAGATGCTTAACAGACTGAGCCACCCAGATGCCCCAAGGAAATATTATTTTAAAATTAAGAGGTCTAGCTAACTATGAGGATAAGGACTCCCAAAAGGCTGCACTGTTAGAAGAACAGGAATTTGAATGTCTGCTTGTCTCCAAAGCCTATTATTTTTCTGTAACACCATCTTGTTTCCCCAGAAGTAGAAAGAGGGGTGGAACCATCATTTTCCTTCAGAGGGCACAAAACTTGGTAAACCAGCAAGCCCAAATTCTACACACCCTTGACTGTATTGCCATCCAAGAAGACTACAGGAAAACAGAACTATGTTTGATTAATCATATGAATAAAGGGTGGCATCTGTGCTGATAAAGTGTTAAACACTTTTAGAAAATTTACAAAGGTCAGCCCAGGTGGCTCAGCAATTTAGCACCACCTTCAGTCCAGGGCCTGATCCTGAAGACCTGGGATTGAGTCCCGTGTCGGTCTCCCTGCATGGAGCTTGCTTCTCCCCCTGCCTGTGTCTCTGCCTCTCTCTCTCTTTCTCTCTGTCAAAACTGGATAAAATCTTTAAAGAAAAAAAGAAAATTTAGAGTAAAAAATATTCCTACTTTGCTGGGAATAATTCCTTATTGCTAGATTTTCTAGTATACTGGAGCTGGGAATTGGGTCCTATAGAGAACAAGGCAAATTTTACATCTGGTATAGAAGGTAGGGTCAGGGATAGAGAATGATTAGAGTTGTGCTCCAGAGCAGAGTTCAGATACAACACTGGAAGGAGGATACCATTTTCCCTTTCTAGGATTCTCTGATGTTTCCAACAGTTCCCACTACCAAGATATCCAACATACTGTTACTATAGTCAGTGGGATCACAGCACCAACTTGGAGGAAGGGTCCATGATTGCTCTCCTCTCTAAGAGGCCACCCTATCAGTCAAATATGTCAGGGTAGTTTTCACTGGTAACAGGTAGAAATGAACCAAAGTATTCAAGTAGTTTAATATTCAGGTCAAATTACAAGTTTTTCGATAGGTAAACAAAAATAAATCCATGATCCTCCTCAATTACTGCTCTTTCTTTCTTTTTTTTCTTAACGATTTTATTTATTTATTTATTCATGAGAGACAGGGAGAGGCAGAGACATAGGCAGAGACAGAGAAACAGGATCCTCATAGGAAACCCTAAGTGGAACTTGATCCTGGGACTCCAGGATCACACCCTGAGCTGAAGGCAGATGTTCAACCACTGAGCCACCCAGGCATCCCCTGCTATTAGTTCTTAATGAGCAGATAGATGGCTTTATGTGCCATGGAACAGGCCTTGATAAAGTAGAATAAAACATGGCTCTACCTTTGAAGCTTTATACTACAGAGGAAGCAATAGGTTTCAGAAACATTAAAAAATCACAAACAATAAAGAAAAGCACGTACTATAACATAACAAATATTATATGAGCTTGATGCACTGAAAAATCAGGATTGGGAGGGTGAGGGACCCAACAGCACTTAAAAAAAGGCTAGAACTCGGATAACCAGAGAATGAATAGAAAGAACAAACTAGACAAATAGAAGGCAAACCAGTGAGTAATCCAACTAGACCACAAGGAAATACTGAGGGATTAAAGAAATCAGAGTTAAAATTTATTCTCTAGGCAATAGTGAGCCACTGACAGTTTTTACAATAGGGGAAAATGTATTCAGGCAGTGTTTTAAAAGATTAACTTGGCTGTGACAAACACAGAAACAGAAGAGTAATACAGACAACAGACTATGTACTCACAAAGTTACTTCTCAAAAACCTTTAGCATAAATTTCTTTTTGAATCTCTCTCATATTCTATCATAAACACTGTTAAACTACTCAAGGTAAACAATGAAAGTAAGATGGCTCCACTATATTAGCTACATGATCCAAAGTTCAGAAAATAGTTTATCTAAACTCAAATAGTTAAGAGCCTTACCATAATTGCAATCTATGAGTCTGACCAAAAAAACCCAAAATAAAACAAAAAGAGATATCATGGAAGACTGACATTAACAAAAGTTCCTACGAAGCAGAAATTTTGTTGGTATAGAAATCTCCCTGCCTCTCCTCTGAACCCACTCCCAAAAAAGTAGATGCATAGGAGACTGGGGGATAGAGACTTGGTAGAAGGAAATATTCTAGGTTATAGGTGGAGTATATTCTAATACAGAGAAATCAAAGAAAGTAATATAAATATACAAATAACAAAGTTACAAGTGACATCTGCACTAAGAATATTACATACTGGGTATCTGGTTGGCTCAGTCCTTATAGGATGTGACTCTTCATCTCAGGGTGCTGAGTTCAAGCCCCACATTGAGGGTAAAGATCACTTAATAGAATTTTTTTTAAAAAAGGAATACTACATACTGCTATAAAAATTTAGGTCATTACTAGTTGAAGTAGGGAAAGCTTTACACAGAAAGTATCAGTTGTACTGGTTCTGAAGGCTAGTTGAGTTGAATTCCTGTAGATTGAGATGAGACAAAGCATTCTGGGTAGAGAAATATGAACAGCCAAAGCAGTAAAATTTAGAAAGTATTCAGTACATGGCTATCATCAGGCATTCATTAATAGCAAGCCTTTACGTGAATTATGACATGCCTATTGATTCCATCCTGGTGTTTTGGTGTAGTCACATAAGGGCATCTGATATTGTCCAGTATGTGCAGCAGATATCCAATACAGGGTCATTTCTTTCCTTTCATGAAACAATCTCTCCAGGAGGCTTCTAAGCTCTTAGAAGGGTTCTGCCAACTGGATTCCTGACTCCTCCACATTACTGGGTAGAAAATCTAAAATAACTACAGTTGCAAAGACTAAAAGAATATAAAGATCATTTGGTTTAATTTCCCAAGCAATATGGGAATCTCTACTGAAACACTTCATGTAGGAAAATAGTATTTTAAGTAAAATTTTATTTAAAATAAGCAGTAACATTATTTTAAGTTTTAAATTACTTAAATTTGTAAATAGATTACACATCTAGAGGCAGTGTGGTATAATTAGAAAAGCATTAGATCTGAAACTTCATCTTTTAGAATCTATTTCCTCGAGATCCCTGGGTGGCTCAGCGGTTAAGCATCTGCCTTCGGCCCAGGGCGTGATCCTGGAGTTCCAGGATCAAGTCCCATTTCAGGCTCCCTGCATGGAGCCTGCTTCTCCCTCTGCCTGTGTCTCTGCACGCCCGCCCCCCCCCCCCATGAATAAATAAATAAAATCTTTAAAAAAAAATAGAATCTGTTTCCTCAAATATAAAACTGCATTAATACCTGTTCTGACTACTTCCTCTGATGCCTGTGAGCAATATACGAGAAAATATGTTCAAGTACTTAAATCTTAAAGCCCTGTACAAATATATTCTTTCGTTCATGTTGGTTTATGTACATTACACTAAAAACTAATTCTTAGTAGATTTATACTTATAGAGAAGAATTGAGAAAAGTTTTTGTTTTCTCATAAAACTGTAGTATTCCTTAGGCTTAGGACTTATTGTCAAGTGAAGTGATGCAAAAAATACAAAATATCTTCTGCTTCCAATTTTATTGTTTTATCAAAATTGGGCCAATGGCTTTGAAATCTCAATGTCCTTAACTAATACCTTGGAAATAATTTTCAACAACAAACCAATATACTGGTACAGATACTACTGCACCTAGAACAGAGTCAGGCCCATAACAGGCACTCAAGTTTCTCATAAACTGAAAAAAAATTAAAATTATTAAATCCTTATGTAAAGACACTTAAATGCAGAAATGTCACCCATGTTTAACTCAAGAATTTTCTTCTGCTCATTTCTCTCTACCCTGGTCCCTTTTCAAAATTTTAATTTGACACTTGCTACTAAGCAATGAGACTTTGGGAAAGTTAATCTGATGTTACTTTCTTAATTGGAAAAGAGCAATCATAATACCTACACACCTCCACAAGGATATGAGGTGAGGTGTTAGAGATTAAGTGAACTTAAGTCAAGATGTCACATATAAAGGACATACAAAACACAGAGAACATCTATATAAATAGATAGGCCTCCTTCCTTATTCTTAAATTACTAAAAGGAGTTAGATCAGATTTCATTATAAAAAATAGCATTACAGCAAAAGGTTCACTGTAACAGACTATTTTCCTGTCCCAAATGATGGTCCACTCTGGTACAGTTTAGGACACCAGTTTTACAGTAATATGGCAATGTATTTAGTACATGTCTTTCCATTATGTTACATAATATCCTATACTGGTATAGTACAGTAAATATTTCATAATACATTCATATCTGTCTTCTATATGGTCATAGAAACACAATGAATTGGGTGATAAAGCACTATCATATATCAGTGTAAAAGATGAAGAAACTAGAGAGAAAATGATTTGCCTAAGACTATCACCTGGCTCATCAATGATAGAGCCACAGTAACATTTACATCTCCTGATTCTCTACGAATCATAATTTCTACCATTGTAGCTTCATTCTTCCCTTTCTCAAACTTGATCCTCTCTTAGTACTCACTATATAGAAGCATGGTCTCATCACATCTCTCCTACTTCCAAAAGCAACCAGTTCCTTTACACCCAATGTCACTCTCACCTACCCAACCCTCTGCAATTTCTCCACCCTCCTGCCAAACTGACTTTCTTAAATTGCAAACTTGATCATGTGACTATCTTACTAAAAATCTCTTCTAGAAATCCTTGAGTTTCCTGACCATATTTATAAAGCCCTTCATAACCTGGTCCTAATTTACCACTCTAGACTATTTTCTATTCTCCATCACCTTTACAACCTATGCTTCAACCCTACCTAATTATACATAAATCTCTGAACAAAACAATAGCAGTTGGGCTACATACTTGCTATTCCCTGAACCTGCAATGCTCTCTCCCCTCTCCATGTCCACCTCCTTTAGCTTGTTTTTATTTATCCTTCTGGTCTTGGTTCAGTTTTCTAACCAGGAAGTCTTACTTCATTTCCAAAAACTGAATTGGGAATTCCTCCTATGTGCTTCCACGATGGTGTGTATCTATCAAGGCACTTAGCTCTTTGTACTAGGGTATCCATTTCTGGGTCTAACTCCTTGCCAAGCTATGAGCTAGCACTTGAGGGCAGTTATCACAGCTTAGCAGTATCCACCACACCGATAGGTGCTCAATAATAATTTGAATTGAATTAGGTTTACTGTTACATGTTTCCAAAAAATTGTTTAAGAACTTACTACTATATTTTAAATTATACTTTCAAGTATTTACATGTCAAATTCTCTTTTGCTTATCCAACTTGCTAATTTCTAAGAATAGCTACTTCTCCAAAATATGAGAAGGCAGAATATTGAACATTAAAGAAAAGCTATGTATTCTACTGGAGCATTTCAAGGAGAATGACAATCTGAAAAACCACTGACTTATTTAGTTGTGCTGCTTATATTTATATTTAAATTACTGTGCCAAGTATCAAATAAACTTCTCCACCTTGCATTTGTAATTTCAGTATTGTTGTGCCTGAAAATGATTCTTGTCTTCTAAAAAGTCATCTTAAATTTGATTGTCTTAAAAACTAGTTTGTTTTCTAGAATAATGCATCTCCAATTTCATACTGTAAAATAATTGAGAAAATGGGGTTTGATATGCCCCATACTTACATCTATTTGATATGTCAAATAGAATGTGACCTTACAGACAACTTTTTTCCTAAGTGAGATATATCTATCATGTTTTGGTGAGTTCTTACAGGGAAATTAGCTATTATAAATTATTCAATGGAACGAATGCTTTCCCCCCAATTCCTCACTACTCGCTAAAAGAAAAACAGAAAAGCCAACACTGGATTCTAAGTCCACAGTGAATATATATGAAAAAAAATAGTGACTCTCATTGATCAATCATGGTAGAACCTTCAGGGCACAGTCACAGCTAATGAGCAGAGCAAAACCAACACCACCACCCCATTTAAAAAAAAAAAAAAGGAAAAGAAAAAAATGAAAATGATAAAGATTAGTTAGGTTTTAGAGGAAAAAAATCTTGGTGAAAATAATTCACTCTCTTGCATTACCTCTTAATATATGAAGATTAAAGGTCTCTCACTTTTCAAGAAGTTTATTATAAGTGAAACTGTGTTTAAACACATTAAGAATTATCTTTTAAAGAGCTCACATGGATAAGCTATTTAAAAAGTAATCTTTTTAAAAATAAATAATTCTTTATAAATTGAGCTATTTTTTTAAAAAGTCACTCTGCCTAAAATATAATACAACTCTCATTATACCATGTTGTATTCTGCATACCACCTAGGTTGTTCTTAATAAAAAATGTATCTATTGAAAAATTATTAGTCCAGGGTAGCCTTTTTTTACAAAGACATTCCAGCACAATGGAAGTTTGCTTCCTTATAGTTCGCTCCACAAGTACTTGACCTGTACCACAAAGAAGCTCAGGCTATCTTTGCAAAAGAGCTAGTTACAAGAAGGAAAAAGACTAAGATTGTAAGTCAAGCTGAGCAGCAACCATATGGCAGTACAAAGCACCACTGAGAGACAATAGGCATACCTAAAAATGCTTAATTTAAGGTAAATCCTTCTTGGTCAATGGATTGCAAAATGAATACAATGACAGTCAAGATATGCAGGATGGAAAATTTAGAGACAAAGCAGACAAAAACATTCGAGTCATGTCATCATATCACAATTTTATGGCAAACTTCATACTATGCAATAATCCAGTCTATTGTACGATTCCCAGTGAATTAATGAATGAAAACACTGGAAATCGAGCTAGACTAGTTAATGTTCCCATCTGAACTTTGATCAACATTTTGCTAATACAGTTGTACAGTAAAGAATGAAAGCATTTCAGTAGCTACTCTGGACAATTTTTGTTGTTGTGGCTTTCCAATCAACCATGTCTGCAAAAAAAAAAAAGCACACTAACTCCTCTAGCATCATCCACAGTGCAGTTTGAATAGTTGTTCCATGGCTTTGTAAGTATGTAGTATGTGTGCATATAAACTCAGTTTTAACCCTGAAAGCATGGATCTTGAACACTGCACAGTCCTTTCTGTGGCACTTATCATTTACTAATGAACCACAAAATGGTAGTTTTCAAAACTGAGCAGAGGAGGAAGCAATGTTGATATCCCCTTTAAACTAAGCTCTTTTTAAAAAGCAAGTAATATTTTGTCAAAAAAAAGAATACCTGGATTAAAGATTTTCCAAAGCAATTACAGTGAGCAGCATACAATGCTGAAATAATTTTACAGGCCAGATGACCTGCCAATTTTACACAAAGGTTTAGAATTTTCCAAGGAAGGCATTGCTAAAAATCTTAAAATATGTTTGCATAATATGCTTAAATTTTGTAAGGTACACCTATGACATCAAGATAAAAACAAATATATGTAAATTTCAAGTGTATAACTCATCAATTCCTTTATAAGCTGTATTATTTGTATATAATGAACTTCACTCAGAAATAATTCTAAATTTCCCACCATAAGTCTTCCCTATGTTTTGGGAAATCATAAATGTTAATTATAATAATTTGAGCACTTAGGTTCTCCAAAAAAAAAAAGGAATATGCTTTTTACTTAATAGATAAATATACATATATGACTCCTATGATTGCTTTTCCTTCATGGTATTTTCAAGTGTGAGGACCAAACTTGTCACTGAATCTGGCTTTCCTTAATGCAAAACCATTTAGTGTGCTGATACAATGAATTGGTTTCTGGAGTTCAAATCTAATTTCATGCTTTTGTTTAAGCATATGTAAATCTTTTAATTTGAAAGCAATTCTTAATAGATAAAATTAATATGTAAATGTAAACTGTAAATATAAAATACACAATCTGAAATAACTTGAGGCAGCAAGCTCTAGATTTCCATTAATATCTCTGCAACAATTAGAACATGTTTTTAATAAGAGCTTCACTATGTCATTCTGACATCTTGGCTTTATTGCATTAATACAAGAGAATGTGCTATCAGGAAGAAGTTTAAAAGCACTATCTACATAGAATACAAAATTTGATATAAGTACTTTGTATCACACAGCATTAACAGTCCAAACAGCAAGAGAAATACATATTGTGTCCAGGATTGCATAAGCATACATTTGCTCCTTTGAGAGCGCTGTCAAGTACCGTGGGAAGCTAGGAAGTGCCCCCATACATACAGCACAGAAATTATATACCTGAAACACAATGGATCCATTTATAACTCTCTAGTCAAAGCGAAACATCACATATAAATTTCCATTTACCATAGACACTAAAGAAAAACTCAATCATTTGGCAGAAAACTAACAATACATAATTTGACCTTTTTTGGGAAATTTTAATGGATTGTATGTAGATAACACCAGAACATATTTTAAATTGCTAATCATTTTGTTTAATAGCAATCTAAACAAATAAGCAATTTATACTTTCCTTATTTTGGTAGCCAAATATTTGGAATGCTGTTAGATACCCTAATGCACTTCCCCTATAACAAAAGCAAGTTCATTATTATTTATTCAGATTTTAAGTATATCTTGATACACGGGAGAAAAAAATACTAATGGAAAAAATCTGAGAAAATATCAGAATCAGTAAGAAAACAACCAAACCACTTATATTAACAGGACAAAAAACAAATAAATAACAGTACAATGTTTCAAGAACAAGAATTATATATTCTGAATGATCCTAAGCTGATGAGCCACTGGCTTAGGGGAGAGTTCTATTGATATTAGCCACCTTCATTAGGTAGTCAGCATCTTATTTATCTAACCCTGGGGTTAAACATTTTATTGCAGTAGTCAATTTGAAAGTTATAAAATTCTTCTGTTGGGGGTTGTTATTTGGGGAGTGGGGGAAGGGATGCAGCTAAGAAAATCAGTGAAATCTCCAGAATGAACAGCCTGGCACTTTAGTATCTCACTGGGCACCCAGGAAAGCAATACTATAGAAAGCAGGTTACCGTTTATGATAGTTGTATTTTCTGTGTTATCTAGAGAAAAACAGGTTCATCCATGCAAAATGGACTGTTTTAGAAGATATTGCTGCTAAAATGAAAGACTTTTCAAAAGGAAAAAGTGATTATTCCAGATGAAATGAGAAGCTCCAATGTCAACCTTACTTCCTGAATCAGCAAAAATCAAAGCTTTACTCAGAATAGGAAATTGGAGATTTTCTTTTAATTTACATATCTTTTTTGCTGAGTATGTTTTAGCTGAAATATGAGAGAACTTCTAAGAGACAGCACTTCTCATTTCCAACCACGCTTTTTGCCATGGCATTATAAAATACCACTACTTGGAACTAAGAATACATCAATTTTACTAGCACTAATGTAGAAGAATCAAGAGTTTAAGTCAGAAATAGCTTTCCATTTATAGCATTTTGTTATAAACTCATTAGCCAGCCAATACTACACCAAACACCCAGTTATAAAGTAAAAATTTTAGCTATCACTGGGACATATCTAAATCGCTAAAGGTCTGGCATGTTAGAAGCAAAATTCCTAAATAAGCTTTAAAATAAAAAACAAGAAAAACATCTTTAATCTAGATGCCTTATTGTCATGTATATACAATTATTATGTCTATCCTTTAACAAAATGAATGAGACGTCGAAGTGTGTAAAGAAGCTTGGCTAAATTTCAGAAATTACTTTTTTAAAAGAACGGGTTGTTTTTAAAACATAAAATTTTATTTAACAGTTTATAACTGCAATATTTCTGTAAGAGTATAAACAGTAAAGTCTGAACATCTATCTAAATTGTTGACAAATATATACCTCTGGGCTATTTTTTTTCACCAACATTTTTATATTAAGTGTGTTTAATATTAGTTGGTTTGCTTTTTCTTAACAATAATACTCCAAAAATGATGCTCTGTTAGATATAAGAACAAATTTTGTTCAATTCCATCTATTTTAGAAGATATTATGTTGTCTGCCCATCCTGACCCTTCCTTTGCTACTCCTACAGCTTCTTTTCTTTTATTTGAAAACAATTTTAGGAGTTGTAAAGTTTAGAATGTATTTTTCTCCCCTATGTAATGACTGTTTTATATGAATTTATTTGGCATATGTAAACAAATGTTTTATTCTTAAGTGACATGAAAATAATTTAAAAATTTCTTATTTATAAACCTTTTAAACATCAGTACTTTATTTTGTCTGGCCTTTATATAACAATAAAAATTGTGACCTTTGACATAATTAGTAGGTACAAGGGAAATGTTATTTATCTGTCTTTTAACACAATAACACAAAAATCAGGTTAACAGAGTTAGAGTTTGGGCAATTACCTGTTTTTAACCTGTATAACACAAATTCTCTAACAATACATAAACAACATAACACAAATATAAATTTTATATTCTTGTAAACTAGATTAAATTTGTTAACAATCTTAAGCAAAAAATATACTGAATTATTTTACTATAGGAAGCAAACAGGACCTGAACTAGCCTTCAAAACACAAATCCCCATCATGGAAAAAGGTGGGTAGAAAGAGTTTTTAAAGATTTTCCTATATTTGTTCTCTTCACATAATAAGTCACAAGTAACACTCACAGACTCTCATGTACCCTACAAATATATTAATGATTTTTAGACCCCAAACCTCACCAGCAATTCATTATCTTCAAATGATGTGGAAATTAAAACTTAGGGCTAATGTTGACCATTATCTTAATAATTGGCTTTTAATATAGCATTTTGCCTAGAAATATCTGGACAGCTTATATTTTAAAGCAATTAGTTTAAATTTGCTAGTTCCTGCAATCTTAGAACGGAAAAACTCACTACTACCATTCCATAGTGCTGGTGATATACTTAAATATGGTATATGCCCTTTTTCTACTTTGATACCCAGGGAAACTGTCAAATATTTGCTGTTTTATTTTAATGTTTATTGACCATATCTTAATGGCTCCCATACATTTTCCTTTAACATTGATATTAAGGGAAAAAACAGTAGAAATAAAAAGTCTTTCTTTAAAAGCTTTATAAATAAATCTCACCCTGAACTAAATGTACAGATGAAGCACAAGGCATTTAAAAGGCAGACTGCCTCCATTATGGATATATGATGTAGAAAACCAACTTCCCCCAACTTTAAAGGGTTTGAACAAACCAATTTTATCAAACCTTTCTGTGATAAAATATAACTTTTTCAACGGTGTACAGAAGCTGAGGGCTGGCCAATAATAAAAATGACAATGTACTGGCCTATAGAAGCTGGTTTTCATAGACCGAAGGGAAATATATTTGCTGTTTTCTATGGCAGTATTCCATGCTTAAAACCTTTCCTTCCTGCCTTTGTTCAGCTCTTTTGCTGGCAACCAAGTGCTTTCTTTTGGTTCAGTCTAGTAAAAAGCCAAAGGACTACAACATGAGGGTCATCAAGGTCTACAAGGTAGATGAACAAACCAACAAAGCAACATCACAGGGCAAAGAGCAAAGGCATTACAATAGGAATCTAATTACAACAAAAAGAAAAGTCTATATAAAACAGTCATAATTACAAAAAACAGTAAATTGCCAAGAATGGCTCCTTTGCTTTTATATTAAATGATGCTCTTCTTAATAAGAATTGAAATCCAGGACATTGAATAATTATTTTCAAATTCAAGTGAAATAAGTCCTGCAATGCATGCAGTAATATAATGATCTATTAACTAGAAAACATTATGCCTAAATCTGTGTGTGAGTCAAAGTGTGCTACAAGTCCTTTGGATTTTTCTAATTAATAATGAATTTTTAAAAAATCTATGTAGAACACTGACTTCTCCAATTTGTTGTGTTGTTCCTAAAGTTTAAAAGCAGAATTAACCACAACTATGAAGAGTCCTAAGCTTCACGGTAGCAATAATCAACGTGGAAAATAACTATAGAATTTGCTTACTTTTCAATCCTATAAGGGAAGAATGAAAAACAATTTCATAATTATTTATAAAGAGCAGCTTTTCCTGCTTTTGTTTTCTCAACCACTATTTCTTATAGATGTAACTGTGGGCAAAAAAAATGCTAGATATTAATGAAGCTGCTATTTCCTTTTTAAGTCTTCATTGCGATCATGTTAATTGATGCCACATTCATTCTTATGCCAACCCTGCAGTAGGGCAAATGGGATTTTGATGATTTGAAGCACAGAGTGAAATAGTTGGAATGATCAATCAGGTGAGACACACAGGCTTCTGAATAATAGCAAAAGAATGAAATTTATTTTGGCAAAATCAAAACCAAATTTTGTCTTTAATAAAGGCTATTTTTAAAAGCAGGTAGGTAGAGAAAAGTTTATTATTAAACAGTCTTCTGATAACACACACAAAAAACTTATTATTACTACATTGAGCTAAGGTCTCTTCTTCCATTTTCTCTTCCCCTCAAGGAATATTTGAACACAAATAAAAAAGGAGCCAAATAGATAAAATATACAGATGTTTAGGGAGAGAGAAATTATTTAGCAAAATATAGCACATCTCAACATCGTTATACATTATCTTAGCAGGTATATTGTCTGGAAACACCTCACAGAAACATTAACAGCTATAAGATACACAGAAAATTTAAGAATACTTCAAACTAATGGGCAAAAGTCCCAGTTTCATTTTCTTTAGTGGTTAAAAAAAAACAATAATATTATAATAGTGTTGCAAGACGGTTACTGACAAATCTGGTCAAGCAGGATTGGATCAGTACTGACTTTCTGAGAGCAGATGCTAGAAATGAGAAGTCTTTCTTCTAGAGTGCTAATCTCAAGGACAAAAGACGATGGCAGAAGTCAAGATTGATAATACTGTTTTCTGACTGCCAAGACAATCAGAAAACAAAATAAACTCTGAAAGCTAAATAGATAAATTTTTAATATGTCCACAAAACTATCTCTATATACTCACAGGGTTTTGAAGCATCAGTAAGAAATAAATATATAAATATAAAATAAATATAAAAGAGCTTTGCAAACCACCAAGAATTATACAGGCAAGGGTTATGATCACTTTGCTTTTAAATGTCTCTTCTATAAATGTAATTCAGGAAACTGATGATTCAATGACAGTATCCCAACCATCTGGTGCTGATTCAAATACCAACTCCTTTGAGAAGAAATTGTTTACTCCTTAATGATCCTTTTATGTTAAAACTTAAATGCATATTGAATCTCATCTATGATGATGTTAAAAGCTCCTTGAAGGCAGGAACCTTGTTTTATTGATCTTTGTGTCTGCCATGATACCTAGATGCTAAGAATTTATGGGTTATTTTATGAAATATCATATTCCCAGATGATATTTACCTGATCTTTGTATGAAAATACGAAACAGACAAGACATAGAGTTCATGACTCTGAGAGGTTTATAGTATGGTTAAGGAGATGGACCATTAAAAAAAATTACTATTATTACTATATTTTTTTTTTTTGAGAGAGAGAGAGAGAGAGTGCCTGAGTGGAGGTAAGGGCAGAGGGAGAGAGAGGAATCCTCAAGCAGACCCCCCCACTGAGTGCAGAGCCCAATGCACAGCTCATCCCAGGACCCAATGTGAACTGAAATCAAGAGTGGACTGCTTAACCAACTGAGCCACACAGGCACCCCAAGGAGATGAAACATTTAAATAAGAAGCAATACAACAAAATTTTAAAGAAGGGCTTTTTTAAAGTGATACAGTCAAGGGGAAAGAGGTTGAAGGTAAGGAAGGAGAATATAGCAGGAAAACAGAACTCTAAACGTGGATAGGATCACTATGCATGAAAATTTAAATCTTGCTAGAAAAACAGCAGAGAGTTATCACAATTAGGGTTTTTGAATTTGAAAGGAATATGGCTAAAAACATATTTCTCAGAGAACTGTTATCATGTAAAGCCAAAAGTATAATCTTACTCCAGTGGGATATATTCACTCAAAGCATGCAAACAGGGACATCGGAAGTTCATTTTGAAGGGCACAGGGGTATCTTGGACCTGGCTACTGGGTTTCATTGTTATCTTCTTTTTAAGGAACTCCAGGTTGGATGCCCAATCTTCAAAAAGCTGCCATACACCTTGACTAGTACTGATTTCCTATTAGAAATGCTTTTGGTGAGAGAACTTTCTTCAACAAGCTAGGTGGGAGGAGTTGAAATAACAGCTGTAAAACAGTCCCTGGAGGCAACTTCTGGGAGATAGGCACCCCTCTTGAAGAAGTTCAAATTGAAGGCGTTTGAGTGAAAGCATGTCTATGAAACAACCTCAAAGGCAAGAGATTATGAGACTCAGGAGATGAAGGATGTTTCTGAAGCAAAAATGTAACAACTGAAGTGGAACTGATAAATGATTTTTCAACTTAGCCTTTCATCCTTCCAAGGTAGATAAATTGAGTAGCTGCACTGTGCTATGCATGGGTCTTCCAGATGAGGCTTACTATATGCTTTGCGTAGGCATTAAAAATCCCATAGCACTTTAGATAAATAAAAGGTAAGGAGATAGCCTGTGAGCCTTGGTTAAAATATGTTTTAAAATATAACTTGGTGTTCCTTGGCTTGCATAAATCCTTTAGCCTGGTTAGTTGACATGCAGAGATAAATATGAAAAAAAAATCACTTTAAAATTGTCTTGAAATCTAGTTTTATATAGAAGTTATTTATATATATAAGTTACTTTTAAAATTATATGTAACATTTGAAAAGATTAAATAATACTGCAGGTAAAACAATGTAGCAGACATTTAATAATAACTGTTAAAAGAATAGCTAAAATATTTCCATCTAGTTACCCTGAGAAACTTAAATGTCAAATATAAGAGCCCTGAAAGAATCTCTTAAGTTTTCAAAGACTATTTAAACAAACTTTATTTAAAAAATTATTCAGGGAACAATGTGTATAGGATTCTGCAACAGATG
This sequence comes from Vulpes vulpes, assembly GCF_048418805.1. Classification (NCBI taxonomy): domain Eukaryota; kingdom Metazoa; phylum Chordata; class Mammalia; order Carnivora; family Canidae; genus Vulpes; species Vulpes vulpes. Next base: position 20,908,304 of record NC_132791.1, read on the forward strand.
TCACCGTGTGCTAGATCTGGGGCTCGTAACCGATAACTACTTACCTCCATTAGTAGCCATTCCCTTTCTTTGGTATCAGAACAGTGTTTCTTATTGGAAAATCATTCTATTTGGTTTGGATAGTGACAAGTGAGGATCACTCCTTCCCACCTCACTCCTCTCCACACCCCCATTAGAGGAGTCAGTACATAATTTAAACTTGACCAATCCAAGCATCAGATCCTACTGATTAGACAGGAAATACCCAAACTGAATCAATGAAAGAACTTCCTAGAGCTTCTTACTAGAATTATTAGAAAAGAGGCACTATCTCTGAGACATAGTGTTAATGATCATGTAAGTAAGTCTGAAGCTGCTGAAAGCCATTTTTTTGTCCATTTTTTAGCCAGCCTAAGAATGAAGCCAACACAGAAGAAAGTAGAACTGAGAAATGGGGAGAGAGTTATAGTGTTAATGCTTGAATCTTTAGAATAAATCTAGAATAATCAGATATAGCTAAAGCCAGATAAACGCCTACACATATCTTCCTCCTACCCCTGCCTCCCCACCCACCCCTTCCTTAGGATCAGATTTCTGTTATCTGCAACCAAGAGCCCAGATTATGAAAAGCCTCTACCACCTATACTCTTGATCCTGTCAATTACCTGTCATTCCTTTATACAGTGTCACTCTCTGCTACTCCCAGTATTTCCCTGCCTCAACTACAGTACTAAATGGTGGATGAATGCCTGAGCTGGGGATGTTTCTGTCTACTGTGTTACTTTACCTGGCCACTAAATTAGGTAAGTGATATAGGACTTATAGACAGACTACAGAATCAATCCTTAAGATACCCCAATCTCCCAAAATTCAAACAGAGTTGTTATTCCACACTTAATTCCTGTCTACAAAGAAGAAAAAATAACCACTTGCAGAAAGGTCCCTCAATAAAAAGCCCAATGATAACTATTAAAAAAAAAAAGCAATCTTTATAAGCATATTATATCACTGAATCCAACAGGAAGTGCAAAAGCCAAAAAAGAGAAAAGTCCTGGTAGTCTGCATTTATCCCAGATCATTTGCTTAAAATATGCTGAGGAAAATGATGCGTAAAGGATTATTTTAATTCCTATCCTTAGAAGTTAGAGTAAAATGGGACAGTCCATACACAAATAAATAAACTTAAGGAGCTTATTCAGTTGCATAAGGGGAAATCTGACATTTAGCATACATAACATAAATAAGTGCAATCATACAGTCCTTATAAGAGGAGACAGGGGAAGATCTGAAACACAGAAGAGAAGGCAATTCAACATAGATTTGACAATGCTGCACTTGAAGACTGGAGTGATGTGACCACAAGCCAAGGAACACTGGCAGCCACCAGAGCTAGAAGAGGCATGGAACAGATTCTCCCCTAAAATCTCCAGAAGTGCAGCTTTGTTAATGCCTTGCTTTTTGTCCAGTGATACTGATTTTAGATTTCTGGTCTCCAGAACAATGACAGAATACATTTTTATTGTTTTAAGGAATGAAGTTTGTTGTTCCTTAATATATACTGAATTTTTTCCTTTTTTTGTGTTAAGTAGGCTCTATGCTCAATGTGGGGCTTGAATCACAGCCTGAGATCAAGAGTTGCATGCTCTACTGATGGAGCCAGCCAGGCACCCCACAGGTTGATCTTTTAATAGTAAAAATGAACTCATTTTAAAATTGTCATTTTTCAAGTGAAATGCATTAATTATATATAAAATATGTCAAATAGAATAAATGTGATTAAAGAAGTAATCTAGCTTACTACTCAAGTTATAAAAATGTCAATTTAATGTAATTTTTCTGTAATATAAAGTGAATACAGATTAAATTACTCAGACTGAATTCTTTCAAGATGTAATTTACCTTGAATAGGTAAACATATTACTCTCAAATGGTTTTTTTCTCACTTTATTACACAATATAACAAGACAAAAGCAACAAAATGAAATAAAACAGCAAGGACTACAAGAAAACATCTGAGTAAAAAGCATTCTCCACAAATACATCATAGTCTACATATAACTAAAAGTTGTATAAACTGGGATCCCTGGGTGGCACAGTGGTTTAGCGCCTGCCTTTGGCCCAGGGCGTGATCCTGGAGACCCGGGATCGAATCCCACGTCGGGCTCCCGGGGCATGGAGCCTGCTTCTCCCTCTGCCTGTGTCTCTGCCTCTCTCTCTCTCTCTCTCTGTTGTGTGACTATCATAAATAAATAAAAATTAAAAATAAAAAGATAAAAAAATAAAAGTTGTATAAACTTATTTCTGAAAAACTTACATATATATTCTAAACAGTAGGATGCAATGATAAACAGGTAAACAAATGCCTTCACAGATTTAACAAAATACAATAAAAAATATTTTAGAAGATGGCTTTCAGGGACGCCTGGGTGTCTCAGTGGTTGAGTGTCTGCCTTTGGTTCAGGGTGTGATCTCGGAACTAGGATCGAGTCCCGCATCGGGCTCCCTGCGGGGAGCCTGCTTCTCCCTCTGCCTATGTCTCTGTCTCTCTCTTTCTCCCGTGAATAAATAAATAAATCTTTATTAAAAAAAAAGAAAGAAAGAAAGAAAAGAAAAAGAAGATGGCTTTCATTTAAATAATGAAACTTGAAAAAACTTCATTTGTTAGTGTTTGTCCCCCTGTTAAGAATGTTGAATCACAGGAGTAATGAGCACTGGGTATTATAGAAGTTTGATGAATCACTGACCCCTACCTCTGAAACCAATAATATAAGTCAATTAATTGAATTTAAGTAAAATTTTTAAATTAAAAAAAAGAATGCTGAATCATTTGTAATTATGATTTATCTCTTCAACAAAATGTTATAAAACTGAGCAATATATTTGCATATACATCTACATCAATTCCTTCTCAAGTACCCTAAGGTCAAGGCAGTCTCTGAAGACCAGCTGGAGTGAATCAGAATACATTTCCTGATCTGTCCAACTCTGTCCAGATTTCATAATCCAGGAATAAAATACAGTCAAGGGAACCCTGCAGGATGGACAACATGGCATCATTAGTAAACTGTAAAGCTCTCCAAAAAAGGCAGTCTTTGTAGGTTAGTTTTATAACTTCCTCTACATCTGCAGAAAACCTGCGTACAATATAGTAGAAACTTCACTGCCTAACTTACTAATAGACAGTAGACCTGGTGACAGAGTCAAACTCTTCTTTCAAGAAAAATGTTTTAGGAAATAACAAAAGTAAAAATATCCTTCAAATTTAAAATGATTTGCATATAAATGTACTCGAACATCTGAGATCACATTACTTTGAAAGGCAGGTTATTTCCTTGAGAGAGTTTATCTACAACAATCCACATACATTTAATTTGGAAACAGAAGAGGAATGGAGATGTGCTTTAAACCCCTAAACCAATATCACCAAGTTGGGAATTCTGTTTTATGTGAATTAATATTGGTTAGTATAGAATATGAAATACAAACCAGTAGTACCTCACAAATGATTACTGATCTCACCTAGCAATTCTCTTCAATTTAACAGTTAAAACAATAAAAAAGATGATTTATCCTTTTATCAAAAAGAATACATGAAAAGAGATGAAATGACTTGAAATTGGAGATGACTGAGCCCAGAGATCTTTATCTATAAGTTTATGCTCTTTTGTTTGCTAGAAAATACAGTTACATTAGAAAGAACAGTTTAAATACATCTATGAATAGGTCTCAATTATTTCTTGACACATCAACAAAAACTTACCATGAGGCTTTGATCTCAATAAAACCTTGTTGATGGACTCTAAAAGTTTAATTTCATATAATTTTCATGTGTCACGAACTATCCTTTTGATTTTCTTTTTAGTCACTTGAAACTGCTAAAACCATTCCTAGCTACCAGGCAGTACAAAAACTGGCAGGTTCGATTTGGCTTATGGGCAATAGTTTGCTGACTCCTATCCTTAACCAAGGATATACACTAGAATCACTTGCAAGCTGAAAAAAAGTTCTATGTCTCTGCCATACCTACATGCTTAGGCCTTATCTCTAAGAGTTGGAAGTAAGAAAAAATATGATGAAAATATACTTAAAATTTTTTCCATATAATTCTAATGTGTAGCCAAGAGTGCATGACTTAAAAATCAAATGAACACTCCACAGCTTTTTACATCTTGGCAAGATACCTATTCTCTCAGATTCTTGGTTTCTACACTATGCACTATTCAGAATTGGCACATAGTGTTCAGTAGTAGTCTCTCTCTCTTTCCATGTTGTGTTATACAAACTAAGTGCTCAGTACAGATCTCATGAACATAATTTTACACAAAACATATCCCTATTCTTAGAAGAACTTACAATTTAAGAAGAATAAGCACAAACACAAGCAAGGACACATACAAGCTGAACAAAGAAACATGCATAACAAAACAGATATTAATACAATATACTGCTGTTTTCAGAAATATGCCTACCAAAAAGAAAGAATTATATTCTGAGAATTATGTTCTAGGTAACAAAAAGAGAAATAACAGTAGCAAGATGCTAAGTATAAGTTACTACTTCTTTGTTGATACAAGGCCCATAACACTGAGACCATGTCCCTCATCTATTAATTATGGCTTAATAATCACCTTCGCCTGCCCTTCAAGGCGGCCACCCCGGTCATCATGGTGGGGCCCGGCACGGGGGTGGCCCCATTCATTGGCTTTATCCAGGAGCGGGCCTGGCTGCGGCAGCAGGGCAAGGAGGTGGGGGAGACACTGCTCTACTACGGCTGCCGCCGCTCTGACGAGGACTACCTGTACCGCGAGGAGCTGGCCCAGTTCCACCAGGACGGCTCCCTCACCCAGCTCAATGTGGCCTTCTCCCGGGAGCAGGCCCACAAGGTCTACGTGCAGCACTTACTGAAGAGGGACAAGGAGCATCTGTGGCAGCTGATCCACGAGGCAGGCGCCCACATCTACGTCTGCGGGGACGCTCGGAACATGGCGAGGGACGTGCAGAACACCTTCTACGACATCGTGGCCGAGGTGGGGGCCATGGAGCATGCCCAGGCCGTGGACTACATCAAGAAGCTGATGACCAAGGGCCGCTACTCCCTGGACGTGTGGAGCTAGAAGCCACCCGGCCCCACCTCACTTGGCCCCTTGGGCCCCACAGACTTGCCTCCCCGTGTAATCATTTTCCTGGCCCCCTTCTGCCAGTCTCCAGGGATGGGTTCTGCTAGGCCCTCCCCCAGGGGCAGAAACTGGTCCAGGCCCCGAGGCGCAAGCCCTGGAGCACCCCAGCCCTGAGGCAAGTGGTCAAGGGTGTGTGTTGTGTGAACACCTCGGGCCCGGGGGGCTGCGCAGAAGGGGCTCCTCTCGCAGAGCTGGGGCTCAGCCCCCTCCACGTTATTTTCAATGACTGTAAATAATTTTAAATACTCTCTCGTCCTTGGAATAAAGTTCTGTTTTCTGTAAAAAAAAAAAAAAAAAAAAAAAGACCTACTGACAAAGACCACAGTGCTGATCCTTCAAGCTTCTCCAGGACTCCTGCTGAATGCCTTGGGGGTAGGTGAAATGCCCCAAATGTATTACTATTTATTGATTGATTGATTGATTGATTGATTGATTTTATTTATTTATTCATGAGAGACAGAGAGAGGCAGAGTCACAGGCAGAGGGAGAAAGAGGCTCCATACAAGGAGCCTGAAGCAGGACTTGATCCCAGGTCTCCAGGATCACGCCCTGGATTGAAGGTGGCGCTAAACCACTGAGCCCCCAGGGCTGCCCACTATACACCTATTTAAACTCAGGGTCTGCTCAGTTTAAATAATGAATACTTGACCATTATTTCAGGAAACTCTAAATAATTAGGGTGAGAAAATGGAGAAAGACAACTACCTCCTCAATCATAGAAATTTCGTATTTTTTAAAAAGCCATTAAGAAATTTGTTCTTTATTAATCGCCTTAATTTTGAATAATTCTTTAAAATAGAATGTATAATTTTTAGTAAGGTGCTTGATAAAAGATAACTATATGCAACTTAGAGGCTTACATATAGCATATATTAGGGGAAAAAAGCATTAAGGAAACTAGACCCCCAAAACTATACCAAAAAAATTAAAAGATCTGGAGATATACCTAATAAGTAATGTGCCAACTTACATTAAGAAAACCATAAAAGCTTACTGAAGGACATGAAAAAATATCTAAATAATTCATTTTATCATCATGAACGTCCTAAACTCCTCACTGAAAGATGCCAATTTGCACCAAATCAATTTATATTACTAGTGAAATTCCAATTAAAACCCATATAGGGAGGTGCCTGGGTGGCTCAGCCCATTAAGCATCTGCCTTCAGCTCAGGTCACAGTCCTGGGGTACTGGGATCAAGCCCCTGTATCAGGCTCCCTGCTCAGTGGGGAGTGCTTGTGCTTGCTCTCTCGCTCTGCTGAATGAATAAACTAATTAATTAAAATTTTAAAAAATTATTAAAATAAGTAAATAAATGAAAAATAAAATCCCAGGGACACCTGGGTGGCTCAGAGGTTGAGCGTCTGCCTTCAGCTCAGGGTGTGATCCTGATGTTTGGGGATCGAGTCCCACATCGGGCTCTCTGTGAGGAGCCTGCTTCTCCCTCTGTCTATGTCTCTGCCTCTGTCTCTCATGAATAAATAAATAAAATATTAAAAATAAATACATAAAGAAATAAAAAATAAAACCCCAGTAGGATTTTATTAATGTGACACAGAAAAGCCTAGAATAATTTGAATACGAGTAACAAAGATGATATGTCCTACCAAATTGCAAAACATACCATATAAAGCTACAGTAATCACAGCTATGCAGTTAAACCAAAATCAAAGATAAATCAATTTTAAAAAGTTCAGGCTGAGGCCCAAGTAGCTATGAAAGCTTAGTGAATTTGTTCACCCATTCAATAAAGATCTATGGAATACTGTTCTAGACTCTAGGGATATAGCAACATGGAAAAAAAAGACATGAAGAGAAACAAAAAAATTAAATAGAAAATTCAAAACATTTTTAAAAAATAGAATGAAGAAAAGTCACTACCATCTTCACACTCAGAAATAACTACTGTTGATATGTGATGTGTTTTCTTTCTGCACATTAATAAAATAATGCCCCCTCTTTGGTTTTTCAAAAGAAAACTAAGATTCTGCTTATATCCTTTTTATCCATTCAATATATTCATGACATTTTCCCATTTTATTGAGTATTCTACTTGACCTTGATTTTTAATTATTGAATTTTATTGTCTGGATATACATTAATTAACTAATACCCTATTATTGATTATCTAGGTTATTTACATAAAGGAGTTTTGAGCCATTAATTACTATAATATTCAATTAAAAGTTCCCACTTTTTCACTTACAATTGGACTATCATGAAAGTGTGTTTAAATATGCACAAATATAAAATAAATATTTCCTAATGAATATATTTCCTTCATTTTGAACTGAGTTTTATAAATTACACAAAATAAAACTCACAACTTGCAATTCAAAGTTTTTAAAAAATCAAATATAAAGCCCCATAATATCCACCACAACTAAGATACAGAACATTTTCATGCTTATTAAAAAAAAAAAAATCCCTCAAGCTTCATAATAAGTTCCTTCCATTTACATCCTGACAACCAACGGTCTGATTTCTGTCACTAGTTTTGCCTTTTACAGAATGTCACAGAATGAGTTTACGTAATATACTGCCCACAGTATCTGACTTCCATGACTTGGCATAAAGCTTTAGAAACTCTTCCAAGTTATGGAATGGATCATCAGTAATTTGTTCCTTTGAATGGACAGACTACAATTTGCTTATCAATCACCAGGTAATGGACATTCAGGTTATTCCAAGTTTCTATTAAGAAGACAGCTGTTAGGAATGTTTAAATACAAGTCATTTTGTGGACATATGTTTTTGTTTCTCTTGGGTAAAGACCTGGGAATAGAACTGCTGGGTCAGATGGTATGGTGTATATTTAACTTGACAAGACTCTTCCAAACAAGACTGTACAATTTTACTTTCTAACTTGCAATGTATTCACATGAGTTCTTGTTACTTCACATCCTTCATGTATTTAGAATTGCCAATCATTTCAATTATAGCTTATTCTAGAAGGTGGTAGTATTATTTCATTACAGTTGTAAGCTTCATTTTCCTAATGATTAATGATTTTGATTTTTTAATGAGCATATTTTTCCATTTGTATATCTTCATTAGTATATACTATCTATAAATATTTTGACCATTTTTACTTGGGTTGTCCATCTTCTTAGTATTAAGTTGTAAGAGTTTATTACATATTCTAAATAAGTGTCCCTGCAAATATTTTCTTAAGGTCTTTGACCTATATGTTCAGTTCTTTACAGTATCTTTTATGAGTAAATATCTTAAATTTTTATCGAGTCCAATTTCTCTATTTTAAAAAAATTAGTGCTTTTTGCTCATTTTTAAGGTATTTAATTAACGCAAGGTTACTCAGATTGCCTCTTTTCTTTTAGGTCTTCAAAGTTCTTACATTTAAATTTATGATATGGGGGCACCTGAGAGGCTCAGTCAGGTAAGCGTCTGCCTTTGGCTCAGGTCCTGCTCCTGGAGGCCTGGGACTGAGCCTCACATCTATCCGGCTCCCTGCTAAGGGGAAACCTGCTTCTCCTTCTCCCTCTGCACTTGCTTCTCGCTCATGCTGTTTCTCTCTCTCTCTTAAAATAAATAAAATCTTCTAAAATCTTTAAAAAAATCTATGATATGTTACAAATTAACTGTTACATGTCATGTGATATAAGAATTATGGTTCATTTTTGGCATATGGAAATCTATTGGTGCAGCATCAATTTGTTTAAAAGTCTATCACCTTCCCCAGTGAACTGTTTGGCACCTTTATGTGAGTTTATTTCTAGACTCTATTCTGTCCTATATATATATCTGTATGTTTGTCTTTTACAACAATATTATACTATTTTGATGACCATATTCTAGATCCCTTGCATTTCTAAGTGAAAAAGACTATAGGGATTTTGAGTGGTATTGCACTGAATCTATAGACAAGCCTGGAAAGAGCTGACACTTCAAAAAAACTCAATTTTCTGATCCATGTACATGGTGTAGCTCTCCCTCTATTTAGATCTTTTTTCTCTGAATCATTTTATAGTATTTATTCAGTGAAAAGATCTTATATATTTTTGTTACAACTGTCACTATGTACTTCACATTTTTTGATACTATGGTAAACAGCCTTTAAAAAAAGTCAAGTTCCAGTTGTTTGTTACCAATATATAGAAACAACACAATTGTTACCTGCAACTTTGCTAAACTTATTCCTTCCAGTATCTTTGTAGATAGCTTATGGTTTTCTAAGTAAATTCTCATGTCAACTGCAATTTTTTTTTAAATTTTTATTTATTTATGATAGTCACAGAGAGAGAGAGAGAGAGAGAGAGGCAGAGACACAGGCAGAGGGAGAAGCAGGCTCCATGCACCGGGAGCCCGATGTGGGACTCGATCCCGGGTCTCCAGGACCGCGCCCTGGGCCAAAGGCAGGCGCCAAACTGCTGCGCCACCCAGGGATCCCTGTCAACTGCAATTTAAGACAATTTTGTATCTTTCTTTCCAATCTGTATGGTCTTTTATTTTTCTTGCCTTATGGCACACTTCTAGCACAACAGTGAACAGAACTGCTGAGAAGGGACAGTCTTGTCTCATTCCCAATCATAGTGTGACAGTATTCAGTCTTTAGTTGTAGGGTTTTTTTTATTTTTTATTTTTATTTTTTTATGATAGGCACACAGTGAGAGAGAGAGAGAGAGAGGCAGAGACATATGCAGAGGGAGAAGCAGGCTCCATGCACCGGGAGCCTGACGTGGGACTCAATCCCGGGTCTCCAGGATCGCGCCCTGGGCCAAAGGCAGGCGCTAAACCACTGCGCCACCCAGGGATCCCGATTTTTTTTTTTTCAAAGTAGGCTCTATGCCCAATGTGGAGCCCACTGGTGGGCTTGAACTCAGGGACCCTGAGATCAAGACCTGAGCTGATACCAAGAATCAGACATTCAATCAACTGAGCCACCCACGTTTTAGGTCTTTTAAAGAGGCTCTGTATGGGATTGAGAAAACCCGCTTCTTATTCCTAGTCTGTCAAGTTGTTGTTTTTTAATCTGTCATGAATGGACATTAAATTTTATAACACACTTCATCTGCATTTATTGAGATGATAATATGTTTTTTCTCTGCTAGTCTGCTAATATACTGATTAACATTAGTTTTCACATGTTAAATCAACCTTATGTTCCTAGAATAAATCTCATTTGGTCATGACATATTAAGCATTTTGTACATTATAGGGTTCATTTCCTAATATTTCATTGAGGACTTTTGTGTCTATGTTCATGAAGGATATTATGTCTTCTCTAGTTTTTGTGTCACAATAATGCAAACCTTATAAAATTAGGTAGAAAGCATTACTTCATCTTTATATTCTGAAGGAGTTTGTATAGACTTGGTATTATTTTTTTTTTAAAGTTTGGTGTAATCTGCCATCTGAAGGCCATGCGAACCTGGAGGTTTCTCTGTGGGAAGATTTTTAACTTGGTTGTTAAAAATTCAACTTCTTGTAACAGGGCTATTCTGGTTATCTATTTCTTAACTAAACTTTGCCCGTGTCTTTCAAGAAATCTGTCCTTTTTATCTTATATTATTGAATTTATTGACTTAAGATTTTTCATAATAATCTCTTTAGCCTTTTTTTAAAATTTTTTATTTATTTATGATAGTCACAGAGAGAGAGAGAGAGAGAGAGAGAGAGGCAGAGACACAGGCAGAGGGAGAAGGCAGGCTCCATGCACCGGGAACCTGATGTGGGATTCGATCCAGGGTCTCCAGGATCGTGCCCTGGGCCAAAGGCCGGCGCCAAACCGCTGCGCCACCCAGGGATCCCTCTCTTTAGCCTTTTAACATTATGTAGAATCTATGTGATGCTCCTTTCCTTACTGATAATGGTAATTTATGTATTTATGCCTTTTCATATTTCTTTTTTTCCTAATCAGTATATGGCTAAACATTTTTTGGTTTTATTGAGATTTCTGCAAAGGATTAGCATTTGACTTCACTAATTTTCTTTATGGCTTTTCTGTTTTCTAATTCCTTAATTTTGGTTTCTTATTTCCTTCCAAGTTGTTTACTATGGATTTAATCCCCCCTCCCCCCGCTTTTTTTCTCAAGTTTCTTAAGCTTAGATCACTGATTTGTGATCTTTCTTTCTTTCTTTCTTTTTTTTTAAGATTTTATTTATTTATTCATGAGAGACACAGAGAGGGGCACAGACACAGGCAGAGGGAGAAACAGGCTCCATGAAGGGGAGTGGGACGTGGGACGTCCTACGTGGGACTCGATCCCAGGTCTCCAGGATCACGCCCTGGGGGCGCTAAACCACTGAGCCACCCGGGCTGCCCCTGTGATCTTTCTTTCTACGATTTGTAGATGATGCTATAAAGGTCTCCCCCTTAAGATTACAAATGATGATGTCAGCAAATGGTGGAATAGGAAATTCCAAAAGTCCATCCCTCTACAAAAGCAGCAAAGAAACAAAGAAGCTGAGAAAACTGTCAGAATCAACTTTTTCAAAACTATGGAATCAAATCAAAAGTTTAGAACCACCAGGGGAATGTTTAATGAAGAAAAAACAGCTGAAATTTGGCCAGCGGGCTTTGCATCATTTTAACTTACTAAGATACCATTCCCCACTCCCAGCTCAGCTGACGGCATTGAAAGGCAACAGCCCACATTCTTGATATGGGTTACAAGTACCAGAAGGAGCAATATGAACATTTTCTCAAAGAACTGTAGTTGGTTTCGTTTTGTGTTTTTTTTTTTTTTTCCCCTGACCTGTCTGGTAGCTAGACTTTATTTTCTAACTCAGAAACTTTCCAATGGTCTGAATTGGTGGGGAGTGTGTGTGGGTGGTGTGTGTGTGTAGGGGTGGGTGGTGTTGGTGGTGTCTGCTGAAAATATTTAAAGGCAAATGTATTAGCTGTTGCCATAGTTGGGGCAAATTGAAATAGCTTGGAAGGAAGGGTTAAGAAGGAGATGCTTTGAGGAATCTTGGAATGTTTGGAAAACTCCTGCATTTCCAGGGAATTACAAGGCCACACACATGTCAAGCTGAGTGCATGCCCAAAAAGATCTGAGGAAGTCCGGAGTTCTCACGCCTGGCTGACCTTCATGTTCCACATAAGTAGGAAGTGAAGACTGAAGAAGAGCAGCTATAAATTGCCTGGCTGAATGTTAAAAGTATATTTAACATGCGCACAGAGCCTACCTGCAAAGCCTGGGAAAGGAGGTAGGTGGTGGTGGCATTCCAGGCATTTAAAGATGTATCTGTAAAGGGACGCCTGGGTGGCTTGGTGGTTTAGCACCTGCCTTCGGCCCAGGGTGTGATCCTGGGGTCACAGGATCAAGTCCCACATCGGGCTCCCAGCATGGAGCCTGCTTCTCCTTCTGCCCGTGTCTCTTGTGAATAAATAAAAATAAAATCTTTAAAAAAAATAAAAGATGTATCTGTCAAATTACAAGCTGAACACACAACAAAGAACATAGACTTAGAAAATAGTGCAAAAAAAGTCATTAAACAAACAAGGAACAAACCCTAGCACAAAGGAAGAATCAGATTTCCATAGTTGCCACATTATAATATCCAAAATGTCCAATTTTCCAATGAAAAATTATGAGGCAAGCAAAGAAATAAAAAAAAGCATGGTCCATCTACAAGAAAAAAGAAATGAACAGAACCCGACCATGCAAAAATATTAGCTGGAGACACTTCAATAGTCCACTTTCAAAATAGAATAAGTGGACACAAGATCAACAAGAATATAAAGGACACAAGTAACCCTGTAAACCAACTAGAGCTAAAAGACACATATGTAGGACATTCTACTGAACAATAGCAGAACACACAAATCTCAAAACTCTGACAGACATTGATTACTACTTTAGAACAATTCTAAGTCAAATGGCATTCACACTCAATACTTTTTTTTACTCATTTTTTTTTATCGTGGTAAAATATATATAACACAGAATTTGCCATTTTAATCTTTAAGTGCACAACTTAGAGGCATTAATTACATTCACAATGTTGTTCAACCATTACTACTATTTCCAAAACCTTTTCATCACCCAAAGCAGGAATTATGTATCTACTAAGCAAAAACTCCCCATTTCCCATTTACTCGTAACCACTGGTAACTTTTTTTTTTAATTAGAGAGAGAGAGAGAGAAAGAGAGCGCGTGCACACATGGGCAAGTGTGAGGGGGAGGAACAAAGGGAAAGGGAGAGAGAGAATCTTAACAGGACCACGTCCTGAGAAGAGCCCCCTCGGGGCTCAGTCTCACAACCCTGAGATTATGACCTGAGCTGAAATCAAGAGTGGGATGCTTAACCAATTAAGCCACCCAGGTGCTCCAACCACTGGTAACTTCTAATCTATTTTCTTTCTGATTTCTTCTAGAGAGAGCAGGATCATACAATTATTTGCCCTTTTGTGTGTAGCTTATTTCACTTAACAAGGTTCATCTAGGAACCCTGCAGAATGTGTCAGAATTTCATTCCTTATTATCGACAAATAATATTCCACTCTATGTATATACAATATTTCAACATGTGTTGATAGATACTTGGGTTATTTCCACCTGTTATCTATTAAAATTCACTAAAACTCATTTTATATATTATATACAAATATATATATATATACACACCATTGTATCACAACTTGCCAACGTAATAAGATTAAAAATGGTGCATATATTTTATTAATAGAGACTGTAAACATTTTCTATGTTTCTTCTTTTAGGACGGACCTACTGGTTCACATGCTTGGCCTATTTTTTTTTTTTTTTTTTTTACTAAAGTGTTTCCTTTCCTTATTGGTTTCTAAGACTCCTTTTATAAATAGACCAGTGGCCCTTTTTTAATTATAACTTTTTCTGTAGTGTGCTCTCAATCTTGTGTGATTTTGTTCATATGCAATAGTTGTTTACATTAATGGAATTAAATCCTACCAGAGTCCTGCACATTTTGGCCACCTGACTAACTATGGTTTCTAACGTTTTATGGCATATTTAGAAAGTTCTTCCTGCAAAGAGATCATATTTTCTTTTAGTACTTTATAGTTTCACTTATTATTAATAGAAAATTTTAAATTATCTATAATTTATTTTGGTATCTAGTATGGAGTAGAAATTTCCCCAGTCAATAGCACTCCCCCATCTAATAACTTTTTCCCCAATAGCACCTAGTGACTAATCCATCTTTTCCCCAAATTAAAAATGTCATCCTTATAATACACTAGATTCCTAGTTTTACTTTTATATATATATATATATATATAGATAGATAGATAGATAGATAGATATAGATATATAGATATAGATATAGATATAGATATATTCTGTTATACTGGTCTATAATGTATGTTTTAACTATTAAAGGTATATAATAAAGTTTAATATTTAGTAGCACACATCATCACTTGTTTTTGTTTTCAAATCTTTCTATACTAATATCTCATTTATTTTTTCAGATGAACTTTAAAATCATTTTAGTAATTTCCAAAACAATCTTCCAAGGTTGTTATAATATAGTTAAATTTGTGGAGAGCTGGTACCTTAGTAACCAGCTGTTTTTATCCATTATCAAGTATGTTTCTCTATTTGTTAAACTCTGACATCTCTCAGTTGATTTTTATAGTATTCTTCATAGATTCTATACTTTCCTGTTCAGCTCATCCTGAGGTTCTGTTTATTGTTTTGCTATTGAAAATGATAGATATTTCAAAGGGAGATGTTCACCATGGATTTACTTTTTAATCCTTCATATAATTAGTACAATGCCACACAGGGCAAACTCAACATATTTAATGAGTAAATGGATGACTAACTATTGGCTTCATGTTTACATATTATAGTACTTATTAACTTTTTTTTTTTAAGATTTTATTTATTCATTTGACAGAGCACAAGCAGGGGGAGCAGCAGGGAGAGGGAGAGGGAGAAGCAGCAGGCTCCCTGTTGAACAGAGAGCCCAACATGGGGCTTGATCCCAGGACTCTGGGATCATGACCTGAGCTGAAGGCAGATGCTTAACTGACTGAGGCATTCCAGGCACCCCATAAACTTTGGTTTTACAATAAATCGAATTTTTAAAAAATCCACAAAGACTGTTTTTAGGGGTCATGTTTCACTCTCCTCCCATTCATCTCCTGTATTTATATAATTAACAAGTCTCTTTTTTAAAATTTTTTTGAGTTTACTGTTATACTCTCACTCATCTTAATCTAGTTGCTCATTATCATGCTCTTTATAGAAACCATATTTTCATATTTTTAGCGATTGTGCACTCATCAACCAATGACTCATTTCAAAATTAGCTTTCATGTCCTCTAGAATTCAATATTGACTACCCTTCCCTAAAAATGATCCATGTATTATCCTTGTCTATTTATATATTCTTTGGTATTTTCCCTTCTTCTAGTATCCTAAAGGCTTTCCTTAGCCATTCTTTGTTTACAGATTTGTTCTTGGTGACCTTGTGTATAACTGTAACTGCCATACTATAGATGAATTCCCTTTGAAAATCTCATTCCTATTCTTTCCATTTCTTCTTTTTTTTAAGATTTTTTATTTATTTATTAGAGAGAGAGAGAGAGAGAGAGAGAGGTAGAGACACAGGAGGAGGGAGAAGCAGGCTTCATGCCGGGAGCCCGATGTGGGACTCGATCCCGGGACTCCAGGATCGTGCCCTGGACCAAAGGCAGGCGCTAAACTGCTGAGCCACCCAGGGATCCCCCCATTTCTTTTTTCTTATCCTTCATAATTTTAGAGCAGGGAGGGGCAGAGGGAGAGAGAGAATCTAAAGCAGACTCTACTTAGCATGGAGCTCAAGGCAGGGCTCAATCCCACAACCCCAAGATCACAAGCTGAGTCAAAACCAAGAGTCAGATGCCCAACCAACTAAGCCACCCAGGCACCCGGGAGACTGAGAATCTCAGGTAGGCTACACACCCAGTGTAGACCCATACACAGGGCTTGATCTCACAATCTTATTAAGATCATGTTCTGAGCCAAAATCAAGAATCAGACACCTAACTGAGCCACCCAGGCACTCCTATTCTTTTTCTTTCTATTTTCACTATCACCATCCTTTCTCAGGCCCTTAGTTCTCTAAAGCTTAGAATGGTATTTTCCAAACTGTTTTCCACAGAGCCATAAGAGTTTCAAAGATGCACCCTGTGGCTATTTTGCCCTGCAGGACTTGGTATGTAAGGCTCCATGTTCTTCCATTCCTGAGTTAATCATGGCACTCTGCTTTACTCTCTTTTACATATTGAGCTTATTAGCAACATTCTGCTTGAAGAGATGGCTCTACTACTTATCTAGGGAGAAAGGCCTGAAAAAGTTTCAGGGGAAATAAAATTCCAACTTGTTCAATTTGCATCCAGTCTTCACAAGACTGTGCCCCAGAGTTCCCTATCTTATCACTCCATTATATACTCAGTTTTCAATTTAACTCAGACGTCTGTCTTCACTGTTCTTCATGCAAAACTGAATGTTTTATCTCCACATCTTTGCTCACTTTCTTTTCCCTGCCAACAATATCCTATATGGGGCAGCCCTGGTGGCTCAGCGGTTTAGTGCCGCCTTCAGCCCAGGGCCTGATCCTGGAGATCTGGGATCAAGTCCCACGTCGGGCTCCCTGCATGGAGCCTGCTTCTCCCTCTGCCTGTGTCTCTGCCTCTCTCTCTCTCTCTCATGAATAAATAAATAAAATATTAAAAAAAAATATCCTATATGAATCTTACCTACCTAAGTCCTCCTTACCCTTCAAGACCCAGCACAAATGCTAGCTCTACAAAAAACTTTTCAGGACTATAATTTCTCCCTCCTTCAAACTCCTATAGTACTATCAGTCATTCACATTAGACACTAATGTGATACTCTTACATCTTATGATCATCTGTCTTAACAGTCTATCCAGAACACAAACTCCTTGAATATATGTGATCATATTGTAAATCCTATATAGCATCTGAAACACTTATATATTACTGGTCTATATATAAGCCTAACTGGTCTCACTAACTACTTATACATATAATGATTTCATCATTTCCTTACTGAGAAACATAACATGATTTTCAAGCATTTACCACATCAATCTTCACCATCTAGTAATCTATCCCTTCCTTCCTTAGTAACACTGCCTCATTTCTACTATTCCAATGAGTTAAATGACCTTCACGGCCCATAGGTTCATTATCTCTTCCACCTTCCTCATCCAAACAATTTTCTTGATTATCTTGATATCTATAAATTTTGTCTAGCCTTCAGAGACCAGTTCAAGTCACATTTCTTTAAAAAGAAAAAATAAAAAAGAAAAAGAAAAAAACCTTAACAGATAATTCCTATCATGATGACTTCTCCAAACTCCAAGTAAACTATTTTTGACTCAGATAATCTGAAAATTTACCAGATTATGAATTAAATGTCCTATAATCATTTCAGATGTATTAATACTACCTACCCAATTACCTGAAGCATTTTCCCATATTTCCTTTTAGGACAAATAATAAGCACAAAATAAGTGATCTCAAAGACTGCTATAGAATACAGAAACTGAATAGTTAGGCATAGTTTCATAAAAACTGATATTTTATAATCCTTTAAAAAAGAGGAATTAGCCAAGGATTAGTGTGCAGTCTGGGAAGCACTACAAACAACAGAAATCAAGCCATCACTAGGAACTAATTTATAGATAGAAGATTGGTGAACACCTAGTCCAGCAGTCAGGAAACTTTTCTGTAAAATGCCAACAACAAATATTTTGAGCTTTGTATGCCATATAGTCTCTGTCATAATCACTCACTCATGCCACGAAGGCAGCCACAGGACAAGATGTAAAAGAAAAAGTGTGACTTTGTTCCAAAAAAAGAAAAAAAGTGTTGAGATGAATTTGGACAATGAGCCACAACTCACCAATCTCTGACTTAGGCTAGTAGAGGTTTTAGAACTTTCTCTCTCTCTTCCCTCTACCCTTCATGTGCTCACTTGTTATCTCAAAAAAAAGAAAGAAAAAAAAAAGAGAGCGAGAGAAAGAAAAAGAAAGAGAGAAAGGGAAAAAGAAAGAAAGAAAGAGAGAGAGAGAGAGAGAGAGAGAGAGGGAGGGAGAGAAAGAAAGAAAAAGAAAGAAAGAAAAAGAAAAAGACTTTTGTTAAAATATAGCAACAATTGAGAAAAATGAGATAGGACTATGGACACAGTTATTATTAATGCTCTAGAGGGATGCATGGGTGGCTCAACGGTTGAGTGTCTGTCTTTGGCTCACGGCATGATCCCGGTATCTGGGATCAAGTCCCACATCGGGCTCTTTGCAGGGAGCCTGCTTCTCCCTCTGCCTGTGTCTCTGCCTCTCTCTCTCTGTCTCTTATGAATAAATAAATAAAATCTTTTTAAGAAAATGTCCCAGAAAAAAAAAAGAAAGAAAATGTTCCAGAATACCTCAGTGTATATTATTCTAACAATAATTTTAAGATTACAAAATAATTTTGATTTAATGATAAAAACCAGAGAGAGAACATGTACAAAAACACTGTAAGTATTCATTCTAACCAATTAAATTTGTTTAAAAAAAGGTTTTATAATGTGCTAAATAATGTAGTTTATATTACTGTGATGTACAGTTACATGCTTAAAGGTTGCTGGAATTCCTAAAAATCTGTGTAATTTTTTTAAATGACTGACATAGAGTAAACCAGAAAACATCCAAATAATTATTATGAAATAGCATAGAAGCATACAACACATTGCTTGTCACACTGAAAATAGTTTGAGAATACAAATGATAAATTACCAAAACTTCTCTCATACACCAGAAACATTTATTCTCACATTTATAAGTATTGTTTTTAAGAATCATTAAAAAAGATCATTATACAAGAAAAGTATTTTGATATTAAGAAAAATACCATTTATATTGGTTTCCACAGGATTATCTCAGTCTATAAAAGATAACTTTCAGAATTCTCTTTTTTTAAGATTTATTATTTTTTTTTTTTTAGAGAGAGAACAGACAGTGAGCATGAGTGGGGGGAATGGCTGAAGGAGAAGAAGAGAATCTGAAGCAGACTCAGCACTGAGCTCAATGCCAGGGCCCTGAGATCATGAGCCAAGCCAAAACCAAGATTGGGATACTCAATCCCCTGAACCACCCAGGTGCCCCAACTTTCAATTCTTATCACTTTGTCTCCATAAGTCACTCTCAGATGGACACAGTGATAGCAAATAAAGAATAAAGAAAGCCTGGTAGGGATATTATTGGACACTTAAAATAGATAGCAATAATTAAGTACTAATAATAAGAACAGCAAGATAGAGGATTTGACACAAAGTACATTTTTTAGTACTTTACCTCAGCTCTTAGTCAATACGATTAACTGATTTCAGATGCAGCAATTTAAACTGTCCTGTAGAGTTAAAAACTACTTAAACAAGAACACTCTAAAAATAAAGAGGCTTTCATAACAGTTCACATAAAATCAAATGTATGCTACAATTATAATTACAAAGAATTCCTTTCTTGACCTTTCTAAGAAATGTCTTAACCAAAAAATATCATGTCAAAATGATGCTGTAGACAATCAGCACATTATTGTCCCTGTGACATAAAACATATTTTCTAACTCTTCAGAACAAGTTAGACTGGAAAGGTAAAGTAGTATCTCAAAATAATATATTGAAATTTCTCAGGTCAAGAAACAGACTGATTTCCTTTCATGGTCATAAACATTTTTCTGTGCCTCAGAAAAATGATCAATATATAGGCAAATCATATATTATCTAAGAGACAAGAATGAAAATTGCAGAAAATGCTGTATGCCCTTGTTAGTTATAGAAATAATAGTTATATTACCTAGGGCAAAACACAGGAGTTTAGGATGTCGGAACAGTTTAAAGCCTCTATGATCAAGTAATATTCTCTGACTCACTACTTTGTTACTTGTGTGGGAGTGTAGCAAAAGGATTATTGCTAATCCTTTAACTGTGAATAATGATTTATTGAACAATTCCTACTATGTAAATTCCAACTGTGACCACAAAATCACACCCTCATAGGCTAAGATATTCTCCTCTCACTTAGATAACAAAATTTAAATGTTTACAAATATACATATGTATATACACACGTATACAATTAAATCAGATTACAAATTGATTTATATGTATTTAAGTAATAAAGGCTTTGAGGATTTAGAGATTTCATTTTTATTTTAAACTTAAACAAGTCCAAGTGTGGTCCTCCCACTTAGGTATCAATTAAGAGCGGTAACAAATCTCAAAATACTTTTTCAAATAGTGGAGTTTCATTCAGTGAAATAAAAAAACAAGATATTAGAATGAGGTTAAGTGCATCTTTTGTCAGTAACGTATGTTGCTCCCTCTGGCCTCATAAACAAGCTGCTCCTTTTTGAATACAGCAGACCTTCAATTTAAATTTATGGAAAGACTAAAGCAGGAGAGCCTGCACTCAAACAATTTTAATAACCTATTAAGTTGCGACTTCAGATTCATTTTATAACCATGCTCCTCAGGGAGCTATGCTATCTGGATAAAGATAAAATTTTTTTCCTTTAAAGATAAATAGCATCATTAATCTGCAACATTTCTTTTCTATTATCTTTCGAAATGAGGAGTTATTTTGTTCTGATCTTGAGGTAATTAGCCTTCATTCACTAGCCTGAAAATGTCTGTGTTCTGAAAATTAAAAATGTGTCATTAAGTGGAATTTACCATAATGTCATTTATCTTTATATAGTTCATCAGTGACAGCAATGGGCCTGGGAATCCATCAGCTTTTACCAAGGAAGCATTAAAACAAATTGAAAAACAGAATAATCCCAGGCAGTCTTTAACACAGTCAAAGCCATTTGGGTAATTAAATAGTGGTATTTAAAGTTTTAATTTAGATTTTTCCCTCTGTTCATCAGTAGTCAAATGAGATGTTCATATTCATAACTGTTTGTAATAAAAGGTTTCATAAAGCAAGCAGAATATCAATGTTATTAAAATATAATATAGAGAGAGCCTTAATCTTCAAAATAAGTTTCTATTTTCCTGCCCTAATTTCCAAGATTATATCAGAAATAAACTCTTTCTTCAACTCTCTAGATTGCAATATTAGCTTTAGAAAGACTTTAATGATTCAAACTCTCAAATAACTACAAGAGAGTGTGTATGACATGAAATTCAACCTCATGTTTGCTAATACTGGAGAATATCTTCACCACTTTAAACGTTTTCACTAACCACATACCTACAGCAATTACTGTATAAAATTATCAGACACAATTATGAAAATAAACGTTGGCTTAATAAACTAATGCCAGACAGGCATTGGTATTAAACAACTAATTCCATTTATATATTAGGAAAACAGCACAAGACTTAGAAATATATCTCAAAAATTATATTCTTAGTTAAGACATTACAAATACTTAGAATAAACATAAAAGCATAATGAAATCAGTTGAAAAGGCTAAACTATTATAAAAAGGCCTCATAAATATAGCAGTTTCAAACTATGCAGTTCATTCAACATACTAAAGCATACACTATTTCCTTTTCTGTATATCCAGAAACAATATCATGTTTAAAAATGTACACCATTGCTCACTACTAAATAAGTCATATTCTGAACAGAGATGGTATACTCAAAAGTATTAATAAGTGTTTCAGCATGATTTCATATTCAACTACTGGATAATTTGTTTAGACGTCTGCTACTTAGAAATGCAAACTGGGGTTCAAATGTCTTTTGGGGGACACAAATGGGAAAAAATGATTCTTTATAAAATATCTAAGATACAATTTTCTTGGCTGATGAATTCTACACACACAATTACTGAGCAAATTTCATACCAAACATTGCTTAAGGATCTAAAGACTTAAAAAGTACTTTTATGTTGGGGCACCTGAGTAGCTCAGTCAGTTGAGTGTCTAACTTTTGGTTTCCGCTTATGTCATGATCTCAGGGTCCTGGGATGGTGGCCTGCATTGGGCTCCCTACTCAGCAGGGAGTCTGGCTTATCTCCCTCTCTCTCTGCCCCTCCCCCTGCTCGTGCTCTCTTGTTTTCTAAAATAAATAATTAATCTTTTGTATTAAAAAAAGGTACTTTATGTAAAGGTGTCTATCATCTCCCGTTCCCACTTGACTGCTCAATGATGGTGATTTACTCGTCAGTCAGAGAAACATAATTCTAAAGACAGAAGGTTATTATGCAAATGTGTTATTATGTCATATATTTCTCTCTTTTTTTAAGATTTTATTTTTAAATAATCTCTACAACCCAACACGGAACTCCAACTTACAACTCAAGATCAAGAGTTGCATGCTCCACCAACTGAGCTCCACCAACATGCTCCATATGTCACATATTTCTTTAAAAGAATATGAAAGATAATAAATTAGAACATTTAAAACTTAAAAATTTTAGAACCAATCAAGTTTCCAATAGAGGAAGGAAAGGAAAGATCCCAGGAAGTGAAAACCTGGCATATTTGTACAACTGTCAAAAAGAGCTATAACTAAAATCCATGTATCCAGCCTATTTTTTATACTATTCAAGATTACTCAGCATCTACAAAGGTATAGTCATCAGATAAACATATTTCCAACAATAAAAAGCACATTCTGATTGTGACAGCTTGTTCAAAGTTTCCAGTATTATGACCCTTTTATCAAAAAAGCAATTAACAAGTTTTTCTTTTCCTTGAACAACCTGCTTCAGAAATTTTAACTAGTATTTCTTAAAATAACCTATTTACTCAAACAATTTCTAAGCATTTCTTTCTATAGCCCCTGGACCTATAGGTTTTTTTGTTGTATTTTTTGTTTTGTTTTCACTAAATGAATTGCTTGCCTCCCTTAAACAAGAAAAAGGCATTGGGGGATCCCTGGGTGGCGCAGCGGTTTAGCGCCTGTCTTTGGCCCAGGGCACGATCCTGGAGACCCGGGATCGAATCCCACATCAGGCTCCCGGTGCATGGAGCCTGCTTCTCCCTCTGCCTGTGTTTCTGCCTCTCTCTCTCTCTGTGTGACTATCATAAATAAATAAAATTTAAAAAAATTTATAAAAAAAAAAAAAAGAAAAAGGCATTGGTCAGGCCAGGCTGAGCAATAATGATATTTATCTTCAAAATGGCATGGAGTCAGGATCTTTTGTGGTTAACTGCACTGCAGTTTGAAACTAACCGTTGGTCAAATACAAATTCCAAAAAAAAGTTCAAAGTCAAACAATTTGTGATTATCCTCTTTTCCCTCTCTGGACTAAACATTACTAAACCAGTTTCAGTTTTAGAAAAAAATTCAGCACAAAAGTATATATGTACTTGAATTATTGTTTAGTGTGAGAAAAAAACCTGAATATCTAAGAAAATAGTTCAATAAATTCTGAAACATACTATATATTTTATAGAATATCATACTGCTATTAAAAAGTCAAGCTCTCTATCATTTAAACAAGGAATACTACATAGTAAAAGTGAAAAGGATATGTCTCAGAAAAGTTATGTAAAAACAATAACCCAAACTACCGTGTGTGTTTAAATGTTCCTTATATGAGCATGGAGAAAGGTTTGGAAGAATATAAAAGGGGTTAAACACTAGTATAGTGTCAGTGTAAAGGTACAGAAACTGTTAACACTGTGTGTTTGAGGGACAAGCTGGTGAAGGGAGAAGGAAAATTAGTAACATTTCCTAAATTAATATTTAGTGGAAAGCAATTCTTCCAAGAAGGTGACCTGATCTATTTTGTTAGAGAGCCTAAAGTAAGGGTGAGCTGCCTCAAGCTGACAGCAAGGCCTGTGTGGCAGGAATATTCACTAAGATTCTCTAATTTTCATTTCATTCCAATGATATAGCTAGCCAACTCAAAAAAGAAAAATAGGAAAGAAAGCAAAACCAAAAGATAGCTATTTCACAGTTTTAACTTTCTTTTAGAAAAAAAATCATTTTTAAAAAGACTTTACTTTTTTAAAGATTTTTATTTATTTGAGAGATAGTGAGTACGAGCTGGGGGGGAAAGGGGGCGGTAAAGCAGGAAAGAAGCAGACTCCCCCGCCCCCCGCCCCACCACCCCCAGCAGGGACCTCAACCCAGGGCTGGATCCCAGGAATCTGGGATCACAACCTGAGCTGAAGGCGGATACTTAACCAACTGAGCCACCTACGCATCCCAAGATCTACTCTTTTCTTTTTTTTTCTTTTTTATTCATTTATGATAGTCACAGAGAGAGAGAGAGAGAGAGAGAGAGAGGCAGAGACACAGGCAGAGGGAGAAGCAGGCTCCTTGCACCAGGAGCCTGATGTGGGACTCGATCCCGGGTCTCCAGGATCGCGCCCTGGGTCAAAGGCAGGTGCTAAACCGCTGCGCCACCCAGGGAGCCCCAAGATCTACTCTTTTCTAACATGAGATATACTAACCATTTTTAAGATATTATCAAGATAATGACTATACTTGTGTACCTGGCACAGAAAGAAATAAAAATACTTCTCTTAAAAGTAAAATAAACATTTGTTAGGTAAAGTGGAAGACTGATATTTATCTTTAGCTCAGGTTTCTCATTCTTGGTAAATATTGCATTTGGGGCTAGAAAATTCTTTGATTTAGGGGGCTGTGGGTTAGAATGTTTAGCAGCATATCTAGATGCCAATAGTGTCTTTCTTTAGTTGTGACAACAAAAAATGTCTCCAGGTATTACCAAAATGACCCCTGGGAGCAAAAGCACTCTTAGTTGAGAATCACTGCTTTAGTTACAGGTTTTCTGACAGAAATGATTTTGAATACTTTACACTGGCAACAACTATCCTTTATAACCTGCTAGGTAACAATTATATAATTACACTCTACAGTGAAAGATGTTAAATATGAACAATTAGTATCAATTAGTATCCTATTTCCAAGACATTAAAACTGAAGCTTTAAAAGTATGTTGAAATGAAAGAACTCTCATTATATAATATACTTCTTTCCTGCTAGGTAAATGTAAAGAAAATACCTCTAGTGTGAATCAAACCTTTGATTTACCTTTAGAGAACTCCATATTTTATACCCACTTATGAAAGGCAAGTAACATGTATTTTTAAAAATTGTATTATAGGGACACACGGGTGGCTCAGTGGTTGAGTGCCTGCCTTCGGCCCAGGGCATGATGCTGGAATCCCAGTATTGAGTCCCACATCGGGCTCCCTGCATGGAGCCCTGCTTTGTTCTCTGCCCTTCTCTCTATCTCTCATGAATAAATAAATAAAATCTTTAAAAAACAAAAACAAAACTGTATTATAGGGGCACTGGGTAACTCAGTTGGTTAAGCATCTGCCTTCAGCTCAAGTCATGATCTCAGGGTCCTGGAATTGAGCCCCATATCAGGCTCCCTGCTCAGTGGGGAGCCTACTTCTCCCTCTCCCTCTGTTGTTCCCCCTGCTTGTATTCTCTTGCTCTCCCTCTGCCAAATAAATAAATCTTTTAAAAAAAATAAAATGAAATGAAAAATTTTTAAAAACTGTATTATAATACCAGAAGTTGTCAGTAATTGTTAAGAAAAGGAAATTCTAAGTCACCATTTCATTAAGGAGCTAAGAAGGAAGGCCTGGGATTGCAAAAAAGCATTTGGATTTAATTTTAAAAATTTTTAAAAGACTTTATTTATTTATTCACGGAGAAAGAGGCAGAGAGACATAGGCAGAGGGAGGAGAACCAGACTCCATGCAGGGAGTCTGACGTGGGACTCGATCCTGGGGCTCCGGGATCACACCCCGAGCCAAAGGCAGAGGCTCAACCACTGAGCCACCCAGGCATCCCAAGCATTTGGATTTAAAAAATAGTTGGCACTGTATGTCAACTATACTTAAATATTAAAAGAGATATTTTAAACTGCTCTGTATAATTTAAAGTAACACTAGAAAAAATTCAAAGACAAAACGTAATCTGTCTTGGCTTCATATACAGCATGCATTACTAAAACAACAACAAAAGTTGTAGGTAAAACAACCAAAGATAGGCCAAAATCATTCCTCTGTCAAACTTCATCAATACTTTGAAAGCATATATTCATTGAAAAACGTTTAGCCTGAGGCACCTGGCTGGCTCAGTCAGTAGAGCATGTGACTCTTGATCTTGGGGTTGTGAGGTCAAGCCCCATGTTGGGTGTAGAGATTACTATCTATAAATCAATCAATTAAAAAGGAAAAGAAGAAAAAAATTAGGTCAAACTCAAGATTTAATATTTCTCACATTTAGGAGAAATAGTTCTTTGTCGATGACACAAATAATGCCATAAGTTAACAAAATATATATTAATCCTTAAGGGTTCTGATCATGTAAATAGTTAATTCCCAATTTACGGGAACTTCTTTAGGACTAAAATGTGTAAAACAGTCACAGTGTCCCAAGTAATAGGAAAGCGTACTTATATAAATGATCAACCAGTGGCGTTAGCATTTCGGGCAGAGGAAACTACATGAAGAAAAGGAAAGCCACGAGGTGTTAGTACAGGGCTCTGAGCAAGTATCTGTATGCATTTGTCTGAGACAAAGAGAGACAGACAAACACACAGGCTAATCATATGATCAGACAACTTGAGTGACTTTCAAACATTCTTTTAGTTACAGATCCCTATTTTAAGAAAAGAGATGAAACCCTAAAGGCCCTATTCAAAGGAATAGAGACAGAATCCTGACAACTCAACTCCTACCTCTCCAAGGGGATCCCAGGAAAGCCAGTGGGCTAGAGTATTAGGAATTTGAGAAATAAAAAGGGTAGGTTATGAATCACCTTAAATGCTAGATTTAATAGTAATATTTTAGTGGGTATTAGGAAGCCACTGCTAAAGTCAAAATAGAAGAGGGAAATAAAGTGATATACAGAATAAATGAAGTAATGTACCTACTTTGTTATTGGACACCAGTCTTCAAAAATCTTGGTGTTTTCTATTTTCTCATATGTATCCTATGAAAAAGTTCTACAACAGTAAGACTACCATGGACAGTATGAAAAAGAAACAGAAGTTTACAGAAAGGACTCATTTTAATAACATAAATACTAAATGTTCACCAATATGATCATTTCTACTTGATAAAGTACAGTCTCTTACACTGAGTCTCTTGAAGGCCCATGGCTGCAAATGCAGACTTTTAAAGGTGCTGTTCCCCATGTCAAGTAGCAACCAGTAGTCACCCTATCTGTCAGTTTGACAAGTACTCTCTCAGCATTCAGGGATAAAGTGCACATATACAACGCCCTCCCTGACAAAAAAGAAACCAGGGAGATGAGGGCCAGCCACTAGAGGGAAGACAATCAAGCTGGCAGGAAAGGCCTGGAAATTGGCCACGACAAGAAACCAGAGAGAGTCAGAAAAGGAGGAAAAAAAAGCTTGTTCATGCTGAGTTTAAAAAAAAAAAAAAATCTACTCATACAGCATGAGGTCAAATAGGCAAATGGAGAGAACAAACTTGTCTTTTCTGGATAAAAGAAAAGATCAACAATTCAGAAAGCCTTCTGACTTCACATCTTACTACCTGCACAAGTAATCCAGGCTACTAAACAATCCTCAGCACTAACATATTCACTCTACTACTTTCTCTCCAAAGGACATTCTCACTTAAACACTCTACACCACTAGTGAGTTCTAAATGCTATTCTATGTCCATTGGCCTCCTTAATAAACAACTGTTTATTATCCATCCCATCCCATGCAATTTATTGAATCATATAATCACAAAATATTTTTTGAGTGTCTAGCCAGGTACTATTCTAGGCCCTGGGGATAGAGAAATGAACCAAAAGATTTCTGCTTCAGCAGGTAGGGTAAAACCATTAAAAAATATACACACATTATATACGTAAACATATTCATACATATGCATATAAAATATATAAGTTGGCAATACATTCCATCAGGAAAAAGAAAATAGGGAAAGGGGGACAGAGAATTATGGCGAATAGATGCTATTTTATAAAGGACAATCAGAGAAATCTTTTCTGATACAATGACATTTGAGCAGAGATCTGAAAAAAAAAAAAAACAGAGATAGCCGAGCAAACACTGAGGAGAGAGCACAGACAGGAAAGGGCACAGTCAAGTGCAAAAGCCCTAAAACAAGAATGGACTCAGAGCTTTCAAGAAAACAGTAGTCAGTACTCTGCTGAAGCAGAATTAATGGGTGATAGTGACAGGAGATATGATCAGAGAATTAACAGAGAACCAGATCATATGTAGCCTTTCATACCATGGAATGGACAAAGGATATTATTCTAATTGAAATGTAGAGGCACTGAAGAATTTTGTGCAAATGAATGACATCATCTGACTTATGTTTGAAAGGATCACTCTAGCTGCTAGGTATAGAAACGTAAAAGAGGAAAAATGCCTTAGGAAAGTAGGCAATATTCTAGGCTATGATAATTGTGGTTTTTTAAAAAGATTTTTATTTATTTATTCATGAGAGACACCAGAGAGAGGCAGAGATACGGGTAGAGGGAGAAGCAGGCTCCATCCAGGAAGCCCGATGTAGGACTTGATCCCAGGAGTCTGGGATCATGCCCTGAGCCAACGGCGGACCCTCAACTGCTGAGCCACTCAGGCGTCCCGATAATTGTGGTTTAGACCATGCGAATAAGTTAACTGTGGACGGTAAGAAGTGATCAGATTCTGACTCAGTATATTTCAAAGAATGAACATGACAGGATTTGCTGATGATGTGGAGATAGGATATAAGTGCCAGACAGAAGTTCAGGATGACTAAGGATATTTCTTTTTTTTTTTTTTTTAAAGATTTTATCTATTTATTCATGAGAGACAGAAGAGAGAGAGAGAGAGAGAGAGAGGCAGAGACATAGGTAGAGGGAGAAGCAGGGTCCATGTAGGACTCAATCCTGGAACTCCAGGATCATGCCCTGGACCAAAGGCAGGTGCTAAACCGCTGAGCCACCCAGGCGTCTGACTAAGGATATTTCCAACCCTTACTTATCAATCAATATGATCAGTTTCACATTGACTTACTCCTCTATTCTTCTTCCTTTAATTTCATTGTCTCATTCTATGCTGCTACGTCTATTCTTGCTCTAAGCCTTTTCTCCCAAGTAGCACTCATGCTTACTAAAGCTGGAAGTGAGAAAGGCCTAATGACGGAACCTAGCAAATCATATTTAAGAAGCTAAAAAAGAGGGCTGCCTGGCAGATCAATAGGTTAAGCATCTGCCTTTGGCTCAGGTCATGATCTCAGGGTCCTAGAATCGAGCCCTATTATCAGGCTCCCTGCTCTGCAGGGAATCTGCTTTTCCTTCTCTCTTCCTCTCATCCTTTCTCACCTTTCTCAAATAAATAAATAAAACCTTTTTTTAAATATTTTTTTTATAAAGAAGCTAAACAGGAAATTATACTACGAAGCTGAAAAAGTACACTGGAGAAACCAACGGTAGCAAATGAACAATATCAACACAGAAAGGCAAGCCAGGAGTACCAATGCCTAAGAGTTTATATAACAAATTTAAAACTATTCATTAAATCTCAACCACAGAGACAGAATGATGGATATATAAAAACAGGAAAATGTGATTAAAAATAAAATTATATTCAAGATATGCTATTCACATTCTTTGTATTAAAAATAAACAGGTTATTCCCTATAATGTTAAGTTTTTACATCTTTTGAGAAAAAAAATTATCGTACTTAACAAAAATGTTAACAGAAGACTTTTTTTTAAATCATGCTGGCATCATCTACTTCAATGGATTACTTTAGTTTGGGGGAAAAGACACTATCATGCTTTCTAATAAAATACAGCTTTTATTTATTTTTTTTTTAATTTTTATTTATTTATGATAGTCACACAGAGAGAGAGAGGCAGAGACACAGGCAGAGGGAGAAGGCAGGCTCCATGCACCGGGAACCCGATGTGGGATTCGATCCCGGGTCTCCAGGATCGCGCCCTGGGCCAAAGGCAGGCGCCAAACCGCTGCGCCACCCAGGGATCCCTAAAATACAGCTTTTAAAATAAAAAATTCTGTACTGAACTCTACCTCTGAAACTAAAAATATACTATATGTTAACTGAATTTAAATTTAAAAAATAAAAATAAAAACTCTGGCACTTAAATTCATCTAAAATGCAATAGAAGTCTGCAAAGGCAGATAGATACTGGTGCTCTCAAAGTCATGTATTCAATGTACATTTTTTAGATATTACTTCAACAAATTTAGTTATGGCATTTCTCTATAGACAGAAAGCTAGAAGTTGCAAGTAAGAAAGTAAAACTTACAGAAAACTATATCAAGCCATAAAAAGAAATATAACTGATTATCAAAGGGAATAAAAGTACAAACAGGAGAAGCAAAAAATTGAAAAAGCTTCTCCTTGAGGAACACTTAACATAGGATCCAAAAGCCAAAAATACCACATTTGTTTCAAAGATACCATCAAATCTAACAAGTGAGAGTCTCACCTGTAACTATGATGCCCAGTTATCAATAACAGATACAATGTCCTCAGGATACTCAACTTATAATGGCAGAATTATGGTAAAATACCAATTTTATAAAATTACATAATCGTTACTAATTCTATAGTTCCATGCACAGTTCTTCTCCTTTTTTTTTTTTTTTTTTTAAGATTTATCTATTTGAGAGAAAAAAGAGAGTGGACGGAGAGGCAGAGGGAGAGAGCAAGACAGAATCCTCAAGCAGATTCCCTGCTGAGCACAGAGTGTGAGGCAGGGCTCAGTCCCAGGTCTCTATCCCAGGTCTCCATCCCAGGACTCCATCATGACCTGACCCAAAATCAAGAACTGGCCACCCAACCAACTGAGCCACCTAGGCCCCCCTCCATATGCAGTTCTAAGTGCTTCACATATATGATTCCCTGGAATCCTATATTATGTAATTTTATTACACTTATTTCCCAGATCTAGAAACTGAGACCGAGAGATGTTGAACAACTTGCCTAAAATCAGAAAAATAGCAATATACACATAAACAGACATGAATCTATCATACAGATAGAAGAATAGAATTTCAGATACCAAAATGCTAATTGTGGTTATTTTCATGTGGTGGCAACAATAATGAAATTGATCTTCTTTGTGCTTGTTTTTTATATTTATAGAACATTCCACAAGTTTTTGAAAATGAAAGAAAGGGGAGTGGAGTTCTGCTTCTGATAAGGATTGAGCAAGCTCATGTCAGACCAGTCACCTTGTAGTAAACAATTACAAACTCTATACAAAATATAAAAAACAATTACACTCTAGTCTACTTATTCACACCAGTTATGTACTATAAAGTTGCTACAAACAATTAATTAGCAAATAATGAACCACTGCTCTTAGGGGAAATACACCCACACCCACACCCACACACCCTCCCACCGATTATAATCTTACATCCTAAAAACAACTCCTCCTGGTATGTTCCATTTTCAGAAGTTCAGAGGTGTTAAGTGACATGCTGAGGCTGCCTCACAAAGAGATACCAGAATTCGGTTTCAAATTCTGTCCAACTGGCTCCAGAGCTGGAGTCTTCCACACTAGATATACTGCCCCCTATCATTTCTATACTCTGGTCACTACCACAGGAGAGCTTAAATAAGAAGGCTGAGTACTGAAGTACCACAGTTAGCTGCATGTCTGACTCTTGGTTTCAGCTTGGGTCATGATCTCAGGGTTGTGAGATAAAGCCCCATGTTGGGCTTTGCATTGCACACAGAATCTGCTTGAGATTCTCTCTCCCTCTGCTCCTCCCGTTTGTGCATGCAAGTGCTTTTTCTCTCTCAAATAAATAAATCTTAAAAAAAAAAAAAAAGGCTGATTATTGCCTGTTTGTCTGTAGCTAGGACCATGTGCATCAAACTAAAATTTTTGCTGCACTGCACATGTCTCTGAAGGCGCAGAGATTTTGGGGTTATGGATTAAAATTTAGCAAATAGGTAAAATCCCAAATATGGAATCATGAATAAAAGGATTTGGGGGTTATGGATTAAAATTTAGCAAATAGGTAAAATCTCAAATATGGAATCATGAATAAAAGGATTTACTATATATGAAGACATTAGAGAACAATCAAAAGTAGACATAAAACGGAGGGAAACTAATACCTGGAAGAGAAGAACAGCACTATTACTCTTTATCTGAAGCTACTCTCAATCAATAGTGGGGCAGTGTGGATGGGAGAGAAAGAATAGCTAAGGTTTTGAGAGAAAGCTGCATTCTTACTGGTTAAAGAATCAGAGGTCAGAGACTGGCAATCTCACAGTAGCCAGAAAGTACAAGGAGAAACCAGGACACTAGAGTCAGAAGGGAATTCTGGACACTAGAGTCAGAGAGGGGTAGACCCAAAACTGTAAGTAAAGTCTGCCCAAATATATACCTAATCAGTGAACTGTCCATACATGGAACACAGTCCAATAGCCTAGCTAAGGCAAAAAAGGACTGATGAGATGCTACCTGTAGTCAACAGTAAGAAAAAAAGTATGAAGCTTAAATATAGTCAAGATGGCTGTCAGCTCTGAGAAATTAAGAGAGGAGAGGAAAAAAACATTCTTCAGAGAAATGTAACAGAATCCAAAGTCTCTACAATGTATACTGTTCACCATGTTTAACAAAACAACCCCAAATAACTAGATGTAGTAAGAAACAAAACATGTTACCTAATATCCAAAAGAAGGACAATCACCAATGGAGACTGATGACAGATAACTAAGATGCTGGAATTAGCAGATAAGGATTCTCAAGTAGTTATTATCACTATACTAATGGTAAACCAAATATGCTTGCAGACTTCATGATCCTGCAAATAAGGAGCTTAAAAGTCATCATTCCATCCTCACAACAAATAAAAAGTTGAACAAACCAATAAATCAGTAACTCTTCTTAGATCCATTAAAGAAGTGAAGGGCACACCGCTGCCTCAGAAATTATAAAGACAGAGAGGCTAACACCAAGAATCAAAACCTATTGGCGCAGAATCCTCTGCAGAACCAGTAACAGGGTAGAAAAACCTAAGCTCTAAGTGACCAACTGCTAGAGACTCAGTTTAGGTAAGTCTGAGAATTAAAGAGTTCAGTGCAGCAAGTCACAAGGCAGGGGACGGAAGGAGGGCGGCAACATATTTTTGTGAGTTTTACCTCCAGAAATTCTACCAGG
The DNA here is from genome assembly GCF_048418805.1 of Vulpes vulpes. NCBI lineage: Eukaryota > Metazoa > Chordata > Mammalia > Carnivora > Canidae > Vulpes > Vulpes vulpes. The sequence goes on from NC_132791.1 coordinate 20,941,540, forward strand.
TCCTCACAGGATATATCAGAGAAAAATTCCCTCATATTTCTAGCAGAGAGAGGGAGAAAAAACATTTTTTGAAATATGCCACAGCATATGTTCTTCTTTACATTCTTTATTTTATTTATTTTTATTTTGGAGGGAGAGAACATGAGTGGGAGGGGCAGAGAGAGAGAGAATCTGAGGCAGATTCTCTAAGCACAGAACCCTACATGGGGCTCGATCCCATGACCCTGATAACCAGGACTTGACCTGAAACCAAGAGTTGTTCACCCAACTGACTGCACCACCCAGGTACCTCAGCATTCTGTTCTTAACAGGCCTTCTCCCAGGAGACACTATTTACCAGAGCCCAACCTGTTGGGAGTTTTATCAGAACCTAACTTTGCTGGGGGAAGAAATACCCAAATCTAGAACCCTCTAGATTTTCTGTCCCACCTAAGGGGGTAAAAAAAAAAAAAAAAAAAAAACCTAAGAAGCAGTGATATAGTTCACAGTTCAAGAGCACAGGCTCACCACAACACTGAAATCTAATCATAGGACTAGAGAATGCCTTCCCATCCCCTACATCGTTCCACATGGCAGAGAAATAGAAACCATTAAAAAAAGGATCAGAAAAAAAAAAAAAAAAAGATCAGAAATTTTAGAACTCAAAAATACAATATCTGAAATCTTTTAAAAAAAAATCACTGAATGGGCCAAACAGTAGTTTGGAGGTGACAGAAAAAGTCAGTGGGCATGAAGATAGAGCAACAGAAATTATTCAACCTAACAGAGAAAGAAAAATGATGTTTTAAAAACAGAGCAACATAACCAGTAGAACATAGCAAGACGTCTAACATATGTGTTACCAGAATCTCAGAATAAATGGGAGCAAAAAATGGGACATTAAAAAAAAAGCTGGAAGAAACAAAGAATAAAACTTTCCCAAATTTAATAAATTTCAGTGACCTCTAACCAGAATAAATACAAAAAGACCCACAACAGTAACATCATATAGTTGAATTCCTAAAAAGCAAATAATAAATAAATAAATAAATAAATAAATAAATAAAAATCTTGAAGGAAGCCAGAGAAAAATGACATATGACATGAAGAAAACGAATATAAATGACCACTGACCCACCATCAAAATGACAGAATAGAAAGACATGGCAAGTGGTAAAAGAAATAGTTGTTCAATGAGAATACCATTATACACCAAACATAACTTTATGAAAGCAAACTTACAATTCTAGCTATGATGCAATCAATTAATGGAATAGTACTCAGCAATAATATCAAACAGTATGTTGGCTACATATTACTTAATTTTCTGCATGAGATTCTGTAAAAAGCATAACTATCAGGACAGAAATCAGATTAACAGTTACCAGTAGGTGGGGGTACACAGGTAGAGGACTATAAAGGGGCAAGAGGATATGTTTGGGGTATAGAAATTTTCTTCATCTTGATTACAGTGGTAGCTACAAAACTATATATATGTTTGCCAAAGCTCCTCAAACTACCTAAAAAAGTGAATTGTAAATTATGTCTCAATAAACATTTATCAAAAAATGGATGAAGGCAAGATAAAAGCCTTTTCTGATAAATGAAAACTCAAGAGAATTCATCTCTTGCAGATCTGCACTTCAAGAATGATAAAAGGGGTGCCTGGGTGGCTTAGTTAAGCATCTGTCTTCAGCTCAGGTCATGATCCTGGGGGCCTCCTTAGCGGGAGTCTGCTTCTTCCTCTCCCTCTGTGTACTCGCTCGCTCTCTCACTTGCTCTCTCTCAATAAATAAAATCTTTAAAAAAAAAAAAGGTTGATAAAAGAAAAGAAATTCTTTGGGCTGAAGGGAAATGGTATCAGGTGGATACTTCAGATTTTCAGGAAGCAATAAAGAGCATTAGATATAGTAAGTAAATAGGTAAATTAGAAATATATATTTTTTTCCTCCTAAGTTTTAAAAAATATATATGACTCAAGTAAAACTTGCAACATCTTATTGTGTGCTTTGTGAAAACACATGTATCATCTATGACAACTACAGCATAAAGGACTGAAAAGGAAGAAATAAACAGAACTATATAGCTGTACAAACTGTTCAGCTCATATTATGCTCTCTAAAAAGAAACTGTTGAGTACCTACCTAGATTACTTCATTTAATCAACCCTAAATCCCTTTGAGAAAAGTATTAATAGCTTATTTTACAAATGAGGAAACTAAATCTCAGTGAAGTTACATAGCTTGTCCAAGGTCACAGAGCCCAAAGCAGTACACCTAGCACTAGAATTAGGCCCATCTGACTCTGAAACTGATGACATGTTAAAAATACCACCCTTGCCCTTCCCAGTTATCCCTTGTGTTTTAGTGGGGGTTCAGCAAAGCAAGAGCTATACAAAGAACTGTTTTTGCATCTTGTATAAAACCTTGGCAGTGGGACGCTTGGGTGGCTCAGCGGTTGAGCATCTGCCTTCGGCTCAGGGCATGATCCTGGAGTCCTGGGATCGAGTTCCACACAGGGCTCCCTGCATGGAGTCTGCTTCTCCCTCTACCTGTGGCTCTGCCCCCCACCCCTCATGAATAAATAAATAAAATCTTAAAAAACAAAAACAAAAACAAACCTTGGCAGAAATAGATGTCTATACTTTATATTACTCAGTGTTTCTTTCATAAGAATTCAAATGACAAGTTTTCTCTTAGATTTCAGCGCCAAAAGACATAACTTTCTTCAAAAGAAATCATATTCAACCACTTGTTTATTCATCCTAAACACTGTCTTGAGTAGAAACATGAATCCACACGGTCCTTACTCTATAGAAGTTTATAGACATAATACAATATGCACATTAATAGCCATCAAAGAAGGTAAAGAATAATGTGCTTCTCTTTAATTAATCAAAAAACTATATCACTCATTGTATTTCCCTTTGTTTTGGCTGCCAAAGCTGAGAGCTAAACTTAATGTTCAAGTATAGTAATCACTTCACTCCAGGTTCCTACAGGAGGGAAATTTATCTTTTATTCTATGACTTGATATTTAACTTATGTATATGCATAAGTTATGTATATGCATCCTATCCCAAATCCTTTTGTGGAAGCAAGCAGAATATATAATATAAACAAAAAAGTGGCAATAGTATGGATTGGTAATACAAAGCGAATCCAAGGAATGTAAACTTTTATTTTTACACAGTACACCGGAAACATTCCGGGTTGGTGGGAGGTTCAAACCATACAGTCTGTTAAAAAGTACTCTGAAAACTGGAATTCTGGAAACACTTGTGAATGGCAGTCCTGTTTCTACTATCTCTTTTCCATAGACACTCTATGAGCTCTTAAAACCCATACTGGATTTATATTTAGAATGAATAATTTGGGAAAATAACAAATGAAAATAGGGTATGGCTGGGTAAATGGTGTTTTCAAGGGCCAATGCAATGCAAATAATGTGAGTTTTGTATAGCTTCTTTGTTTCTATAGCTTTGGGGGGAGGTGGTGAAGAGCACTAGACTAACAAAAGTGGTGGTTTAGAAGCACTACCATTACTCTGCCCTTTTCACATCCTGTGCATGGTAATTTGCTAGTGCCTCTGCAATGATATCTGCCAAATCTTTAAGTGCCCTATGATGCATGTCATTGGGACCTGCTGATTTAAACACATTCAACTTTTTCAAGTAATGCTGGACCACTTGAATCTCCAGTCAATTTTGGCTCCCCTCCCACTCATTCAGAATTCTAGGCAGAATCTCTATCTTAGAAGTTATGTTTTTTTCACGAGCATAAACAAAATAGCAGAGACTTTTAAATATACGTATTATTGGCTCTCTTCTTTAATAAAGTTCTAATATTTTTGTTTGTTTTCCTTCTTTGGCAATACAACAAATCCTTAGTCATTTAAGTGAGATCTGTTCTCCAAATTTGGAAATTCAGAATATTGTAATAGGGTGATAATAAAGAGAGGAAGAAAGGAGGAGGTGGTAGGGCACATATACATATTACCTTTTGTCCCTTTTTCTCTTTGATCTTGTTCCTCTCACTTCAAGTCAAGGAATAGCTAGGAATCCACTGTAGTACAGAAATAATACAATGCTATAAAAGAGAACAATGGATAAAAAATTGTCCCTTTTCCACCACCAAGAAGCTAAAAGACCTAAAAAAGTCAACTTTCTCTGGGCTGTTTTTTTTTTAACCTATAAAATAAAAAATTAAACTACACCATCAAGAATACCTGTCAGTTTAAAAATGCAATGAATTTAAAACAAAAGTTAAAGAAGAATGCAATGATATTCTTGTCCCCCGCAGACCCTTCTACAAGCCGTCAGAGCTCGCCCTCCTTCCACTGTCCTTCCCACACACTCAAATAAAATTAAAATTCCTATTCACAATCTGATTAAGAGTTAATTCACACAAGGTCTAAATGAGACTTAATATCATAGGAAATTTGCATTTTTAGAAAGACCAGTTAAACCACATGCATTTCTAATGAACAGAACTTGGTGGTAGGTGCAGTCAGAGGGGGAGGGAAGAAAATATACATATCTTTGAGCAGAGAGCCTCACAACAGTCCATGCTTGGTCTACTTATCCAGCCTTCTTTTGCCTCAATTACACTTCCAACTCCATTTTCCACAAAGCATAATTTACAAAAACAGCTATAAACACCCTCCAATTTTTTCTGACTCTTTATTCTCTCTTTTGATTTGGCTCCTTCTTCTAATCCTCACCACTAAGGCTTCTTAAGAGATAAAATAACCAGTGTAGCTGCACATTAGCCATACATCTTCCTCATCTTAGGGCCTTCACATACATACACACACACACACACACACACACACACACGCACGCACACGCACGCAAACACGAAATCACTGTTAGAATAGAAAGAGGAAAAGAGAAAGCATGTGGAATAGGGAGTGGAAATCATGGAGAAGAGCCAAAATTATTACTTTGTAAGATTTATAATGGGGAAGGAATATGGGAAAAAGAACAAAAAGTAATGAATGAAGGGGGAAACATGGAGTCAGTTCTAATTAATGCAATAGGGAATATGGAAATGAAGTATAAAATGAGGCTTGGATACAGCTGGGGAGTTATGTGTTTTGTTCTGAGGTCTGTTTTGTTTAACTTTTAAAAAGTGATATAGTCAAGAATGGAAAAAAAATTAGAGTTGAGGATAACAAAGGCTGAAATGGAAATGGAGAAGAAAACAGAGAAAAGATGATGGATAGAAATGGAATTAGAAAAACAGAAAAAAGGAAAGAGAATGCACGATCTAGTCGGACAGGAATAGAAAGGATTTTATGAGTGGTGCACAAAAAGAGCAGAAATGGGAGCCCAGTGAAGTAAGAAAAGAAACAGTAGAAACCAAGACTGAGACAGAACAGCAAAGACAAGAATAAGAGAAATCAGAGCCAGCTGGGTTACAAACCAGCAGCATGTGTCTTTTTGTTTTGCTTTTTGTTTGTTCTTTTAAATAGAAACACAAAGTGGCAAGAGATCATGATAAAGAACAGCACCATCTGGGGCATGTTTTCATTGGCCTTTTAATGTACTACAGGAAACAGAACCCCAAAAAGAGAATGTGGGTGGGGAGGGGGGTGTGAGGCAAATGTGACAGCAACAGGAAGCAATAGAAAATGAGCTCAGTGGGTAGACAGCGAAAGGATACAGGTGGTAAGCAGGCAGTTTCAGGCTACTCTAGCATACTGTAGGCAAAAGAATTTCATAAAGAAAAGAAAATATGACACATAGAGAATCAATCATCCATTAATTCAATGTAAAAAGCTTTAACATGGGTCTTTGATGCCTCTTTCTTCATCTTATTACCTGTCATACCTAATAACACAAGTTCAGGTTTTACTAAGTTCTTTCTCACTAATCTTTCAAATTTATTTCCTTTCCCCCTCCTCCCTGAGATACTGCGCTGGGCACTGCAGAGTATGGAAAGTATGACTGAACTGGTTCTACCACCAAGAGATCCCAACTAAACAGAGGACACAGATAAACACAAATTACTTGAAATATGCCTTTTGTGAATATCCCAATTGAAAATAATCTCTCCCGCAACTAAATGCTTTCTCTCTTACAACACCTAACACTTTCTACCTTGTGTAATAGTTATCCTTTTTAAACTATAAACTCTTTAAGAATCAGGATTTTTCTTTTCTGACTAGTTTTTATACTCAGCCAAATCTAGCACAACATCTATACATGTATGTTCAGTAGTACTGTGACTAACTTGGAATGTGAGGGCCTGATGAAGAAGACAATGTTTAGCAAGATCCTAAAAAATGAGAAAGACTAAAATGGACAGACATGGGGGCACTCCACTGCAAAGGAGTACAGAGTAGGCTCAAGAAAAGAAATAAAAGCAAGTCATTCTGTTACAGGGCAGTAAGTAGCCAAAGGGAAAGAGAAGATGAGACTGGCTAAGATGTGGATCAGAAAGAGGAAGGAAGACAGAGACTACTAACTAGGCTGATACACTGGGTTAGATATAAAATGCAATTAAGTTAAACTTTTTTTGAGACAATTAGACTTGTATTTTAGAAAGATTAGTCTTGCTGTTAAAATACTATGGGAGAAAAGAAAATGGTATATTCAATTTGTGGAAGATTCACTGAAGAAGTCATATTTGAGCTGGGTCTCATAAAAGAACTACAAGCTCCTTTGAGGAAGGACCCTTCAGGAAGACAAAATTAAATGAGAAATCACATGATAACATAAAAGGACACAATAGATTCTGGAGCTAGTGAGAGGTCCAGGGTGGCTAGACAACAGTTTATCTAGAGGAAAAGAGATATAAGACTTGAAAGAGAGGCTTTTTTTTATGAAGGACACTGTAGTTTCTCATTTGATTGCAAATTTTAATTTTTGAGGAGAAAAAGCCTCCATACTGCCTACACAGAGTCATATCATCAGTGATGGGTGATTCAACAATTTATTCAGGATGACAATATCAACATCCCTGTTCACATATTCAATGAGACCCTGCCTAGAAGAGATAAAGTCTCTCAACCCCACTTCAGAACATTTGGCTGCTATGCTAAAGAACAGCCATTTCTAGTTGTCATGAACCCAGATCTCACAGATCAGATTCCTGGAAATTTTTTAAACCAAACAGTAAATCTAGAATAGTAGAACTGTTATTCTGATTTTCCAAAAAAAAGAGAAAGAGGACTACTGGGTGAAAAATAAACGCCTGGACATTCATTTATAGGACAAACCATCTGAACTACTAGAGCAAATCACATAGCAATGAATTATTTGGGGTATTGCACACTTAATGATAACTGTATATCTCTGAATTCATGATACTGGAAGGAGTGGCATTTTGTTTCATGAAAACGTTCATTGTATCTTTCCTCCCAAACCACACTCCATCACTCATCACAAGTTAGCATCAAGTGCTTTAAATAACAACACTTTCAATATTGTGAAGTCTGTTCTTGTTATACTTTACTATAACTTCCTGTGTCTTTGACATATTCAAGAAGTGAAACTCATGCATAGCATGTTTATATTATTCCCTCCTTAGCAAAAGCTCACAGACAATGTCAGGTCTGGAGAGATAAGAGCTGCTTCCAGGACATGAATTCTCATGAGGATTAGGCAACCACCATCTGGGGCTCTAGAGTTTATCTGTAGCAGCTGCCTTCAAAGTATCACACTAGAAGAGGGGGAAAAAAAGTCTAATTCTAAAGTGTTTAACAACTTGCTTTACCTTGGTTTTGATTATTGTCTGGATTGCTTTTCTTCCTTCCTTATAAGAATAAAATACAACAGAGTGCCCTCTTAATAAAATACAACCAACTTAAAATAGTGCTATGTATTCAAGTTAACAAGCACATCAGGCTTGTTAAAATTTTTTTAACATGTCACAATATATAACAATATAAATTTTTAATAATTACCTAACAATTATATAATATCATTAATCTTAATCTTTTTTTAAAAAGTGAACACTGCAGTTTTAAATTCCTACAAAGACAAAAAGCCTACAAATTTTCTTTTAGCCATTTAACAATATCACAGATTATCTGGGGAAAATTTTAACTATTCTTAAACTATTTTAACTATTCTTAAATGACATTCAAATAAATCATAACACCAAATTTTATTAAACAGAAAGCAAATATTTACAAAATTTATGAATCAAATATCTATATAAAAGAACAGGAAGCTCAAAAATGAATTCAGTAGGGGGAAATTAATTTTAAATACTTAGTTTTAAATAATAATTTAATAAATGAGATTAATAATTTAATTTTTACAGTTAAAACTGGTCATAATGAAACAAAGATCTAGATATTTAAAAAAATAGAAATGGTGAAACAAAATATTTTAAGGTATGAATTCTATTGAAATAAGTCTCAAAATCACTATACCACTTTAAAATATCTATTTCTTAAAATTAGGTCTCTTTCAATCAAATATTCTTTCACCTGCTATAGAATTTTAAGGTACATTTGCTCATTTGAATATCCTTTGGCAAAAGACTTAACTAAGTAGACAGTATTATTTTAGTCCCATCAGAGATCTGGCAAAGTGGCTGCATCTATAGATAAAATTCCACTCTAATAAACAGCTTTATAAGGAAGAATGGTTCACTCTTTCACTGTTCATTCAAAATACACAACAAACCTATTTCTGTAGTGGACAGTGTGACCCAAAGACACAAAAGCAGAAGGTTTGGGTGTGCCAAAATCATAAAATTTTATTATTTCTGGACATCTTCCATGTCCAAGAATCTACATTTATTTATATCTCCAGGCCCTACAAACATTTCTTGAAGTACCTTCATAATTTATCTTATTTTTGAACTGGCTCTTTCTCCCAACTCCTCTATTTCTGTCAGTAGCAGAATCATTTTAAAAAATCACCCAGGGCGCCTGGGTGGCTCAGTGAGTTAGGCATCTGCCTTCAGCTCTGGTCATGATGCCAGGGTCCTGGGATGGAGCCCCATGTTCAGCTCTCTGCTTATCCCTCTCTTTCTGCCTGCCACTTCCCTGCTTTTGCCCTCTCTGTCAAATAATATTTTAAATAATTCAAGCTTGCAATTCCAAATCTCTCTTTCACTCCTTTCTTCATCAACTCTTCTATCAAGTCATCAAGCCCTGTTAACTCATTTCAAAATCATTCTGACAATATTTTATCTACTTTCAATATTATCATTACCAACCTAGTATAAGTTATCCTTCTCAAATTTTGGACTAAATGAACAGATTTATAGGTAGTCTCTTCACAGTACATATTACCACTACTTCTGGTTTAAAATGCCATTCCTGGGACGCTTGGGTGGCTCGGCAGTTGAGCATCTGCCTTGGGCTCAAGGCGTCATCATGGGGTCCCCGGATAAAGTCCCACATGTGGCTCTCTTGGGGGAGCCTGCCTCTCCCTTTGTCTATGTTTGCCTCTCTCTCTGTGTTTCCCATGCTATTACTCCGAATAATTCAATTCCTTATACCGAATCACCTGTTTTCATCCTGCTTGCTTCTCTACCTATACAATCTAAGATTCTTGCCCCTGAGCTACAAGGCTCTATTAATCTTAACATTACCCTACCACTTACTAAGTAGATTTTCATAGGACCCTGGTATTATCTCCTAAATCACAGCGGAATCAGGTACTCCAATCTGGATTCTAACCATCATCCAATTTTCTTATTAAAATAATGATGCGGGGATCCTGGGTGGCTCAGTGGTTGTCTGCCTTTGGCTCAGATCGTGATCCCAGGGTTCTGGGATCGAGTCCCACATCAGGCTCCCCACAGGGAACCTGCTTCTCCTTCTATGTCTCCACCTCTCTCTGTGTGTGTCTCTCATGAATAAATAAATAAAATCTTAAAAAAAAATAATGATGCTTATCACTTCTCGGCCTTTTGGCTAAGATCAAGTGTAAAAACAATGACTCAACAAAACAAGAGGAATATTCCTTTATATATTCACGTACCACTATGGTGTAAGTGATAAACAGAGTAGCATTTGTCCAGTTTTCAGAGCCTGCCTTCAATATATCCACATTTGGATGAAAACTTAACACCAAGATCAGAGTACTTAATCATGTGATATAGGCAAGCAAGTGCCAAAGGAGTTCAAAGAGCAGTAGCAATGTCTGAGTCTGAGTCTGAATCTGAACCTGAGAATCAAGAAGAACAGAGAGGGACTGGGCATACAATTCAGTTCTTGCATTTTAAAGATGAGGAAAATCGGGTCACAAAGGCTCTACATAGGAAAAGGTTCAATGGAGAAGATGAGATTTCAGGTGGACTCTGACCAGGATCTGGATTGACCAGGAAGAAGGGAGAAGGAAATTCCTGAAGGCGTAGAAAAATAAAAGGGTAGAAGAGATTTGACTTAGTAAATATTCATGAGAAGCTACTATGTGCAGTTAGTGTGCTAAGTGCATGTCACAGGTCCTCATTCATTCCTAGTAACAACCTTTGTATTATCTCCATTTTTTATAGCAGAGAAACTTTGAGGCTCAATGTCAAAACTGAAACAGAAATCTCTGGTCCGTATTAATCTAAAGCCCATAAACTTTCTAACATTCATTCTATGATAATATATTTCTTCATATATTTTTTAAAGATTTTATTTATTGATTCATGAGAGACACAGACAGAGAGAGAGGCAGAGACATAGGCAGAGGGAGAAGCAGACTCCCTGTGGGGAGCCTGGTGTGGGACTCAATACCAGGACCCTGGGATCATGACCTGAGCGAAAGGCAGACACTCAACCACTGAGCTACCCAGATGTCCCTCTTCATATATTTTTTTAAACGACACTCAGTATCTAAATATATGCCCGGCAGAAAAGCAGAAATCCAATATGCCATGCCCAGGAAACACTGGTCACCAAAGGCACTGAATTATCTAGGTGCCTTTCTGACAAACATACAGTTATTAAGACAAGTACTTTCCATGGAACAACTCATCTATGAAGCCATCCTCTCACCGGAAAAGTTGGGCATATACCTACCGAAGAAAAAGAAGGGCACCTTAACAAGAATAAAAAAGAAAAGGAATATGGCAAAACAGTCAAGAGGGAAGAATTGTTTGGACTGGTGAGGGGGGGGTTAGGGATATAGGTGTTGGTGGTCATTCACTTGTACCAGTAAATTGTAAAATAGGCTTTGAAAACCAGAGATTGCCATAGTCTAAAATCTAAGAGAACAAGATAAATACATAATATAGATTCCAAAGTTTAGGCTGACCCTTGAAGTATAGATGAACATTCTTAAATGTCTTTTATTTAGGAATATGTCTGATGACATGATTCACAAATGGCTTGAAAGGTAATAAGGCTATCAAAAGTTTGAAACAGGATAGAAAAGCACATTCTGCACAGGGTGAAAAGCAGAAAGAAATAAGAAAGCTGAAAAGAAAGAAAATCTGGGGAAATAATGAATGCTTTGGTGGATGAGATAGAAACCAAAAAGTCTTGAATGCCAGTGTGAGGAACAAGAAAATCAGAATGTAGATAAAGATTTATATCACGGAGAAACTGAGCAAGAAGACTACAAAAGTTAATCCAACAATTCTTACTAAGTGCTGTGTGCTAGGCATTTAGCTATATATTAAAGAAACAAATATTCCTGGCAATCCCCATACTCAAGAATTCAAAATCTATTGAAACTAATACACATAATCATATTATCAAACTATCATAAAATTTAATACAATGGCAATATGAGTTAAGTGCTAAAGATTAATTCAAAAATAATTATTTGGTGGGTAGGACTGGAAATGATCTCACAAAAGAGAGACATTTGAGGCCTGCCTTGACAGACAAACAGAAACAGAATGGTCAGTAGTAACTAGGGCCTGATTTGAAGAGATCTGGTGAGATTGAAAGTAAGGAAAATGACATTAAGCTAAGAGAAATTATGCATTCTGAAAAAGAGAAATGAGCAAGAGCTAGCAATTCCATTCCTGAGTATATGTCCAGAAGAATTAAAAAGATATGTCTGTGAAAAACTTATACACAAATGTTTATAGCCATTTTGACTATCATTCTTAATAGCCAAAAGTGAAAACAATCTAAATCTCCATCAATTGATAATGGATAAGCAAAATGTGTTATACCCATACACACTGGATACAATGGAGTATTATTCAGCCATAAAAAGGTATTAAGTTCTGCCACATGCTATAACATGGATAAACCTTGAAAACATTTTGTAAGTGAAAGAAGGCAAACACAAAGAACCACATATTGTAGATTCTACTACTATGTGAAATGTTCAGACTAGGCAAATCTGTAAAGGACAGAAAGTATTAGTGATTGCCTTGGACTGAGAGTTTTGGGGGTAATGTGGGAGTGATAACAATGGGCATGGATTCCCTTTTGGAGTGATGAAAATGTTTCAATATTAATTACGTGATGGTTGCACAACTCAGTGGATAAGCTAAAACCCGCTGAATCATACACTTTAAATGGGTGAATTATATGGTATGTGAACTATGGCTCAATAAAGCTGCTATTTAAAAAAAAAAAAAAACTCTACTGCAGAGTGTAAAAGATTCAATAGTACTCCCACACACATACACACTCACATACAAAGGGGTACTTCTTTGAGGGAAGCTTATAAAGAGGTTTGGGGAGGTAAGCTAAACAGCCGTAACTTCCTGCTTTGAAGGCCTGAGCTGAAACCAAAACTTGTTTCTTTTTTAAAAAAATATTTTATTTATTTATTCATGAGAAACACAGAGAGAGGCAGAGACAGAGGCAGAGGGAGAAGCAGGCTCCATGCAGGGGCAGGGAGCCCGATGTGGGACTCGATCCCGGGACTCCGGGATCACATCCTGAGCCAAAGGCAGGTGCTCAACCACTAAGCCACGCAGGTGTCCTCAAAACTTGTTTCTTCTTCTGCCTTAGTTCATGTCCATTCATCTCAGTATAGTTCAACTCTACACTAGACCTATAGTGAATGCTCAATAAACATTTGTTAATTGGTAGTACATATAAAATATTGTATGAAACACAGGAAAAATCCAACATCATAAGCAGGCTACAATAAGCACAAAGTTAAAAGACAGGTTACTAGATTTTTCCTTAGGCTGCAGATCTTGGCAGACTATAGTACAGATGCATATATGCAGATGGCTTCTATCAGTCTGGAAATTCCCTCTTAGCCAATCATTTAAACTAATAATTTTTTAAATGTCTTATGTAATGCATGAGATAATTATCTTGTAAGATGGAAAATGACTTTCCAAACACCCTGTTTCTGGCCTGTTAGTAACCAAAATGCAGTAATTTTTTTCTATTTTAAGAGAATAATTACAGATGATAAAATTTTATTACAATGCCTGAATGATATAGTACAAAATGTAATAGTAACCATCAGAAATTTTTGAACATACAAGTCCTTTCTGAAGCCATCTCAATTATTACTTATTAAACTACTTTCTTTGTTAAAATATCTTTTTCTGACTTAAAGATCCTATTTTGTTTTTATAATTTGGGCAATATAAAGATATAGCTTTCAATTCATGGTTAAACATAAAATAAAAACCGCAAATTGAAAAACAATTTTACTTTCACTGAAATCAGTTCAATGGCTCATTATCCAAAAGTATATATTCACCAATACAAATAAACTTTCATTTATAAAAATTTCTATTTGAGGTTAAAATCCTAAAATAGCCCCCAAGTTGCACCACAATTCAGTTGTAAGGAAAAGCTAAGTAATGTTTCCCATGACTAAATGGATTAATTCTTTAGCCCAAACACAATTACTGTTCTTCACACTGTTCCATTGAACATCTAAATAAGCATCCCAAAGCTTATTTCATTCAAAGAAAAGATCCAGACCAAAGAATAATCCCAATGTATGAAGTTTACATTTTGTGTAAAGTTTTTTTAAAAAGGGAAAAATCTATAAGTGGTAATCAGGAAAAGAAATGAGTCGTTTTAGACAGGTGTAGGGGATGACATCTATTGACTAATAGATATCTTTGTTGAAGGAGTGCTGTGCAGATTCCAGTAGATGTCTTTTTCTCAAATCAACTAATTTTTCTTACTTAGCTCCTGAATCTACACTTTCCCAAAGCTGACACACACATTAGCAGTGAAAAGAATAATTCTTTGAAAAATGGCCTGTTACATGGAAAAAGATACATGTTTCATCTGAATATTCTTTTATTTGCTTTAAAATTTTTCAACTTCAACCAAGTATGCAGAGTACTCTCCTAAAGCTGTGCTTAGTAAACATTTTATCCTCCAATTATATTTTTAAATTAAAAAAAATACATACCTGATTAAGTGGCAGGGTCAGGGAATGTGGAGAAAATAAGCAAACATCAGCAATATTCAAATAATATGCTATGACTCAGGGGTAAATGAAAATAGTTATTAATTTCTGATCAGGATTCCCTGACAATGACAAGTCGTCTGATTATAGGACCTTTTAATACTTGCTGTTACTGAGATGTTTACACAGAGACTAGGTGACCGTGTCCACAGTGCTGGAGAAAGAAAGAACATCTACATGAGGGAATCAGAACTAAATAACCTGTAGGGCTTGGCTTCTTCCTCTTTTTTCTTCCCTTTTTTTTTTTTTTTTTTCTTTTTTGGTAGGGTTTCTTCTGACTCTTAAGATTGGTCATTCAATTTCCACTTGTTTTTATCTAAAGTTATGAAATTATAGCTGTTTTTTCCACCAACGTAATATCCCTTGGGAGATTTCTATTGTCAAATTACTGTTGCAACATGAGTTGCTAAGAAGAGAGATTTTAGCTCTTTATAAGTAACACTTTTGCATTTAACTAAAGAATTATTTACTCTTACATAATTTTCTACAGCTGAACCCCAAAGGGCTTTCACAAACAATGCAAATGTTATTTCACAGGATCACGTTTTGGTTAGGGCTTCCTTGCACCGTTGGAAACGACTGCTATAAGTGGGCAGGTGGAATGGTCTGTATAACCTTTGTGCCACATCATAGTTTGTAGATTTTCTTCCTTAGTACAGAAATGAAAATAAAATGCTGAATTCCTACTCAGTTTTGACTGGTGTTAGATTTGTCAATAGGGGGTTAAACAGCCTGAATCTCACCTTTAGCAACTGCAGGTATAATCCGATTTAAATGGTTATTAATGCCCTTTGGAATTCTAATAAGCCAAGAGGACAGCTTGGGAGGGGGGTTATTTTCCCAGTCAGAATTTAAACTCTCAGAGAACACCCCTACGTAATTCCTATCCACCTATTTTAGCAAGACTAAGGGGAAAAGAGAGGAAGGAGCCTAAATATAGTAATGGAAACACATAGAAAGGGCAGAAAAGGAAAGAAAGATAAGAAGAAATGTTAAGAAATAATAAAGAAGAGAAAAAATATATGGAAGAAAATTGTTCAGTAAACTTTCCCAAAAATGCACTGGTGATAAAAAAGTAAAACCCAATGTACTTCTAGTAAGTACGACAAACAAAACAAAACTTAGTAGAAGATAGTTGTTAGATATTTGGACTGGAATCCTACCGACAAATTAGAAAGAAATAAAATTAAGATAAAATTACTTTTTATATAGGTAAAGATTGACATACTATGCTTATTTAAAAAGCAAAAATCCCAGTGCCTTCCAGTGCCCAAAATGTTTTTATAAATTTGCACATTTAATACCTATAAATAGGCTAGTTTCTTCAAATATTCAGCATGAAATTAGACTAAGGGGAAACCCATACCCTAGAGTTACAATAATTTGTTCTAAACTTTTTGGGGATTTCAAAAATATATGAGCAGTTCCAATCTGAGATAAGACGGTATAAGCACACTCTACTTCCATTTTTCCCACTGAATGCAGGTATAAAAACATGGACAGAATGCATAAAGCAGCCATTTAAGGGATCTGAAAAGTAAACAGTAGCAGGCGGAATGGGGAAGATCAGAATTCAAATTAGCAGCAAAGTGAGTTTACGTGTTTTCCCCTCTTTGGTCTCCTCTGGCCTAGACTCAACAGAGGAAACCTCCAAGTGGGCACTCTGGCAAATAGAGGAACTCCAGGCCCAAGCCTGCAGTTGCTGCTTGAGGTGCAGGGTAGGAGTCTCCTACCACTCAGAGTAAAGGAAATTCCCCAGGTTTAGTTCTTTTCAACATTCTCTTGTACCCTAGCCCTCAAGCAATTGTGTGATGGTGATGGAAGCAGTGACAGATGCAGCAATGGGGTCCAGAGTCTAAAACTCTGAGGGGGGGAAGACATCTGCAAGAAAATGGTATGAAAATGGTATGAATTCCCACTGCTTCTGTCTTTCTGTTACTTGGCTTCATAAGTAGACACAGTTGCAAGAAGTATGCAGCAAGAAGGGGTAACTAAAGCTCTTCCTCTATGGCTGGGTGACCAAAAGGAGAAGGGGACCAGGTAACCAGAAGTAACCAAAAGATTATAAAAAGGGAGAAGCTCAGGAAAGCAACCCCATAAGATTGTGGATGAACTTCTGGGCTCACCCTTCAGCTGTGCACACATGGGGCTGGGGCTAAAAGACTGTATCACAGACACTGAGAACTGAACTACAGGTATACAACCAACCAGTTTCCATATTGGCCACTGTTTGGCACACATGCAGGACACATTTGTGGTGTGGCAGAGATTTTGTAAAAGGAACTAATACTAGAACCATGACCCACAGGAGGCTGGTAGAACTTGCAGCCAAACCTAACCAGATTGATTACCTACTAAAATAAAAATATCAACATTCACTGTAAGATTTAAACAAGACAGAGTCTCACAATGTAATACTCAGATTGTCCTGAATATAGTCCAAAAAAAATTGATACATGAAGTACTAGGAAAACTTCAATTTATGAGACAAATAGCAGATGCCAACACTGATGGATTTGTCTGACAAAGACTTTTAAAAGTAGCTACTATGAAAATGTTCCAACAAGTAAAAGCAAAGACTCTTAGAGTGAACAAAAAGATGGGAAATCTCTGCAAAGAAATAAAAGATACAAAGAACAGAAAGAAAAATTTATAAAGTGAAAAATACTATAACCAAAATGAAAATTCCATTGAACAGGCTCAATAGTAAAATGAATATGACAGAAGAAATAACCAGTGATCTTAAAAATAGACTAACAGAATATACTCATATTTAAAAACAAAACAAAAACCTTAAGGACTTGTAGGACAATAATAAGAGATCTAATATTCATTCCACTGGAGTCCAAGAAGAAAAAAAAGAGTATGGTACAGAAAGAAAAAAACATTTGGGGAAATAGCAACTTGAAAACCCAAATTTTCAGCTTTACTTGCATTACTTATAAAGAAACAAAATTGGGATGACTGAGAATTTCTCATCAGAAACCACAGAGGCCGGAAGGAAGTAGAACAACATTTTTAAGCACTCACAGAAAAGAAGTGTTAACCCAGAATTCCATATTCAGGGAAAATATCCTTTGGGAATGAGGGTACAATAAAGATATTCTCAGATGAAGGAAAACAAAGAGAATCACTGCCAGCAGATTTGCTCCAAAAGAACTGCTAAAGGAAGTTAGTTCTTCAGAGAGAAGAAATATGACACCAGAATAAAATTTAAATTTAGGAATGAAAGATGAGCAATAGAAACAGTAGTAGTCCTTCTCCTGTTGAGATCTTTAAAATACATTTGAAAACAGAAAGCAAAAGGTGTAGCAGAGTCCGACAGCATTTTCAATGTATGTAAATATAATACACAAGCCAAAAAATATATCAAACAAATCCCAACTCAAAATAGGGCAAAAAGACTGTAAAACTACCACTTGCATCTTTTAAAGAAGGACAACTATGTGAAAAACATGATTTCCATAGATATTAAAATTCCATTTTTTTCCTTCTATCCTCTCCTCCCAAAGTGGAAACAATGACATCAAACAGCTTTTAAGTACCTACTTGTGCATGATACTGTCAAGACCACAAGCTGAAAAGATAAATTCTTTGCCCTTTTTGAAGCTTACAATCTAAACTATTCAAATCCAACATAAAAGAAATGATAAACAATGGAATTATAACAAACAAAAAGCAATGGTTTAAAGACTCAAACAATAAACACATTTTGTATCAATGTATTTATTGTACACAAAGAAAAAAAACCACTGAGGATGGTTTGTTGGGCCATTGTTTTTGTTGTCTTATTTTAAAATGGTAAGCTATTCCTGAGAAAAATACACTTACCTTTTGTAAGTCAGAGCTCCTTTTGAGAGCCAAATTGGAGAAAAGAGATTGTTCCATTTTATAAATCCCAGTTAGGTTATTGAGGAGGTACAAATTCAGATACACAAACAAATACTTTGAAGAAATGCCAAGATCATCCCCCATGTATTAATTAAGGCCTAACCTTAGAAATAAATCATTTCATCTTTAATTCATCTTGCTAGTTCTTAAAGATTTTGTTCGTGGCCTGCAGAAAAAAAATTTCTTTGAATCTGTAAATATTCTAAGAGTATAAATTTTGTTTATTTTAAAGTATAACTCATGATATTCTGTAATACTAATACATTCTTAAAATGCAGGCAAACTTCAGTTACTGCCAACTGTCCTTGATGTATTTGTAACACCCTAAAGATTAAACAGTATAATGTCATAAATCCTATTACAGTATATAATCTCTAAATTACATTCAAGGGGATAAAAATATACAGCATATTAATGAACTTTACATTTTCATAACACCCTTTATACTGAATGTGTGAACCTAGTTACTTTGGATAAAAGTTTATGAAAATCTATCTCTCATAACTATTAAATAAAATATATTCTGTTCATCCTTGGAATCAGTTATTTTCAAAATGATGTCAGTCTTAGAAGTGGATTAACATTTCCCACTTTTCCTGCCCCAAATTTCAAGATTTATTTACACACTATCCATGAGGTACGATAGAGAAAGAAAATAAAGAGAGTAAAAATAAACATTAAACTAAACAGATATGTGTATGTATGTATGTTTAGAACACATTTTTTTTAAAGATTTTCTTGAAAGACTCCTAACTCTGGGAAACAAACTAGGGGTGGTGGAAGGGGAGGTGGGAGGGGGTTGAGGGTGACTGGGTAACGGGCACTGAGGTAGGTGGGCACTTGACGGGATGAGCACTGGGTGTTATTCTATATGTTGGCAAATTGAACACCAATAAAAAATAAATTTATAAAAATAAAAAAAAAATATTTTCTTTATTTATTCATGAGAGACACAGAGAGAGAGGCAGAGACACAGGCAGAGGGAGAAGCAGGTTCCATGCAGGGAGCCCAATGTGGGACTCGATCCTGGTACTACAGGATCACAACCTGAGCCGAACACAGACGTTCTGAAGAGACCCCCCCCCCCCCCCCACCCCGTGAGTAGGACCAGCCCTAATCCAGAGGCAGCCCATCCCTGCACCTCCCTGGAATTTAAGCAACAAAAAAATATTCTGGTTGTCCGAGATAAGAAAACCATTCCCCCCCACGCCCTGACTGAAATGTCCCTGAACAGGTTCATGTTGACCTTCTGAGAAAACAATAACCTGGATGCTATGCTACTCCCCCGGTTTCTTTGCCTTTAAGCGGTCTTTTTGCCTTTAAAAGATTCCTGTAATTGCTAATCGGGGCTCTCTTCCTCCTCGGAGGTGGAGAGCCCGTTTGCGCAAACGTCCAATAAACCCTCTTGCTAATTGCACCTGCCTGTCTGGGGTCTGAGTCTCTGGGGCGTCCACCGGGACACGTTGGCACCCGTGAGCCAGGGTCCAACAGTTCAACTGCTGAGCTACCCAGGCATGCCTAGAACACATTTTTAATGCCCTGAAAAAAACAACAGCAAGTTCATTTAACAAAAAAATTCTTCCCACTCAAAATTCTACCATCAGAGGGCAAGAGCTCATTTTTCTTAGTAATGGGGGTAAGGTGGAGTGGGAAAATAGAACCTCCAAAATATTATCATGCATGTGTCAATAAAAACCGGCAACAGGGGCAACTGGGTGGCTCAGTCAGTTAAGTGTCTGCCTTTGTGTCATGGTCTCAATGTCCTGGAATCCTGCCCCAGGTCAGGCTCTCTACTCATTGGGAAGTCTGCTTCTCGCTCTCCCTCTACCTGCCACTCCCCCTGCTTGTGCCCTCTCTCAATCTCTCTCTGTGTAAAATAAATAAATAAAGTCTAAAAACAAAAAAACAGGCAACAGATTTACAGGCATGAGATGTTAAGCAAATTGACTGAAAATTTAAAAAACTGAGATCCATGAATCAACATTTATCCCTTGCAGTGCACAAATCAAATAGTGTCCCTACCCTAAGAAAGATAGGTCCAAGTCCTAACCTCTAATACCTGTACATGTGACTATTTGGAAATATGGTCTTTCCAGACATAATCAAGTTAAAGATCCTGAGATAAGAATATCACAGATTTAGGGAGTCCTTAAGTCAATTAGTGACCTCATAAGAGAAAGGAGAGGGAAATCAAGACCGTAAATATAAATAGGTAGGAGAAAGCCATGTGAAGACAAAGACTGGAGTGATGCATCTATAAACTGAGGAACACCAAGGATTTAAAAGTAAAGCATAAATGGAACTCCCGCAAGCCTACAGAAGCAACCCTAATTTCAGATTCCTGACCTCTAAAACGCTGAGAGAATAAACTGCTATTTTAAGCCATCAAGTTTATGGTGCATCCTAGCAGCCCTGGGAAACTAACACATTCCTTAAGAAAAGTAGGAAAAAGATTTGTATTTATATACAAAACAATAACTCAATTTACTTATAAATAAGGCTACAAACTGTAACCTGATATTCAAATTATTATACCATTTGACACTACATCAAATGAAATACCCAGTATGGTAGACATTTGCCAAATGAGTGTCCAGATAATGGCAGATACCCACAATTCCTAAATGATGGTACGTGATCAAACACCTGATCATACTATAGTAAAGATCTTTTTTAGTATATGTGCTGCTGAAGCGAGCACTAAAGATCTTTTTTAGGACTTGAAGATATACTAAAGGATATTTTAATTAACTACCTGTAGATGTCTCCTGCGACCTATAGAAACTGACAGCCTAGGGGGATCCCTGGGTGGCTCAGCGGTTTAGTGCCTGCCTTTGGCCCAGGGCATGATCCTGGAGTTCCAGGATCGAGTCCCACATCAGGCTCCCTGCATGGAACCTGCTTCTCCCTCTGCCTGTGTCTCTGCCTCTCTCTCTCTCTGTCTCTCATGAATAAATAAAAAAATCTTTAAAAAGAAGAGTTATAAAAACGAAAGAAAAGGAAAGAAAGAAAGAAACAAACAAACAAACTGCCAGCCTAGACTCTGCCAGTAGCCTCCTGAAGCACAGGCAAATAAATTTTGTGCCAGCTTTTATTAAAGTCTGGTTCAAGGTGATACTGCATGCTAAGAAAAGAGCCCAGCAGGGCATTAACAATATATACAGAGAGCCACTTGTCAGGTATTCTGAAATTTAAGGTGTACTAAGAGATCTAGAAACTTGCAGAAAATCTAAAAGATAGATCTAATATGATCTAGAGTGGTCCTAAGAACTATCCATAAAATTGACATGGCTACACTTAGAGATTCTGGTCCCCTCTCTATTGGAATATGCTATGTCACCTAAACACATCCCAAGGGGACCCATGCCTTCTTTTTTAAGTCATGTATTCATTGAAGAAATAATTTACTGAGTTATTAGGCATTGTACTAGGTGTTAAGGATAGACAACTATTCCGAAGCACACTTCTAGAAGGTAGAAGACCATGGGGAGATGAGAGGGGGCTAAGACAAGGAGTCATCAGATATATAGTATGTCTAGTGATAGAAAGTACTGAGAAAAAAATAATAAAGCAGTATAAGGAGACGAAGAGGATGACACTAGTATTTAAAATAAAGTGGTTGGGATGCCTGGGTGGCTCAGCGGTTTAGTGCCCGCTTTTGGCCCAAGGCATGATCCTGGAATCCCAGGATGGAGTCCCGCATCGGGCTCCCTGCAGAGGGGGCCTGCTTCCTCCCTCTGACTGTGTCTCTGCTCCTGCCTCTCTTTCTGTCTCTCGTGCATAAATAAATAAAATATCTTTTAAAAAAATAATAAAAAAATAAAATAGAATGGTCAAAAAGATTTATCTGATAGAGTGACACTGAAGAAACCTGAAGTAAGAGAGGGAGCAAGGCATGCAGAGATACTAGAAGATATAATAAGAAGACATTTATGTGTGAGTGGCTGTGTGGTTTTTTGAGCATGTGTTTCTATGTTTCTCTTTTTCTATTTAGTACATGAAGTACACTAACTTGACTAAGCGACTTGCTATTTGTTTCTTGAGAGCAGCATCCAGGAAGGAGCCCAAGATGCCTTAGGTCCTGCTGCAGACTGTGTACTCTTTAAAAAAAAAAAAAAAGGGATCCCTGGGTGGCGCAGCGGTTTGGCGCCTGCCTTTGGCCCAGGGCGCGATCCTGGAGACCCGGGATCGAATCCCACGTCAGGCTCCCGGTGCATGGAGCCTGCTTCTCCCTCTGCCTGTATCTCTGCCTCTCTCTCTCTGTGTGTGACTATCATAAATAAATAAAAAAAAAAAATTAAAAAAAAAATTAAAAAAAAATAAAATAAAAAAAAAAAAAAAAGATTTTATTTATTGATTCATGACAGACACACAGAGAGAGGGGCAGAGACACAGGCAGAGGGAGAAGTAGGCTCCATGCAGAGAGCCCGATGTGGGACTCGACCCCAACACTCCGGGATCATGACCTGAGCCAAAGGCAGATGCTCAACCGCTAAGCCACCCAGGTATCCAGACTGTGTACTCATTAATAACCTGGGTTCCAAGTGCACTAGAAAAAGGCAGCCATGTGTATCAAAAGGTCAGATCCTTTCTGGATCTAGTCAAATATCCTTGGGAGATGTCTTAGCATATGCCTGTCAGATGTATTCACAGAGATATGCATACTCTGAATACATAAAAACTTCACTATAAAAGAATTATCTCATAAATTGTAATGTGAAATAACCTGGGCATTCCACAATAAAATATTAACTCTGGAGGAGAAAAAAAAAATTCACCCTCTGAAGCTGAAGAATGTATAGTACATCCCAGAAAGAGGAAGGAGACCAGTTTGGCTAATGCTGAATAAAGCAGAAAAACAGTGGGAGGGTAAGACAGACAAAACACTTGGGATGGGGATGCCCCTGGACTTGAGGATGAATCATGAAAGGCCTTGTGGTTCAAAGTAAGGATTCTGAATTTCACCATGCGAGGTAAGAATCCACTGGAAGGTTTTGAGCAAAAAAGTAGCATGACCTGACCAAAAGGGTTGCTGTGACTGCATTATGATGATCAGAATATAAAAAGACAAAAATACCTGCAGAAAAAACATTTGAAAAGCTATTACAACAATCCACCAAGAGATGATACCCACCCATTATGGTTACTGGAGGGTCAGATTCTAGATATATGCCAAAACTAACTGTTCTTACAGATGAACTGAATGTGCAATGTGAGAGAAAAAAGAGAGGTGAGTCTAGTGTTTTTTGGTAACTGGAAAAAATGGAGCTTCCATTTGCTAAAATAAAAAACCTAGGCACAGAGGAGGGAAGAGGAAAGCCAAATCAATACCTCAGATGTGATTTCTTTTCTTTAAAGGTCTTATTTTAAGTAATCTCTACACCCAAAATGGAGGGCTCAAACTTATAATCTCGATATGAATCGCATGCTCTACTGATTGAGCCAGCCAGGTGCCCCCACACACGATTTAAGATGTCTATCAAATATGCAAGAGTGTCAATTATAGCTCAATAAAGCTGAAAAAAAAAGCAAGAGGAAATAGTCTGGCCTTCAGAAGAAAGCCACAGCAATTAAAAGATCCTGTAGCAAGGGGCACCTGGGGTTGCTCAGTGGTTGAGCGTCTGCCTTTGGCTCAGGTCATGTTCCCAGGGTCCTGGGATAGAGTCCCACATCGGGCTCCCCATAGGGAGTCTGCTCCTCCCTCTGCCTGTGTCTCTGCCTCTCTC
Source organism: Vulpes vulpes (assembly GCF_048418805.1). Lineage (NCBI taxonomy): Eukaryota > Metazoa > Chordata > Mammalia > Carnivora > Canidae > Vulpes > Vulpes vulpes. The sequence goes on from NC_132791.1 coordinate 20,965,450, forward strand.
TGTGTCTCTCATGAATAAATAAATAAAATCTTAAGAAAAATAAAATGAAAAAAGATCCTGTAGGAAGTAACGTACAAGAAGAAAAAAGGCCTGAAGATCAAGACCTATGGCCAACAATGTTTAAAGTTCAGAACAATAATAAACAATAACTAACACACTATGCACAAAATACTAGTCTAAAAGCTTTACTACGTATATTAAGCTCTTTAATCCTCATAATAAACTTCCATTTTACAGTCAGGAAACCAAAGCACAAAAAGGTAAATGATTTGCCCTGGGTCACATAATAAGCAGCAAAACCAAGATTTATAAAGACAAACTAGCTTTATAAGCCCTACTCTCAAGCATTACCCATACTATATGACTTCTACAGAAAGGATGAACTGGCCAAAGGATCCTTGGTATGGCCAATGAGGTAGGAAAACCAAGAGAGGAAATATCCTCAAGGCCAAGGGAAAAAAATGTCAATGTCTGATAAATAATTAGGAAAGAGGGTTGAGCCAGGACCACAGCATCTGACAATGTGGAGCTCATTGGGAAAACAATCAATATCTCCAGGACCATAAACTCTTTCTGTTTTTCTGTGCTGCTTTTATATTCTTTTATACTGCTAATATTCTTATATTGCTATTTCTAAATGTGACAGTGAAATATTTATAAAAGATTATCTAAGTTAAAGAATATACCCATTTACTCAGTTTATATTTATTCATAATTCATTTTTCTAGTTTTTATTTATTTTTTTTCTAGCTTTTAAATAAAAGATTTAGCTATATGTAACAAAATAAAATAAGCACTAAACTTTTACATAAGATGGCTGCTTCCTTAGGCTCCAGCATACCGAAAATAGCATGAGAACTAAAGGACCCATTACTATATTAATGGTCTCTGTTATGAAACTACTGATAAGCTAACACTAGACAGTTTTTATATACTAAAAAGTTAGTACAATAGTAATTCAATGAAGTATTATTTCATTCTCAAACTGAAAAATTGTTCAACTTGGCCTTAACTTTTCCATACTTTAAAATGAATCCTTCAGTTTTAGTTTATTTCCTTAAGGCAAAACTTCAGGCTGCCTGTGGCCAAGAAGTCTACTCCGCGGTAATTCTATTTAACATAAGAAACCCATAAAACAACCCAGATAGTTTTGTGCAAGAATCTAATACTTGTAAATGCAACTTTGTATAAACTGTCCCATTAGCAAACCAGATTCATACACCACTGCAATAGACTACACAATTTTTAAGGAAGTCTGGATATATCATGGTGATTTTAATATAATGTTACATCAAACTGCCTTCTTTAGGATATTAATACTATTTCCCTTCTAATAACCAAGTACAGAAAGAATTCCACAAAGAGAGATAGCAGGGGATTCAGGATGAGTAGAGACCAAGGCCTAGGAGTAAATAATAGAATACCTCTTGCTCTCCTAGCTCTGGCATATTTTTTGAATGTTTGTTCTCTTGATGGAAGCCAATAATAGGAACCTGGAAAACTGCTATTACAAACTGAATAAAACAGGGAACAACTTACTTTATCAGTGATCCAAAACATTGTCTGAATCTTCTGATGACACAGACCAAGTTGATTCCTACATTTATTCAGTTAACATCATTAAACATATTAAGTTACTACATAGTAAGATCTGACACAACAGCAATCAACAAGTGTTAGCTGAAAGGATATAAACCATAGAAGGCTTCTGCAATTTAGAAAATAACATGTACAGGGATGCCAGGGTGGCTCAGCGGTTGAAGGTCTGCCTTCAGCCCAGAGCGTGATCCTGGGGTCCCAGGATTGAGTCCCGCATCGGGCTCCCTGCATGGAGCCTGCTTCTCTCTCTGCCTATGTGTGTGTGTCTATGTGTGATATGAATAAATAAATAAAATCAGAAAAGAAAAGAAGAAAAGAAAAGAAAGAAAAGAAAAGAAAAGAAAAGAAAAGAAAAGAAAAGAAAAGAACATGTACAAATGTGAACATCAATACAGTAAATTATGCTAAGAGCATCTGGGTGGCTCAGCAGTTGAGCATCTGCCTTTGGCTCAGGTCGTGACCCTGGGGTCCTGGGATGGAGTCCCACATCAGGCTCCCTGCAAGGAAGTCTGTTTGTTCCTCAGCCTATGTCTCTGCCTCTCTCTCTCTCTCTCTCTCTCTCTCATGAATAAATAAATAAAATATTTAAATAAATAAAGCTGAAAGACTCCTTAAGTGTCTATTCCTACAAACCACATTTGGAATGACACCATTATAAAACAAATACAATGCAATAAAAGTCCAACACTTAACTACACTGGGTAGGGAAAGAAGAAGGGCTCAAGGCAGAGAAAGAATTAGGCTTTAACTTATAAAACTACCACAGGATGAAAAAGGGACTAGGTCAGGAATATAAGACAACATAACATAGTGGGTAAGCATGTGGGCTGTGGAGCAAAACTGGTTGAAATACTGAGCTTCCCATTTACTTCCTGAGGAGGGACATTACCTCCTCAGACCTATTTCTTCATCTATAAGTGAGATAGTAATAGTACCACTTCACAGGACTGTTATCAGGATAAAATTAGTTAATACATGTAAGATGCACAGAAAAATGTACAATGAATAGTTACTATTAGTACAGAAATTCTACTCATATGCCCAGTAATCTGAAGCAAATGACTATTTGGTTGAACCATATAAAACTGTTATTTTTGGTCAAAACATTTCAAATATCATTCAAATATCAATTTTTTGGCTTCACCTTAATATAAAAGCAAAAGTTGTGAAAGTAAGTTGCTAAGAATGCCTATGGGACCCAAGCCCTGAAAAGCTAGAGTCAATCCGGCAATGCACTCACATAGCAGCTCTAAAAGGCTGAAAACAAACCACACTTCAAATAATTGAATATACAATTCAGTATGACTGACCTCTAAGGTAACCAATATTTTACAGTGGATTGATTCTGAAAGCTGAACTGTTATTTTATATTCAAATATCTATTCTCTCTCCTCTGCATCACAAAATGAATGTTCTCACAATTTCAAAAGGTACACATTGTACTGTTACTTATTAAATTTTAGAAATCCCTAATTTTGATCATATGAACATCTTACAAACCTAATGCTGATCTGTAAGATTTTGATTTTATTTTTTTTTAAAGATTTTATTTATTTATTCATGAGAGACAGCAAGGAGGGGGGGAGCAGAGGCAGAGATACAGGCAGAGGAAGAAGCAGGCTCCATGCAGGGAGCCTGACATAGGACTCGATCCCGTGTCTCCAGGATCAGGCCTGGGTTGAAGGCGGTGCTAAACCACTGAGCCACCCGGGCTGCCCCATCTGCAAGATTTTTAATGCAAAAAAGTCTAAGAAAAGTTTTTAATCAACATAACTTAGTATATATTTCCTAAATATCTACACTGATTTTAATATAAATTTACTCTTATTTTCCTAAATATTTCCAGCTGGATAAGTTTCTACAACTTAATGTAGTATCTACAATTTATCCAAAAGGCTGTCAATTTCTCAAACTGAAATGAGTACACTAAAACCTCAGAAATGGCAGCACGATTTCAAGAAAACCTGATTTTTCACAAGGCTATGTTCATCCTTTAAATTTCTACAGCTAAAATTTATTTGTCTTTAAATGATATATAAAAACATGTAAGTAAAAATAATGCCAATATGAAAATATGGCATAAATATACCTCTGTAATTAATAAAATTAAAATCTTAATAAGTTTTTATGAAAGACTGATAATTGTAATTTTATGATTTTTTTTTAAACACCAAAAAGGTCAGCCTCAATCTGCCAGCCCATTTCCCTGTCAATAGGCTCAGTTCTCTCAGTTCCAGAGTAAAGCTTTACATGTTTCGGAAAAACGAACAATGACAAGCTCTGGTAATAATCTCTATAAACCAGCAATTTATAGATTTCACAATATCCCTTTTAAATTGAGATATAAGTCGCATACCATAGAAGTTACCCTTTAAAATTTAATGGTTTGTAATATATTCAAAAAACTTTTGGGTGTCCATGACCACTATCAAATTCCAGAACATCTTCCATAAACCCCAGGCAACCATTCATCTAGTTTTGTTTCTATGGATTTGCCTATTTTAGACATTTTACATAAATGAAATCATAGAATATGGAGTCTTCTATGCCTAGCTTCTTGCACTTAGCATAATGTTTTGGGGTTTATGTATGTTGTAGTATGTACCAGAATTTCATGCCTTTTATGGCCGAATAATATTCTACTGTACAAATATACTACAGTTTATCTATTATCAACTGGTGGATATCTGCATTAGTTCTATGTCTATGCTGCTGTAAACATCTGTTCTCATTTCACTCCCTTTTAAGACTCATGACAAAGTTTTAACATTTTATTTATTTATTTATAAAGATTTTATTTATTTATTCATGAGAGAGAAAGAGAGAGAGAAAGAGAGATGTAGAGACACAGGCAGAGGGAGAAGCAGGCTCCATGCAGGGAGCCCGATGTGGACTTGATTCCGGGGCTCCAGGATCACGCCTTTGGTCCAGGGAGCTAACCTGCTGAGCCACCCAGGGATCTCCCAAGCTTTAACATTTTAAAGCAAATCACAAAGGCCTTAGCAGAAGTCTCTGAAGACCCAAAACCTGATTTCAAGTAGTAGCATACTCTTCTTGAGATGTGGACCCTGCTCTTTTAAGTTCTTTTCCGTTAAATATCATCTAAACAACTAAAACAGAAAAAAAGCCTCATCTATCTTTTGCAAACTATGAATAAACAGGAAGGACAAGATAACAAAGAAAGCTATAACAGAAAATACTCTAAGTTTCTTGTTAACCTCATTTAGTTTTTTAAAAAGCTACGTATCTCACATTTAACTTAAATATTTAAATAAAATTAATTTGTTACAATGTCACAATGTGTGTGCTAGATTTAAGTTATCTGTACATTTTCACAGTTTGAGCCATTCTCCTAAAGCACCAGGCAAAACATTTCTGCTAAATACCCACAATTAACCCAACAGATTCGAAAAAATTCAAATTCCCAAAATATTTACTCTTTGTTAATAAAACCACCAAAATAATCTAAAATAGCCAAATCAGCAAAATGAACTAGAGGGTCAAATGCACCCTTTACATTTGGGAGAAAAGACTAATTAATTTTCTTGATTAGCTGATTTAAAGTATTTTGACACACATCTCCTCAAATATCTGCCTGAAAAATATAAATTAGAGAATTTTTAAATTATATATAATGGCCTAGAACTCCTAAATTTTGCAATTGATAAGAGTTTCCAACACATAGGGACACCTGGGTGGCTCAGCGGTTGGGAGTCTGCCTTCAGCTCAGGGCATGATCCTCAAGTTCTGGGATCGAGTCCCACACTGGGCTCCCTGCATGGAGACTGCTTCTCCCTCTGTCTTTGTCTCTGACTCTCTCTCTGTGTCTCTCATGAATAAATAAATATAATCTTAAAAATAAAGTTTGCAACACACAATTCCATTAACTTTCACACCAATAATATTTTTGTTTGCTTTACGATAAAGGACAAAAAAGTGTTATCAAAATCATGCAAAATTATTCCTCTATACATAAGTGGTATGTTCAGAATAAGCTACCAAAATAAATACAGCATTCAAAAAAAGAAGACAGGGATCCCTGGGTGGCGCAGTGGTTTGGCGCCTGCCTTTGGCCCAGGGCGCGATCCTGGAGACCCGGGATCGAATCCCACGTCGGGCTCCCGGTGCATGGAGCCTGCTTCTCCCTCTGCCTGTGTCTCTGCCTCTCTCTCTCTCTCTCTCTCTCTCTGTGACTATCATAAATAAATAAAAATTAAAAAAAAAACAAAAAAAAACAAAAAAAGAAGACAGGGGATCCCTGGGTGGCTCAGCGGTTTAGTGCCTGCCTTCAGCCCAGGGTGTGATCCTGGAGTCCTGCGATCAAGTCCCACATCGGGCTCCCTGCATGGAGCCTGCTTCTCCCTCTGCCTGTGTCTCTGCCTCTCTCTCTCTCTCTGTGTCTTTCATGAATAAATAAATAAAATCTTAAAAAAAAAAAAGACAGTATTTTTTGAAATAGGGGAACTATACTAATTTTTACAAAACAAATACTTTATACTATATACTAAATATACTAAAACCAACTGAATTATACTGTTTTCCTAGTGTTAGAATTTTTTTACATCTATTTTTTTACATCTATTTTTTAACTAAATTTTACTTATCAGTTGGGAAAATTAACAGTGAACAATGCCTTTCTTTTTTCTAGACAGTATTTATAAGAGAATTCTGCATCTAAAAATGTACTTCTAATAAACTCCTGAAAAGAAGTTCTCATTAAAAAAAAGAGGACAAAACTCTTATTCTATAATTTCTTTCTGCTACAATTTTAGACTACTTATTTAAGGCAATTAAATCTAGTTTGTTACATCTGTAGAATATCAAATATACCCTGGGCCTGATATTTAATTCAAATTCAATAAATATTTATTGGGTGGTCTACTACATGCCTAACACTATGCTAAGCACTGGGAAAAAAACAACCATTTTGGTTTTTCCTATCTTTCTCCCTCCTTGTCCTTACAGCCTACACATATAATCACTTGATGAAAGATGCCAGTAGGAGAATACTACCTACCCTCATTTACTACACACTTGACTTAAATTTATACTCATGGACTCTAAACTCAGAATTCAAATAAATATCAACTATGAAAAAGAATTTATAAAAATCTGTTTTTCTGTAGGGCACTCATCACTGAGGGGTAAAATTTTTCTCGTATGCATCATGAAGGAAGATCCTTTTTTCATGTTGTTGGCAAAACTGTCAATCATCTTGATGAGCAGCAAATAAATGAATGCCCAATGATGGGATTCTGTATTATCCTTAAAAAAGAAATCCATCAACTAAACATCAACAGGTAAATGTTTATACTCGACAGCCATCAATTTCAACTATCCATGCAAAGAGACAGGTGAGCTGGACTGGTAAACCTCGAAATTAGAGAAGTATTAATCGTCTGCTTCCAGCCAATATAAACAGATGTTATTTTTAAACAGGCAAAATCATCTCTTCCACTGAAATTTATTTGCAGCAGATAATGTTCTGTTACATTTTTAATCAAGCAGATGAAGTTACATTTAAATTGAAAATCTGCTTCACTCAACTAATCAGGCAAGTAAAATTCAGAGATGATTGAATAGCATTACACAGCACACTATTACGGCAGGTAAATTGGGAAATTTACCTGTCACACCACACAGCGTATTGTTCAGCCACTGCATCTGCAACTTAGAAGCAAAGCACTAAGACAAAAAGGGAAAGGCATGTTAAACAGATTTATAAATCCATCATATTTTATGAAAACATTATTAAAGCTGCCAGCAAAAAAATAAATAAATAAGTATTTTTTTAAAAGAAAAAGAAAAAAACACACACCACCTCTTAGAGAATCAATGAAGATTTACATGTGTATGCTTATCTGTTTCATGTAAATAGTATGCCTGGTTATTTTGAAGATCAAGATACATCCCAGGCTATAGAAAAAAAAGAAAAAACATTACATCAGAGCAAAAGGCAAAGAAACAAGGACAATATAATACCAACAATATGATGGTCAAACATAAGAAAGGCAAATGAAACACCTTATCAAGAAACGGCAGATAAAACAAAAAATATTACACTCCTTTACAAAATAAAATGACTTACTTCACTCATTGGTACAGATCGTTAATTTCATATACAACAAAAACACTACATCTAAAAATCTGTCAATTCATTCTATTTATAAAAAGCCTAGTCCATTTTTTAGCCACTTGTAGTTCCCTATAAAACAATGTTAACATTTCTAATGTGCCTTCAACATTTATTTTCACAGACATCCAAAAAAATCTTACAGCTATGTCAGTTTCTTTCCACTGAAACCTAAAATTTATTTTCACTGCTTAATATGTCAACTCAAATACTTTTGCTGTAACAGTTAAACTTAATTATCACTGCTTATAACATTGTGAATTATTCCATCATGTACCAAGTTATATCTTTTACATCTTATTTAGAACATAGTTCATCTTTATAACTCTGAAATACATAGGCACATGTGCCAACCACCGTGTCTCTTTCCTTTCCTCTTGCCTTTCTTCCTACTCTTCCTCTTGCCTGCCTTCCTTCTTTCAGTTTTACCTCCCCTCTTTCCTCCCCTTTCCCTCTTCTTTCTTTTTTTTGGGGGGTGGGGTGGGGTGAAGAGAAGAGCTGGTGGTAGAAACATTATGACAGTGGAATGTGCTCTAAATCATAAAAATATATTATTACTCTTCTACTCTTTACAGTGTGAATCTACACTGCTTTTCCATTAGGAGTGATGGATTTGGACTGACATATCCATACGCTGTCAGGGAGCTAGTTAATACAGCTAGCTAGAAATCATACACTCATCAGCATGGTGTCTTAACTATCAAGGCATCATTTTTGGTAAATTAATGGTTAGAGTGAGAACAGTTGAAGGTCCACAGAAAAACTGTGAAAATAATACAGAATTCCTATGTGTCCCACACCAGTTCCCCCATTAGTAATATCTTACATTAGTATAGAACAGTTATCAAAATTATTGAACCAATATATTGATTCCTTATTATTACCTAAAATCTGTGTTTTTATTAAGATTTATTTTTTACTTATTCTTTTTCTGTTATAGAATCCCAGCCAGGATAGCACATTACATTTACTTGTCATGTCTTCTTAGTCTCCTCTTGGTTGTAAGTTTCTCAGACTTTCCTTGTTTTTGATGACCTTGTCAGCTTTGAGTACTGATTAGGTATTTTGCAAAACTTCCCACAATTGGGATTTGGCTCTTTTTCTCATGGTTAGGTTGGGGTTATGGGTTTTGGGGAGGAAGACCACAGAGATAACGTGATATTCTCATTCCATCTTACCAAGTATAAATGCTATCAACATGACTTATCACCGCAGCTGATGAAGAGTCTTGATCCCGTATCTTATCACTGTGTTTTAATTTAGCCTCAGTCTTCACAAAAACTGCATTTATACTTTTTTATAAACTCCATAATAATATACTGCTATTCTTGTTGAAAATGATATGACTTACAGGAAAAAAATAAAAAAATAAAAGTGCCTTTGAGTCTCTACAATGATTTTTCTTATGTCTGTGGGTATTTCTGACCTCTTTGCTTTCAACTTGGTCTAAACAGAGGCTCTCTACTTAAGCTGACCCCTAGAATCATATGGGATAGCTTTTAAAAATACTGTTGCCCAGGCCCAAATTTAATCAGAATTCCTGGACATCAGTTTTTTAAAACTCTCCTGGTTATCCTAACATAGAGCCAATGTGGAGAGATCCACTAGCCGAAGGCCTGTACTGACTGTGGCAGCAGTGCAAGGTGAAGTATTCTCCTCTTTCAGCACTCATAGGTATGCTACACTGTTTGGGGTTTGCATTTCTTAGGTCTCCTCAGTTCTTCCCATAAATGGCTTTGGCTTAAAAGAATACTAGAACTCAGGGACACTGCAATGCTATTTAAACACTAGTAGACTAAACACAGAGGCAGAAGGCAGTGACTGACCCTTAGAAGCATTACCGATGAAAAATAAGCATATTCCAAGGCAAAGACTATAAAAGGCTAGAGTCCAAACCATCAACATAAATAAAAATGTTCTATACTCCCCAAAATACACTGATAGATTCTTGTTTAAAACCTGGTGCTCAGAACGCCTGGGTGGCTCAATGGTTGAGCATCTGCCTTTGGCTTAGGATGTGATCCTGGGGTCCTGGGATAAAGTCTTGCATCAGGCTCCCCTGTGGGGAGCCTGCTTCTCCCTCTGCCTATGTCTCTGCCTCTCTCTCTCTCTCTGTGTCTCATGAATAAATAAAATCTTTTAAAAAAACAAAATAAAATAAAATAAAACCTGGTGCTCATTTTTGCACTGAAGCAACAATCTATAGGGTAGGTGGCTGAGTTTTCAGACTAATGTGATAAGGGCATTTAACCCATAAGGCTAGAGAAATATTCATCTGAAGAATATGAAACTGCCATATTCGACCATTACATCAGTTTCACATGATTCATCCTAATACTTTACATTTTCAATAAAAGACAGAAAAATAGTGATTTTAACAATAGTATTTAAACAACAGTAAGAAATTATTTTTAAAAATTTATTTAGTATTAAATAACTGGCACCTAAAGGAGAGGCTGGCCAGATAATATGGTCTGCAAGAGTGACAATTCTATTTACCCATAATGGAAAACACAAAATAGTTTTGTGAGATAGGGTCACAGGCTAAAAAACGGAGAAAATAACTTCCAGAAGGGCTGAACTAGCAGAAGCAGAAAGGGTGCTGAAAATCAGAGGGAATGAAAGCCAGAGCTGTTGAACAGAAAAATAAGCAAAAGTCCTTAGTTCAGAGTTGTAGTTCTAAGTCAGTTACAATTTATACATATGCTTTTTACATATTTAAGGAGAAAAGAACTTTATTTTTTAAAGATTTTATTTATTTATTCATGAGAGACACACAGAGAGAAAGGCAGGAACACAGGCAGAAGGAGAAGCAGGCTCCTCACAGGGAGCCCGATGTAGGATTTGATCCTAGACCTGGATCACGCCCTGAGCTGAAGGCAGATGCTCAACCGTTGAGCCACCCAAGTGTCCCAATTTTTTTTTTTTTTAAGATTTTATTTATTTTTTTGACAGAGAATGAGAGAGAGTGAGCAAAAGCAGGCAGAGCAGCAGACAGAGGGCAAAGGAGAAGCAGGCTCCCTGCCAAGCAGAGAGCCCGACAAAGGGCTGGTCCTGGGATTATGGCCTGAGCCGAAGGCAGACACTTAACCGACTGAGCCACCCAGGTCCCCCAAGAAAAGAACTTTAAAGAGTGAGTATATTTATATGTTTCCATGGTGGAACAATAAGAAAAGTAAGCCAGATCAGGTACCATACCCTGACTTTAGCAGTAAACCACAGGTTCAGGTATTTTTAAGGCTCTTATACTGAATTTAATGAAAAGTAATTTGTTTTCCTCAACAGTAAATACCCAAAGCTGTTCGACAGTGCCAAAAACAAGGATTAGTTAAGAAAGAATATATTTTCTCCCTCTTTTGTTCCGAAATGGTACCATCAGCTGTTAGGAGTGGCTGAAGAATCAAGGTAAATATAAATATCCTTCAATATATGCCTATCATATATTATCATAAACATTCTTTACTCAAATTATTAATTATAAATCATTTTTCTATTTTCTATGCATTTATTACTTGAGGTAATAGTATTTTAGATCCTTTTTTTTACTTAAGATAGCTATTTTCTAGTATTAACCAAAAAACACCCTATAAAAATTTCTAATGACCCACAGAATATTCTGATATAGATGCATAACCAATACTTAATTATTCCATTTTCTAGTGTATGTTATTTTGTTATTTTCAGAAATAACAAATATATCCTTTGTACTTCCAAGTACTGGTGGGAACGTAAAATGGTGGAGCTACTAATGGAAAAGTTTGGTAGTTTCTTAAAAAATTAAACATATACCACTATACAATCTAATTACTGAACTCCTGAGCATTTCTCCCAGAAAAATGAAAACTTATGTTCACACAAACCTGCACATGAATGTTCACAGCAGCTTTATTCATAATAGTCCAAAACTGGAAACAATCCAGCTGTCCTTCAACGGGTGAATGATTAAACAAACTGTGTGCATCCATATCAGGGGATACAACTCAGCAATAAAAAGGAACAAACTAATAATATACACAACAACTTGGATGAATCTGGGGATTGGAAAAAGCAAATCCTAAAAGGTCATACACAGTCTTATTCCAATTATATATTCTTGAAACTACAAAAATATGTAAATGGAGAAAATATTAGTAGTGGTTGCCAGGGGTCAGAGATGGCAGAGGAAAGGAGGACTACAAAAGGCCAACAAAATGACGGATCCTATGAGACAAAATTATTCTGTATCTTGACTGTATCAACATCAATATCCTGGTTGTGATATCACATTACAGTTATGAAAGACATTACTGCTGGTGAAAGTGAGTAAATGGCACACAAGATCTCTCTGTGCTATTTCTTTAAATTACAGATGAAGCTACAATTAAATCAAAAGAAAAAGATTTCTAAAACCAAATCCTTTATATATCAAGATTTTTCTCTATTTCAGACAATTTCCTCAGATTGCTGCATCAAAAGAATCCATTATTTAAAGCTTCATATGTTGCCAAATTATTTCCTGAAAAAGTCATGGCTCTGAACATTTCTACCAAGCTGACATTACTGTACAATTAAGTGGTCTTTAAAAATATGCCTCAAGCTTCCTCTCCCCTCCTCCCTGCACTGGATCCTGAGGAAGGTGTCTCCTTCTCTGTGGCAGCATTAACCACGGGCTTAGTAATCAGTTGCACAGGGTTCTTACACGTCTCTACTCAATGTAATTACAAATTACTTAACAAAGCAAATATCTTCATTATCTATATACCTCCAGTTCCTTACATATAGGAGTTCAAGAAATGTTTACTGAATTAATGAATAGATGAACAAATACTATTAAAACATTCTCATAAATGTGTATTATAACTTACGATTTCCCTGAGTGACTACAGTAATGATGGTATTGCTGATACATTTGGGACAATGTACCGTAAGACTAGTTTAAAAGAAAAGACAGGGATCCCTGGGTGGCGCAGCGGTTTAGCGCCTGCCTTTGGCCCGGGGCGCGATCCTGGAGACCCGGGATCGAATCCCACGTCAGGCTCCCGGTGCATGGAGCCTGCTTCTCCCTCTATGTCTCTGCCTCTCTCTCTCTCTCACTGTGTGCCTATCATAAATAAATAAAAAAAATTTTAAAAAAAAAAAAGAAAAGACAATAAAAAAAAAAAGAAAAGACAATAAAGCCTGAGCTCCATTTTTGATAACAGGAAGATATCCAAAGGGGGCAATCTCAAAGGAACAACTGAGGTGTCGTAACTGTACCGCAGATTTTGGAATTATCTGCACTGAGATGATAGTTGAAATGGTGAGAATAGGAAAGAAAAAAAATCAATGAAAATAACAGGTACACAATATCTTGTTCTCTATGTATTTTGCCTTGAATCTTCATTTTCATTTTGTTCTTAAACTGATTATTTGATACAGAAGGTACATTAAAACTTTAAGAGACATAATGGCTGATAAAATGAAATATCGGGGACCTTGGGTGGCTCAGTCAGTTAAGCAACTACTTCCTTGATTTCAGCTCAGGTCATGATCTCAGGGTTCTAAGACTGAGCCCTTGTCAGGCTCTGCACTCAGTGGGGCATCTGCTGGAGATTCTCTCTCACTCTGCCCCTCCCCTGCTTGCTCTCTCTAAAACTGAATCTTAAAAAAAAAAAAAAAAAAAAAAGATCACTTATCATTAAACAACTAAGTGTGTATGTCCTTGATTTAATGACTGGTAAATCAACTAGGTCAACATCAATCACAAAGAGAGTACATGGCAACTTACTGGTATGACTTAAGAGATAATAGGAACATATGAGGCATAAAATAATTTTTCCCATGTGAAAAAATGCACTCCTATGAATCAAATATAATACTGAAAAGGGTAACCTCTCAAGCCATTATAAGTTAAGACATAAGGAAAACTTATTAGTTATTAGTCTGTAGAAATCAAGGTCCCCTGGTTGAGGAACTGAATATCATTAACAGAAACATAAGGGGTCCCCAAAGAAGAGGTCTCTCAAGTGGATGCCAAACAGAGACTTGCATTAACTTCACAGTTTTGTCTACTACTAAAATCCACATGTGTTAAACACATCATTTGTAACTATGCTAACAACTCAGCAGCAATAAAAAAATGTCAGCTACAATTCTGCCCCCGATTCTTTCTACTACCAATATTCAACTTCCCCTCCACAAAAATTACACACAAAATATTTTAAATACATCTCTTAAAAATGACTGTTTCCTAATACCCATAGCATTAATATCATATCTACTTTTAATATCACCAAATATTAATTTCTAAGCTTTTTTAACCCATGAGATTCTATAATTTAAAAAAAATTTTTTTTAAGATTTTTTTGTTTTGTTTTGTTTTTTGTTTTATTCATGAGAGACACAGAGAGAGAGAGAGAGAGAGAGAGAGGCAGAGACACAGGCAGAGGGAGAAGCAGGCTCCATGCAGAGAGCCTGATGTAGGACTCAATCCCGCAACTCCAGGATCATGCCCTGGGTGAGCCAAAGGCAGGCGCTAAACTGCTAAGCTACCCAGGGATCCCCTAAAAATTCATTTTTAATGAACATCTAACTCCATAAAAAAGTCAGACCCGTATGACACTGGTTAACATCTATATTCTTAAATTTTAGAATCAAGTATCTCCTCTTCCTCCCAATGTATTTTTATTTTTGCTTTAGAAAAAGTGGTAGGCACCTATTAGCTTTAATTTCTTAAGGTACACATACCTCTATCAAAGACATATTTATAAAACTGGTGCGGAGCGGTGCCTGGATGGCACAGCCAGTTAAGCGTCCAACTCCTGGTTTCAGCTCAGGTGTGATGTCAGGGACTTGAGATAGAGCCCTGTATTGGGCTCTGCCTTCAGTTGGAGTATGCTAAAGACTCTCTCTCTCTCTCCCTCCCTTTGCCTCTCCCCACTAAACACTCTAATAAGTAAACAAATCTTTTTTAAAAATTGAAAACCAAAAACCAAAAACAAACAAACAACTGGTGGGAAATACATGCTTCATCCTTTGCAAAGGTAAAGAGCCAGGCTAAACTTCTCACCTCAGGCAAAAAGACTCTAACCAAACAGAACTGGCAAAGCTAGAGGCACATGTAATGTAATTTGAAACAGACAATTCAATTAGATATATTAAATTTGTAGATTTTTATTTGGCTAATAAACACATGAAAATAAATCTTTAAAAAATTTATGAGTATACTTGATATAAATTCATTTTTAACTTAGCAAATGCTTAAAATTGTAAGTTTACATATTAGGCTGACAGAAACATCAGAGAAACTGCTACCACCAAAAACCTCATTAGACTTGGCAAGAAAGATAAAATTAACAGGGCACCAGCAAGGCAGAGCAAGGCAAACTGACAGATCAGGGGCCATAGTGACTTCTGTTCCATACTCCACTGCCTCAAAATTTTCCAAAAAGAACACCGCAATAATTAAAAATAATGCAAAGTGGGACTCAGAATTTAGAAATTTTCTGTATCATCTATTTTATATCAAAAGTAATGTTCATACATACACACAATAAAAATGTAGTCTTCAGAAACAATAACCCCATGTTACAAAAATCATTAGACAATGATAAAGAAAATAGCAGGCAGCCCCGGTGGCTCAGCAGTTTAGTACCCCTTCAGCCCAGGGTGTGATCCTGGAGTCCCGGGATCAAGTCCCATGTCGGGCCCTGTATGGAGCCTGCTTCTCTCTCTGCCTGTGTCTCTGACTCTCTCTCTGTGTTTCTCATGAATAAATTTTAAAAATCTTTAAAAAAAAATAGCAAGTTTAGGTTAAAGAATTTCTGGAGACAGATTACAAAACCAGCAATGCTGGATTACAAGTGAGTTTGAGTTAAAATCAAGCATCCATAGTAAAATTCCCACTGGAGCTCCCTCTTGGTCAGAGGAGCTGGCAGACATCTGGCTGGCAAAACAGGTAAGGGTCTCACAATTCTTTTAAGGATCTCTCAGAATGACAATTCAACCCCACTAGGTAGTCTCCCTACTGAAATAATTAGTTCCCTACTCACAACAAAATATGTGCATTTTTAGAAAAAGCTTAGGCCAGAATATCAGAATTTTTCTCAACAAATAAATGCCTTCCTGACATTAATGGATAGTTCCCGAGTTGGTATCAAATTCAAAAAAGAATATAAAAAAGATCACATCCTAGTAGACACAGATGTTTTTAATTTACTATCAGCAGGATCTTTATATTTTGTTTCCTGATGAACACAGAAACTTACAGTTAGACATTTTGGTTCATACACCATTAAGACCAAATTATTGCTTAACAGCAATATAACAGAAACTTAGATCTTTCAACAGTTGAAAGAAGAGCTACAAAAATTGCATAGGATTAGAATTATGTCTCAGGATATGGTAAGTGTCTAGCCCTTTAAAAATTAACTTATTAATTTACTGAATCCACAAATACATACTGAGCAGTTTATGCAATTAATTTTACTAAGCATTATGGAAGTCATACTGAGTATGCCAAAATATAGGGAGAGTCCAAATGTAAAATGAATCTCCATTTTCCCAATAAGCAGATTTAAAACTAAGCTTTTTGGCATCCAAACACATAAACCTTCAGGGATATAGATACATAACTGTCTAATGTACTCTATAACACAAAGTCAAGCCTCAAGAAATTATTACACACAAATCAACAGGGAGTACCAGACTTCTACTTCCAACTAAATAAAGTAACAGGGATCTGATCTACCAGCCCCCCTGAAACCAACAAAAAAGAAAGAAAAAAAAGAAGGAAGAAAAGGAAAATAAGCTAACAGATAAAACATATCCAGAAACAATGTTTATTAGGACACTGAATATCAGGTAATAAAGGATAATGAAATCCCTGAGAAACAGGTAGGTGAGTCCTATGACTGACCTAGCTTATCCATGAGAGAGTTTCCAGGTCACAGTACAGGAAGCAGGGACCAGGCAGCCTGACAAACACCAAGAGTTTAAAAGGAGTTTAAAAGGAAGAGCTGAGAGCCAGAGAGACCAAGGCAAGTTCAAAAGATACAGTAATGAGGGGAGAGAAATAATCCTAGATCTCCAAGGGGTGTCACTGAGTATTTAGCAGAGTATTCAGCACACGTGTAAGAAAACAAACTGAGGTTAGGGAAAGAATTAGACTATCACTGAGCAATCACACAGAGAGAGAATAATGCCTGTTTCCAGTGGTCAGGCTGCAAAATCTCATAACTCACTGGGTGCTAGGTAGAGCACTCAAAAGAGCCTTGCCTCAGTAGTGGAGAATAAACAGCCTGAGACTAAACACTCCCCTGTTCCCAACTAACAAATAAAAGCAAGACTCAAAAGGATCAAACAAGGGGCACCTGGGTGGCTCAGTCAGTGAAGCAGCTGCCTTCAGCGCAGGTCATGATCCCAGTGTCCTGGGATTGAGCCCCACATCAGACTCCCTGCTTGGTGAGAAGTCTGCTTCTCCCTCTCCCCCTGCCCCTTCTCCTGCTCATTCTCTTTCTCTCTCTCTCAAATAAACAAAATCTAAAAAACTAAAAATAATTTTTAAAAAAGGATCAAACAATCACAAAGTTATTTAATTTTGTCCCAACAGAAAGATCAAGAATATTTATGGAAACATAAAAATAATCAGCACCAAGTTAAAGTTATGTCTGGCACCTAATCAATGATTGGAAAGCATGGGAAGCAGCAGGAAAATATGACTCATAATGAGGAGAAAAATCAATCAACTGGAACCAACTCAGACTTGACATAGGTGTGAGAATCAGGAGGCAAGAATATTAACACAGCTGTAATTGGTGTATTCTTTACACAGAAAAATTAAGTACAGATATGGAAGATATTATAAAAGAGATCTAAATCAAACTTCTAGAGACAAAAGGTACAATATCTCAGATTAAAAGCACAATGGAAGGGCACCTGGCTGGCTTAGTTGGTAGAGCATACATGAGTTTGAGCCCCACTTTGGGTGTAAAGATTACTTTAACAAAAACAAAAAAACAGAGCACACACATGCACAGGATGGAATTAGTGGTAGGTCAGATTTGTAAAAGAATGAATTAGTGAATTTAAAGACATAGCAATAAGAACAATCTAAAGTAGTGGCACCTAGGTGGCTCAGTTGGTTAAGTGTCTGCCTTTGGACAGAACCCCATATTGGGCTCCCTGCTCAGTGGATAGTCTGCTTCTCCCTCTTCCTCACTCTCTCAAATAAATAAATAAAAACTTTTTTAAAAATCCAGAATAAAACATTACAAAAAAAAAAAAAGAAAAATAATGAAAACAGTATCAGTGAGTTGGAGAACTCCAAGCAACTTAATTAACATGATGTACAATTAGAGTACACAAAGTGGGTAGAGATATTTTCTAAAATCTGAATAATAGCTAAAGTTTTTCCAACTTTGACCTAAACAGCATTATTTTTTAGAACATTTACCAAAAAAGACCATATTGTGGGCCATAAAACAAGTTTCCATAAAATAAAAAGGATTCAAGTGTTACAAAGTCTGTTATTTGAACGCACTGTATTAAATTAGAAACCAACAACAGAGTTCTCTAGAGAACACCAAAATATGGAAATTAACACATTTCAAAAAGAAATCACAAAGGAAATTAGAATATATTTTGAACAGAGAGAAACTGAAGATACAACATACCAAATATGTGGAATGTTGCTAAAACAGTACTTAGGGAGAAATTTACAGCACTAAAAGAACAGTCTTAAATCAACCTTCGCTTCCACAGTAAGAAACTAGAAAACTGACAGTAAATAATATACCCTGTAAACAGAAAAGAGAAAATAATAAAGATTGAGGCACCTGGCTGGTTCAGTGGTAGAGCATGCAACTCTTGATCTTGGAGTTATGGGTTTGAGACCCACACTGGGTGTAGAGACTGCTTGCAAATGGAAGGAAGGAAGGAAAGAAGGGAGCGAAAAGAAAAGAGAGCAAGAGAAAGATCAAAGCTAAAAACAAAAAATTAGAAAAATAAAAAAAAATTTTAAATCAAAAGCAGTTTCCTGAGAAGATGCATAAAATTAACTCATCTCAAGCTAGACAGATGGGGGGGAAGAAATGAGAGAGGTGAGGTCACTAGAGATTCTATACAGATTATAAATATTAAAAAGAATATTATGAACTCTGCCAATAAAATCAGCAATATACTTTTAAAAAATTCTTGAAAAACACAAGCCACTAAAACTTATCAAAGAGCAAACCAATAACATGAGTAGTTCTACAACTTTATATTAAAGAGACTGAATTTGTAGTTAAAAAATTTCCCATGAAGCAAACTAAAGGCCCAAATGGCTTAACTGGTTAATTCTACTAAATATTTAAGAAAAAGAAGTAATATCAATCCTTCATTAACTCTTTCTGAAAGTCGAAGAAAAGGGAATATTTCCCAACTCAATGAGGTCAACAGTACTCAGATAGCAAAACTAGATAAAGACATTGCAAGAAAGCTACACACAAATATCCCTCATTAACATATATGCAAAGATTCTAAACATTACTCTAGCAGCTTGAATTCACCAATATATAAAAAAGATAACATATCATGAACAAGTATGGCTTAATCTAGGAATAACGGTTGCTTTAATATTTTTAAGAATCAATTAGACGTCCATTCACTCTACCTTTATTTTTTTTTATTTTTTATTTTTTTTAGGATTTTATTTATTCATGAAAGACATAGAGGCAGAGACACAGGCAGAGAGAGAAGCAGGCTCCATGCAGGGAGTCCGATGTGGGACTCGATCCTGGGATTCCAGGATCATGTCCTGGGCCAAAGGTAGGCACTCAACTACTGAGCCACCCAGGTGTCCCCTCACTACCTTTATTCAACATGGTACTGGAAGTCCTAGCCACAGCAATCAGACAAGAAAAAGAAATTTAAAATATCCAAATCAGTAAGGAAAAAGTAAAACTTTCACTATTTGCAAATTACATGATACTATATACAGAAAATCCTAAAGACTCCACCAAAAAACTATTAAAGTTGATAAATAAATTTAGTAAAGCAGGCTACAAAATCAACATACAGAAACCTGCTGCATTTCTATATACTAATAATGAAGTAGCAGAAAGAGAAATTAAGAAAACAATCCCATTTACAACTACACCAAAAACAATAAAATACCTAGGAATAAACTTAAGCAATGAGGTGAAAGATCTATGCTCTGAAAACTATAAAACACTGATGAAAGAAATTGAAGATGACACAAATGGAAAGATATACCATACTCATGGATTGGAAGAAAAATATTGTTAAAAATGTCCATACTGGGATCCCTGGGTGGCGCAGTGGTTTGGCGCCTGCCTTTGGCCCAGGGCGCGATCCTGGAGACCCGGGATCGAATCCCACATCGGGCTCCCGGTGCATGGAGCCTGCTTCTCCCTCTGCCTGTGTCTCTGTCTCTCTCTCTCTCTCACTGTGTGCCTATCATAAATAAATAAAAAAAAAAAAAATTAAAAAAAAAAAAAAAATGTCCATACTACCTAAAGCAATCTGCAGATTTAATACAATCCCTATCAAAATACCAACATCATTTTTTCACAGAACTAGAACAATAATCCTCAAATTGGAACCACAATTCCACAAAAGATCCTGAATTGCCAAAGCAATCTTGAAAATGAAGAACAAAACTGGAAGCATCACGATCTCAGATTTCAAGATACATTACAAAGCCATAGTAATCAGAACAGTATGCTTTGGCACAAAAATAAACACACAAATCCACAAAACACAATTAAGAGCCCAGAAATAAATCCATGATTATATGTTCAATTAATCTATGACAAGGGAGACAAGAATATGCAATGAGAAAAAGACGGTCTCTTCAACAAATGGCGTTGGGAAAACTGGACAGCTACATGTAAGAGAATGAAACTGGATCACTTTCTTATACCATGCACAAAAATAAACTCAGTAGATTAAAGACCTAAATGTGAGACCTGAAACCATAAGAATCCTAAAAGAGAAGACAGGCAGTAATTTCTGACATCAGTCATAAAAACATTTTTCTACCTAAGTCTCCAGGCAAGAGAAACAAAAGCAAAAAAAAAAAAAAAGAAAAAAAAGAAAAAAACCCACAAAAAAACTATCGGGACTACATAAAATAAAAGACATCTGCACAGCAAAGAAAACAACAACAACAAACAAAACAAAAGAACAAATTAACAAAACAAAAAGACAACCTACTAAATGAAGAAGGGGTTAGTATTCAAAATACATAAAAAACTTACACAACTCAACACCAAAAAAGCAAATAATTTAAAATGGGCAGAAGACATAAACAGACATTCCTCCCAAGAAGATATACAGATGGCTAACACATGAAATGATCTCAACATTACTCATCATCTGGGAAATGTAAATCAAAACTATAATGAAGTATCACCTCACACCTGTCAGAATGGCTAAAAGTGAAAAAACACAAGAAACAACTGTTGATGAGGATGTGGAGGAAAAGGAACACATGTGCACTGTTGGTAAGGATGCAACTGGTGCAGCCACTGTGGAAAACAGTATGAAGAAGGTTCCTCAAAAAAATAAAAATAGAATTACTCTATGATCCAGTAATTCCAGTTATTTACCCAAAGAATATGAAAACACTAATTGGAAAAGATATATGTACCTCTATGTTTATTGCAGCATTATTTACAATAGATAATTATAGAAGCAACTCAAGGGTACACTGACAGTTGAATGGATAAAGAGTGATATACGGTGCCTGGGTGCTCAGTTGGTTAAGTGTCTGACTCTTGATTTCAGCTCAGGTCATGATATTGGGGATGTGAAATCAAGCTCCATGTCAGGCTCCATGCTCAGTCCATAGTTTGCTTATCCCTCTCCCACCCTCCTCTTCCCTCACTGCTTCTCCCTTTGCTTGTGTCTCTGCCTTTCTCTCTGTCTCTCATGAATAAATAAAATCTTAAAAAAATAAATACAATCTAAAAAAAGATGTGATACACACAATGAATATTAACCATAAAAAGGAATGAAATCTTGCCATATGCAACAACATGGATGAATTTAGAGGGTATAATGCTAAGTAAAATAAATCAGAGAAAGACAAAATACCATGCGATTTAATTCATGTGTGGAATTTAAGAAACAAAACAAATGAACAAAGGAAAACTAGACAAAAACTAGATTCGTAAATATAGAAGACTGGTGGTTACCAGAAAGGACATGGGTGGAGGATGGGTGAAACAGGTAAAGGTTTAAGAGTGCATGTATGTATCATGATGAACACTGAGTAATGTACAAAATAGTCAAATCACTATAATGTACACCTGAAATATAACACTGCACATTAATTATACTAGAATTTAAAAATATTAATGAATTAATGTAATATACTACATTAACAAAAACCACACAATCATCTCAATATAACACATAAAAGCATTTGACAAAATCCAACATCCATTCCTGATAAAAATGCCTAATAGCAAGCAATAGAAGGAAACTTCAAGCCATTAAAAGGTATCTACAAAAAACCTATAGCTAACAGTGTATGTAATGATGAAAGACTATACTTTCCCCTTAAATCAGAACAAGACAAAGAGGTCCACTCCCACCATAACCACTCAACATTATACTGGAGGTTCTATTCAAGACAATAGGGAAAAAAAAAAAAAAAGTCCTCCACATTGGGAAAAAAAGAAGGCAAACTGTATTTGTAGATGACATGTTCAACAACATAGAAAATCCAACAAAATATACTCCAAAACATCTAGAATAAGTAATTTTTACAGGAATTATAAAGTTAAAGGAACCAAAATCAATATACACACCAATATGATTAAGTCATTCCATTTCCAGGTATTTACTCAAGATGAAAGCATATGTCCATATAAAGGCTTTTATAGTGTTCTTAGCGGTTTTATTTGTAACAAATAAAAACTGGTAACAATTCAAATGTCTATCAAAAAGTGAGTGGTATATCCATACAATGGATATAAAGCAATACTAAGAAATAACTACTGATACCTGCTATATTATGATTTAATCCAAAAGTAATTATGCTGACTAAAGTAAGCCAGTCCTCTTCCCCTCATCAAAAAGAGTCCCTACCATATGATTCCATTTACCTAAAATTTTAGACCATGCACAACTAATTAACCATGACAGGAAGCAGTGATTCTTTGGAGGTCAAGTAGGGTATGATGAGGCAAGAGACAAGAATTACAAAGTGTATGAGGAAACAGTTGGGGATTTTATTTTTGGGTTTTTTTTTTTTCCGTTTTTTTTTGTTTGTTTTTTTCAGTTGGGGATTTTATATATGTTCACTACCTTGATTATGGAAATGGCCTCCTATATGTATACATCTATCAAAATTTGTCAATTGCAGATTTTAAATATGTGTGGTATGTCAATTATACCTTAATAGAATTTTGTTTCAACTTTTTTACAAAAGTACCACTTGTTAACAGTCTATATGACACTTCACTTGCAGGTTTTTATTCAGAGCTAGTTTCTAAAGACATCTTCACAATATCCCAAAGTACTGTTCTCATTCGTAGGATATTAATGTGAAGGAAGAGATCCTTGGATCATTCTCCTGCCAAGTACTCAATGTCTGACTGCTATAGCAAAAGAAACGTCTGCCATGACAATGTCTTAAAGGGTCACATGCAGAAGTGCTAGCTCTAAAGAGGCATTTGAGCATGGTCCACCAACTAAAGGAGTTGTGTAGCTATCATGATTTGACCTCAAAATACTCTGTAAATTGTAGCTGCCATGCAGAGAAAAGGACCAAACTGAATACAGATTGACATGTCACTTATCTCCTCTGAGCCTGAGATTTTTCATCTAGAAAATGAGAGCACTGGCCTTGAAGCAGTGATTTCCAATCATTCCGTGCCAGCCTAACACTGGGGGACTTGTTAAAATACAGAATTCTGGGTCTCACCCACATAGATTCTAATTCAGTAGGTCTGGGATAGAGCCTAGGGACATATAGTTAAATCCTGGCATAAAACAAGGTTTGGGAAATTCTGGCCTAGATATTTTAGATCCTTCCAGCCACGACATTCTTCAAATATTATTTCCAAAGGCTGCAATAAGGTATTTCAAATGGGATGTATGGCAGCCATAAAGGTCAAAATGAGAGAAAATAGCAATAGTCTATATGAGGTATACTACAGAAGGCCCTAATGCCTAATGTTTAAGGGAACCTCTTTAAATTCTGATTTGGAAGAAATAAGTTTAAAATTTTGTTTTAGATTAGCTTCAAGCATGTTATAAATAGGTTATTTCTAGTTAATCACTGCATTATTTATCTTTACTCCTCTTTATACTTCCCAGAGACCCTAAGGATTGACTAGGTCTCTTGGGGTCTTTCTGCTTATTCTAAAGCAATTTTCTCCTCCCTTACTCTTGAGCTATTTTAAAGCAGAGTGGAAATCAGAGATTCTACAGAGCCAAAGATGTAGTCCCACTTTCCTGTAGCTTCAAAATAAAATAGCAAAGCTTACAGTAACAGAAAGGCAAAGATTTCTGCAAATCCTTCAGAGCTTGAAAGTAAAAAATTTAAACAATTTCTCCCAAATCTCATAAAATCACAGAGATACATCAGCTATAATAGCTGACCAAATTCCACTCCAATAAAATCAAAAGGTTCTCACATTGTTACCTCATCTCTGCTTCTACCACTCTGAGTTCAAAATGATATCATTTTTTGGAAATACTAAAGTTCAAATTAAATCATTTCTTCCTCTGCCAAACTGGTGTCTTATGTAACTTGATATAATAACACATATATAATAAATCATTCAAAAATTTTAAGTATTATATAGTCACCTGTTAGATAACCCCATGTTTTTAATATTTAAATATTCCAAACACAGATTAAAATATTTTCATAGCCAATAGCATCAAGTTATTGTAGCTAAATCCTGATATTAGTCTTTATCCTAAAATTTTATTAAAATTCAACACCTCTGGACATAACTGCAATTGAAAATCTGTTTCAAAAAGGATTACATGAATCAGACAGAAATAGAAAAATATACCTGTTAAAGTTGTGTATGAATAAATGTGAACAGCATGCAAATCAACTTTTATCTCTAAACTTTATTTCTGATTGTGCCCCAAACAGACAAGCCAATGAATGATTTAATACCTTGGGTATGTTTTGTGCCACTAGGCAAAGTAACCTAATTCTCTTAATTCCTGGAATTGGCTGCTGTTCCAAGACTAGGAGGATTGCATTGAAAGTGGCTGTGGCATACTATAATACAATTAATACGCTGCAGAAAGAAAAGTAAGCTTAATTTTATTCAGCAAACTAATATATTTTGTTGCCATTTGCAAACCAAGTTGTAAACAACTGTAAGCTGCCCCATATTCTGTGATCTTTCACATTCTATACAAAATCATTCTTCTAATGATGATTCTAAGGAAAACTGTAAGATGGGAAGGCTACCACAGTAATTTTATAATTTATATATCCTTGTAATAAACAATATGTTAGTCAAGCCTCTCCAGAAAGAGAAAACATTTGTCTCCATATTAGCTAAATTAATGCACTATTTTTTTGTTCACTAATTAAAAATTTATGATAAAAAATATAAATCCCAAGGGGAAAATGTCATATAAATAACTTTCAGACTTGTTAGACAAACTTACTCTTTTTTTTTTTTTTTTAAGATTTATTTATTTATTCATGAGAGACAGAGAGAGAGAGGCAGACACGGGCAGAGGGGGAAGCAGGCTCCCTGCAGGGAGCCCAATATGGGACTCGGAGCCCAATGTGGGACTCGGATCCTGGATCATGCCCTGAGCTGAAGGCAGACGCTTATTGCTGAGCCATCCAGGGCTCTCAGACACACTTACTCTCTTACATATTACCTCCAGACATTCCTTATACATTTCTCCCACATCTTCTTTTCCTTAACTACCAACATCTACAAGCAAAATATTTTGGGGGCATTTTCTCTCCTTTGGCCTTACTCATCAAATTTGACCTGCCCACAAGTGCTCATTCAATGTGGGGCTAACATGCTTAAAAACAAACAACTTCTTTGGGACTCTAGCACCCCAGAACATATGAGACATAGAAAGGGAGAGAAATAGCATATATTTCTTCATTCCTTTGATCCTTTTAATTAAGTTTCTGTCCAAGGACATTGCTTAGACTCAAAATATTATAATAAATGCTATTTTAACAAATCTTTACTTAACCCACTAACTACAATGACCAATTCTCAATTTGTTTTGTAAAATATGTTGATGCTACAAAATACTAAATGATAGCCACTCTCGAGTCTATCCACTCACTTCTGCTTCAATCATTTGAAGTATGCTTTTATTCAAAAGGGAATTTTGCTAGTTGTACTACTATGATATTCACTTTAAATGTTAAATAAACAAATGAAATGATTAAAAAAAAAAGGGCTGTTGACTTAACTGAGGTTCTAAAAGTTACTATTAAATTAGGGGTAGGCAAGCCACCATATTATATGACTAACAGCAGTAGGGAGGGGGGAGAGGAATCTGCAATCATGTTCCAAAACACTGGCTTATGAAAAAATATGATGAAAAACTTTAATCAGCAGAGTGATGGTTGTACTCAAGAAAAGGTATGACTGGGGATCCCTGGGTGGCTCAGCGGTTTGGTGCCTGCCTTTGGCCCAGGGCGCGATCCTGGAGTCCCGGGATCGAGTCCTGTATCGGGCTCCCAGCATGGAGCCTGCTTCTCCCTCCTCCTGTGTCTCTGCCTCTCTCTCTCTATGTCTATCATAAAATAAATAAATAAATCTTTAAAAAAAAAAAAAAAAGGTATGACTTTTCTATCAAAAGACTGGCAAATGAATCTATATGTTAATTTAAAACATGTTTTAAAGATTTGTTTTATGTTCATATATGCCATACATATATGACTATGTATCCATATAGCACCAGACAAAAAGAGGTTTCCACTCTAGTCTTTAAAAAAAAGAAAAAAAAAGTCCATTTTTTTTAATGAATCCAAACATCACATTCAATTTCTAGTAAAACAACCCTCAAAAGGGATTTACTAAAACATTAAGTAACCTGAATGGACTCCCTAAATAAGCACTTTAAGAGAAAAATCTCAAGCTTGTAGTGCTAAGGGAAAAGAGCAAAGTCCTATACACACACACACACATACATACATACATACATATATATATATATATACACGTTTTTACACACACATATATATCATAGGTTTGTTGTTGATGAGGATGTTATTTTCTTTTTCTGGGAACACTACTAAAATAAATGTAAAATATATTACTACGTCAACTTTTGTTAAGAAAAAGGACAAGAAAACAACCCATCTAATATATAGATAATAAGTATGTTGATCTATCCTAATTCTATAAGGAAAGAACACAAAACAAGAAAAATGTAAAAGGCGAGGGGAATGTAGCAAATCAAACAAAGGCACAATAATCAAGTCAGGTATGGAAGCCAAATAGAAAGGAATATACAACCAAAATGAAAAAGGAGGGTAGCAGGAAAAACTGGAGGGCAAAGTAGAACATAAATGCACAAAGAACAGACAAACACACAGAAATTTTCATAAAACTCAATCATGAGATTCTATTTAGGATAAAGGCAATATTCATGTTATATATTTGCAACAACAGATTCAAATGAAATATTAGCTGTTTACACTTAGTCAAAGTTTCCCAAGCTTGATTTGCATGGAGAAATGATAGACTATTTTAAAAAATTACAAGTCTGACTCTCTGAAAATGGTCAGTCCTCATTCTCTATACATCAATTTGCTAATTCATAGTGATGAAAAGTAATGCTCTATTAAACTTTGTATATACCTACATCTGTATATAGATATGTAAATCTATACAGCAGCTTTAAAAAAAAAAAAAAAAGAACAGCATTAATTTAATTCTCCCTATCTTAAATATCCTCCTCTCCATTTCTCCTATCCCTACCCCCAGAAAGGCTACCCATTCTTCTTCAAGACCTAGTTTAATACATACTTCCTTGGGGCACTTGGGTTTAAAGATTTTATTTATTTATTCATGAGAGAGACAGAGAGAGAGAGATTGGGGCAGAGACACAGAGGGAGAAGCAGGCTCCATGCAGGGAGCCTGACACAGGACTCAATCCTGGGACCCCAGGATCATGCCCTGGGCCAAAGGCAGGTGCTAAATTGCTGAACCACCCAGGGATTCCCTGAAGTTTTCTTTGTTTCTTGACAGCAAGGGATAAACTGCCTCTCTCCCCTGAACATGAGAATTTTCACAATTACTACCGTATTCAAATCATCATCATATTCAAATACCCTATTTTCGAATATTTGTCCTATCTGTACTTACACTAAATGACTTGATCTTAAACTTCTTTTATACTCTTAAAAATTACTAAGCACTTCAGAAGCCATTTTTATGTGGGTTATTTACCAATATTTACCATGTAAGAAACTAAAGTTTAGCCATTTTTAAAATTCATTTAAAATAATCATAAGCTCATTATGTTACTATAAATAATATTTAAAATAAAAAAATCTGGGTATGGGTGGCACTTTTTCAAAACTCTTTAATGATTGATCTAATATAATGCAGCTTCCACATATCTGCTTCCACATTCCATCTGTTGTGATATGTTGTTCTATGTGATATGTTAAAATATTATGAAGCAAAACAGATTTGATAGATATATAGTTGAAAAGTGGAGTATTTTAATAACTTAATCAAGTGATTGTGAATATTCTTTTTTTTTTGAGAGAGAGAGAGAGAGAGTATGTGTACATGAATGGGGGGAGGTGGTGGTCCATGGGACAGATGCATGAGCAGAGACAGGGAGAGAGAACTTTAAGCAGTCTTCATACCCAGTGCAAAGCCTAACATAGTGCTCGATCTCACCACTCTGAGATCATGCCTGAGCTGAAATCAAGAGTCAGACACTAAAATGAGCCACTCAGGTGCTGTGTGAGTATTCTTCAATACTCTAACAAAATTTAGTGGCAATGAGAATACAAAACTCGCTCAATTAGCTTTTATTTACTCTGTTAACATGAAAATTCTCTAGTCTATCTTGTATTCTGAAAGGATCTATTCTAATTCATGCACAATTTTGTAACATCATACTTTTGATCATATGGAAAATACTGGTTTGTGGAGTTATGAAGATCTAAATGTTGACATATTTCATTACACAATAATCCAAAAAACAATCACATTTGTTAATATCATAAGTGATCTCATCAGCAAAATCTTAAGAATTGAGAAGCTTTGTTAAACTCACCATTGATAGATAAGGCTTTTCCAAAATTCTAATTTTTGCTTGAACGTTCAAGGTTTATCATTGACAACAAATACTGCCAGTTATTTTCCTTGACATTTCAAAATCTTCCAGACATTTTCAAAAAAGTGTCTGCAAAATACCCAATTCTGAATAGCTGTAGTTTGTCAGTTGTTCTTTGTGGTAAAAATGCAAAAAGAGGCTAGTTCGGCTTACAAAAGTGAACAACTGCTTTTCCTTGAGACAATAATCATACTTTAGGACACAAGTACTCCTCGTTTCATCATACAAAATATTGAGTAAAATGATTGCAAAAGTAAAAATTTAATAAGTTTACTAATTATTTCTGCTTCATCAAGGACATTTGAAACTAGCTTTCTTTTGAGTTTGTGGTGGCAAAAATACAAAGATTCTTAGTACAGTTTAGTGCCACAGCACAGATTCATGATGAAGAATCATCAGTCTTTTCCGCCAGTGCTTCTGCCCTATCAGAACAAATACTGGCACAGTGAAAAAGGAACAGTATCTTTTTATGATGAAAATAGTTCTAACCTTGCAGGAAGAATACAGGTCCACAGTCCACATTTTGAGAAACATTTTACTACATTACAAACTCGTTGGGCCAGGAAACTCATTTACTTATCACAATGCCTTGCCACAATTAAGCTGTTAATACAAGAAGGATGGAAGATTTTAATCAAAGAATAGGGGTAACATGGGTAAATAAATATAAACTCATTTAGAGGCTACAGAAAGTGACTATATTACCATCTTAACAAATGCTGAGAAAAAAAGATGACAATGAAGGCATACCTATCCAACCATTCCCATTAACTAGAAACTCAACATTTTTTTCAGTTACCACAGAAATAGTGTTTGGTTTATAGTATAATTATGGCCATCATTTTAACAATTACCTATTTTGTAAGAAATTTAACAGCTTAAGCAAAAGTTACAAGTATTTATACAAGATATTTTTAACTTTTTTGGTCATTTGGATTATCCATCCTATGAAAAAGAATGTCAAAAAAATTTTTACTCCAGGGTGCCTGGGTGGCTCAATTGCTTAAGCATCTGCCTTGGGCTCAGGTCATGATCTCAGAGTCCTGGATTCAAGCCTCCACATTGAGCTCCCTGCTCAGAGGAGAGTATGCTTCTCCCTCTCCCTCAGCAACTCCCCCAGCTCATACTCTCTCTCACTCTCTCTCTCAAAAAAAAAAAAAAAAAAAAATCTTTGAAATAAATAAAAATGATTTAATATTAATGTATGGATTTAGAGAAAATTCATGAAAATGGCTTACATCAAAAGAAAATCTAATTCATGTAAATATTCAAAAAATTTAGCTATACTAAGGAAGAAAACAAGAATGGCAAATTACAGCTATAAACAAATTTATCAAATCTTAGGATGAAGCTACTTGATCCATGATTAACTTAACCAAAACTTTTAACACATCTCCCACCAAAATAAAAAAACAAAACATAGCTAATATACCAACTAACGTGTCCAAACTGCCAATAAAGAAAGCCTAAACATCTCCCTCTGCCTGTGTCTCTGCCTCTCTTTGTGTCTATCATGAATAAATAAAATCTTAAAAACAAAACAAAACAAAAACAAAAAAACGGGGATCCCTGAGTGGCTCAGCAGTTTAGCACCTGCCTTCAGCCCACGCGTGATCCTGGAGTCCTGAGATCGAGTCCCACATCGGACTCCTTGCATGGAGCCTGCTTCTCCCTCTGCCTGTGTCTCTCCCTCTCTCTCTGTGTGTGTCTATCATGAATAAATAAATAAAATCTTAAAAAAAAAAAGAAAGAAAGAAAGAAAGAAAGAAAGCCAGCCTAAACATAGTAAAGTTGGGGGCATTTTGCTACAGATAGAAAGTAGACCAGATGGTGTTATTTCTGACAGGTCAGAAACTCCAGTGTTATTCACCTCTACTGCTTAACAAAGAAAGAAGTCAATAAATAAATGTGAATTGATGGGGCATCTACACTGCATGACAGGCAATGCCAGAATGGAATATTCTTTGTACTCACATTCTTAACCATTACCAAGTGATGAGTTTATTTGGAAGAACTTAAAGAGAACAAAGACCGTATCTTTTAGGTGGTTAGAGAAGACTGGAATTTGGTGAAATTTATGGATTGCCCTCTGAGAACAGGACTTTTTAAAATAAATCACTCTTTAATATCTAACTCCTTAGAACACCAATTACAAAAATTGAAATGTTTTCAATTGATAACGAGATACTCAATCACCGAACTTGGATTTATAATAAGTATTTATATGAAAAATTATTTAAAGGAAAAATTAGAATTCAAACTATTTATTGAAATACATTCGATAAAAAATATTACTATTAAAACATAAAACCATAAAAGTATTATTATTATATACTACTAAAATCAATTTGGTTGACTTAGTTATTGCTAAGTATTTTTTTTTAATATTTTATTTATTTATTCATTAGAGACACAGAAAGAGAGAGGCAGAGACATACGCAGAGGGAGAAACAGGCTCTCCATAGGGAGCCCAATGTGGGACTCAATCCTGGAACTCCTGGATCACATCCTGAGCCAAACGCAGATAGATGCTCAACCACTGAGCCACCCAGGCGTTCCTGAGTGAACTATTTAAATGTCATTATCTTAATGGCCATCTTTTATTTAGCTTCCAATATCCAAGTGTAATTAGAACACTCACAAACCTGGATCCACAGAATATTAAACATGACTGTTTATGTCCAAAATTATAAGAATTTCATTTTTTTTTCCAAAAGCCAACCAAACATATTACACTATAATTCTACATTCTCTATACTTTAATAAAATCTGAAGAGGTCAAATAGACCTCAGAACCCATTAATTCATTACTTTACAAAATGTTATCATCATTCCTCTTAACTTTTAAAAACATCAATCTGAGATCAAAAACCAGTTAACTCTAACACACCATGCAATTAAAGATATACAACTTTAACAATCTTATATCATATCCTTGCCTATGTAGAACACCGCCAATTCATGTAAAACCCCAACAGTTCATCTCTCAAACTAAGTTAGTGATATGGTCAGTCAATAGTTATTAACATGTATTTAGCTCTTACAATGTTCCAAGGATTGCGATTAAGTGTTCTACATGTATTATTGGATTTAAACCTCGACAACAAACCCAAAAGGTAGGCACAATTATCTTCATTAGAAATGAAAAAAAACTTAGACTTGAAAAGTTTAAAGAATCTACCTAAAATCAGATGGCAAGTAGTAAGTGGCAAAATCCAATTACAGAGCCTGAGCTCTTAACTGCTACATATTTACTGTTTCCAAAACAGGGTTTGCCATTGTGGTTGGCTGGGGTAGGGAAGAGAAAGAGAATTTCCACCTAGTCACAAAATACAAAAATCCTGGAGGCTCCGAGCATGTAACTCTTAATCTCAAGGTCATGAGTTCAAGCCTCATACAGGGCATAGAGCTTTAAAAAAAAAAAAAAAAAAGTAGTAGTAGATACTCAAACATGTCTGATTTGATTCAATCCATTATAGTTATGATAAAAGTAAAGATGGAATGCCTGGGTGGCTCAAGCCCTACATCAGGCTCCCTGCTCAGTGGGGAACCTGCTTCTCCCTCTCCCTTTGCCCTTCCCCGCTCCTCACGTTCACTCACTTTCTCTCTCACTTTTTCTCTCAAATAAAAAAAAAAGTAAAGACAAACACTGAGTGCTCAAATCTTGGTTTTTAAACCATTCTCCAATGTAAGAAACAAAGTTGAATAGCTGATTTTAGGTCTGGGGAAAGAAATATACAAAGAAATATACCTATGGCCTCTTGCAGTTCCAGAAAGGACATGCTTTTAAAAAATGGTAGGAGTAGGATATTGGCCACTTGGCTGGCTCAGTCAGTGAGCGTGGGACCCTTGATCTTAGGGTTGTAAGTTCAAGCCCTTGGTGTACAGATTAATTAAAAAAAGAAATTTTGGGGGGCACCTAGGTGGATCAAATGGCCAGCTCCAAATTTCGGCTCAGGTCTTGATCTCAGGATCCTGGGATTGGGCCTGGACTGGACTCCGAGTTCAGCAGGGAGTCTGCTTGACATTCTCTCTCTCCTCCCTCCACCTCTCCCCCACTCACATCCTCTCTCTTGAATAAGTCTTTGAAAAAATCTTTTTAAAAAATGACAGGATTGTGTCAGAGACACAGTAACCAACTGCAAGAGCTCCCCCAAAGGCCCAAGTTAGAAAAACTGGGACACCTGGGTGGCTCAGTGGTTGAGCTTCTGCCTTCAACTCAGGGCATGATCCTGGAGTCCCAAGATTGAGTCCCACATCAGGCTCCCTGTGAGGAGCCTGCTTCTCCTTCTGCCTGTATCTCTGCTTCTCTCTGTGTGTCTCTCATAAATAAACAAAATCTTTTTTAAAAAAAGTTAGAACAATTTAAACAAAATTTAGTATTGGATTATAACTCAAAATATAAAATATCCATGAGTCCATATAAATAAATAAATGAGGAAGAACAAATAAGTCTCCCACACAGAAAAATTCCAAATAATTTATGTATATACTCTCAAAGAGGTGAAATACTCTACTCCTTAAGTATAGGTTATATGCCTAATGACTTCCTTTCAAAAAGTATTTGATAAAAAGGGACAAGAGTAACTTTACAGTGAAAAAACCACACTACCTCGGCCAGGTGATAAAGGCTAACATCATCAGTAATAAGTCACCTATAAATTATTTACATTTGATATAAAGAGAATGACCCTTTACCCCTGTGATCTTCCTCCCAGGAACCTATAAGCCACTCTAGCCACGAGAAAAAAATCAGACAAAACCCAATTGTGAGACAGTCTACAAAATATCTAATCAAGTACTTCTCAAAACTGACAAGGAAAGTCATCAAAAATGAGGGGCACCTGGGTGACTAAGCTGGTTAAGCTTCTGACTCAGGTCATGATCTCCTAGTCACAGGGCTCCATGCTCAGTGTGAAGTTGCTTCAGATTTTTTTTCTCCCTCTCCCTCCCTCCCTGCCTGCCTCTCCCCACTCATGCTCTCTCTAAAATAAATAAAATCTTAAAACACACACACACACACAGAAAAGTCCAAGAAACTGTTACAGTCAAGAGGAGCCTAAGGAGACATGACAACTAAATGTAATATGCTATCTTAGATGTATGGGATCCTAGAACAGAAAAAAAACATTCGGTAAAAACTAAAGAATCATGAATAAAGAATGGACTTTCATTAATATTAAGGAACCAAGGGGCACCTGGGTGGCTCAGTCGGTTAAGTGTCTGCCTGGGTTCAGGTCATGATCCAGGGGCCCTGGGATGGAGGACCATGTCAGGCTCCCTGCTCAGTAGGGAGTCAGCTTCTCTCTCCCCCTGTCCCTCTACCCCACTCATGCTCTCTCTCTCTCTCTCTCTAATAAATTCTTTAAAAAAAAAATCAATGTTGGCTCATTAATTTTGACAAATGCACCATACCACTATAAGTTATTAACAGAGGAAACTGGGTATGGGGCATATTAAGAATTCTCTGAACAGGGCAGCCTGGGTGGCTCAGCGGTTTAGCACCGCCTTCAGCCCGGGGCCTATTCCTGGAGGCCCGGAATCGAGTCCCATGACCGGTCCCTGCATGGAGCCTGCTTCTCCCTTTGCCTGTGTCTCTGCCTCTCTCTCTGTTTCTCATTAATAAATAAATAAAATATTAAAAAAAAAGAATTCTCTGAACCACCTTCATGATTTTCCTGTAAACCTGAAACTGTTCTAAAATAAAGCATTTATTGGGACCCCGGGGTAGCTCAGTGGTTAAGCACGTCTGCCTTCGGCCCAGAGTGTGATCCCTGGAGTCTCTGGATCGAGTCCCACATCAGGCTCTCTGCATGGAGCCTGCTTCTCCCTCTGCCTGTGTCTCTGCCTCTCTCTCTCTGTGTGTGTGTCTCTCATGAATAAATAAAATCTTTAAAAATAAATAAAAGCTTTATTTTATTTTTTAAATATTTTATTTATTTATTCATGAGAGAGAGAGAGAGGCAGAGACACAGGCAGAGGGAGAAGCAGGCTCCATGCAGGAAGCCTGATGTGGGACTCCATCCTGGGTCTCCAGGATCACGCCCTGGGCCAAAGGCTGCACTAAACCACTGAGCCACCCGGGCTGCCCTAAAGCATTTATTTAAAAAGAAAAAAAGAAGAGATGACTGGCTGGCTAAGTCAGAAGAGCATGCAAGTTTTGCTTGATGTCAGAGTCGGGAGTTGAAGCCCCACATTGGATTGTGGAGATTACTTAAAATCTTATAAATTAATTTAATTAAAAATTAAAATCCATGAGTCCGGATTCATAGACTCAGAAATTCTCAAACTCTTCCTAGTATATACTACCATCGCTGCTCTAATTTAAGTCTACATTCCTAGGAGAGATTGGGATACTGCTGGTCTCAATTCCTCATTTTAAAAAAGGTTGCCTGGGTGGCTCAGCGGTTTAGCGCCACCTTCCACCCGGGGCGTGATCCTGAAGAGCCAGGATTGAGTCCCACGTCGGGCTCCCCACATGGAGCCTGCTTCTCCCTCTGCCTGTGTCTCTGCCTCTCTCTCTGTCTCTCATTAAGAAAACAAATAAAATCTTTAAAAAAATAAAATAAAAAAAGGGAGGGAGTTCAAGAGTTTTTATTCTATTCAAGGACGTACACTGCCAAAATAAATTGCTAATGTAGCACTGATCTACCAGGAAGCCTATCAAGAAACAACCTATAGGAGCTATGTTTATTTAAAAAGAGCTCCGACATCACCCCAAAATCAAAGGAAGAGAACTTTTTTAAAGATTTAACAGATGAAGGGTTGCCTGGTTGGCTCAGTGGTTAAGCAGCTGTCTTTGGCTGAGGCCCTGATCTGGGAGGGGGATCCTGTGACCCACCCAGTGTAGGGCTCCCAGCTCGGCAGGGGGTCTGCTTTTCCCTCTCTCTCTGCCCCTCCCCATGCTTGTGCTCTCTCACACTCTCTCTCAAATTAATGTGTAGAATCTTAAAAAAAAGATTTAACATAGGACGATCATTTTATAATTTTTCGTAAAATCTAAGTAGATAAGTCAAAAACTAAAATTAAAGGTACTTTTTTCCAATGTCAGCTTTCATGTCAAAAAGTAGGGACGGGTGGGTGGCTCAGGGGTTGAACATCTGCCTTTAGCTCAGAGTGATGCCAGGGTCCAGGATGGAGTCTCATATCAGGCTCCTTGCAAGGAGCCTGCTTCTCCCTCTGCCTATGTCTTTGCCTCTCTCCCGCTGTCTCTCATGAATAAATAAATAATAAATAAATAAATAAATAAATAATCTTTAAAAAAATAATAATAATCTTTTTTTAAAAAGTCCCAAGCAAAATGAAGTACAGAAGAGTCATTGTATGTGGAAAAAAGGTTTACTCTCACTGAGAAACAGGCTTGAGGTATTCTGGAAATGTATTTCTGATTTCAGTTGGAAAAAATAGTAAAGAAACAATAAATAATGTCTTTATAAATTCCAATGCTACAATGATTCACAGGAAAGAAAAAAAACTACTACGTTGAGACTTATTAAACAAGAAAAAAAAACTTATCAAGCCCTGTATGCACACTAGAATGCTACAAAAAAAAAATCATAAAATAAACTCATAGGGCAGTCCCGGTGGCTTAGCGGTTTAGCGCCGCCTTCAGCCTGAGGTGTGATCCTGGAGACCTGGGATCGAGTCCCATATCGGGTTCCCTGCATGGAGCCTGCTTCTCCCTCTGCCTGTGTCTCTTTCTCTCTCTGTGTCTCTCTCACGAATAGATAAAATCTTTTAAAAAATTAAAAATTAAGAAAATAAACTTACAGATGTTAAGTGTTATGCATGAAGTACAAGGTTTATAGGGTCTATTATTTAGAAACCTAACGGGGAAATTATGGTTATATGCTGTACAGTAATTCCTCTTTCCACTCAATACTAAAAAGATCTCTATACATGTGATGCAGTGCCTTCTGAATGTTATTCCAATGTCTGGTGCAAAAATATACTTTTTGTTCCTGCACTGAAACATAGCTGTTTCTCGCACACATTTAGTATTTGCCCTCTTTTGTGATACAATCTGACTGACCTGCAGAATGTACCAAGGTCAATTACTGTCACCATACAAAAGAACAAGTTAAAACAATATCCTCAGAGTGGAAGTAGAATTATAATTTAAATGAAATTTCAGATTTAATATATCCAAACAGTTTAAGTTAAATGCAAAAAAGAATTATGTGCTTAAAAATATAAACAGGGTTGATTTTGGTTATTGTCTCAAAATATTCAGAATTTGGTTTACCTTTCTATATTATACCCTACAAATTCAACATTTAAAGAGATCAATGAGAAAGTAAACTGTTCTGTTGTACAGGTGTCCCAAAGCTCCTGCCTATTCCCATTCCCTTCCTCTCCATCCCCTTTCTCCAACCTGATTAAAAACCTAAAAAGAGCCCAACTGAGAATCCCACGGCCACATACTGGGCATCATTGTAGTCCTAGTGATCCTCCTTTCCTCAGGAGCATTCACTTCTAAAACCTTAATGACACTCTGTCACATTCTCCTGAAAAGGAGAGGAAAAACTGCCATTAAAGACTGTGTTCAAAAAAAAAAAAGACTGTGTTCATTATAATCAGTGACTTCGTAAAAATGTTTGCAGTCAAGCAGTGATGTATCCTTGGGACTTCTTTCAGAGCTTGAGTCTTTTAGTAGCTTCTTAATGTTTCAGGGAATTTCTGTGCACAGGAAATTATGAGAAATGCTTAAAATTGCTTAGGGACTTTAAAAAAATAAGAAAAGGCAAAAACAAAAGAGAATATGGTAATGTTAAATTTATGTATTTCCCATTTGCTATTTAAAATATCTGTCAAAGCAACTTAAATATATTTTTATATAAAGGCAAGCTGACACATGAACTATTAAGAACCTCAAATGGTAATAGAATATCCTCAAAGTAGCGTATTACATGCAAAACACTATAAAGAAAATACAAAAGAACCAAAATTACTCTATATGATGTGAACCAACAGTCTTTTCCCCAGGTAATAATAATTTTCCTGGGAACTCCCCAATCTAAAAATCTGGATAGATTCCAGAAAAATATAAGGAACTGAAAACCATCACCTAATTCTTCTGTCAGTTTTGTGTATGTTTGCTTGTTTGTTTGGGAGTGGTGGGACAGTTATTTTTATTCCTAAAAAAATTAAAGGGATATTTCCAGAAGAGGAAAATCAAGGGAAGTATTCTTTAGTACTGTTTCTCAAAAATTTTACAAAGTTTGATACAGATATTCTTAAATTTGCCATGTTCAATTTACCCAGTGTGAGACCCAAATTTCTTTAGAGACAACAAACTATGAAGTACTTGTTTATTCCTATGAAGTACTTATTTATTCCTCCCCCAATTTATAAAACAAAATCTTATACCATACTGTACAAAATAATGTAAGTTTCATTAATTTTAATGAAATTAAACTGTCAATTTATTGCAAAATTATAAGCAGAAAATAAAATCAGACTCCAAAGTAATCAATTACACAAAGGCTTTGGCTATCATATAGGATGTTCTTTAGAGTTAGAACCTAAGACTTACAACAGAAACCATTCTAATAGGTCTAGTTTATGTTCAGACTGTATTCAGGAATTTTACCCTCCATTTAATAAATTCACAGTCCATTATTTAAAATCACACAAGCTGTCCCCATTCATTAGCACTGCCTCCAATTTAAATCCTACATGGTAGCAACTTACAAAAGTGCAAAGAATTTTGGGACTTAGAGTGAACTACCTTTCTGAATAACCTTGTCTCCAGAAAAAAAATTTAATTCCAATATAGATTCCCTTGCTATTCACATACTAATCGACCATCTATTTCTTGTCATCAATTTGAATGTGGCCCAAAGAGTACAAAATATTAGCCTAAGCCTTTGTTTCTCAAACTTTCTTTTTTCTTTTTTTTAAGATTTTATTTATTTATTCATAAGAGACACAGAGAGAGTGAGGCAGAGACACAGGCAGAGGGAGAAGCAAGCTCCACGCAGGAAGCCCAACATGGGACTCGATCCCAGGCCTCTAGGATCACACCCTGGGCTGAAGGCGGCACCAAACCACTGAGCCACCCGGGCTGCTGTTTCTCAAACTTTCTAAGAAATGTATAAACCACTTTAGAAAAGTTCTCTTCAACTTCAAATTAGTCCACAAATCCCAAATTGAGAACCAGACTTAAGAAATTGAAGTCCTATTCTATAACAAATGTCCTTAAACTGGGAATTATCACTGCAGAGTGTTATCTTTATAACTGGTACAATACTTTTTAAAAAACATCAACATAACCACACAAATTTTAATAGTTCTTATGGAACTCAATGACCATACCCTCAAAATGGACCGTAGGAGTTTGAGGAACCTAGGCTGAGAAACATTGCCTTATTCAAAATAGAAATAAGAGTCTGCTGTTCCCCTAATCATATGAAATAGACTATCTTCCCCACATACCCCCACCCTTTCCTTTTCTGCACCCCAATAGCTCTCTTATCCCACTCATCTCTTGTCTCTTCTCTTAAACTACCAGATCTTTGAAGTCAGGGTCTGCATGTGGTTCATCTCTGTATGGATCAGCACACCTTACAAGGCGACTCCAAAAGGCCCTGATTATTTGTTAGCTAAATTAATGGATGTGGAATATATTCCATTGGCTATTATTTGCTATCTCAGATTATTTAGGTCTTTGTTTGCAATCACTTAAATAATCAAAAGTTCACAGACTTTTCAATTCAATTCCTACAACCTGCTTATACAGTTAAAAAAAAAATAACAGAAGCAAGTCTAGCTTTTTTTCTTCCTTCTCTGTATGAAGAAACAATCACTGATATTTTAAGATACCAGAAAATCAGTAAAAGATACAAATATAAACATCACTATCATCAGTGCTCTTATAGAGCATTTTCCTAAAAAAGGCAAAAATTCCTTTCTAATCAAACTGATATGTTACAATGTATTAAAAATTCACTGATAAATGGTAGTAATTTTAAAACCTTAAATGTTTTTAAGTGGTCAATGGGTCTGACTGAACCAATAAAATCATAGTATATAAATGACTATTTTACGAATAAGGATCTATAGTACCTTTCATGCAAAATGAAATAAAACTCATCAAATACAGTAAGTTAAAATATAATAATGTTTACTCTTCCTTTCAAAAGCCACAAAGGTTTGGTCTATACTAAAAAGTCATAAAAAATAATCAATTCTAAGTTACTATATAGTGTAACTCAAATACGGATGGTTCCTTAGATGCTAATAAAAAGCACTATATGAGCTATTACTTTTAATCCTACCATAATTGTCATACCTTTTACAAAAGAAAGTAATTTGATTGTAGGAAATGTAAAAGCCTAAAAGGTTAAAGCTTTGGATATGAAATTTAGCTAGCAGACTCAAATACTAAATCTATATCCTAGTCCCTCTTCACTTCCAATTATCTTTTTGGGATTTAGATATTTGGGAGTTTTTTTGTGTGTTTTAATTTTATCAAAAATAAATAAAATAACATTCATATCTCTATGTTAGACAATATTAGAAACTTTCAACAAAGTGTTCTGTGGGATTTTTTTTGTTATATTTGTCAGACCTCACCTGTTTAAGTTCTTATGGGACAAAACATTTTTCACCCACATTACAATGTCCATTATTCCTAGAACGTTATTTATAAAGAAAGGGTATTCTCTAATAGGCTTCAGATGAAATACTATTACTTCAAATTCCCAAACTTCCACTGAACTGTTTTTAAAATAGCATAATTTAAAGGTGTTTGGGTAGCAATTATAAGGAATGGGGCTAAGTGTTATTAATGGTATGAGATTACTCACTAAATCGATACATTATAATATGTAACTATTACATTAAAAGATGATAAAGAAACAGAAGTCCTAAAGAATGGTCTTTAGAATAGCCTGTCCCTCACCTCACCTTGTACTTCTTACAGTTATTTAAATATTAAACTCTGGACCTATTTTATTAGATACTTAAAGTTAACTTTAAAAGAGATGTTGCAAATAATTGATGTTATTAGCTATGTTTTCTAAATATTTAAAATTTTAAATAGATCAATACAGGAACTCACTAACTTTAAATTATATGACCATCAGAGAACTTGATACTGAGTCAGATTTTCAACTTAACATACATTCTTTCAACTTCCTCTGAAGTCAAATACAAAATAATAAAAGAAATTAATTTTTATTTAAATCTGTGCTTTTCCATAATATAAGGCCATTATACTAAAGACTTCTCTCTTATTTTCCAAAGACCTTGAGGGAATGTTGAACAGCAAAAATTGCGTTTCTTTATCCAAAGAAATTAGTTTCATATTTGATGAACAACAAACCACCAGAGGAAGTTACTATTGATTTCCTGTTAATTAAGAATCTTCCAGTAACTTAATACAGTTACCACACATTTTTAGTTTTAAAAACAAGAGTAGGGAAAAGAAAGAGACTGAGCCTGATTGGTAGGCAATAATAATGCAGATATAATCTGGTAATAAGGTCATTTAGTCATACGGTCAGAAATAAGGTTTTTCATTTGGAGGATCTAAATCCTTTCCAAATCACATTTAAAGAGAAAAATAAGAAAAACAGCATACATACTGACTTAAATGTGTTTCTCAGAAAACTGGATACACACTAAAAATGGCTATCTAGTCACTATCTGAAACTGACTTAAGAAAAAAGAAACCCTTTATATCAGAATCTATATGCTTCATAATTATTTGGATCATAAAATCTTATATAATCAACCCCCATAATAAAGTATTCCAGGTACCAAAAAACTTTGGTAGTAAGCAAAGGACTTAGTACAAAGGTACAGTATCTTAGAGATTAGATAAATCAAGCTAAAAGAATATCTTAAAGTAGTAAGATATTTACACTTGTTTCACCTAGTATTTATTATAAGGCATATAACATGGCCGTTAAGGACTCACATTCAAAGATTTCCCCAGAAAGTGGTAGGTTTGGGCCACACATTCTGAGCTACATAAGAACACACACAAGATAAATGTTTAAGATATTTATTGCAGTATTTTTTATGTTGCCCTCTCCAAAAAATAGGAGAAAGGTCAAATAAATTATGATGCATTTATATAATACAATGTTATACAATCATTAAAACATTTTCTGAGAATACTGTAATGATAATACACTTAAGAGTCTTAAGAAAAGTACAGGACATAGAACTGTATGTATATGCAGTTGAAAATTCTATTTATACATATATAGATATTCCCATGAGGGAAAATTGGATATATACACAAAGATGTTACTAGTGGGTATATGTGATAGGATGGATTGTGGCTATCTTTATGTTCTTTATATTTTTCTGTACTTTTTAATATTTTTATTGTCCTATTTTCATAAAAAACAAAAATCACATTTTAACATACTTTAACAAAATGTAAATAAATTGGTATTTATAATTTTTAATGTGTAAAAAAACAACTCAATGTCAAGCCTCAATCTGCCTTTTTTATTTAAAAGTGAATATATGTGAAAATGTATATTGTACACTTCAGCTACAAGATCTAAGATCTATTGTCCCAGATATTTACCTACTAACAAAATAATTATCCTATTTTAATCATAGGGTTTTGTTACTTCTAATTGAAATCAGTATCTACAATCCAATTTATAAGAACAATTTTTATCCAAAATTGTACTGAAACATCTCAGTATTTTAAATGAGCAATGTTATTCAAGGAAACGCTTATTTTAATAAGTTTTTTCTAAGTCAAGGATCTAAAAAAAAACCTACCGATTTAGTAAGCAAGTAAAAGTTAGGCATGCTCCTCTTCTCTGAACACCTATAACTTTGTATTTTTATTTATTTCTAACAGCCATGAAGAATCAACTTTCAAGCTGCTTCCCTTTAAATTAAGGCTTATTTCACCTGACAAGTATCTTTATTCTAGTATTCTTATGTTCGGTTTTTACTAGCTCAATCTGTTTCTAATCTACAAATTGGAAGCGTTTTTTAATTTTGGAGTGTTTTGATGTGTATACCTCCCCCAAAATACTTAACATATTCACAGCAAACTGAGGATAATTTTAGAAACATGTTTAAGAATATAAAGCAGACTTCTAAAAATTATTAAAGTATTATTTAATAAAGTAGACTATTTTTAAGACTGAAGAAAAATACAACAGGAAAAGGAAAATTTTAAACAATTTACTCAACTCTACATTCTTCCATGCCAATTTTCAATGTGGTCCATTTTTCAATCAAGGTCTACATATCTGAAAAGTTGACTTATTAAAATTCTCAATGAATTTAAAAGCACTGCTATTAAACTTTTCTTTAGTCCATTCAGCCCCTTAACTAATCAAACAATGAAACAAATATTACAAGACGAAGGCTGACAAAAAATCATAATGAACCTCTCAGATGAGAAACTAATTGGTACTAAGTACACAATGGCTTACATTTAATCCTGTTAATAACCACACAAAAAAAGAAATAAAAGACTCACTTTTCAGTCATCTCTCTGGACCACTGGGCTAAAATAACAGCATGACTAAATCTGACATTGACCCCGTGGCCCTGCTAGGAGTTAAAAGAATTCCTTTGAGTCTTCTGAGGCCTGTTTTCAACTGCTCCAGAAGGGGTGGGCTAGTCATACACACTTGTTAGCCTTCTTTACAGTAACAGGTCAAATTAGAAATGGTCATACATAACTGTAACATACCCTAGCTCTGACTTTAAAGTCTGTACATTACAACAACAACAACACAAAAAGAACAATAAAACAGTAATAGCTGGCTGATAAAATGTCACATATGGATAAAATGTAACTGGAACAATAAGAATATATCCAAGCAGTAAAATTACTGGAGATACATCTTTAAAACAAATAATATTATGTCTAAATTAACAAGACTGAAATTGAGACAAAACACCAAGATGAATCACTGATAAAAAGGAAAAATACCTTATACAAATCTAACTAGATTTGTCACAAAATAATTTGCAGCAAGCCTACTGATTAAAACACATATAATTCCTTTCTGAAGTTTTACAGGCTTGGTGACATGAATCCAACAAACAACAAAAATGTCAAAATGGTATAAATATGTCTAAAAGCAGTTTACTTTTCCCTTTCATATTTTCAAAACACTTGGATTTCCAACAAAGTATTAGCATCTCATATACTGCTAACTAGTGATTTAAAATAATTATGGATATAGGTTTACGATACTTGACAAGATTTCTCTAGTTCTAATATTAGTACTTCTAACTTACTTTTTTCTTTACTAAAATTCCATGTCT
Source organism: Vulpes vulpes (assembly GCF_048418805.1). Lineage (NCBI taxonomy): Eukaryota > Metazoa > Chordata > Mammalia > Carnivora > Canidae > Vulpes > Vulpes vulpes. Next base: position 21,009,731 of record NC_132791.1, read on the forward strand.
TATTCTTATTTCACAGTCTAATCACTGAAAATCTGACAAATCAACCATTAGCATATTTTATATATTTATCTTAAGTTTTCACAATTTAAAAAAGGTAGAACTCCAGTTAATTTCATCATTATTTAAAATTAAAATGTCCACATTTTCTGTATGCTAAAAGCCAACAGATGTCCTAATAACACAAAGAAATAAAATTATACACACCAAAACATACTTTGTCTCTATGGCAAAATATCAAAATTAATTTCACATAATTCAATTTCTGTGCTGTTACAATTTTAGCTATCATATTAACAAAATCAAACAAGTACCATAGTCAAAGATCCATTAACTGAACACTATGACTTCAATAAACATTAGCAATTAGCCTCAAGGCATTGTTTTATTAATTCTGTAAAGGCTTAAATTAATTTAGGATAAAGATTAGAGTTGAAATTTTAATATCACAATCAAACTTTGTGAATATGTCAAAGCTTAAGTGAACTTTTAGAGAAAGAGAGTTCCACCCCTCTATGTTTTGAAAATTTGTAATTCCATATAAATCTCCACCTGTCAGGTGACAGCATTTTGGGAAAGTTTTCTTTCTCTCCAGTTCTTGTTCTGTTCTCATTCCCTGTTGTCTCTCTTTCAGAGTATATGATTTTTTCAGGAAATAACAACAATCAACTAGAACACTGAAACACAAAAAAAACCCTCAAACCTGCCTAGCAATCAGAGAACTACAAAATATTTCACAAACAACCCCTGTTTAAGGCTCTAATCAGAGTCTATTTTTCTAAACAGAAAACTAAAGCTAAAGTTTCCACACCATAAAATGTAATTTTGCCCTCACTGGCTTACCTTCACAACATTTTCTGGCCTAAAAAAGTATCAAGAATAAAAGTATTTCCATTATACTTGAATAGTTAATAGACATGTTTAGCCATTCTGTTTTAAAAGAATCTTCCACTCATTACCAAAAGAAAAACAGAGAGGGAGAACAACAAAAAAAATCCTACAAAACGAGAGTTTCAAATAAAGACTGGAAAAGGCATCAAGCAATGACCTTAAAAAAAAAAAAAAAAAAAAGTTGACTGACGATGGTCAGTGAAGTTTTTTAATAGCATGAAAGCACTTCAACCAGTTTGTTCTTCCCTTAATAAATTTCAGGTTTGGCTCTACAGGGCTCTCCTACTAATACTACAAACAATAAAATCTGTGCCGTGAGCTTTAAGAACTAATAACATTTTACACAAACATTTGCAAAACTACTAAAATGTGCTAACAGGAGGATTCCTTGTAATTTTCAAAGCTGCATACTTTCACAGTTGGGTCAATATCCATATCACAGATTATACCTTGATTCAATATGAATACTAAAATTATTCATATCTAAATATATTTTATAACAAATAATAAACCTGTTTTATAAGAAATAAATGTATTTTAGAGGTTATTTATGTTTCTCAATAATTACATATGAACATTAAGTATAAAACATCTTTCAAAATACTGATCGGATTTAGGGAGAATAATTCTACAAAGTTATGAGGCTTCTATTACTATAATGAAAGAGTAGAAATTCAAAAGATCAACTGCCACGTTAAAACATAGCTATTAGACTATTAGGATACATTTTCTTCATAGTTTGAAACTCCCACTAATTTTAAAAGAAATTGCTTCTTGAGAAGTCATTTGATAGAAATCAAAATGTGAAATACAACTAACTAGAAAACAATAGTTACATGAAACAAAAATACAATAATGTTATTTGTTTCTTGGTAATAACAAATCCTATAAATCAGTTTCATAATCTTGGAACACTAAAATCCACAAGAAAATACTATAATTAGCAAACACAGAAAGAAGGCTTGCCCTTATCCCAATTCCCAAAGTACTCAACAGACACCCAGAAACAGAATTTTAGATACCTCACTGCCATGGTATATAATCAATTAAACAAACAACAACAAAAAAAACCCTAAAATTATGCAGATCAAAATTAATTCTTTCATCCTATTTATCAACATTAGAAAGTTCTTTTAGCCTTCACAACTCTAATAATATAACACAACATCATTTTTCATGGTATATTAGGAACTTATGCAATTTTTAAAATACCAAAATGAACCTCTTTATTATCTTACAGTATTTAATGAATACAAAATTCAGTTAAATAATGCTACTGCATGATGCACCCTCACAAAACAAATGCAAAATAGAAGTAACTCTTACCACATTAATTTCCTATTTTAAAGTCTTCAGATATTAATAAAAAAATATTTTGGGGAGATGTTAGGACTAGAGACCTCTACTTTTCCCTTACAGCAGTAATAAAATACTCAATATTTAATTGCCACAGCACTTCTCCAAGGACTTAACATTCAGCAACATAAAGTTGTTTCATAAAACAAATTTCTTCACATAAGAAAAACAAGAATGTTTTGAAGGAATAAGCACTTCTAAGATCTGATCAAGTTAAACATGTAGGTTCCCAAGCAATGTATATTAATTGTCCATCTGCTTATATACATACCATGGACAACAAAAATTGAATGTAAAAGAAATCACATACCAGATAATAACGGATTTCCTATGACTATCTTGAATACACAGTAATATTTAAATTAAAATTTTGTAACAGCTACCTACAGCTAATTAGTATTTCTATTTACTTAGTTCAACTATAACATTTTTATTCCAACAGTGGAGCAACTGTAAATAGAAAATTTGGGGATTAATAATTTTCTGTCAATTTCATGCATAAAGCTAACGTATCTTTTGAGCTTCTCAATGGCTCAAAAATTAAATTGCTACTGTTATTAAGAAAACAAAACCAAGGACAAAATTAGTTTTTCCCTGCTAGTCCCCATGGATCTAAGTCCACACAATAATTCTTCCCAATCTGCAAAACAAAACAAAACACAAATAGATGGGCTAAGGAAGAAAGATCAAAACAAAGAAACAAGTTTAAAAAAAACAACAACAAAAAACCCTCTTTCCCTTTAGCAATCAACAAAATAACAAAAAAGAAAAAGTGGAAAAGTCACCCAGAATATATGACCATGTAAGCATGGGCACTCTTGCAGAAAACCAAGTCTGCAACCCAAAGCCATGGGAAATTTAAATTAGAGCAAAAGGCCACAATAGGCAGGAAAATCTGAAAGATAAAAAGGGACCTGCTGAGGTTGCAGGTATGCTACTAAAGATCTTTCAAGATTTCCAAACAAACTTTATTAGTCTTACTCATTTTAAAAAATAATAAATAACTGTATCACATTACAGTTTTCCCCCACTTAAATCAAAACATACATATGTATGTGATATATCTAAAGAAAGAGAAAGAATTTTCATTGCTTTATACGGAGAATCAGCAAATCAAATTTGCTTCACAACTCTCTTTCTATATTTAAATAATGTTAAAGCAATTTAAAAATTTAAAAAAAGGAAGAAAAGTCAGAGATAAGACCCTTTACTGCTGATGGTAACCTAAGTGGTAGCACAATCACACAGCTGAACACAACTTTTCTTTGCCCTGCCAAAAACTATATGTCAAAGTTAGTTTAACTAAGACAGCTTGAAAATTAGATGATCTGCGATACAACCATCATGTTTCATCAGTTAAATCCAACAGTTAAAAAAAAAAAAAAAAGTCCCAAACAACAACATCTCAAACAGAAGAATTAAGGGACTTTTACAACAACCAAGACAGTTAAGGTTTTAAAGAACTAATACAAGTATTCTACAACTTAGGACCTGATCGATTTTTACCAGTAACTCACCTATCCAGAAACATTTAGATTGAATACTATGAACTTTTTTAGGGAAATATTTCATAGACATTAAAGCCAATAATATTGGATTAAAATAACAATTTATAACAATATTTAAGTCACATTTATTCTCCCACAAAATTTATATTATTTTTAAAACAAACCAAAAGAGCTGGAGTAGACCTAGATTATGGAATAACCTTCATTAGGGCTATTAATATTAATTATACAGGAGTGAGTTAATTTTTCAAATACTTATTAGAACAATGAAATTTTACTGCCAATTAAAATCTTCCTTAAAAGTGGAAAGTAATGCTATTTCTAAGTTAAATTGACAAAAGTTCATTTTTGTTCAAATCAGACTATTTAACACTAATTAGTGACTAATACAATATAAGGAGTAACTTACAGGATTGCTGTGGTTTCACATTTTTTTCTTTAAAACCTTCATTCAGTTAAATTTATACGCCATTTTCTTCCATGTCCTGAATTCCTCTCACCTGACTTTTCTAAGCATGATTTTTCAATTACTTTAACAATCTTATTTATCAGCCATAACCAGTCTATTTCCTACATCTTTAGAATTCCTCATTAGCTACAAATGTAGAAAGAGTACTGAAAAGTTTTCTAGAAATTTGGGCTTTTCCTCCCTAGAGCAGATAATTCTGTTACAGGCACACTGAGTTACAAAGCAAAATCAAATGTGACCTACGTACTTCAAGGGAATTGCCAATAAAAACACTTTTTCTCAATAAATAGCTCTAAACAGACATTCTTTAATCTTGAGGTAATTACAAGTTAACTACATATTTAGGCAAAAGGTGTGGGGGGGGTATCATTTTCTCATTATAGAATTATGCTGTCTTCCTTTAAAATGTATTTGCAAAAGACGCTCCAAATCTATAGTTAACTAATTTTCAAAACTATGTCAAAAGCTGAAATTCTAAGGTAAAAATGTCATAAAAAAATTACACATTTAGCAGACAAGATCCACTTTTAAATAATCTATTATTATGCTGCCTTTATATCTGAATCCAAATCTGTATTACAAAAATATTTTATCCCCAGAATTACATCTCTATCCAGAGTTAATACTATCAGATCAAGAGTCAAACACTAAAAAAAAAAAAAAAAAGTCAAACACTAAAAACAAGTCAAATCTATTCCATTACATATTCGTAAGTACATTTGTATAATTTAAAAAGAAAATGTATCCTTACACATGGTGGATGCCCAATAAAAGTATTTATTTCTTTATTATCAGAAGAATCAACAACAATCTGGCAAGTAACTCAAAATGCCAAAAACTTGACCAGGACAATCATTTATATAACAAAGATAAACAATGAATGAGAAAGTAAAAATTTTTGGCTGAGAAAATTCCATTAAGTCAATACTTTTACTTCATAAAGTGTTAACAACCAAGAGCACATTATCAAGAGACTAGTAAATTATTTTGAAATTAAATATAAATTTAGCAGAGTCTTAAAAACAGGATCTCCTACTTAGAGACATGAATGGTCTTTATTCTTACAAGAGAAAAAAGAGTAAATGCTCTCCATTCTGTACTTCTTTTGAAAAATGTTTTACACTCTAATCATACGTAGTTAACATCAAATTTACTTTCTGACCATAAAAATACACTGTCTATAAATTACTCACTTCTTACACCAGTGATCACTATATGCAATAGATTATTTTTACAGCAAACAGCTATACGAAAATTACATTTCAACACTCTTTACCCAGACATCAGGATTCAAGTTCCTATGACCTGTAGATAAGAATGAAAATGTTGCCTGCCCATCTAATTTTATGATTCTCCATCCCCTCCAAAAATGTAAAACTGTAGCTGATAAATAATACTTGAATGGCAACTAAACCAAGTCATTAGTTCAATAAATATACATTATGTTATTTTCATATTAAGCAGTTTCCAATAAATTTAATATCTTACATGAAAATCAAATCGGTTTCTAAAAGAAATGTCAAAAAAAGGGGCAAAATTTAATTCCCTTCCTAAGTACTTATCACTATTGTAAAGAAAAGCTACTGTAAATGAGTTTAGACTAAAAGTCATAAACTGACTTTGGAAGAATGCATACCTAAATTGCTGATCAAAAGCAAAATCACAGAAATTAGCAACATACAATATCAACATTCCAAAATGTTATTAAAATCCAACCCAAAGCTGCCTTAGCATTTCTGGAATTTCTAATGAGATTTTCAGTCTGCTGAACAATGGCCATAAAAGGCTTTCAAACTTCACTCCATTCACAAGTAAAGTTGAAATTGAACATTTTTATTTCTTCTCTCCCTATGACAACTTCACCATGGAACAGTGAATAACACAGCTCAAGTCATTATGCTAATTAGAAATTAAATAAAAAGATGCCCTTACAATAGTTAAGTGTAAGGTGACATGCTACAACTAGAGACACAGTTCAAAAGCAGCTTTACGAATTGTGTAGTACAGGCTTACAAATGCTGAAAACATCAGGGAGGGAGCTCCTTGATGTTCTCGGTGACTGGAACTCTTAAGCATGTGGCCATTTTTCAATTATAAGGCAGAAATTAAACTATACATCAATGAGAAATATGTCAAATGGCAACCCACCCTTATGACCTAAAAGGCCGTAAGAGCTTCAAGAAACTGTATTTATTGAAATTAAGCAGACTTGTTATCTGATGAATGCAGAAAGGGGGTGGGGGTGTGGGGAACACTACCTTAAAAGATCTAAAGAGAACTAAAAGCAAAGTTTAATTTATTAATGTTCCCAAACTAACCCAATGTGTTAAAAGACAGTAAAGAACACAATCTATGAGGAGCCCAAGTTTTATTTTAAGGTGTGCTCTACTTTGAACAGTCCTTCATAAAATATATTTTTAAAATAGCTGGTCAAGTCCTTTGACTAACCTTATAGCACCTGACCCACTTGAGGGATTTTTTCTACCTGCCATAAAATATCCAATTTTTTTTTTAAAGGAAAAGGAGGAAATACACAAGTAAAAATCAGGTAGAAAACACTGGAACAAAATAACAACCAAAAAAAAAAAAAAAATCTTCCAACAGCATTCTGAACACATATAAAAAACATATACGAAACCTAAATACCCTTTCTCATTTAGGCTGAGGCAGTTCCTAAAAAGACATGCTATTAAAATATTTAGTCATACCAAGACACATATTAAACCATTACTTTAGCATTAACGGTACCATACAGTCTTAAGTTCTATTAGGGTTTTCAGCTTCTATTCTTCCTCCTTGCACTTACCCTGAACTAAAAATTATATGCATTCTTCAGGACTCAGTTCAAAAGGCTACTTTCCAATTCAGTCTTGTACTTTGCCTATCTAAATTTTTTTTAAGTCTATTACATTCACCTGGAAATGATTTTGTAATGTGCTGGAGCATCGCTTGGATTTGTAGAAATGTATTTAACTCTGGCGTTACAGTGAACTTTCCATACAGTCAGGCATTTTATGGCTTCTAGAGGCAGGGACTACATAGCCCAACACCTAATGGTATAGTAACTTGTACATTGTACATATCCAATAAGTAATCATTGGACATATTTTAATAATTTAGATTTAGTTTAACTAAAAATGTCACCAAATCTAATACAATTTATTTAAGGAAAGTGCCATACTAGAGACATGTTCAAAAGCAACTCTCACAAAAAAAGCTGAGAACCTGCAATTGAAAATACCAAGTGGAAACTATATGCCCATACTTGCTACAGTCATCTTGCAGTTAGAGTTTAGTCAAAACATTTTCCTACTACATTAATTTAGTCTAACCACTGTCCACTTTATAAGTTTAATAAAATGAAATTATTTTACCAGTAATGAGATTAAGTTACCCAAAGTCACAGCTAGGCAACTGAGGAGCTGTAACAGACATAATAACTACCACTAATTGAGAGCCTGTAGGTTACCTCATTCAGAACTCAACTTTAAACTGAGACCCAAGGGATGAGTAGTTATCCACCAGGCAAGGTAGAAAGTGATCCAGGTAGAAAAAAGCACCATTTGTAAAGACCCAGATGGAGTAAAATATGACCTATTTGAAAAACTGAAATTCAAATAGGTAACCCACTCTACTCAAATTTTAATTAGTTATCAAGTCTTGGTTGAGTGCTTAATAAATGCCAAGGATTCAGCAATTACCTGTAGATGAGTTCTTCATCCTCGGAAATTGTATCCAAAACTTTTATGTGCATATTTTGGGGGTGTAAAGGGACTTGATACATAAACAACTACAACACTGAGGCAGCTGGCTGACTCAGCCAGTAGAGCATGCAACTGTTGATCTTGGGGTCATGAATTCGAACTCCACATGGGAGACAGAGTTTACTATATATATAGAAATATATATATATGTATAGTAAACCATATATATATATATATATATACACAAAGTATATAGTATATATTCACATATATGTGAAATATATATACATACACACATATATTATATATATACATACACACACACACTTACTGCACTAAGTCACTGAAAGTCATTATTTTACTTCAATTTCAAAAGCCATGATTTTACTTCAATCAAGTCATAATTCACTTCATGTAGTAGTTCTATGTAAAGAGCATTATGCTATATGCAAAAGTAGGACTTCAATTGAATTCACCTAAGATTAACTAGATTATCCACTATGTGCCAAATGCTGATAAACTAAAGAAACAATGTGTCAAACTGTACATACTGAATGAGCTGTATGTTAATGTAAAATTCTATACCATAACAGTTACATACTAAGAACTAATACAGCTTCAACTCTTAAACATGCTATATTCTTCATTCTTCACAAGTTATTTCCTTTTAATATCTGAATCTAATTTTTTGCTAAATCTGAATCTTTTAAAATTACTAAATGAGAAACAAACATTAAGGCCAGTACTAAGTATAAAGCATGCTTGTCGGGCGGCCCAGGGGGCTCAGCGGTTTAGCACCCAGGGTGTGATCCTGGAGTTCCAGGATCGAGTCCCAAGTCAGGTTCCCTGCATGGAGCCTGCTTTCCCTCTGTTTGTGTCTCTGCCTCTCTGTGTCTCTCATGAATAAATAAATAAAATCTAAAAAAAAAAAAAACATGCTTCTGAAAGTGCAGTTAGACTATTACACACGTGTTTAAAAAAATTTTTTTTTAAGATTCTATTTATTTATTCATGAGAGACACAGAGGGAGAGAGAAGCAGGTTCCATGCAGGGAGCCCGACACGGAACTCAATCCCAGGTCCCCAGGATTACACCCTGGGCTGAAGGTGGCACTAAACCACTGAGCCACCCAGGCTGTCCTAAAATACATTTTAAGACTATAAAAGTATCCTATTCATCAAGTATTTTAAATTACTATTCATTCACTTCTAAAATGTATTTGTTACATGCCTAATGTATCCAGCTCAGAGTAGTGCAGACAACCCAAAAATAGTCCACAGTCCTAAAATGAGGACTATCTTTACATACTACTATGGACTGATCTTCAGGTTATACTGTTAACAGGAAAAAAACAAAAAACAGTAGAGCAAAGTGTGGATAGTATACTACTGTCTAAGAAGGAGGAGAAAGAATACAAAGATATATACGTATTTGCTTACATTTTTTTAATATAAAAACAAACCATCAATTTTCTCTGGACAATTATCTGTAAGGGGAATGGCAAGAATAGGGTGAAGACTAGACAGAAAGTAGACTTCTCTGAATATATTTTACCTTGTCTTGTTGACTTAAATTTGGAAACTTATAAACATTTTACATAATTACAAAACAAATTAAATTTTTAAAAGGCAATACTGAAAAATAAGCATATCCAAAGCAAAATGAAACCAGTAACCCATTCATGTATCTAGTTTATAGCATAATCACAGGGAAAGAAACCTGAATTTAATCAAGCTTCCAGCTTTCACTACCAAGTCACATGAAACACAGAGAACAGAGGATTATGTTAAACAATACCACAAAATTCAGACTATATTAACAACCAATCCAGTTAATACAACACATAAATTACAAGGAAGAAAAAAAAGAATAAAGAAATAAAGATGAATCTATAGATAAAAGGACACCTAGGTTATCAATCAATTATAATAAATGGATCTGATTCAAATAAGCTGTAAGAAAAAAAAAAAAAATGAAGAGCCAGGATAGTAAATCTGAATGCTGACTGGGTTGTTTATTGTTTTTTAATGTAAGTTCCACACCCAGCATGGAGCCCAATGTGGACCTTGAACTCACAACCCTGAGATCAAGACCTGAGGTAAGATCAAGAGTCAGATACTTAACTTACTGCCACCCAGGCACTCCTGACAGGGTATTTAATAATAAAAAAATTATTGGTAATTTGTTTAGTATGATAAGGATATGATTATGTTTTTTAAGAACTTTTACCTTTTTTAAAAAATCTTTTATTTATTTATTCATGAAAAACACAGAGAGAGATGGAGAGACACAGGCAGAGGAACACAAAGAGCCCAATGTGGGACTTGATCCAGGTACTCCACGATCACACCCTGAGCTGAAGGCAGACCCTCAATTGCTGAGCCACCCAGGCATCCCAACTTTTACCTTTCGTAAATACACACTAAAATATATATATGTGAATGAATGAATGAAATGATATGTCTGTGATGTGCTTCAAAATAATACAGGGCATGCAGCCAAAATTGAGAAAAGACTAGTCATAAACTGGTTTATAAGACACTAACTCCATTATAACATTCTATTTTTATATACTTTTTTAAGATTTTATTTATTTATTTGAGAGAGAGAGTACGAGCAGGGGGGAGCAGCAGGCAGAGGGAGAGCGAGAAGCAGGCTCCCAGCACCTGGGATCATGACCTGAGCCAGAGGACGCTTAACCAGCTGAACCACCCAGGTGCCCCAATACTTTAAATTCTCCATAATAAAAAATTAACAAAAAGTTAATAATTACTCCTAGGGCTACTAATACTCCTTCCCTATGCAGGAAAATAAGTGGCTGATTATTCCTCTATCATTCCTAAAATACTTATTGTCTCTTCCCATCAGTTGGCAATCTTGTATAATAATCCTTCCCCAACCTGAGATCCTCCTTACAAATTAAGAAACACGCTGATTTCCTTTGGTGCATCTTTTTCTTCAACCAGGAGATCTACCTTCCTAATACATGAGAATTGCAAGTCACTTGAACTGGAGATAAAAAAGGAAAGTAAAGGGTGAGAATTTCAAAAAGGAAAACAAATCATTGTTTTATAAAGAAGGCACTGTTATATAAAGAAGCCTTAGGAAAGAGTAAAAGAAAGTGAAGGAAAAGAAGTCTAGATTTCAGAAATAAATTCCTATATCCCTCAGTAGAGAGAGCAGAAAGCCAGATACAACAGGCACAGAGGCCTATGTTTTGGCATGAATTTATTACAAGCAAAATCCTCTTCATAACACTACATGAACTGAAGAAGGCTAGGCTGAGCAAGTTATGTAAGTATTACAGCTCCAAGGCCACAGTAGAACCTCAAGAAGCTAATCAAGAACTTCAAGTCCGGGGCGCCTGGCTGGCTCAGTCAATAAAGAATGTGACTCTTGATTTTGGAGTTGTGAGTCTGAGCCCCACACTGGTTGTAGAGATTACTTTAAAATAAAACCTTTTAAAAGGGGGCGGGGGGTGCACCTGGGAGGTTTAGTCATTCAGACGTCTGCTTTTGGGTCAGGTCATGATCTCAGGGTTCTGGGATCAATTAATATAGAAAACTAATATATATCAAGGAATTACTCGAAATATGATAGGGAGACTTCTGGGTATGGAAAAGACCTGCCCTCAAGGAGTCTGTAATCTCTTCTATCATACCAATATTTTAAGTATGCCATAGTTTAGACATTTGGGGAAGAGGAGCAGTATACCAAATAGCTACTGCTACTGTTTTAACAACCATCATTTCAAAAGTATATCAGAATTTCTACAAATTTCCACCAAGATGAAAAAATCTTCTCTGTAATGACTACTATATAAAACTGAACTCAGATCTATTTATGAAAAGGATAATAATGGTTAGAGAGTAATAGTACACACAGATAAACATCAGTACAGAATATACTGCTTATTAACTGAAAAGAAATAGGATTATGACATTAGCAGATCAAGGAAATAAAACAGGAGATATATATTTGAATATCTGTCAGAACTTATAAGAGTCAAGCCAAGTTAATACACAAAATTACACACTTTCTTTAAATTTGGCTGGAACAGGGATCCCTGGGTGGCTCAGCGGTTTAGCGCCTGCCTTTGGCCCAGGGTGCGATCCTGGAGTCCCGAGATCAAGTCTCGCATCGGGCTCCCAGCATGGAGCCTGCTTCTTCCTCTGCCTGTGTCTCTCCCTCTCTCTCTATGTCTATCATGCATAAATAAAAAAATATCTTAAAATAGAAAGAAAAAGAAAGGAAGAAAGGAAGGAAGGAAGGAAGGAAGGAAGGAAGGAAGGGAGGGAAAGAAAGAAAAGAAAGAAAGGCTGGAACAAAAAAACAAATCCTAGGAGCAAAGGGATAAATTTCAATATGGGTAAGAGGAATATACACTGAATGTAAGGAGTCAAGAATTACTTGGAATTACTTAGGTCTTGCATCTAATTACTAACGTTACTAATGTTACTAATGTTGCAGAAAAGGTGTTACAAATGTATACACGCATACACACTAAACTTTAAGAGAATACATACCTATAAGAATCAGTTTCTTTAAAAACTCTAAGTGGAAGAAAAGATACAAGGATAATCTGATGCAAAAAACAGCCATACTAGAGGCATCTGGGTGGCTCAGTCCGCTGAGTTTCCAACTCTTGATTTTGGCTCTGGTCGTGATTTCAGGGTCATGGGGTTGAGCCCTGAGTCCAGCTCTGCACTGGGCATGGAGCCTGCTTGAGATTCTCTCTCTCCCTCTCCTTCTGCCCCTCTCCACCTGCTCTCTCCCTCTCTCTCTAAAATAAAATAAAAGCTATACTAGAAATACATAAGCCAATATAAGCAACAAGTATAAAAAACGAAATACTAAGAGAAAAAACTATAATAATGAAGAGCATACTAGCTCCTCAAAATAGAAATATGCAACATCACAAGTCATTGTTAAAAACAACGCAGTTAAATGGACCCCTCATACATACATTACTGGTGAGAATGTATAATGGTGCAGCCATTGCAGAAAACAGTTTGGTGGCTCCTCAGAAAGTAAAACATAAAAATCCCAGCTATACTGGGGGCACCTGAGTGGCCTGGTCAGATGCGCAACAGACTCTTGGTTTTGGCTCAGGTCATGATCTTGGGATCATGGGATCGAGCCCCAAGACAGGCTTCAAACTCAGGGAGAGTCTGCCCCGCTCTCCCCCTCTCCCTCCCCACTTTGGTCCTTCCCCCTACTCACATTCTAAAATAAATAAATAAATCTTCAAAAAAAGAAAGAAATCCCAGCTATTTATTCTTAGGTATATATCCAAAATAATACCCAACATAGATATTCAAACAATACTTATACATGAATGTCACAGTAGCACTATTCATAATAGCCAAAAGGTTGAAATAACCCAAATGTCCATCTATAGATGATTGGATAAACAAAATGTGGTATAACATCCAATGGAATATTATTCAGCCTTGAAAAGGAATGAAGTACTGATACATGCTACAATACATATACACCTCTAAAACATTATGCTAAAAAAGAAGCCAGACACAAAGGTCACATATTACATGATTCTATTTACATGAAATATCCAGAATAGGTAAATGCAGAGATACAGAAAGCAGATTAGTACTTGCCAGGGTCTGAGAGAAGAAGGAATAAAGAGTTCTATGGGTGCAGGGTTTCCTCTGGATATACCAAAAATGTTTTAGAACTAGATAGATCTGACAGTTCCATAACACTGTAAATATACTAAATGCCACTAAATTGAGCACTTTAAAATGGTCAACTTTGTGTTGTATTAATTTCACCTCAATAAAAATAAACACAAATATCCCCTCTTCCAAAAGTACAGTTCAAGAACAAGCATGTTTATAGTCTTATAACACAAAAACACTACAACTGTTTGCCAGATTTCTTGATATACCTAATTACCAACCTTCTCTTCTTCACTCCAATAAAACATACCTGACTAAATCTATCATTCCCTTCCTTTTAGAATCCTCACTTTCATATGGCTCAGGTCCCCTTTACCTCATTTTCATGACCCCTCATTAATCTCTTTCATTTTGCCCTGAGAAACCCTCGTTCTACCGTGAACCACTTCGCAGTCAACCTGCTCCTCTTTCTGCAGAAAAATAATCTTTCATTTCAATGTATCAAACCCTTCAGTATATTAAATCTGAAATGACAATAAGATAACCAAATGGAAAAATCAGTGAGGTAGACAAGGGAAACCTGAGTTCAAGAAGAGTGACGACTCCTCATGAACACACTGGTGTCTGATGAAACTAGGTGTGATGTCAGGAGAAGGCAATTTAGAGAAAAACTGGGTGACATGCTTTTGATCTGCTGGACCTTCTCTAACCGTATGTATCACCCTGGATCATTTGGTTTCCATAATCTTCCTCCAGATTGCCAAGTATTACAGGGAAAAAGTTATGAAATCCTTCAAAGTAAATTCACTACAAGGTCACATTGTTTCAATTTTGACTGAATACTACTTCTAAGTAATCCTTTTATTTTCTTATTGATTTGCTGGCACAGTGATTTCCCAACTGTGAGCCTTAGACCCCTGGGGAACTGCAAGATTAGTGACCACAATGGGTGCCCAGAAGATGCATTATAAGACATATATATACACATATACGTATTATTATTTTTCAAATGTGCAGATGTTGTGGTTAATAAAATAACATCATGTGAAAGAATACTAAAATAGTAGCTAATATGCATTTCTCAATTAACAAATATTAGAAATATAACTACAGTCATGGGGGACCCACAAATTGCTGTGAAGTTAAAAAAGTTGTCATCTTCAAATTCCTGGGAACCACTAAGAGTATTCCCGTTAGCACTTAAGCACACTTTCCACACGCTAAGCTTCTAAGTATCCCCTGCACACTTCCACTCCTAATTCTGCTTTCATTTTCCCAAGAAAATCAAACACATCCTTATATATTCCCTCATCCTCAATCCATCTAAATTTATTCTTTCTTCTCTACCTTTATAAATATCTGAGAATTTAGAAGTTAATGGAGTGTCTCTTCCTAACTTTTAAGACAAATTCAGATATACACACCCAATCCCCTCTACTTGGCCCACTATCCCAATCATCAACCAGGTTTAATCTCTCCTTCTTCAAAAGTTTTCCCCTCTACCTAAAAACATTATCAGATCTACCTTATTCTACTAAAACTTTACTTGATTCCACTTTATGTTCTAGCTACTACTCCATTTCTTTCCTTCTTTTTGCTGTCAACTTCTCAGGACTAACCTATGAAAGACTGAGCCAGCCACTTGTTTCTGTTCAGATTTTGTTGAAATAGCCACCCCATTTCTTTAGATATTGTGGATGCTTTCAAAGTTAAGTAGTTAGGAAATCCTACGATCTGGAAACTTAAAGTTTGTATCCTAAAAAAAAATGTCTGTCAATCAATGGGGTTCCAAAGCATGACCTATATATTCAATGTCATCATTTCCTCTGAGAATAGGTAGGTACTACAAAAGGTTTTGGAGCACAGTAAAAGACCATGAGTAAAAGGGCATTTCAAGACTATTAGTTTAACAATAGTGTTGCAGGGAGATATAAAAGATCATTTAGAAAACTACTGCAAGAAACCAGGCATTAGGCATACAGGGAGAGAAACAAAAGGGACTTTTTAAGAAATAAGCACCAAGACTATGTGACAAAGAAGACAAAGTTTGCACCAAAATTTCAGTCCTTGATGATGTGGTTCTAAGAATTTGCATTTCCTCCTATAGTTTACTGTAGACTTATAGCTCTTCAGACTTTCGTATCTTAGGGACTGTGGAGTTCCTAAAATTTCAATTTTAATTCCATATCCTCAGTTATCAGGCATTTCCCACATTTGCTACCAGGCTAACTCGTGGGTAAGCAAATCACTTAGGAAGAGGTGGTCCCAACAGACTTGGCCAAATGAAAGCACAGGACCAATGTCAGAGATGAATGGAGTACTCACCTGTGGTACCAAGCAGAGAGAGAGGGGACTAAGATTTCAGGTCCAGAACTGGCTCTAGCCAAACAGGAAGAAGCAGCTATGAATTTGTTTAGAGTAGAAGCAGAGTGTCTTTGATATTCTGACATACTCTTTCTGATGTTCAAACAGACCACCATTAGAGTAGCCACTGGTAAAAGTCTCATGAGAAACAAGCCAAAAAACAATACCGAAAGGTGAGGAATTAAATCGAGTAGACCCTATTGGTCTTTTCTCTAGGAAAAGCAGTCTTCCTTATTAAAGATGGTACAACTTTTCAAAATGGTCAATATGATACTAACCTTCATTTATAGAGTTTTCACATCCCACAAGATTGAGAAGGATATCATCATCTTTATCATCAACTTCACATCCCAGCAGCATCCAGTTTTCCACATTATCACTTTCTGAAATGGTGCTCTCTTCCTCTTCACTTGAACTGACCTCTATAATCATGACCTCTCGGATTGTACCTGGCGTCTCTTCAGGTTTAGGCTGCTCAATATTCCTCTTGCATTTCTTATCACTCAACTTATTAGAATGAAGAGATGCAGGAGGACTTTGGGTCTTTTCTTTTGTTTGGACTCTAAAATTCTTTCTTTTGCATCTGTAAATACTATCTTCATCAGACAAAGTGATGACCTCTGACCCATCTGACAGCTGGATGACCTCACTATCTGAAAGGATAATTAAGTTCTTCTGATTTGGTTTACTACTGGGTGATTCAGAATTTCCAGAGTTCTTCTCTTCATGTTCTTCCTCTCTAATGATATTTTCAAGATCTTGGGCATAATGAACTTGGCTGTAGAGCTGAAACTCCACCTCACTATCAACACTCAGTTCACTAGATGACTCTTCACGATAAAGGTCATCCTCATACGCTTCTATGGTCTCATAACCACCAAACATCATGGAAAGTCAGTAACCTTGATGCTGTAAAAGAGAAAATAATAAAAACATATTTTAACAGCTCAGATCATGCTTGTTTAATGCATAACAATATCACCTTAGAGCTAACTTCTGTGAAGACCATCACTGTTCTCAATGACATATTAAAATAACTTTTTCTCTTATAATACCTTTTTTCAAGGATTTATAAATCCTGTTATGACCTACTCTAATAATATCCACCTCTCCCAAATAAAAATTACTATCAACAAATTGAGTTATAGTTATTAATGGAAATATCTTATTTTGCAGGTATGCTAGAAAGGAAGAACAGGTTGATCCACTACCTCAGAGACCATTTTTTTCTTTAAAATGTTAAAAAATTACAAGAATAGTTTAAGTCATTCTTATTATTACATCCATTCTTCATCTCTTCCCTGGTTCTGGTTCTGCATTTCATCTTTTCAGGTATACAATCTCACATAGGAATATCACTTCAACTTTTTTTTTTTTTAAAGATTTAGTTATTTGAGAGTAAGTGGGAGCAACAGGGAGAGAGAATCTGAAGCAGACTCCCACTGAGCATGGAGCCAAATGTGGGGCTCAATCCCACGACCCTGAGATCATGAGCTGAGCCTAAATCAAGAGTTGGATGCGGGATGCCTGGGTGGCTCAGCAGTTGAGTGCCTGACTTCAGCCAAGGACGTGATCCTGGAATCCCAGGATCGAGTCCCACATCGGGCCCCGTGTGCGGAGCCTGCTTCTCTCTCTGCCTATGTCTCTGCCTCTCTCTCTCTCTCATGAGTAAATAAATAAAATCTTAAAAAAAAAAAAAAAAAAGAGTGGGATGTTTAACTGACTAAGCCACCCCAGGCACCACAATATTACTTCAACTTTGACTAAATTCACTACAGGAAACAATCATCATATTTACTGTTTCCGTGCAGATTTTTATTCTCAATTTAAAAATTAATCTCATGGCCTTTTTTATCCTTGACTAAAAGAACACATAAAATTATCTGATAAACCTTGGTTTACTTTTGTACTAGCAAAAAGATGTGTCTGAAAAACATACTAAGGACCTAAATAAAACTAAGGCAAAACTTCTAGCTATAGGAGCACTTTATTTTCCTATTGTGGGCATATTAAATCTTGCTCATCCTTCAACTCAGCTTAAACATCCCTTTTTCTGAGAAGCTTCCCTTGACCCACCATACTAAATTAAGTGTCCCTTTTATAGGCTTCCATAGTACTTTACATTTCAAAACACCACAGTTCTAATTACTAATTCAATGTAAATCTCTCACAAAAACATATCACAAACCCCAGGAAATCAGAAACTATATGCACTTTATTAAACAATAGATTCCCAAAGCCAAGCAGAGTAACTGGTATTTAGCAGGACTTCCATAAATGTCTGCTGAATTAATGAATAAATGAATAAATAAACAAACATTTATTTGCTCTCCAGTCTTAATAAATCTAGTATGTGTCTAAATATGGACCTTATGGTGGGATGAATTTCACAGTTGTCTCCAACTATTCCAACTACTCTCATATCATCAACCAAAATACTACAAAGACATTTCAATTTAGTACTGATCAAAATGAGAGCTCTGGAAAAATAATTGATGTTTGTTCAAAAATCAGGGACAATCTAAAGAACAATAACAATGACAATTTATTCTTTCCACTTCCTTTTTAGCTATAAAAATAGAACTTAGAAACACCAGCTGTTCTTAAGTTTACCAATTCTCTCCCCAAAATGTCAGAGTGTTCTGATGGTAGTTTTGGTAATACAACCAGCTGACTCCAAGATCCAAATAAACAAGAGCCAAAATTGCACTACCATTATGCTGGAGGGGTTTTTTTTTGTTAACAGAAATAAAGAAATAAACTTTCGTCATATACCTTAAACTTAGTCTTTTATATCAGGTATGCCTCAATAAAGCTGAGAGTAAAAATGCTAATTAAGTTCTGAGTTAACAATACTGTATTGTATACTTGAAATCTGCTAAGAAAGGTCTTAAAATGTTCTCACTGGGGGAAAAAAAGGATGAATATATGAGGTGATGGATGTGTTAACTAATCTAAATGTGGTAGTCATTTCATATATCAAATCATGATGTTGTACACCTTAAACTTACACAATGGTATTTGTCAATTATATCTCGATGGGGGGCGCGGGGAGAAACCAACTTTTAATGCCTTTTTCTTCTAAAAGCTACAATACACCTGTTCCCTTCTTGCAATGTCCTTTAAGTTGTTAGGCTGTTGTTGTCATACAAGTTAAATGTGGCTGTCTGAATGATAATGCTCATAGCATTTATCAGTTTATATTGAAATGTTAGCCTCAGAGGAATTCAAATAAAAGATGAATTCTTTCCTCTTTATTTAATAGGTAAATTAATTCTAAAAGAAGTCAAAGGAATTGTGCTTCCTTCAAAATCCTCACTGGATCCATACTGATAAAACATAAATAACATAATTCCAGTGCAGCACAGAAAAAAATTAAAAGAGCTAAATTACAGAGTTACATATTTGTACTACTCTTGGAGCCATCCCAAAGGAAAGGGATTAAGAGCCATGGCACACCTGTGAATGTATGCCAAAAATAAACTAAGAAATATAATAAAAACTGACTTTCTTGGGCCTAGGGGTTTATCTCTTTCCTTGAAATGTAGAAAAATGAATTTAACAATTTAGCCCCTATGGCCTTTAAGAGGATTTTGTACTTCTGTACTTGAAAATTCTGCTCAGCATAACTTGCTCTTTTCTTTACGTAGCTTATGTATGCCAGGGTTAAGGTTTGCCTGAGGCCATTTTGATTTTATGTTTATGTTACTACTTTAATAACATTCAAATGCATTTAATTTTTTTGAGAGTATACTCGCAGGACAAATATGAAGTTAATATATATGTCTTGAACTAGAAGACTTTCTCAGCTTTTTAATCATTATACACAATTCTCAAGCATATTTAACTAGATGAGGTCCCCGTGAGAGCCACAAAATTTTAAGTCTCACATAGACCTTTCTGATTATCTCACAAACTCCTCAATTTTCACATAAGGAAATTAAGGATCCAAAGAGATAAGGAAGCCTATCCAAGGTTATGCAGCTGATTAAGAACACAGGACAGATTCACATTACCCTGGTTCTCAGCCAAGTATTCACTAAGATTTTTTTTTAATTTGAAAATATTTTGAAAAAAAACAAACAAACCTTCCTTCAAAGCTATATTTGCATTGGTTCTAACACCTTTACTTCAAAAACTTCTATTTCACTTCCTAGTGGAATATAGAAACTATGAAAGAGGCATTTTAATTGAAAGGAAAAGCATACATCTGAATTTGTCAGTTTCCTATCAAGAACCTTATCAGGTTGGTACTCAGAATATAGCAATCCCATGATTTAAAAAAAAAAAAAAAAGATGGTTCCTATATAAGAACCTACAATACCAGATTGAGAATGAAATTTATCTATAAAATTAAAATGGCCTAACAAATACTAAACTGCAAAGCCTCTCACCATTCATAAGTGGGAGTAGCTTTTTCTCCTTCACTTAAAAATTTTAAACTATACAACTTCTGGCTTATTTAAGCTTTCCCATTTTACTATACTATTTTTAAAGCCAATACTTATGCTCTAATAGTCTACCAACTGGTCATTCCAGACCTGTTGCTTATGCTTCCTTTCAAAGAACTTTCAGCCTCAATGTTTCTTCTTGAGGACACAGGTATGTATCTCAACATTTACATCAAATGTATAGCTTAATTTTAAGTCCAATGCTCACTGGAAACTGATTAATAAGACAGCTGATTTTCAACTTTAAATTTTGGCATACTTAGTGAGCTCTCCTAACAGTGACACATTTGAAACACCACTGAGTCTAGTAATAAAATCTCTGTCCATTCTGGGGCAGCCCGGGTGGCTCAGTGGTTTAGCGCCGCCTTCAGCCCAGGGCGTGATCCTGGGAACCCGGGATCGAGTCCCACGTCGGGCTCCCTGCATGGAGCCTGCTTCTCCCTCTGCTTGTGTCTCTGCCTCTCCTCTCTCTGTGTGTCTCTCGTGAATAAATAAGTAAAATCTTTAAAATAAAACAAAATCTTTGTCAGATCTTCACTATGAAGCAAATCTGACTGTGGCGGAGAATCCTAACGTGTGAGAAACACCACTCAAAAAAAGAAAAAAGGAAGCCAGAATACAAGATATTGGTGGGAGAAAATTATGCTAAATTTATTCAGACAAGTCCAGCTATTCTTGGTATACACAATCTTTGATGACAACGAATCCTATTTTAAAACACTTCCTTCACCTTCCTTAGCCCCTTCTTCCTTTTCCTACAGGGCACCTTAGCCTTGTGGCCACTTTATCCTCTTCACTTCACCCCTTCCAGAGTTTGCTCCCTCCTCTGATTATGGAAAACAGCAATCCTGAACTGTCTCCAAAGCGGAACGCTGTCTGGAATAGACACACAGCCCACTTGGAAGTCGCTGCATCGGACGGCCAAACTGTTCAAAAACACAAAGTCAAGAGCTTTGCATGGGACCTGAATCCCTCAACTGCACGCTGTCGTTGGGAAACGGGCTCTGAGAAGCTTAATTTATCCATTGAGCCCTAAGATCTCCTGTGATCTGAAACAGAGGTAGACTCAGCCTCTGAGTCTAACAGGAGATTTCTAGAGTCCCCAGCGAGCCGGTGGAGCGGCGACTAGAGCAGAGGCCTGCGGATCCCCGGCCGGCGCTCCCACAGCACCTGCAGCTCTTCAGGTTGGAAGTTAACGGCGGGCTCACAGGAAGTGAGGGATAAAGCAAATCTTAGCGAACACAGTCCGAGTCTCCCTGTTTTACATGGGGGAAGGGGCACAGCTCCCTAAATTTGTCTGGCCCCACAGCTGTGGCTGCTGCTTCTGACAGCAGAGGCAGGAGTTGGGACCGTCTGGTCCTCACAGGCCGGGCTCCCTCAGAGCGGCAGGACCTCCGCGTTTAACGGGATGACCGGCTGCCCCCCCCCAAAAAAAATAAAGGGGGGGGGGGACTAGGGGAGGGGAGGTTTAACAGGCAGAAACGCCCCCCCCCCCCCCCACTGAGGCGAGGGGCGTTCAGAGCTTTCGGACGCGCGACCTCGCCCTTGGCGGGGTGAGGAGAAGCGAACACCCCAGCCGGCCAGCCGAGCCGCGTGAGGTAGAATACGACTGAGGGGCCACAGCTGCACCCTGCCCGGAGTTGGGGGCAGAGCCGGGACGCGGAGGCCGGCCAGTGCACACGCGCTAGTTCCACACCCCAGCGGGAGCGACGGAGGGCGGGCAGGGGTCCCCCGGCCGCGGGCGGCTGGGGGTCCGTCACACACATACTCACTGCCGCGGCTGCGACCAGGAAGCACCAACCAGGAACCAAAACGCGTAGAGGGACGGGGAGGGGCGAGGACAAATGAGGTAAGGAAACCTCGTCCGCGCGGACCCGGGAGGAGGGAAGGCACTTCCGGGGAAAACACAGCTCCCGGGAGTCTTCTTCCGTCCCCGCCCACCCCGCGGGCCCTCTGTGCGCGTGCGTAATAACTGTTAACCCTTTCTCTTCCTCGCTGACTATCTCCTGGTTTGCCTTCTTTGCTTTGCTCCTTCGCCCTCATGACTTCTTTCAAAGATACGTAGGCTGCAGCTCTAATGGGGAACACTTGGTTTGGATCACTTGCACGCAGGAGATGCTAGTAAGTAGGCAAAACCAAGGGAGAGCTTGCACCCTTTCTGTGCCCACGAGGAAAACTACAATTCCCATGATGCCCCTGGGCGGGTTTCCGGATGGGCTCCGCCTCCTCCTCTCGACCTCTGGAGCACCCTTTTTGTGCCACGTGGCGTGGGAGGCGACCTGAGACTAAAGTAGGATGGAAGTGCTCGCTCAGGAGGGACCTTGCCCAGCTCACTGGGGCACCCCAGCGAGTGAGAAACCTCTCTGAGCCTGGCATCTAGCGTTAGGTGACCTTAGGCAGGTCCCTTCCACTTCTGGTTTGAAGTTGAATTTAGTTAGGACCGGGGCGATAATGGCTGTCTTTTCCTAGAATTCGAGGCAACAGATTTAACTCTTTGTGAACTTTGAAGAGCTGCTCTTTTTTTGTTTGTTGTTTTGGGGCTTTTTGTTTGTTTGTTTGTTTTTTAAGTAAGCTCTACTCTCAACCTGGGTCTTGAGCTCACGGGGAGATGAGTCACTTGCTTACCCGCCAGGCACCCATGAAGAGCTGCCCTCTTGCAAAAGATTGAAGTTAACACTTGTCCTTTGGAAGCCTCCAGAGCAACAAGATTGTGTTGGAAGCCTCTGGCTTTTCTGTTCTTCTCACACCTTAATACTTAGTAATCCATCCGTACAACTTTACATAAGGACAAAGCACTTTGTCAGTTCATTGATCCTTGGCAACAATCCTGAAAGATAAGCTTGACTTTGGTTCTTTTTTTTTTTTTCTTAAAGATTTTATTTATTTATTCATGAGACGCAGAGAGAGGTGGAGACATAAGCCGAGGGAGAAGCAGGCTCCGTGTGGGGAGCCGGATGCGGGACTCCATCCCAGGACCCCTGGGATCACGACCTGAGCCGAAGGCAGATGCTCAGCCACTGAGCCACCCAGGCTCCCCGACTTTGGCTCTTCTTGCCAACATTTTTTGAGCATCTGTTAAGTGGCAGTGTTAGCAACTGGATATAGTGGTGAATTTTTTTAAAGTCTCTGCCCTCCCTGAGTCTAGCTAGAAAAACAAAATACCATTTGGATATAGTCTAGAGGTATAGTCAGGGAAATAATTAGAAATTTTAATTAATAATGTGTTAAGTATTACAGGTTACAATGAAAGGGTAAAATTGGAGGAACCCTTTTGCAGAAGAGAAAACAGGGTCACAGAGGGGTGCCTGGCGGGAACAGTCAATTTAGCTTCTGACTCTTGGTTTCTGCTCAGGTGGTGCTCTCAGAAGATTGTGAGTGGGACGAAACCTGTTTGGGGCTCAGCTCAGCAGGAGTCTACTTGAGAGTCTCCCTTCCCTCTGCCCCAACCCTCTGGTCCCACTCTTTGCTCTGTAGGAAGCCTGCTTCTCCCCCTGCTTGTGCTCTGTGTCAAATAAATAAATCTTAAAAAAGAAAGGGGTTTAGCATTGAAAATATATGAAGAACTTATAAAACTCAACATCCAAGGGATCCCTGGGTGGCTCAGCGGTTTTGCGCCTGCCTTCCACCCTGGGCATGATCCTGGAGTCCCAGGATCGAGTCCCACATCAGGCTCCCTGCATGGAGCCTGCTTCTCCCTCTGCCTGTGTCTCTGCCTCTGTGTGTGTGTGTGTGTCTCTCATGGATAAATAAAGTCTTTTAAAAAATAAAAATAAATAAGAATAGAAGTCAACATCCAAAAAAACAAATAATCCAATTTAAAAAATGAGCAGAGGGTGCCTGGCTGGCTCAATAGAACATGTGACTCTTGATCTCAGAGTTAAGAGTTCAAGCCTCACATTGGATGTAGAGATTACTTTAAAAAATAAAATCTTTAAAAAGAAATGCGTTAAGCTTTTATCAAGTGCAAGGCTTACTCTATAAAAGCATTATAAATAAACCTTTTAAATTTAACAATCTGGGACGCCTGGGTGGCTCAGCAATTAGGTGTCCACCTTTGGCTCAGGGCATGATCCCAGGGTCTAAGGTGGAGTCCCACATCGGGCTTCCTGCGAGGAGCCTGCTTCTCCCTCTGCCTATGTTTCTGCCTCTCTCTCTCTGTCTCTTATGAATAAATAAATAAAATATTTAAAATAAAATAATAAATTTTAACAATCTTTTGAGGATGATTCTTATTTACTTATTTATTTATTTTTAAGTAATCTATACACCCAGTTTGGGGCTAGAACTCACAACCTCAAGATCAAAAGTCATACACTCTACTGAATGAGCCAACCAGGTGCCCCTTGAGTTGATTTTTAATTCCTGTTTCACATAAAGGAAACAGATTCAGAAATTAAGTAACTTGCCCTAAGCCACAAGATTAGAAAATACTCCTAATTATTGTACCCAATCCTCCTATTATGACTCATGCATTCAACAGATTTACTACTTTCCCATGATCAAAATGCTTTAGTTACCCCCTTTAAGTTATGTCATAAAATCTGTAGTACTGTGGATGGCATAAAGGGTACTTCATGAACTGACTTCTGCTTCCCTGTTCACCACCATGCTGCATCCTGGGCAGTTATCAGAAGACACTATGCTCTCCCACATCTGTACCTTTGCAGAAGGCATTCCCACTGCCTCCCTCTTCCCTTCTTTCTGTTTTCCTAATAGCCCCAACTTATCCTACTCTGCTCAAGCCCTGGGTCTTCAGGAAGATCTTTCAAGTCAGCCAGACAGAACAGACATTACTTGCCCTGGGCTATCCTACACTTTGGATAAATTTCCATCAAGGCAATTGTATTGTTTACCTTACAGTTGTCTCCCAGCTGGATTGTGGACTCCCTGAATGCAGAAGCCTTGACATTTTTATCTATCTTCACCAGCTAATATAGTACTTGGCAGACAACAAACACTCACTAAAGGTGTTAAAGAAATGAAAACAGGGATCCCTGGGTGGCGCAGCGGTTTGGTGCCTGCCTTTGGCCCAGGGCGCGATCCTGGAGACCCGGGATCGAATCCCACATCGGGCTCCCGGTGCATGGAGCCTGCTTCTCCCTCTGCCTGTGTCTCTGCCTCTCTCTCTCTCTCTCTCTCTGTGACTATCATAAATAAATAAAAATTTAAAAAAAAAATCATGTGTTAAAAAAAAAAAAAGAAATGAAAACAAATTAACTCTCCAGAGGCTCTAGGAAATCAAGAACTAGATGTGGGTCCACCGGAATCACATCAGTGGAGAAACCATGTCATGACCCCAGATAAGTGGAATGCAGTGTGCTGCTCCATGACATTAAGACCGGTGACCAGTATAGGAGCACCCGGGTGGTTCGGTCAATTAAGTGTCTGCCTTCAGCTCAAATCACGATCCCAGAGTCCTGGGATCCAGCCCTATGTCAGACTCCCTGCTCAGTAGGGAGTCTGCTTTTCCTTCTCCCTCTGCGTCTCCCGACCTGTCCTCCTATCTCCCCACTCATGTGCTCACATGTACTCTCTCAAATAAATAAATAAAATGTTAAAAAAAAAGATGGGTACAGAGATTTGTGATTAAGGAGAGTAGTGTATATATACACACCTTTTGCCTTTACATGGTGAGTTCTCATTTAGATGGTTTTTAGAAATCATGAGATCCAGTCTCCTATTGTAGTAATGAGGAAACTGAAGCCAAGAAAGGAAGAGACATGCCAAGAGTCGTCTAGCAGAGGCAGAACTATCTATAATCCAGGTCTCCGAGTCTCTTCCTAAGCCACACACACACACACACACACACACACACACAGTAGTTCTGTTTCCACCTCCCACGGTCTCTAGTCCACACTTCTTGAGATCATGTGTAGCAGTATGCAAAGTACCCTAAAGCTTCTCTTACAGAGAATGTTCCTAAGAACCCATTTACTTGAAGGAAGCACCTGTTTTCCCCCAGGACCGTGCCAATACTACATCAACAGTGAGCAGCTGTATGAGGGTGAGGGTCCAGGACAAAGCAGAAATCTGCTGCAGAGGGCAGACAAGATGGGGATATACTGTAGTAGGGTCTAAGTGAGTGTCACATATTACTCATCTTTACCCTTCTATTGCAGAGGGAGGAGATACCACCTTCCTTTTATTCCAGTTTATAGGTAATACCTAATACCTCTGAGAACTAATCATTCTGACCCCTTAACAATTGCCTTTAAAGTATTATTTATTTTAAAGTTTTTTTAAAGTATTATTTAAATTTAAAGTATTATTCATTCATCGAGGCCCTTGCTTGCCACTTCAGATATACTGTCCTCTCTCCCAACCTCGAAATGACTCTGCAAGGGAAGTATTAACACATCTTACTAGTATGGAAATTGCAACATGGTAAAGTCATATGACTCATGCTAATTCACACAGCTGGGATTCAAACCCAACTCTGGTCTGAATCCAAAACCCATGTTCTTTTCTATGCCCAAAGCTGCCTTTTGAAACTCAACTCTTAAGGGTGGAGACTATGATGACCCAGTACACCCAGTACCATTGAAAAGATCCTGGGGATTGCCCAATCTGTGGGCTGCAGTGTTGATGGCCACTACTCTCATGACATCATATATGATTTCAGTCATGGGGCAGTAGAATGCTTAGCTAGTTAAAAACTAAAAGGAAAATATTTCAATAGGGGATCATTTGACAACCAAAAAAAGGGGTAGGGATACAAGGATACATCTA
The DNA here is from genome assembly GCF_048418805.1 of Vulpes vulpes. NCBI lineage: Eukaryota > Metazoa > Chordata > Mammalia > Carnivora > Canidae > Vulpes > Vulpes vulpes. The sequence continues at coordinate 21,036,839 of NC_132791.1, forward strand.
TACTACTTTGTAAAAAGCTATACAGCTTTTGAAAGAATGAGATCTGTATATACTGACATAGCAAGATCTCCAGGACATACAGTTATGTGAAAAAAAGGCAAACTGCAGAGCATTATATGTATTATATTTTGTTATATTTTTTAGGATGCATATGTGTCTGTGTATAGATATGTTGTATGTAAATGCATAGAGAAAATACTGGATGAGTACCAATCAATAACAGCAGTTATTGACCTCTGAGGTGGGGATTAGGGATGGGAGTGATGAAGAAGGACTTTCACTTAAAAAAAAAAGTGAGATGTGATTCATTGAGAGCAGCACATCACTTCAGTGGTATTCCTAGCAAATTTCTTCCAAAAAATTACATAACCTGAATATACTCATGAGGAAACTATGAGACAAACACAAAGTAAGGGACATTCTACAAAATACCTACTCCACTCTTAAAAAATGTCAGTGTCATAAAACACAAAGACTAAGGAACTACTCCATGTTAAAAGAGAGTAAAAGAAACGTAGTCCCTAATAATGCAATGCATGGCCTATTCCTTTCCCATAAATGATGCTTTTGGGATAATTGGCAAACTCGAAATAGGTTTAGATGTGATGACAGTGCTGTATCAAAGCTATTTTCCTGGTTTTTATATTTATTTAAGAGTTATATAAGGGACTATAGTTTTTTTATGCTATATCCTGTGAAGAACTTTGAGTAAAAGGGCATCATATTGTGTCTAGTGGCGCCTGGATGGCTCAGTCAGTTAAGTATCTGCCTTCGGCTCAGGTCATGATCTTAGTGTCCTGGAAATGAGCCCTACCTCGGGTTCCCTGCTCCATGGGGAGTCTGCTTGTCCCTCTTCCTCTCCCTCTGCTCCTTCCCCCTGCGCATACACTGTCTCTCTCAAATAAATAAATAAACCTTTTAAAATTATTTTTTCTCTTTCCCTCTGCCACTCCCCTCTCCGAAGAAAAGGAGCATTGTGTCTGAAACTCATTTTTAAGGAGTTGAGAAAACAATTGGGTTAGGAGAAGGGAGAGGAAGAAAGAGAATAATCACACAAATGTAGTAAAAAGTTAATGTTTTACTAGGAATCTAGGAAAAGATACATGAGCATTCTTTAAAGTACCTGGCAATTTTTCTCTAAATCCAAAATTATGTCAGAATATAAAATTAAAAGGAAAAATAAAAAGAATGTGTCAAGATTTTCCAGATAGAGAGGGCAGAGGAATCTTCTGGCAAAAGGAACAAGATTTAAAAAAAAAAAAAAAAAAAAAGAAACAAGATAAGCAGAGGAAACTGACAAATGTGAGTCTTCTGTGCTGAGAAACACCAGTGGCAAAAAAAAAAAAAAAAAGAAAAGAAAAGAAAAGAAAAGAAAGAAAGAAAGAAAAAAGAAACACCATTGGCTCTGAGTATCCAGGACATAGCACAGTGTGGGGAGAAAGGGAGACAGGAGGTTGATGAGCAGCTGGACCCACAAATGGACACATTTCACTGCTTCCCAGTCTTGGAAATGAAGATTTCAAGATTTCTTTATATTCAGCCTCAAGCCCTGCAAAAAATAATTTGAGTTCTTTGGCTGCTCAGTCATTTCGTTGGTGATTTCTCTTCATACCCTAGGAAAAAACCCTAGAATATTGATGGAAGGGCACATCTAGCACAATGCCCTCATTTTGCAGAAGGGAAAGCTAAGGCCCCAAAGTGAGAAGAAACTTGCAAGTTCCCAGAAAAACTTAGTGTTAACACTGGCTTCCAGTTCACAATCCATCATTCCTTCTGTCGCCCTTAAGTCTGGAAGGTTGAGGCAGAAATAGTCTGACAAGTGAAATGAGTGAATATTGCCCTTTAAAATTTGGGTGTTTTTCATTTGCCACAGATACAGACTTAATGTCTGTACAATTTTAAAATGTAATTGCAGACACTGTTGTCATTTAAAGCCATGTATTAGGACTGGTAAGGGATATTCAATTCAGGCTCCTAGTCTAAAGCAGCAATCAAGGTGATTCTCAGGAATTCTCAATGACATTGGTACCCATCTGGATTTGTTGAAAAGTTTAACATCCTTTTTTATTATTCATGATTTTGCAGTTCTTCAAATTGCAAGGTGATGGGGAGAGCATGCAATTTTCAGCCAGGCTATGAAATCATTCTTGAAAATTTAGACATTCATATAGATGGGTTTTAATTTTTTCTTAGAGACTGTTTTTCCTTATAAAATCATGAAATTTAAATATATATATACTATAAATTAAATTATATAAAGGATAATAGTCACATTACAATAAAATCCTAGGATATGGACCTAGTATTTCAAGAACTCTATTCTCCTTTGTTATTATTCCTAGTTGGAATTGTATTCCTCAAGGCTTGGATCTAAGTGAGTATATAAGGACCATTGACTAGCAAAACCATTGAGATTCTAATTTATTTAAGAATCATTAGATTCCGTACAAGGATTCTCAAAGCATGTCATCCATAATGTGTTGAGAAGGTGCACACTCCAAAAGACATGCCTTTATTTTAAATGTCCTTAAGCCCTAAAACAACAGATTCTACTGCATGAAGGGAAACACGTACTCAGACAGGGACAGAGCTTACTTAGGTGTCATTCTATAAGGGATCAATCAGCTTTCTTCACCTGCCCGCCCCAGACTCCAGAATCATGCTTGCAATTGTCAGTCTAAACATGTCTTTATAACAACATTAGCATAAACTATTTTATCAGGATTTTAGATTGACAACAGAAAAAATTAATTGAGAATAATCAAGATTACCCTATCAAATGAGTTATATACAGTGGACAAGAGTCATCTTAAGCACAATTATATCAAATAAATTATAGATGTTATGCTTTGTGTCTCAACCATTAATACCCATTGTTTCCTACTAAATTGGTGAAACCATTCACAATGTGGGGCTTCAGAGGACTGCCACTATTCTAGTAGAGTCCATATGTTCTTCTGCCTTCAATCTGGATCTGATATTCTTCTAAGACTGATTCTAGTGTGCATTTGTGCTGTGTTTTTCTTGTATCAGACCTTTGAATCGCAGAAGAGGCTGTCTCCTTATCTGTACAGTCTTCAACAACAAGATTTGCATGACCCTAGCAATCCCTGTTCTTGCTTTGCTACTAGACAGATCTATTACAATCCTGGACCCACTGCACATTTTCATCAAAATGTTCTATGCCCCTCCCTCAAAAATGGCTTCTTTCTTCTGCTGTGCTATTGCCCTGGGAACTTACTCTCTAAACTTCTTTCTTCTATACCTGTGCTCAGCTGATGGGGACAGGGCAAGCTTTGATTGTTTAACTCAGTTTCTTGGCACAGAGAAGAGTCTATCTACCTAACCAAATATTACCCCTCAAAAAGCTACAGGTGGCTTAGTAGACAAAAACTCTGATTCTGTTCAGATAGTGTTATCAAAGAGTCTAGCTTCGTGTCTTCGAAGACCACCTGAGCAAAACTTTACTAGATTAGACCAGGATAGAACTGTGTGAAATGGGAGCAGGAAAGCAGTGGTCAGAGATTTCTAGGAGCATACTAGGCAGCAGAGGGTAGAAGGCATATCTCTCAGAAAAGAAAAAAAAAAAAAAAGCTGCAGGCTGCAAGGAGTACTGCCATCAAGTAAGGGCTGGGATCTCATGTGGTATTGGAGCAGAAATAAGCATCAAAAGTCTGTGTATTTTGGTGTGTGATAAAGATAGCACTTCAAATCAGTGATAAAAATACAGAATATTTGATAAATGGCGCTAAAAACCCTGCAAACATGAAGTTAGAGCCTACCTTAACCCATTCAAAAGATAAATTACTGACAAATTACATATGAATTAGAAAAAAAATTTTTAAGTGTAGTACTTTAGGGGGAAAGAAAACATTTAAAAATTAAAAGACAAAGTGGGAGAAAATATTTCTCTCACATATACTAAATGATATTACCCATAGCATGTAAAGAATTCTCATAAATCAGTTAGGAAACTAAATGCCACCATACAAAAAAAGCCAAGGATTTGAATAGGTAGTTATAGACAGAGAACTAAAAACAGCTGATTAACATGAGGTGATTGATCTGCCTAATAATCAAATAAATGGAAACTAAAACCAAATATAATTTTTTATAAATCAGATTGACAAATTTTAAAAGACTGATAATAACCTTCATTGTTTCCTTCATTAAAAAAAAATATTTACTATCTACTATGTGTCATGCATGGAAAAATCATGAGAAAAAGAGACTCAATCCCTGCTTTATGCCTTTGGGTCAAAAATGAGTCTATACTCCTCTTACAAGTAGTACATAGTTGGATCATATTTTGTTAATCCATTCTGCCAATATCTGTCTTTTAATTGGTGCATTTAATCCATTTACATTTACAGTGATTGTTGACAATGCAGGTCTTACCCTTGTCATTTTGCTATTTGTTTTCTCTATGTCTGATATCTTTTTTGTTGCTGAATGCCTCCAATACTGATTTCTTTGGCTTTTCATTTAATCTACTGTACCATTTTGAGTCCCCCATTCACTTTCTTTAAATTTTTAAGTTATTTTCTCAGTGGTTACCATGAGGTACCAGATAACACCTAAATGTATACCAATCTAGTTTCTATTAATACCAACTTAGCCTATCCAGCTCTCTCTGACAGCTCTAGGAGAGTATCCTTCCTTGACTCTTCCTAGTTTCTGAGGTTCTTAGCAACGCTAAGCATTTCATGACCTGTCGACACATCACTCCAACCTCAGCCTCTGTCATCACATGGCCATGTTCTTCCTGTGTGTCTCTCTTCTCTTTTTATAAAGCCACCAGTCATATTAGACTGGAATAGGGGTCTACCCTACTCCACCATGACCATATCTATACAACTAATTATACCTGCAATAACTCTATTTCTAAATAAGGTCATATTCTGAGATACTGGGGGGTTAGGACTTCAACGTAATTTTGGGGGGAGACACAGCTCAACCTATAACAATGTATCAACATCATTTTTTAAAAATTGTATTTATTTATTCATGAGAGAGAGAGAGAGAGAGAGAGAGAGAGGGAGAGACACAGGCAGAGGGAGAAGCAGGCTCCATGCAGGAGCCCAACATGGGACTCAATCCCAGGTCTCCAGGATCACACCCTGGGCTGAAGGCAGCATTAAATTGCTGAGCCACCAAGGCTGCCCATCATCATCATTTTGAAGGACTCCCCTTTACCTCACTGATTCATTGAAGTCCTAGAAGAGAAAACCCCTTATACATACATATATATATATGTATGTATATGTATGTGTGTATATATATATATATGTGTGTGTGTGTGTGTGTGTGTGTGTGTGTATGCATCAGAACATTTTGTTGAAAAGAAGCCCTAGGTGAGCAGAAAATAAAGAATCCTGAAATCCTGAACCGGAAGTAAAAGACAGGGGTGTAGTCCCAGGAGTAACATGGTTTTACTGTGTGAATTTTATCTCGTATATTTTAATTTCCTTATAAAATGAGGGGCCAGACTTAATGATCACAAAGGCAAGTCCCTTTGAGTTCTCAGATTCTAAGATCCTTAGCATATGCGTTCAGTGCTAATAGATTATTCACAGGTGATAACATGGCCTTTAAATTGTTTAAACTGATTCCTCAGGCTGCTTATGCTCAAGGTCTCTCTGCTCATTTCCATTACTCTCCCATTGTTCATGAGATAATTTATTTTGAAAACACCTGGAGGATTCACTAGCCTCAATTCCAAGTGTCAAATATGAAGACCCTTTTAAAGCTCCACAATTAGACCCAGATGTTTCTTCTAATACAATTAAATGCTCTCATCTAATCTTGGTACCAGGAATGGTGTAGGGTTTCCTCTCAGAGAGATGTAGATAAAAGAATGTCATAGGGGCCACAGGGAGAAGGAAAGGAGTGGGAAGATTGAAAATTGTGCTGTATGATCTCCCTCAACATCCCACCTATGAACGTGGCTTCCATGCACCCCTGCCCCACTTATCTGCAGCAAATACTCCTCTGGGGCGGGTACTCTGTTTTATCTCTGAGTCCCCACCCGCATGTATTAGCCCCCAAGCCAGGACCAGAACCAGTGTTGGAGGGAGGAAGTGAAGGAAATCAGTCATAAGGCAAGTTTCATCACTGCTCTATGCCCACTCCACTGGTGTCCTCAGATCTAGGAACTCTCTTTTATTTTTTTTCTCTGATTTTTTTTAAAGGTATTATTTTTTAAAGATTTTATTTATTCAAGAAACAGAGCACAAGTAGGGGAAGAGGAGCAGAGAGAGAGGGACAAGCAGACACCTCACTGAGCCCAACATGGGGCCCGATCCCAGGACTTTGAGATCATGACCTGAGACCAAGTCAGATGCTTAACCCATTGAGCCATCCAGACACCTCTAGGAACCCTCTTTTATTTATTTATTTATTTATTTATTTATTTATTTATTTATTTATTTATTCATTCATTCATTCATTCATTCATTCATGAGAGACACAGAGAAAGAGAGGCAGAGACATAGGCAGAGGGAGAAGCAGGCTCCATGCAGAGACTCTGATATAGGTCTTGATCCTGGGACTCCAGGATCACTCCCTGAGCTGAAGGCAGACGCTTAACTGCTGAGCCACCCAGGCGTCCCTAGGAACCCTCTCTTAAAAAAAATGTGGTAAAGGGATCCCTGGGTGGCGCAGTGGTTTAGTGCCTGCCTTTGGCCCAGGGCGCGATCCTGGAGACCCGGGATCGAATCCCATGTCGGGCTCCTGGTGCATGGAGCCTGCTTCTCCCTCTGCCTATGTCTCTGCCTCTATCTCTCTCTCTCTCTCTGTGTGACTATCATAAATAAATAAAATTTAAAAAAAATTATCCCACTTATGAAAAAAAAATGTGGTAAATATACATAACATAAAAATGTGCTATTTAGCCATTTTTAAGTGTATATAGTTCAGTGGCATTAAATATATTAACATTGTTGTGCTACCATCAGCACCATCCATTTCCAGAACATTTTCATCTTTCCAAACAAAAATTCTGTATCCATTAAACACTAACACTCTATTTCCCCGTCCTTCCAGTCCATGGCAGCCACCACTCTACTTTTTGTCTCTATGAATGAATTTGAATATTCTAAATGCCTCATATAAGTGGAATCATATAGTATTTGTCTTTTGGTAATTGACTTAGCATCATGTCTCACTTAACATAATGTCTCCAAGATTAATCCACGTTGCAGCATGTGTCAGAATTAGGAACTCTCTTCCTGAGAGCTGCAGCGCCCTTAAATTCCCTTCTAGGCCTGAGATCCTTGATTTTTGTAGGAAGAAACAACTGTTTTGCTTAACAAGAGCAAGGGCTAGACTAATCCAGCCTCCTGATCTTCATCATCCTGTCTTTCCAACCAGGTTTTTGGCTCCTTGACCCTCATTCATTTACTCAATTAACAGACACCTATGTGACCTCCTTCTAAGTCCTAATCCTGCTCTGAGCTTCTACCATAGAAGCATTGTGGAATTCACAAAGACATGAAAGTGGAGGATTCATATATAACTGAAATAATGGGAAATGCCTCCATAAGTGACTCTGTGAATCTTGTAAGAGGAGTAGGTGGTAAAACCACTTGTGGAAAAACCAGGACACGGGAGAAGCGTGGTGGACAGGGGGCCCTGCCAGAGCAGAGGCCTAGAGGCAAGACCCAGCCTCATGTATTGGTGAAACTGCACATAAGTTGCCTGATTGGAGCACAGTGTGTGGGGGATGTAGGGAGAGGTGGGAGACCCCATGAAAGAATGGTCTAGGAAGCTATCCAGGAAGGCAGAGCCAGAACTCAAAGACCATGTATGCTACAGAGGGAATTTGGCTTTATTCTCAGGACAAGCAAGACCCATGGAAGATTTTAAGAAGGATGACATGATCAAATGCATGTTTTATTCAATCTGTCTGGCAATAGTGTGAGACTAGAGGTAAGACATCAGTTAGGAGACTGTTGCCTTAGACTGGGTGAAGTGTAACACAGTCATGGTGAGATGGGGCAGTAATGTGTTTGAGCTGGCTCAGGCCAGCCTGTGAGAGCCAGCTGTCAAATTTTCAGGAACTTTGCAAGACAATTGTTAAACACAGTCATTGTTTAAAATTCAATTATGAAAAAAAAAAATAAAATAAAAATAAAATAAAATAAAATTCAATTATGTAAACTCACAATTAAATACACTATATATTTAAAATAGTAGTAATACTCAAAATTCACTACTTTCTAATTATTACAACATTATCTTTGCTCTTACAGCAGTTTATGCCTATCGGATCTGCATAGTAGAAACACTAGGTAATATATGCTACTGCTCTTCTCTTCCCGGTAATACTTTCAGTGACAACTTGAAATTGGCCACTGGGGGAATATTTATACCATGGGAATTAGTAGAGGCTTGGGGATCCCTGGGTGGCGCAGCGGTTTAGTGCCTGCTTTGGCCCAGGGCGCGATCCTGGAGACCCGGGATCAAGTCCCACATCAGGCTCCCGGTGCATGGAGCCTGCTTCTCCCTCTGCCTGTGTCTGTCTGTCTGTCTCTCTCTCTCTCTCTTTCTTTGTGACTATTATAAATAAATAAAAAATTTTAAAAAAAGGAATTAGTAGAGGCTTTATTTATTTATTTATTTATTTATTTATTTATTTATTTATTTATGAGAGATACAGAAACAGAGTGGCAGAGATATAGGCAGAGGGAGAAGCCGGCTCCATGCAGGGAGCCCGATGTGGGACTCGATTCCAGGACTCCAGGATCACGCCTTGGGTCGAAGGCAGGCGCTAAACTGCTGAGCTGAGCCACCCAGGCGTCCCTAGTAGAGGCTTTAAATCAGGACTTCCCCCTACACCCTTGAGAACCATTATTAAACATTTACCAGGGCACCTGGTAGGCTCAGTAAGAGGAGCATTCCACTCTTGAGCTCAGGGTTATGAATTCGAGCCCCACAATGGGTGTAGAGATTACTGAAAAATAAAATCTTTTTAAAAAAACAATACACAGTGATTGGTTGAATGTGGAAGAGGAGAGGAGTCATTGGGTAACAGGTGGAACCATTTAATGAGACAGAGAAACCAAAGGAAGAGCAGATTTTTGAAAGGGAACTACTTTTAGACTTGTTGATATTGAGATGCCTTTGGACATCCAGGTGGTGAAGTCTGGTAAGCAGCTGGACATAGAGGAAAGATGCTCAAGAGGGAGAACCAAGCACATAACTGTGTTGTATATTTGGGAATCTTCAGCTAAGAGATGACAATTGAAACATTGGATGGACATGAGTTTATCTAGGAATGATACGGAGACTGAAAAGAGGTGAGGACACAAAGCTGGAGGTTGGAACCCAAAGTTTAAGAGGCAGACCAAGCAGCCCAAGGCAAAGGATCAAGGGGAACGATCAGATTCCAAGATAACATGGTAAAAGTAACAGGAGAAAAGTGTAAGGCAGTGGTGACCTCCAGAAGAGACTTTAAGAGGCAGGAGTGGGGCAGCCCAGGTGGCTCAGCGGTTTAGCGCCGCCTTCAGCCCAGGGCATGATCCTGGAGACCTGGGATCGAGTCCCACATCAGGCTCCCTGCATGGAATCTGCTTCTTCCTCTGCCTGTGTCTCTGCCTCTCTCTCTCTCTCTTCTCTATGTATGCTCATGAATAAATAAATAAAATCTTAAAAAAAAAAAAGAGGCAGGAGTGATTGTGGTGTCAGATAACACAAAGTGAAAACTGAAGAGTCCACTGAATGCAGCAGTAAGAGGTGCCCAGAGTCCATCTTCAGATAAGTCCAGTTGGAGAGGTGGGAATTTGAGAGTGCTTGGATTTGAGAGGAAGTAGATGAGGTTACAGAGAAACACTTGGCAAGTCTTTGAAGGCCATACTAGAGAGGAAGCAATGTGAAAATTTGGGGAGGGTCACCTGGCCTCAGTCAAAATAGCATGCTACTCTTGATCTCAGGGTCTTGAATTCAAGCTCCATGTTAGGTGTAGAGCTTACTTTAAAAAAACAAAACAAACAAACAAACAAAAAAAAACTATGGGGCACCTGGGTGGCTCAGTCAGTTGGGATCTGCTTTCGGTTCCAGTCATGATCTCCGGGTCCTGGGATTAAGCCTGTCATTGGACTCATTGCTCAGCAGGGAGTCTGCTTCTCTCTCTCTCTCTCTCTCTCCCTCTCTCTCTCTCTCTCTGCAGCTCTGGCTACTTGTGCTCTCTCTTTCTCTGCCAAATAAATAAATAAAATCTTAAGGGAAAAAAATGATAGGAGAGAATTGGGATGTCAGGGTGGCTTAGTTGGTTAAGCTTCTGACTCTTGATTTCAGCTCATGTCATGATCTCAGCATTGTGAGATCAAGCCTTCCATCGGGATCTGCACTTAGCTTGGAGTCTGGTTGGGAGTCTCTCTCCCTCTACCTCGGCCCCTCCCCCTGCTTGTGCACTTGCACTCTCTCTAAAATAAATAAATCTTTGCAAAAATAAAAATAAAAATAAAAGATAAGAGAGACCTAAGCACATTTATAGCTGTGGGAAAGTGAAGAAGAGGTCAGGAAGGCAGGAAAGACTGCAAATGACCAATAAAGTGACCTTCCAAGATAGAAGGGATTGGAATTGGCAGTTTCTTGGGTAATGTGCACACGAGTCGCCTGGGGATTTTAAGATTCAGATTCTGATTTAATAGGTCTGAGGTGGGACTTGAGGTTCTCCATTTCAAACATTCTTCCACTGAAGCCAATGCTGCTGTTCTGTGAACCACCCTTTGGGTAGTAGGGGCACTGGAGCTCTGAATTGTAATTGCACGTTCTTTTGTCTGTCTCCCTCCATGGACCCTGAAGCAAAGTCCTTCCAGATAATCCCTATCGTCTAGCACGGAACCGGTCATATAAAAGTTTGTTGAGTGTATTGAATATGTGAAGATTTATTTTCTTTAAATTTTTTTTTATTTATTTATGATAGTCACAGAGAGAGAGAGAGAGAGGCAGAGACACAGGCGGAGGGAGAAGCAGGCTCCATGCACCGGGAGCCCGATGTGGGATTCGATCCCAGGTCTCCAGGATTGCGCCCCGGGCCAAAGGCAGGCGCCAAACCGCTGCGCCACCCAGGGATCCCCTATGTGAAGATTTATATTTGACATTATCTACAACTATGAAAAATGTAGGGAAGAATACTAAAAGTCCAATAACACAAGAATGGACAAGTAAATTTTAGTACAAGTATAGGTGAGAATATTCTTTTTTAAAAGATATTTATTTTATTTTACTTTATTTTATATTTTATTTAAGAGACAGTGGGAGAGAGCATGAGGGAGGTTCACAGAGGATGGGTGGGAAGGGTGGAATGGGCAGGAGTGGGGAGAGAGAGAAAAAGACTCCCCGCTGAGTGGAGAGCCCTACTCTGGGCTCACTCCTTGACCCTGAGAACACCACCTCAGCCAAAATGAAGAGTCAGATGCCTAACCAGCTGAGCCACCCAGACACCCTGACTTTGGAATATTAAGTAATTAAAATGATCATTGTGAAATCCATATGGTAATATAGGGAAATTCCTATGATAAAATTTTAGAAAGTAGGTGAATTTTTACTTATATTTTGATGGCCACTGTGTGAAATTATGCATTTGGCCAAGAATGGAACAGAAAAGCAAGTTATATATATTGGAACAACAGGATCATGAGTAAATTTTTACATTTAGAATTCTGTAAATGTTGTAAGAATTCAGCCCCCTCAAAAAAAAAAAAAAAAAAACACTGTTACACATGTGAAGGAAAGTTAGACATGGGTATTCTGTGGGAAAATCAAGACAGAGAGGAATAACCTCTACACATGAGAGTTGAGATTTTGGGTTGTGTGTATTCTTTTAAAAATATATATTAACTTTTCTTAGCATATTCTTTTATTTTGACTTGACAATTTCTCTCTCCCTTTGTCCTTCTTTCCTTTCTTTCTTTCCTTTCCTTATGCTTCCCCTCTCCCCTCCCTTTTTTTAAGACATCCCTTAAGGAATTCCCATTCCCAGTGATATCTCGTCAAAGGAGCACATGAATAGCTGACATTATGTAATGCTTTGACATTTGGCATTCCCAAGGCATTACCCCACCCCTGATGCAGAATAAGTTGTCAGAGCATGAAATTGGTATTTTTACATATTCTTAATGTACAGATGTCAGTCTGAAAACCATTCACTAGTATTATGATTACATTCTTTGTCTCATTTTCTTTCTATGCCAAGATCTGTTCCTGTGATTTCTTTTCTTTGGGGAGTTTCAAAGAGGGAAGACAAAACTTTAATAATCCCGCTTACTGATTCTGCCAAAAGGTAAAAGTAAACTTTTAAGTCTCTCACCATTTTTGGCAATGATACTTTTGGCACAAGAGCAAGGATGTAACAAGAAGGACCAGATGTAAGCTGGAAACGCAATCAGTGGCCCACTTGATGGTGCCAGATTCCTCAGTGTGTTCCAAATCAAATCTGCTTGGAGTTTACAAGTTTGTTATTTTGTGTTAATCACAGAAATGAATGGCCTAGGCTTATGGGAGAAACAGCCTGTCTAAAAATAATAACCTTGTAGAAAATACACAAGATAAGGACTGGGAGGGATTTAGAGACAGTCCCGTCCATCTTCCTATATATGCCCCTATAGGATCCCTGACAGATGGGAAACCAGTCTCTGTTTGATCACCTTCAGTGATGGACATCTCACTACCTCATTCAGCAACCCATTTCATATTTGGACAGTTGGCAAATACTGTTCAGTATCCTTTCCTCTTTCTTTTTAAAAGATTTTATTTATTTGTTCAAGAGAGACATAGAGAGAGAGAGAGGCAGAGACACAGGCAGAGGGAGAAGCAGGCTCCATGCAGGGAGCCTAAAGTGGGACTCGATCCCTGGTCTCCAAGATCAGGCCCTGGGCTGAAGGCGGCGCCAAACCCCTAAGCTACCTGGGCTGCCCTCCTTTCCTCTTTCTAGAACAGCACCAACTTCCTTTGGGGAACTGCTACTTCTTCATTCCATATGGTTCTGACAGAACATGGGGGTGGTGTCCTGCTCCCTAGCCTGTAATTCCCTCACGTCCATTCCTTGCTTTTCCCTGCCCCTCTCGGGCTTGCAGGGGGCCCACAGGTTCTCTGTCCCAGGCTTTCCTGTCAGCTGCTTTTGGGTGGGTCTGACCAATGGGAGGCATTGATAGGAGATTGCAGAGAGAGGAAAGGGAGAAGCCAAGGTATTTCTCCCCCTCTTCAAAAGGAGAGATGGGGGGGCAGCCTGGTGGCTCAGCAGTTTAGCACCACCTCCAGCCCAGGGTGTGATCCTGGAGACCCCGAATCCAGTCCCACGTCGGGCTTCCTGCGTGGAGCCTGCTTCTCTCTCTGCCTGTGTCTCTGACTCTCTCTCCCTCTGTGTCTCTCATGAATAAATAAATAAAATCTTAAAAAAGGGGGGGGGGCGGGGAGAGATGGTGCCAGGTTCCTATACTGCATGTCTTCCATGGCTCAGATCTAGCCCTAGTCCCAACTTCCAGTTAGTGACTTCAGCAATACCAGCTTTTCTCCATGCCTCCAATTTAAGATTAGCAATGGCCTCTACCTGTTGGTGATATCGGAGTTGCTTCACAATTTTCAGGGAGGCTACTGATGCTCTTTTATCACTTGTATATAACCAATAAATTCCCTCTGTTCAGAGCAGTTTCTATTTCCCAGCTGGACCCTGATTGCTACAGTTCCACATGTGACCAGACCTGACAATCATGGTTCCTGTTTTCAGCTGAGTGATTGGCTGAGGGATGGCATATAATGCCAGCTAGATCTATCAGAGTCCTTTTCTGAGGCTGTATATGCACTTTTCAATGGGAGTCACTGAGTTTGGGTTGGGTAAGATTGGAAACTACAGCTATGTCCAGTCACTGCCCATCTGAACAGTGAGAGAATGAAGTTAGCACAGAGAAAGAACTGGAAAAGGATAGGGAGACATCCAATGGCATCCTTCAAGTTCCCAAAATCCCTGAAGCTCTGCCCTGAACTATCCATTTACATGAAGCCAAAGTCTCTTTTTCCCGTATGTTTCCTTGATTTAGGCTTCTGTCATTTGTAATCCCCAAATAAGCCTGACTAACAGAGACAGACTTGGTTGGTAGGAAAATATTCCCTGGAGGGACCCCAAATCTGCCTTTCCATAACCACCCCATCATCAACTGGGTTCTCAGCACTGGAGAGTGCAGCATTCTCGGTTCCTACCATCCTATAGAGCTCTTCCCAACAACAGCATAGATCAAGGAAATCCCACTGTCTCCTCTCCATGTCCCTGCCGTACCTCTTTCTCCCCTTCCCCACACTTCTCCCCTTCTGGCTCTCACTGCTTCCCTCAGACAATCTTTAGACATGCTGCTGACTCATCCTTGACTTTTCTCCCCGTGATGTGACATTGGCAGCCTCTAGCCCCAGGAGCTGGTCAGAAGCCCTCCTCATCCTCTCTGTCATATAAGGGCATTTGCTGACTCTCTTCATGGCACTTCTGGGACTGAAGGCAGCCTTCATGTTTCCCTCACCTTCCTTTTCCAATCAGGACCTTAAAACCCATGGCTTTCAATCATGCCTTGCATTTTGAGGTCTCTGGTCCCAAGCAGCCTGGCACTCCCCAACAAATACGTTCTAGAACAGATGCTATATCTTCAAGAGATGGGTTCTACCATTCCATGTGGGACCAAGAGCAGAGGATCTAAAGATAACTGTTCACTGTTCCTTGAAATCCCCTAAAGCAGAGGCATCTTCCCAACGATCCAGAGAACAGTCACCTGAGATGACCATTTACTGGGCACTCTGCTAGACCTTTATTTGCTTTTTCATTTTTAATCATTATAACACACCCTGCAAAGTGGGCATGGCTGCCCCCACGTTTCAGATGAGGAAACAGACCTAGAGAAGTCAGGCAGCTTGCTCCAGCTCACATAGGTAAAGGGTGAGGCTTACACTGGGCTGAGGAGCCACCCCTCACTCCTCTCCCTCCTCCACTACTGCATATGTTTTTAGAAACCAAAGAAAGAGAGAGAGTATCCTCTGCTGCAGGGCTCTGATGTGTCCTGCTGGTTGTAGACGCAAAAGGCTCAGTGTAGAGTCACTGAGGCCTTCAGGTGGGCATAGATATCTATGAAAAGAAGGTCTAAAATGACGGGTGAGTGAGAAGATGCCCCATTTTAAAAGTGTGAAGCCAAAATCAGTGGCCTACATGATTTTGGCTTTGATTTACAGAGCACAGCTACCTCAGGCATATTGAGGAATCCTGTCAACCAGTGAGGAACACCTAGAGAGATGAAAGGTTTACCCAAGACCACACAACAAATTTTAGAGGTGGAGCCTAGACTGGATGGAGGCTTTTGACTACTGACAGGGAGCTATCTTCTTTGAATTGAAAGGAGATGGGTGGCCCAGTCAATTAAGCATCCAACTCTTTTTTTTTCTTAGGATTTTATTTATTTATTCATGAGAGACAGAGAAAGAGAGAGAGAGGCAGAGACACAGGCAGAGGGAGAAGCAGGCTCCATGCAGGGAGCCCAACATGGGACTCGATCTTGGGTCTCCAGGATCACGCCCTGAGGTGAAGGCAGTGCTAAACTGCTGATCCACTGGGGCTGCCCAAACATCCAACTCTTGATCTCAGCTCAGTCTTGATCTCAGGGTTGTGAGTTCAAGCTCTGCTTTGGGTTCCATGCTGGGCATGGAGCCTACGTTTTTAAAAATGGGGTGCCTGAGTGCTGGGTGGCTCAATCAGTTAAGCATCTGACTCTTGATTTCAGCTCAGGTCATGATCTCAGGGTTGTGGGATTGAGCCTCATGTCCAGCTCTACACTCAGTATGGAGTCTGCTTAAGATTCTCTCCCTCTCCCTCTCCTTCCCCCTTTTCCCCTCCCCCTACTTGTACTCTCTCTCTACAATAAATAAATGAAACCTTAAAAAAAATTGAAATGGGAGGAGCTGAACCCTGGGCAGCACTAGTCACTTCAGCCAACATCAGCTTCGGATGTTGAGGTAACACTTCCACTCCCTACCTCATCCCACTCCACCCTTACACCTTTACATGTCCAGCCAGACTCCCTTAAGAATCTTGTTGCCCAGAGCACCTGCTGGTTCAGTCAGTAGAGCATGCCATTCTTGATCTCAGCAAAGGCGGTTGTGAGTTCAAGCCCCACATTGGGTATAAAAACAAAACAAAACAGGGCAGCCCGCCTGCAGCCCGGGGTGTAATCCTGGAGACCTGGGGTCGGGTCCCATGTCGGGCTCCCTGCATGGAGCCTGCTTCTCCCTCTACCTGTGTCTCTGCCTCTCTCTCTTTGTATGTCTCTCATGAATAAATAAATAAAATCTTAAAAAACAAAACAAAACAAAACACCTTTTGCCCAATATGCAGATCCTGGACTCTAAGAACCCTAGAAGCTTCTAGCTCAGATTCTTCAATCTACTGATAGAGACAGTGAGGCCAGAGAGAGGATGAGCATTTCATAGTTACACAGTGAATAGTTCAGATGTTCAATCACCAGGAATTTATCAAAAACTAATAATCTGCTGGGCCCTATGCTGAGTGCTTGGAATGCTTAGTGCAACCAGCCTGCCCTCATGGAGCTCTCAGTCTAGAGGAGAGGCAGAGATGACAAATGATAAAATTAATTTATTTTATTATTTTATTTTATTTTTATTTTTATTAATCAATTATAAATTATGTACACTATGAATGAAACCATGAGCTGTAATTGAAAATAACTGGAGTGGAAGGAGACCTCTTCTAAATTAGGTCACCCAGGGAGGTCTCTCCAGGAAATGACTTTTAAGCAAAGACTTAAAAGATGAGAAGGGGCTAGGAATGCAAAAAACCAGAGAACATTACAAGCAGAAGGGGTAGCACGAACTACGACTCTGAGGAAATAATAATACATAAACATTTATATAACACTATATTCTCAGCACTATTCCAAGCACATTGCGTGTATCACCTCCTTTGTTCTTAGCAGATGAGGAGATGAAGCACACTAATGCTAGTAACTTACCCATGGCCGAGCAGCTAGTAAGTGGTAGCGCTGGGATTCAGACTTAGTAATATGGCTTCAGAGTCCACATGTTCAACCATTTCACTGACAAATTTGGGCCTGGAGCCCAAGTCTCCTGGCTTCTATTTCTTTTCACTTTTTTAAAAGAGATTTATTTATTTGGGGCACCTGGGTGGTCTAGTCAGTTAAGCATCTGCCTTTGTCTCAGGTCATGATCCCAGGGTCCTGGAATCAAGCCCCACATCGGGCTCCTTGCTCAGTGGGGAGCCTTCTTTTCCAATTCTGCTGGCTGCTTCTCCTGCTTGTGCTTTCTATGTGTCAAGTAAATAAATAAAATCTTAAAAAAATGCATTAAAAAAAGATTATTTATTTGAGAGAGAAAGGGAGAGGGAGAGGAGCTCGACTGTGTGGGAAAGGAGCAAATGGAGACGGAGAGAGACAATCTCAGGCAGACTCCAAACTGAGCAAGTAGAATGGCATGGGGCTCTATCTCACCTGAGATCACAACCTGAGCCAAAATCAAAAGTCGAACACTTAACTGACTGAGTCACTCAGGTGCCCCTCCTGACTTCTGTTTCAAGGCTTATTCCATGGTCATATCCATGTATGAATAGGTTGACATGCACATGCACAGGCATACACACACTCCCTAAATTTCCCTTTGAAGAATCTGAATATAAGTAAAGGACACTCAGAGGCCCCTTTTCAATCAATAGTTGTTATAATTGGAATCCTATATGGCATTCCTGTGTTAGGCAGTGGGGATGCAAAAGCAAGAAGTGCTTCCTAGTCCCAAGAGGCTCACAGTGTAGTGGGGTTGGAGAGGGCATGATTTGCAGCAGTCTTCCTGAGGGAGGTGACACTGAGCAGCTTTTCTGGAAGGAATGGGGAGAGAAGGGCAAGTTGGATAAAGGGCAAACCACACTGATGTGAGGGAGCTTGACCCAGTTGAGTAAATGCAAAGCCTTGGTATGGTGTGTCACAGAGAGGTCCAGAGCCCGAGGTCCAAATGATCACTGAGCAGGGCCCAGATTACAAAGGGCTTTGAATATCATGCTGAGGAGTTTACCAGGACCAGAGAAACACAGAAGAGTCTCAAGCAGCATTTTTCTCTTCATCATTTTAAGCCCCACAGCACCAGCTATGTTCTTGTCACAACACCATAGGAATATGGATATATATATATATATATTCGATTTTATTTATTTATTCATGAGAGACACACAGAGAGAGGCAGAGGGAGAAGTAGACTCCCTGCAGGGAACTGGATGTGGGACTCGATCTCAGGACCCCGGGATCATGCCCTGGCAGACGCTCAACCACTGATCCACCCAGGTGCCCCTCTGTATATATTTTTTTAACTTTATTTATTTAAGTAATCTCTACACCCAATGTGCGGCTCGAACTCATGACTCTCAGATCAAGAGCTGCATGCTCTACTGACTGAGCCAGCCAGGCATCCCAAAGGAATAAATATTCTCACTTTTCTCTTTTCCCGCCCTCTGCTTCCTATATGGTGCCTCCTATCAGCTGAACCCAAAAGGAAGTAAGAGGGCAAAAATTTCTGGTTGGTGATGTCCACAAGGTCAGCCTGTCAGGGCACCAAAAGGGGGAGAGAGTAGGTTTGGAAGATCATCTGTTTCTCTCAAAAACATTTGGTACCTTTTCGAAAGGCTAAGAATGACAGAGGAGAGAGGAATTCTAGACATGAAGTCTTCATGGAGGAGGAGCATGTGAAGTGGGTCTTGAAGATCAAAGATCCTCAAGGCACAGGTAGGAAAGGGGTCTTCTAGGAAAAAGGAAGCACATGAGTGAAAGCTCAGGGCATATTCAAGGAGCCGTAAGCTCTCAGTCCAGTATGGCTGGAGCAGAGGGCAATGTACAAGAGAAGGGAGAGGGTGGCATCCAGAAGAAAGGGGGACAGGAACAAAAGTAGACTGGGCTAGATCAGGAAAGCCCAGACTCTGGAGCCAGACTGTCTGCTTTGTAGCCCAGCTAAACAATTTTCAATCTGTGTGACCTGGAGCATGCTACTTAACCCCTCTGCTTGTTTCCTCCTCTGTAAAATGAGCATGATGCTAGTGTGTCCATGACAGTACATATCTTGTAGGGTTGTTGTGAAGATTAAGTGAATTAAAATATAAGAAGTGCCTAAAACAGAGTCTGGCATCTAATGAGCATTGTATGAGTGTGAGCTGCCGCCGCCACTGCTGCTGGTAATATCATTATGAGGACTATCTGCCTTCAGCTGCAGGGTTTGGGTACAGCTCTTGGAATGTGACCCAAGATCACCCAATGTTTCTAATGCCACTGTGCAACACAAGTTTCTCCTCCCCAGGGTGCTCGTGACCTGAATATGAAAAATGTGTATATAAATGGGTGCAGCAAAGGCTATTGTAAAGTGATCAGTGAAAAAATGGAAAGGACACAGGCCTGGGGATCAGGAAACCCAGGTTCCTACCTGAGCCCTGGCATTAATTCAGTAGGTGACCTTGGGCACGTCCCTTCCGCTCTCTGGACTTTATTTTGACCCTCTGTAAAATGACGAGGGAGGATTATGATGATGTCTTAGGGGCTCTCTTCCAGCTCTATCATTCTGTAATTCTAAATCCCTTTATAACAAACTCTAGGAGAGGAGCTTTGCTCTTGCAAATGGAGTGTAAAGTTAATCCTGCCTGTGCTGAGGCTAACTAATGTGCGTGTGTGGTTTATCCTACTTCATTAAACCCTGACTCCCCACAGAGCAATGCATAAGGCAGCGGAGGCAGGTAATACTGAAGTGTTGCTGAACTGGGTCTCCTAATGGAAAATGATTTTCCCCCACTCTCTCAGGTTTATCAACACAAAGCCTATAACCCCCATTTTCCACACTGTTACTTTGTCACATGCGCAGATTCAGACCCACATAGGTATGGCAAGAGGGGTCCCGATACTGATTTATATGCACACAGCCCATAGCCCACTACCACCAGCTGTGGGCGAACAACATCATTTCACAGAGGAAGAAATGGAAGCTCAGAGCAGTGGTCTTGCTGAGGGAAGCAGAAGGGGTGGTGTGTGTTGGAAGATGTGAGGGCAATGCTGCTGTTGACCAATTGTTGGAACGTTTGCCAAGGGGTGGAAATAAGGGAAAAGTAATTAGGAAGCTCTGAGGCTAAAAATGTGTAAAAATTCTTGTAAATTCCCAAGTCACTTTTTCCTAAGACTAAAAGAGCTTTTTTTTAAGGTTAGATTGTCTCTTGAGGACAAAGTTGAACACTACTCCCTCAGTTTTTCTTCTTTTATTGTGAAACAGAGAACAGCTACTGTACTTTAATGTATGATAGTTTAATGAGTAATTAAAAGTGAACCCTGGCAACTCCCACCCGTCAGGACAGAGTATAATGGTGGGTGAAAGAGGCAAGACACAGAAAATAAATCCAGTGTGATCCCATTCACATGAAGCTAGAAAACTGACAAACTCAATGTTTGGGCAAAGTAACCAAACTTTGTGCTCACTGTCATAGAGAGACCTGGCAAGTCTTCTTCCTCTTTTGCCTCACTGAGCACAGAACCCACTAATGACCAAAAGGCACAGACATACTGAATGTTACAGCTGGAAGCCACCTCATGTGACTTCCATTCACGCATCCATTCATTCATTCCTTAGACTCTCTGGGATCTTACTATGTAGGGGCCTCTGGGCTGAGGATGGGGTGGGGAGTGTACAGCATGGAGACATCTTGAACAATACTGCCCCCAAAGGATCAAAAAAAGCTAAAATGAGTTGAGTCTGAAATGGGGAGCAGCAATAAAGGTCTTGGAAGTGCCTGGCTATCAGCCAGGGCATACCCTTGTGCTCCTCTGAAAAAGAACCAGCTGGGAGCAGGGCCCATTATGAGGGAGGGACTAGGAAAAACAACTTTGGCCTCAGAAAGAATGAGTAAGCCACTGCGGATGACCACAACCAAGCCTTCATGCCAAACTCTGTTCTCAAAAGTCAAGTAGGTGGCAGTTTATGCACAAATGAATGAATGCCAAAGGGCTCAGAAATTAGGCTCCAGAATGTCAGAGAAGAAGGATCCAATGGAGATCTATGTTCTATGAATGGAGAGAATGAGGTGCAGAGTAAAGCGACTTTTCCACATGTCATCTGAATAGCTTGAGGGGAACCAGGACTAAAGTCCAGGTTTCTGCCTCCCTGGCCAGTTCTTTTCCTCAAGCCCAGATGAAAACAATAGTATTTTTCTTTCTTTCTTTCTTTCTTTTATTTTTTGAGATTTTGTTTATTTATTCATGAGAAACACAGAGAGAGGCAAACACTTAAGGAGAGGGAGAAGCAGGCTCCTTTCAGGGAACCCAATGCGGGACTCGATTCCAGGACCCTGGGATCACGACCTGAGCCACAAAGGCAGCCGCTCAGCCACTGAACTACCCAGGTGCCCTGCAACAGTATGTTTCAAGATGAATTTTTAGAATCCTGGGTTTTCATGGTCATAAAACCATGAGGAAGAGACCATCAGAGCTGGAAAAGATCTTCTTTGTAATGTCTCGTCCAGTGGCTCCAAACTAAGCTGGGCGTCAGATCACCCGAAGAACTTATTTTTAAAAATAGAGATTCTGGGAGGCACCTGGGTGGCTCAGTGGTTGAGTGGCTGCCTTTGGCTCAGGTTGTGATCCTGGGGTTCTGGGATCAAGTCCTGCATCGGGCTTCCTGCATGGAGCCTGCTTTTCCCTCTGCCTATGTCTCTGCCTCTGTGTGTGTGTGTTTCTCATGAATAAATAAATAAAATATTCAAAAAAATAAAATAAAATACAGATTCTGGGACCCTGGTCCCCAGAGATTGGGATTTCGTAAGACTGAAATTGAGGAGGACAGCTTGGCCATCTGTATTTTTTAAAAGCCCCCTGTTGATTCTGATGATTAGCAGGTGGGACCTTCACAAGCCTAGAGAGCTCTCTCCAGTGACAGAAGAAGGAAGTGAGGCCCAGATTAGGGAAGGCAGAGAACCTGTACAAAGTGACACCTCATTTCATCACACACTCTTCAATTATCTAGGAGAAAACTGAGTCAGACGGCATATCTAGAGCCTTGATATATTAATAGTGTTGTCCCCCAATATTGTGTTTGTGGTTAACATATTGTATTTTTTGAAGCAGCTTAAAAGATTCCTCGCCACGCGGCAAGGCACTCGGCTTTGTGCAATGTTTGCGATGACTTTGTTGTTCATTAAACAAATTTACCCAGACTAACCCAACATGAAAAAAATCATCTTGTTTACAGTGAGATCCTGACAAAAATACGTGTAGCAAAGACAGACAAACACACATAAACCTGGATCGCCGAGTGGGACATGATTTGCTGCCGTATCCAATTTTTCTCATTAGAACTTGTTTTATTTGAACATGACTCAGTACCCCGTGTAAATGCAAGGCTGTTAATCTTATTACTATATGGAAAACAAATTAATTAGTATGCATGCTATTGGAGATGAGTTGTAAGGTCGGTGTTGGAAAGATTAGGAAAATACACTCATTACTCCAAATGATATCTGATATACACGTCTGACTTCCACTTCAAGATCGGTTCCATTATATGGGCAACAAATATAGCTAATAAAAATCAAGCTTTTGTGCTTAGCATCTAAATGTCGGGGTTGGCCAGAACATGCATACTGGCCTTCTTTGTTTTAAAACAAAGGTCAGTGGGATGAAAGACTGCTTGTCACTCTCCCTCCGCCCAGACTCACCTACAGCAAGCACCATTTCACATCCTAACTCCCGCTCCAAACCAAACCTGGCTAAGTGACCTTCTGTTTCTGCTACATGGCCAACTGCACTGCATAAAATCCTCCCTGAGCACTTTCTACTTTTTTGCTATGATCATAATAAGCACACCTCATTTTCCCAGAGGACTGTGCCCCTTGAGGGTGGAGACTATATTCCAATGGGAGGTTCAAATGCATATTGATCAGAATACCATGCTACAGAGAAAAGAAATACAAAGAATGAGGAAGGTCTTTATGTTCCAATGGGGAACAATCACCAAGATATATTAAGTGTATATGTATGGAGTACATATGTAGAAGTACACTGTCAACATTGATTACCAGAGAGGGAACACTGGGTAGTTGAGGGAGAGATGTAGGAAGAGACTTTTCAGGTTCTTTTTGTCCTTTTGGATTATATATATATATATAATATATATGAATAAATATAATATAATATAATATAATATAATATAATAATTATATAATCTCCAGTCAAATAAATAAATAAAACAAATATTAAATTTAAAAAATAAAATTGAATAAAAAGGAAATATTTGCTCAAGAGAAACCTCAAAACACCAGAATGAATAAATAAAAACAAATTGCATTTGTTGTATCAAAGAGTTTTGTAAGTTCTTTAATAAATAAGCCTGTTTAGGGGTACCTGGGGAGGCTCAATCAGTTGAGCTGCTGACTCTTGATTTCTGCTCAGATCATCATCTCAGGGTCCTGAGATCGAGCCTGCTTGTCCCTCTTCCTCTGCACACCCCCCTCTTTTTTTTCTCAAATAAATAAATAGAATTAAAAAAAAAAAGCCTGTTTAATTTTAACTACGTATTACCAAACATTTATCACCAGAGAGCTCAAAAAAAAAAACAACCCATAAAGTATCCAGCATTTCCCAAATGACTTTGACCCTGAAATCTTTTTTAACATATTCTCACTTTTTAGTACTTCACAAAACACAAGTGACCCCCTAATGTGCTCTAGGCAACATTTTTATATTTTATGATTTTGTTTTTGACTAATTTCTACACCCATGACGAGGCTCAAACTCACAACACTGAAATCAAGAGTTACTCCAGCTGTACCTACCAGCCAGTCAGGCACCCTTCTAGGCAACGTTTCAAATCAGAGGGTAGAAAGGAGAGTGGGTACTAACTCCAATG
Source organism: Vulpes vulpes (assembly GCF_048418805.1). Classification (NCBI taxonomy): domain Eukaryota; kingdom Metazoa; phylum Chordata; class Mammalia; order Carnivora; family Canidae; genus Vulpes; species Vulpes vulpes. The sequence continues at coordinate 21,060,758 of NC_132791.1, forward strand.
TCAACTCTGTGAATGGACCTGGACAAGTCCCTTCTCTTCTCTTGGTCACAGTTCCCCACTCTAAAATGAATCAGCTGTAAAAGATTATTTCTTTTTTAAAGTTTTTTAAAAAAATATTTTATTTATTTTAGAGAGAGAGCAGGTGAGAGAGAGAGATCATGAACAGGGAGTCAGAGGAAGAGGGAGAAGCAGACTCCCTGCTGAGCAGGGAGCCTGACCCCCTGGGACCCTGACCTAAGCTGAAGGCAGACACTTAACCAACTGAGCCACCCAAGCACCACCGGTATGAGATCATTTCTAACATTTCTTCCAGCTCAGAACTTCAAAGATTCCCTGGCAAGAATATATCAAAGATTTCCTCTAAAGCAAGCCCATGTTTTGAGCAGTAATTCGAGGCAAGGAGGTTTATGATGCTTGCTAAAAGAACTTACAAATGTACCTGATGTGAATTTACTTTCCCAGCTTCTCCCAAAACCACAAGGATAACAAAAGCAAAGCAAAGCAAAGCAAAACAAAACAAAAAGAATCCCCTGAGACTATTCCAGGAGGTTATAAGAAACCGATGCAAACATCTTTGGTTCACCATGGCTAATGATATTGCCAAAGATTCAGCACTTTCATTTTTCACTGTGCATCCTTGGGCAAAACTGTGAGTTGAGACTCCGTTTCCTCAGCTATACAGTGGGTATAATCATTGCTTTGCTGCTTTCCTCAAATTCTTGGTAAAGGCATTTAATTTATGACACCAACAAAGATAAGAGAATAGAGAGCCAATGACAGGTTGTCAAACCATTTATTTGATGACTAACAATGTTATCAAGCTATCTTTTATTATTTTTAAAATATTTTATTTATTCATGAGAGACACAGAGAGAGTCAGAGACATAGGCAGAGGGAGAAGCAGGCTCCCCGTAGGGAGCCTGATGTGGGACTTGATCCCGGGACTCCGGGATCATGCCCTGAGTCAAAGGTGGATATCTAACTGCTGAGCCACCCAGGAGTCCCAGACTGTTAAAATTTAAAAGGTTTATTTATAATACACTTATAGAATACGTCTTGCACTTGATAAAAGCTTAACACATTTTTTTAAAAAGATTTTATTTATGAGAGACACAGAGAGAGAGAGAGAGAGGCAGAGACACAGGCTGAGGGAGAAGCAGGCTCCATGCAGGGAGCCCGATGTGGAACTTGATTCCAGGACTCAAGGACCATGCCCTGGGCCGAAGGCAGGCGTTAAACCTCTGAGCCACCCAGGGATCCCCTTAACACATTTTTTAAAAAGATTTTATTTTTAAAGTAATCTCTACATCCAACGTGGGGCTTGAACCCTTAACTCTGAGATCAAGAGTCACATGTTCTACTGACTTAGCCAGCCAGGCACTCTCTGATCATTTTTTTTTTAATTTTTTTTTATTTTATTATTTATGATAGTCCAAGAGAGAGAGAGAGAGAGAGGCAGAGACACAGGCAGAGGGAGAAGCAGGCTCCATGCACCGGGAGCCCTATGTGGGATTTGATCCCGGGTCTCCAGGATCGCGCCCTGGGCCAAAGGCAGGCGCTAAACCGCTGCGCCACCCAGGGATCCCTCTGCTCATTTTTAAATTGGATTATTTGTTCTTTGGGATGTTGAGTTTTATAAATTCTTCATATATTTTCCATGCTAAACACCACTGAGCCACCCAGGCATCCTGAAACTATCTTTTAGTTTTCAAAAGATTTCCCTCAGTTGGGGCAAGACTGCGGTACAAAAGTATCCTACTTATTCACTATTGGAGGCAAAATCAATTTGTAAAAGCCTTTCACAAAGTGATTTATCCATATATATCAAGAATTGGGTAAGTTTTTGAACCAACAAGTCTAGATCTGGGGATTTTAGGAAATAACAAAAAACAAACAAAAAACAAAGGTATGAGGTATGAAGATGTGTGCTTTGGGATTATCTGTAATAGTGAAAAACTGAGTCTTTCTAAATATATAATACTAGGGAATGATATATCTACTTAAAAAGGTATTAAGCAGCCATTAAAATAATTATTAAAACATTTCTTTTAAAATAATTATAAAGACCATGTGGCATTATAATAAACTGTTGCATGAGAAATGTGTGAATACAAGCTGTAACTGCGCTAACAAATTACCTATGTAAATTTTGCTAGCATGTAAATAAGGGCAGAAAAGGAATGCTGAACAGTTCATTTGTTAGGATGGTAGGATTATGGATAATTTTCTCCCCTTTTTAATTTCCTTTATTGTTATAACAGTGTAAACCAAAAAAAATCTGGAAAAAAATACAATGAAAGCAATAGATAGGTACGTTTTGTTATATCCTTTGTAAATCCTTTCACTGAAGAAAGGGATTAAATGTGGTTTACCATAGAAAATGATAAAAAAAAAAAACCACATATTGCATTTCTTCTAGACCTTTCTACCCTTCTGAGAATAAATTAAAATTTAAACACCAGAGTTGATTTTTAAAAATCCAGGATTATCTCATCATTCTATTTAAAACATATAAAGAAAGAGAAAGAGAATGCACTCTTTTTCTTTTGGATAAAAAATTTCCTCAGTCAAATTCCATATGTCTATTCTTCTCTGTCGATAGAGCTTGGGGAATCGCTTCTCAGTCTTTTGGCTAAGATCAAGTGTGGATAGAGCTTGGGTCCTTACTCCTACGTTATGCATTTCTCAACCTGTAGGCCCTCTACTTGGATGTATAGACACTGGTAGAGAAGGTCCAGTCACATGGAAGGAACCCCAACCACTCCTGCTTTGAAAAATGCTAATTTCTGCCCAGGCTACAGCCTGGATCCTTTGTCAGGATCCCCTAAGATAATGTGTGTAGGGCGACACAGAATTGCTTCGTAAATCCTAGAAAACTGCATACAGTTGGATCTTTTTTTCTTTGGCAGTCAGTGCAACATAATGGAGGACACACAGGGGTAGAATTTAGGTGAGGGTGAGGGTAGGAGCTAGAGAAAACTGAGTTTTAGGGAAGTGGTATAATGTTAACAATTAAGAAATGTGACTCTAAAGTCAGAGCAGGCTTTCAGATTCCAGGTCTGTCATCTAACTGGGTGATCCTAGGGGCTTACCTCAGGGTGATAATGCCATAAACCATGACACACAGTAAGTAGCGAGCACTCAAGAAATGTTAGGTGCTCTCATCAGTACTGCCCTTCCCAGTAACTTACTGTGGAACCTTTGGCAAGTCTATTTCCTTCTCTGGACCTTAGTTTCTCCATCTGTCAAATGGGGCAAAGGGTTGGATTCAATGGCTTCCCAGTGGTGGTTGTACCAATGTCCCCCCCCCTCCTTTTTTTAAGATTTGATTTATTTTATTTTTTTAAGATTATTTATTTATTCATGAGAGACAGAGAGAGAGAGAGAGGCAGAGACACAGGCAGAGGGAGAAGCAGGCTCCATGCAGGGAGCCTGATGTGGGACTCGATCCTGGGTCTCCAGGATCACACCCTGAGCCAAAGGCAGGCCCCAAACCTCTGAGCCACCCAGGGATCCCCAATACTTGATTTTTTATTTGAGAGAGAGAGACAGACAGACAGACAGAGATAGTGAGAAAGAGCATGAGTGGGGAACAGAGGGAAAAGCAGGCTCCTCACTGAGCAGGGAATCTGATTCAGGGCTCCATCCCAAGACTTTGGGATCATGATCTGAGCCAAAGATGGCTGCCTAACCAACTGAACCACCCAGGCACTCCTTACCCGTGTCCTTTTAAAGATAAAATTACAGGGGCACCTAGGTGGCTCAGTCCGGTAAGTGGCCAACTTGATTTCAGCTCAGGTCATGATCTCAGGGTCATGAGATTGAGCTTTCAAGCACCTGTGTCCAGCCCTGTGCTGGGTGAGGAGCCTGCTTAAGGATTCTCTCTTTCCCTCCACCACCCCTCCCTCTCTCTTTCTAATAAATGATAAGTTTACATAGGAATCTGTAGCTTATAGGGATGCAGCCATCGGAATGGATTTTCAGAAATTTTCTGCAGATTGGGCTCTCAGTCTCAAAATTCTCCTGCTTTACTCCTTTTCTTTTTAAAAAGAAAAAAAATTTTTTTGTCATCTCTTCACCCATTGTGGGGCTTGAACTCACAACCCTGAGATCAAGAGTTGCATGCTCCGCTCACTGACTGAGCCACCCAGGCATCCCCTGCTTTACTCCTGAATGTGCTTCCTTTAGTTGACATTACAAGACCACTCTTCTTTGCTGGGATTATTCATCCAAAGACGTAGGGGGACTCCCCTTCCACCTTTTGAGCATATAGTTTCACAGGAAACTTTTCTGTGTTCCTTTGTTCTTTCATGAAGGCAATGACCCTCAGAGGGCAGAACTAGGACCAACAGACAGAAGTAACATGAAAGCTGGTGTGTGCTCAATTAGAGAAAGAATTCCTGGCAGCCATTCCGCAACAAAAGGAGGTAGTGTGCTCCCTGTTCCTGGAGGTATTCAATCTTGGGCTGAGCGGGATGCTGTAGAGGAGCCAGCCTAGATACAGCTCATACAACTTCATGAGGTCCTTTACCCCAAGTGCTCATACTATTAATGAACTATTTACTGACTTAACTAGCAATACATCAATTGATAAACTACTGGTTGTACCATCTTAGAGATCTGGCCTTTTCTAGGTTCTCTCTGTAGAGAAAGCCCACTAGAAGACTCCTGGGATTAGGGCCTTGTGGAAAATCTGACAGAACACATGACTTACGACTCATCTTTCTGCACCTTCTTTCCCACAGAGTGAAAGTCTTTCTGTAATGTGTGTGTGTGTGTGTGTGTGTGTGTGTGTGCATGTGGACAGCAGAGTTCACCTCATTAATGCACTATTGACTGCAATTATGTCTTTTCATTTTCCCTCTAGGATCTGAGGCTTTCTTCCCCGTTCAGCTCTGCCCAGCTGTGTGTTTCCCCAGCAGTTCTAGACCGACATTGTCTTTTCAGAAATTTAGCAGCAATACCATGACAGCTGTTAACCTATAGCTCTCGGATGTGCTTGAGTTGAATTTTGTTTTCTTTGCTTTCTCTCTTGCAGGGCTGGCAAAGGATACTTTGAAAAGACCTGTACAATTTTGTAAGGTGAGTTCTGTCCGCCTCCTCCTATACGAACCTTCACTCACAGTGCCTGTCAAATGCTGTGCCATCAGCTCCTCCACCAAAGAAGTATATTTAGTCAACCAAACAAGATTTTCTTTTTCTTTCTTTCTTTCTTTCTTTCTTTCTTTCTTTCTTTCTTTCTTTCTTCTTTCTTTTTTCTTTTCTTTTCTTTCTTTCTTCTTTCTTCCTTCCTTCCTCCCTCCCTCCCTTCCTTCCTTCCTTCCTTCCTTTTTCTTTTTTTAGAGAGAAAGAGGGGTGGGTAGGGAGACGGAGAGAGAGAATCTCAAGCTGAATGCCCACTGAGCGCAGAGCCTGATCTCATGACCCCGAGATCATGACCTGAGCTGAAATCAAGAGTCAGTTGCTTTACTGGCTGAGCTACGTAGATGCTCCCAAACAAGATTTTCTTTCAACAGCTTTTGGGGGGTATAAATCCAGTATTTCATGAGGTAAGAGCCTACCTATTCTATCATTTGATCCTCACAACAGCCCAGAGATATAGGTTGAGTGGTGTCAATTAATCTCTCCAACACACAGGTTAGCAAACTGAGGGGTAGAGAGGTGACATCATACTGCTAGGATGCGGTAAAGTGGGAGTTAGAATTGTGAGATCTCCAGACAGGATCTTCCTTTCATCACATTTATTCATTCATCAGACTCTCGAATGAGCATCTTTTATGTGCAAGTCCTGTGTTGTTCTGGGGTTGCAGAGATAGGTAAGATACTATCTTTGCTCTCATAAGAAAAAGGCAAGAGGACAGGGGCACCTGGGTGGCTCAGTGTTTGAACGTCTGCCTTTGGCTCAGGTCATGATCCCAGGGATCCTGGGATTGAGTTTCCAAGTGGGCTCCCTGCAGGGAGCCTGCTTCTCCCTTTGTCTATGTCTCTGCCTCTCTCTCTGTGTCTCTCTTGATTAAATAAATAAAATCTTTAAATAAAAAACAAGAAAGAAAATAAAAAGGCAAGAGGAAAAATTGCTATGACAGTGTGACAAAGGCATTTGCAGAGGTGTGGGACCCAGAGGGACTACAATATGGTCACTCACAGAGTGATTCTAGGCATAATACAGACACAAAACCTCACAAATATAGGCAGCAGGAACCTCTGCTCAGCCAGAGAGGCTCAGCAAGAAAGAGAGTCTTGCAGATTTCAGAGAAAAGTTGATATGTTCCCATGGCATCACCTGGGAGTGGTGGGTTTGTGGGCCAAATCTTGAGGTGGCTTAAATGCAGGGGCACCTGGGTGGCTTTCTTAGTTAAGCATCCGATTCTTGATCTCAGCTCAGGTCTTGATCTTAGGGCTGAGTTTAAGTCCCACATTGGACTCCATACATGGTGAAACCTACAAAAACTTTTAAAAAGGTTGCTCTAATGCAGGTTTTACTGTACCTCCTTGAGGACTCCATTTTCTCAGCTGGCCCCAGTTTCATCACCGGGGAACACTCTACACTCCTGCTCTGCCACTTTCTAAACAGGGCACCTAAGGATTTTCTACCTCTTACCCATTGACCATACTGAACCCTTGACCTGTAGGAAACACCTTTCTCCCCATCTTTTCTAACTAAGCCTTCCAAGCTTAGATCAAATACTACCTCCTTCAAGAAACGCTCATAGATAACCCCAAGCTGGAAAGGACTCTGCCTTCATTTTCCTAACGGTATTCAATTAAAAACCCAATCATGTTCTACCTTATATTATAGGCTTATTTCTCTGACCTAACTATAAGTTACTGGGGGGGCAAGAGAGTCTTGTCTCTAAGACTAAGTACTGGGGTCTTTTTGTTTAATAGAACTGTATGAAAAATGAGAGGAGGAGACAAATAGTTCCTTGGTTCTTTTGGGACACACTGGGGATGGTTTGCAAATAGAGGTGCTGGTATTTTGGGAATGGGGTACTGTGATCCTGACAAGCTCCAGATTCTCAGTGTTTGGGTAGGTGGAGACCTGGTGAAGGAGGCAGGAATGAGTGAATCCCGGAGGTTCAGTCCTTGCCCCAGAAAAGCTTTTAAGCCAGTGCTTCCCAATGAATGGTTCAGGTACCTTTTGCATCTGACATCCCTGAGGAAGTTATTAAACATTTGAGTTCCATGCACTGTCCCATACCCCAGAGCTAGGGCCCAGGGATCTGCATGCAATTCTTACATTGAACTTTAGAAATTAGTGTTATTAACAAACAGAATGATACTTGCCCCAGAGGTGGAGCCCTGCCCAAGGGAGTTCATAGCCTGGGAGGAGTGGTGAGGACTGGACACAAATGCTCTATTGCCAGTGCACAGGGAAACAGGAGAGGGAGAACTCAGGGAAGGGTGTCCCATTGATGGAGGATTTACTAAGAATGCATGAGGAACATTCCAGGCTGCAATTTCTTTGTTTTTTTATTTTCCCCCAAGCCGGAGGGTTTTTTTTTTTTTTTTTTTTTATGAACTTTGTAATAACTTCGTAAATATCCCAGGTCAACGTTGATACAAATTGAGCTTTCTTGTGTATCTCTCCTTTGGTCCAATGGCCTTTCCCTTACCTCTACCTTTCTACTCACTCCTCTAGTGATACATGCAGCTACTACTCTGGCCATCCTAAGGGAGGCTGGAGAGGCAAGAGCTTGCCCACCGTACCAATCCTCCTTCCTTTGCAGCACACCCCGAATCACTGGGAACTTCGTCCCTCAGAAGCCTTTGCATTTCCCCCATCCAAGGCCTTGGTCAACTCTTTTCCTGGCTTCTTGTTGATATATTGGTATCCAGGAGTCTCATCTGCAAAACAGGAATATTGCTCTCCCCATCCTTATTATCTAGCAAAGTCCTACTCATCCCTCAGGGCTCATCTAGGTCCCTCTCCCAAAGAGGTCTCCTCTGACCTCCTCCCCTCCACCATTCCAGAGTCTGGCTTCTGTGGCACCCTGTCCGTTCTCCCACAGCCCCCTCTGCTTACCCCCATCCTCACACTTTTGTGGTCCAAGGAGAGATCTGACTCCCATCTGGACAGGGTCGGGGCTCAAGCAACCCTGGCTTCTGACACAGGGTTGAACACTCTTTCCCAAGGGTGACTGTGAGGGTCAAGTGCCCCGCTGTGTGCACTCACTGAAGGTTTCTCTGCAAATGTTTCTTGCCCCATCTCCCGGACACCTGTGACAGCGGAGGGCACTTGGCTAGCCCACTAGGCCGAGTGGACAGGCCCCCCCCCCCCCCTGTACCTCAGGCATCAGATACCCCCATGGGGTCCAGAGAAAGAATGGAAGGCTCTGTACTTGGAGCATGTGCCCTTCCGGCCCAGATATCTGCTCCCCTCCCCCAGACCAGCTGGGCAACAGCTTTCGCCTGGGTGGCCAGAAGGGCTTTAGGGACTGAGCTTTCCTCTGTCCCTCGAAGCTGCCCCTCCTGGCACAACCCGGGCATCCGGCCTGCACTGAGGGCCTCAGAGGAAATGGAGGAACCAAGTGCTCGCGACACAGGGGCAGGCTATGGTGAAAGGAGCCCGGACAAAAACCAGCTCTGAGTTTAATTAAAAAGAGTGCTTAATCCCTCCCCCAACAAATGCAGATCTCCCACAAAGGCGAACAGGAATGCCAGTGGCCAGGAAGACCCGCAGCCTTATAAACTAGCGCTTCGGGCAGTGCAGGGCAGCTCCGCTAGGATCTGATACAATGACTATTGTCAAGGAGGGCTGTTTTTCCATGTTTTTGTTTCCTTTTCTTCGCATCTTCTTTTGCTACCTAATTTCATGCATCAGAGGTCAAAAGACAAAAGGTCAGTCCTGGTGTAGAGGCAGCAAACTCCCCACCACCAGGAACGTGTGTCCAAAGGAGCGCTTTGAGGCACCGCCTGTGGACCCCGGCAGGTTTTCATCTCTGCCTAATTCTCTTGTGTCACTTCATGGGGTCCACGAGTCTACGTGCAAATTGCATGAGAAATGAGACACCAACTGCTGTACCAAACTAGAAAAAAAATCGCCCCCCTTTCAATTTACCAAACTATTTCCATCTCCTACCTTGTCTGTAAGAATTTGTGCCTCACAAGAAGCCCATCTGGAGCTCTTAGCTTCCCTATCCACAGAACCTTATATATACCTATCAACTTATACTGTAAATAAAGAATGTGAATAGATATTCTTTAAATTGTTTTTCTGGGAGAATTTATAAAGATCTCTCCAAAAAATTACCAACGCTTGTCCTAAAAATTGCTTTCATTGAAATTTTAGCAGCACTTTTAGGATGAATAATTTGGTACGATTCTTTTAGTATGAATTTAATATGAATATTTTGTTCTGGATCTCCAATTTTTTCAATTTCCCATTTTGGATTCTTAAGTAGTAGTGTATTGCTAGTTTCCTTGTGAGATAGGTAGACACTTAAGTCATTCTAAGAAAAATACAGTATCATGATTTCTCATTAGAAATATTTTCATGATTTAGGGGGAAAATGACTTTGTAGTTCTGTGTTCATAACCTCCTCATTCCATCTTGGTATGCCAAATGGCTTTCATCTGATTGAAAATAAATTAGGGGACAGCTCTAATTTTTCTTTTTGTAGACAATTTCTTAGTCAATTGGCATTCAGCGTCTGAGGTCTGGCCCCCACCTCCAGGACAAAGTAAAGGAGAAGTTAAACACTTTGGGAAGTGTCTCTGGTCACCAGACACTAGGGCTGGCTGCAGGGCTCACCTCAAAGGCCCTCTGGACCCAAGCCCAGCCAGCTCCTCTTTTGCATCTCACTCTGGGCTGGGTCCTGGTGGAAGCCACCACAGCAGATAGCTGGTCAAGTTGCTAAAATAGGCAATCAGCAGGAAATCTGGAAGATTTTTAGAGCTCAGTTTTATTTCAGGCATATTCTCAAACCCTGTAGTGCCCCCCCCTCTTAATTTCCCCTCAAAAGAAAAAAATAAAATAAAAAAGCAATGCACAACCTGCCAGGAGACTGAGGTATTCACTTGGCGATTTGCAAGGTCACACAACAGGCTCCGGGGAAGGCGCTCCAACCCTGCTGTGATCCTCTGCCCTAGCTCTGAAGTTATTACAGAAAAACGGGGAATGAAGTAAGTGAGAACATTGAAGGGCCTACTTACGTGAGCGCTTCCGTTTCACACTCTGATCTACGCCCCAAAACTAAAAGAATCGTTTAACCTGTGCACGCACTCAAAATCGCTTGTGAAGTAGGCTCTTTTATGTTCCAATGCTCCATGGAATCAAATTATATCACATTAAAATGTTATTAGTTTAAAACATATTAAATAGAATATAAGTCTGGGCCGGCGCATGAATATTTAAAGCTCACATTAGGCGGAGAACTATCGGAAGAAGGGGTGGGAGTGCTGACGGTTCATCGTATAAATATTGGTGGAAATAAAACGTCCTACGTATAAACTTTCTTTAGCAAATTAAGATTTTTTATTATTTACAAATTATGGCATTGTTAAATTTAAAAGGAAATATAAGAAGAAAGAAACGGATTTAGACTTGTTCTCAATGTTAAGCGATCAGTGCCAGGAAATCTTCTCCATGCCCCGTTTTGAATTCTTAGGTAGTAGGGGATTGCTGGGAAGTGTAGGCAAATTTTAAATGCACCCGACTGCCTGTTTTCCATAGTCACATATTGCAAATGTAACTCCAAGAGAGTAAATTTTACCTCAAAATTCTCCAACAATTGCCTTCAGACCTCGTCTCTGTGCATATGTATACGGCGTACACTTGACGTCTGCCATGTGTACCTGTGCCCTGGAACCCAATAGTGGAACTGAATTTAATTACTGGATTGGGTTGCAATGAACCCATGCAAACGACCCAGGTCTGCCCTCTTTGCGGCGGCTCTCAATAACACTTTTAATTAAAGCAAGAAAAGCAGTAAAGTAAGACAACAATAGCAATAACCCACCATGAGCACCAGGTTCCCCGAACGAACACGGCCCCATCGTGTTTTTCCAGCGCTACCCGAGTATTTCTGGGTGGCGAGCCGCTGGCACATGATGCTACCAGCAGCCAGACCTCGAAGCCCTTTATACGCAGAGGACCCCACTGGCAGCAGAAATGGGCGTTTTGACCCAAACCATTCCGCGGCCCCATTCTGCCACCGGCGCAGCTAGAAAACTTGCAGCGGCGACTGGCCTGCGTTACGCGCTCTTTGCGCTCTGCGCCCCGGGAGTTGCCAGCGGAGAAGCGCCCCCGTCCACCCGAGCGCCGCCCCTAGGCAAGCCCCAGGCTTATACCGCGAGGGACCTAACTCGCCGCGCCTCGGCGTCCACCCTCAACCCTGACACCATCCAGGCCAAGCAAACGAAGCAGGGCGGGGCTGGGCATTAGGGGCGCCGCCTGCGGAAGGTGCCGAGCCACGTGCGCGCTGCCAGGACCCCGAATCCTGCAAGTCCAGCTGCGGCCTCAGCTGCTCCCAGAACTGGGCCCCCGGCGTTAGGGCGGGGCCTCCTCCTCCAGCCCGGACGTCGGCTCCCACCCACCCTCAGCGCAGGCCCCAGCCCCGAGCCCCAGGGTCGGAGTCGTTCCCCGCGGCTTCTCCCAGGGCTCGCGCAGAGCGAGGCCCAGCGGCGGACCCCGCTGGTCCAACCTTTGCTGGATTCCGGGCTGGGGATCTCGGGGGGCCCTGGGTCGGAACCGAGCCCCAGTCCCGGCTCCACCTGCCCTGGAGCCCTCGGGCGTTTCCTGGCCGAGGGGAAGAGCCCGAGCTAGGCTCCTCCGCTCCCGACGTCGGGCTCCCCCTCCCTAGACCGCAGCGTCTCAGCTAGAGGGAAGCTCGCAGCGTGCCTAGGCCAACCCCTTCTGCGACTCTTTTATTTTCCTGTCACTCTCTGTTCTCGGTTTCTGCTTTCTCCCTCTTACAGAATACCAGAGCGCGCGGGGGCCGGAGAAGCGTCCACACCAGCCCCTTTCCTGGGCCTCCAATCTGCCCTTCCCCACAGCCTCGTCTGTCCCTCGACATCTTCCTGCCTCTCTAGCTTCTCCCCGCATTTCCCTGCCGGGTTAGCCAGCGTGTCTCTCGGCCTCTCTACGTTTGCCTCTCCCTTTCTTCCTGGTGTAGCATTAAACAAATCCAGGGGGGTCGAGGTTGGAGAAATTCCGGCAACGTGGACAGAAAGAATGCCTTATGCTGTCCTTGTAACCTCTGCGGTCACTACAGTTTGGCCTCCCCTTGAGGTGGTGCCAGCGCGGGTACCGCCGTGCAGGCCGCAGCTGCCGAGGCGCCGGCTCGCTCTCTCTTGCTCTCTAGCTGTGTATGCGTATGTTCGAGTGTGCACTTTTGTGTCTGTGGTTGCAAACCAGGGCAGGCTCTCCAAACCGAAAGCTGAGCAGAGTTGGGTGTCTAGGATTCTAGGTCTGCGGGCAAGTGAGATGGGGGGACTTTTCCGGGGGTCCCGACGCCGATCTGCGCCTAGACTCCACGCGCCCCCAGCCCCCTGCCAAATCTCCCTAGGGCCGAAGCAAGGATTCCGTGTCGTCCGAAGAGGTTGCCCACTTGCTCGGCGGCGGGGATCCGCCCCTCGGTCCAACGCGGCTGGAGTCCGGGAGGTCCGAAGCAAGCTGGCCAGGCGCCCGGGGAGCTCGACCGGCAGCGGGCAGGGTGCACAAGGGAACGGCGGCTGGGTCTGGGTACCCCGCGGAGGGGGAGGGGGTCTCTGTGAATTCTGAGCCTGGCACTGGCGCCGCGCGACCCGCAGGGCTGTGACTAGGGGCGGGCGCCCCCTCGGGAACGCACGTTTGTTTCGCGTTGGTCTGGAGCGCGCAGAGCAGGGCGCGGCGGCGCTGGGGTCAGGTATTTCGGAGCCCGTGAACCCATCATTTCTGATGCCTGGCCTAACCCTCTGCCCTTCTTGGGTTCAGACAGGAACGGAGTCGTGCCTGCTGTCTCCTCCCTCATCCCAAAGCCCCACAAAGCCAAAATACACACGCAAAACTCACCAAAGCATCTCACAAACACAACAACCGAAGCCAACACACGGAAACATAAACCAAAAAAACCCCCCAAAACAAAAAAAACCCTCTCCAAACGCTCGGCTTGTACAAACAAAATAAAAATCGAAGACAACAAAACACATACAAACACAAAATTCACCTAACGCAAAACACGCAGACAACATCCACTAATACAAAAATCAAAACACATCAAAACACCGCGTAGAAGCAACAGCCTTCCAAACGACCCAACAAAAGACAACCTCCAAGGACAAAACACAAAAAAATTAAAACCCACAAGACGGAAAACAAAAGCCACCAAAAAAAAAAAAAAAAAAAGACCAAGGCTCCTCGAGCAAAACCCTGTGAAATGAAATCCACGAAAAAAAAAAAAAAAAAAAAAAAACAACTACACGCACCCCCCTCCCAAACAAAAGACTCTCTCACAGATGTTGAAAAGAAAATTCACAGGAAAAAAACAAAAACAAAACAACCCCTCTAAATAGAAAACAACCCCAACAACTCCCGCCCCCAGCCTGGGGTGAAATGTCAAATCCGGGAGGGCTTTTGATGTGCTGGCGCGGGCAGGCCGCTGCTCGGCGGCTCGGCCACCCCGCGCGGGCCGGGCGGGAGGGCGGGGAGCAGGGACCGGGGCTGGACGGCGGGAGGAAGAGTGCAGCGCTCCGACAGGGCCAAAAATCAAATCGCCGGGGCAGGGACCCGGACTCGAAGGCTGCGAGGAGGAGGCGGCGCAGGGGGACTGCGCAGATTACTTGGTGGTTGGTGGGGGGTGGGGGGGCCGCCGGGGAATCCACAGCCACGTTTCCGATTGTGGCGAAATCGGCTCAGTGGATAAGAGATGTCCGGTTCCCGCCAGCCTCCCCCCACCCCCCTTTCTCGGGCTCCGGGCTCTCCCCCCTAGATTGCGGCCCAGCCTCGTGACCACCCCCTCCAAAAAACAAACAACACTCTCGCTGAGGACGATTCACTTTCCGAAACTGCCATTGTCCGGAGGGCCGAGAGTCCTCCCTGCAGAGCGCTCCCCCCCACCCCGCCCTGGAGAACCTTGCCCCTGCGACCACCCCACAGCGGGGCCCCACAGACATCCAGTGGCCAGGCCTTGCAGCTGGACTCGGGACTGGGGGGGGGGGGGCGGGGGTAAGGGAGTGAAGTTTTAAGCCCGGGCCGAAGAGAGCGGGCTGGACATGCCACACCACTGCCAGGTCTCTCTCGGGCTGATTTCCCCTCTGGAAGCAAGTCCTGGGGGCCCTGCGCGCAGCAACGCCTCCGTGGCTTGAGGGCAAAGGGATTCCATTTATGGGCCGGGGTAAGGTGTCCAGGACTCCCGCCAACCTCCAGAACCTCCTGAGATGGTTCTTCTCAGACCCAGCGCCCAAAGTGAAGGCCCGGATTCTATCTCCAGCATTTCACATGTGCTTCGGGCCAGAATGGGACATGGCGTGGGACGGAGCTCTGGGACCAGGAGGCTGAGTGGGGACCTGGGGGCTTTAGGGTTCTGGCACTACCCTAAAGTAAGGGACCCGGCAATGGTGTTAGAGCTGCAAGTGGGGGTGGGGGTGGGGTGGCTGGGCGCTCTGGGGGCGGGCGCCGCCCTAGGGGTCAATCTGAGGAATCTGGAACGCCCCCCTCTCTGCCGGGCGACACTACTTGCCTTGGCACCCCCCCTTCAAAAACACCTGCCTGGCAGGGTGGGTTAATTAAAAAAAAAAAAAAAAAAAAAAAAGAACCCGGCCTGCACCCGCCTACGCGGCGGGGGCTTGCACCCAGAGGGGTCACCCGCCTGGCGCACCCCGCACCGGGCCGGGGCCCCGAGACGCGGGGATTCGTAGAAGGTGCGGCCGCTGGAGGCCAGGGCTTCCGCGCCTGCCTTGGGTCCGCACCTTCCCGTGGGCGCGCGGGCTAGCGCCCGGCTCTGTTTAAAGCCTTCCTTCCCTCCCCCCAACTCCCTATAAAAGTCCAGGGCGGCGCGGCGGCGGCACTGCTGCTCTCCCGGCCTCCGCGCGGCTCCGGCCCGGCCCGGCCCGCCCCGTCTGGCCAGCTGAGCCGGCCCGGCCGCACAGCGCGGACCCCTTGCCCTGCTCCGGCCCGCAGCGCGGGGCGGCACGCTGGGGGCGCGGCGTGTCTGGGGACATCTTGTGATGTTGGCGAGAACAGGACATGATCTCACATGGCGAGAAGCTCTTTAGTTCCTTAATCATTTCACGGTGCCTTCGGACGCTTTTTTTCCACCTAAAACGTTTAGTTTCAGCTCAGTGATCAGCTACCCCAGCTCGGCGGGGGAGCGGAAGGCTTGAATTATTCCGACCTGTGAGCGGCCCCTGGCACCAAAAAAAAAAAAAAAAAAAAAAAAAAGAGAGAGAGAGAGAAAGAGAGAGAGAGAAAGAAAAAAGGAAGAAAGAAAAGAAAAAAAGAAAAAAGAAAGAAAAAGAAGCACACAAAAAAAGTGGAAACTTTTTCCCTCGTCCACTTCAAGTTCTGAAAAATCAAAATGGATTTAGAGAAAAATTACCCGACTCCTCGGAGCGGCAGGACAGGTAGGACTGCGATTCGGGCGCCAGGCTCCAGGCGTGCTAATTCCAGGACCCAGCCAGCTCTGGTCCTCAAGCACGTCGGCCCTGGGGGAGGGAGGGAGCCGCATTTTCTCAGGGATTGACTGCGTGTCTGTCTGCGGTGAGTTTGTATGTCTTTTCACCAATTTGTTCACACACTTCTGCAACAGCCCAAGTGTCTGTGAGTTTGTGTTTTTCTCTGTTTCTGAACGCTTATATGGGTGACTATCTGGAGGTCTGAAAGTTCGTTTGGGTCTGCGTGTTTACATAGGGGCTCAGAGTGTGCATGAGTGACACTGAGTTTATAAGTCCCTGTGTATGTATTTTCAAAATGTGTGTGACCAAGGATTTATGTGCCTGTGTGTATGTGTATCCTTATATTCATGAGTGTGTTAGTGCATGTTTCTTAGTTGGTATTTCTGAGTACTGTACTCTGCGTATCCAAAATGTGTGTCTGTGAGTGGAGTATATGTAATTTGGGTAAGTGTCTGAGGGCATATCTACTCTGGGTTCACCAGTCGTATCCCAGTGCTTTTGGAGTTGAGAAGGAGTTCGTTACACTGACCCCTCCATTTTTGGAACTCAACAGTTGTTCACTGTGTACATGCCAACGTACACAAAAGTGCCTGCCTCTAGGCTCAGAGGTGGATCCAGCGCTCTGGTGGGTCTGTTGGGCTAAGCCTGTTAATAGTTAGGCTCAGGTCACATTCTGTTGGGAGAACCAGGAGTGGACGTGTGATTTCAGGGGGTGCAGTCCCTCGATGAGTGGTGCACACTGTTTCACTCTGGGCACTGTTGAGTGTACCATTTGTATAAAATCATCTCCTGTGGCAGGCACAACCTTAGCAGGTGAGGGCAGGCAACCTTTGGGCCACTTGTGACATTTCTAGGGACCTCCAGCCTGCCTTCACTTTCACCTAGACAAGACTAAGACTTTGACAATGGTGTGTGTGTGTGTGTGTCTGTGTGTGTGAGTGTGTCCTGTGTTGGTTGGGTTTTATCTTGTGGGTGCTGCTCCAATGAAGGAGAGCACAAGTAGATGAGCATGTGTGCCTAGCATTCAACTCTGGTGCCTGTATGCACACAGTCCTTCCTGGCACAGGGCCCAGTGTGCCACCCACAGGCCCAGGCAGTAGGTAGTAGAGTGTGTTTATATCTAAGAGGAGGTGGCAGGCAGCAGGAGGCCTCAGTTTGTCCTGAGATTAAAGCTGGGTATAGGAGACTCTTTTACTCATTAGGCCAAGTGTACTAGCCTCCCCCAAACACACTCCTGGCCCTGCTGGCAAGAATTATTCCACTTCTTTGGAATCTTTGAGGATCTTTGAGGCTTTACCTCCACCCCCAACCTTAAATACAGGTCAAAAAGCAGAGAGAGAGGGGGTGGACTTAAACTGTAAGCCCAGGACAACTCCCTGGGTGTAGGTAGATTTCCAGAATTGTAATAAGTGAGGGCAGAAATCTAAGAGGTGGGGAATTAAAAAGGATTCCTGGGCGAAGGTGCAAGAAAGGGAACCTGGAAACCGACTCTGCTCCATCCCACCTTCCCTCCCCGCCTTGGGTCCCTTGGTAGCTGGGACTCCAAGAATTGCCCTTCCCAGAAAGAGGACTAGGCATTCTGTGTGTGTTGGGAATGGGTCAGAGGCACGTGAGGGTCTGGGGGAGTGTCTGCGTGGCTGGCACGGCTGCCTCTCCCTACGAGCTGTCTACCAAGAATGTAATTCAGGGCGGTCGATGGGCTCTTTGATTAGTTCAATCGCCTGAATAATCGTTTAATCAATAAAGCATTTCATTCCTCAGTAAGGCCGACCTGGGTGGGGCTGGGGGGGTCCTAGTCTGGCCCCAGTTTAAAAATCTGGAGAGCCACGCCCCCTCTTCTCCTTTGGGCTGGGGTAAGGGCTGCCAGCCTTGCAGAGGGCACATCTCTCAGGTGACACTTCCTCCTGTCTGCACCTGCCTAGGTCCTAGCTGGGGAAGGGGAGAGAGCTGAAAAGCTGGTGGGGGGGGAGGGGGTTGGGGGAGGGACGGACATCCATGTCTGGTTTCAGGGGTTTTGTCTGGACTTTTCCCATCTCCCAACTTCAAGGCCTTTAATGGGCCACTTGACCTCCTTTTCCTTCCTTCAGAGCTGTGTTCCATTCTCTCTCATGACCTCAGTTTCCCCATCTGTACAATGGGGAAAGAGTGTATATACCCTTTTAGCTCTAAGGCCCAGATCAGGTAAGGTCAGCCTTGAGCATAGAACCACCAGAACCACTTAAAGATCCTCCTGTCTAGCTTCTTCATTGGGGTACCAAAAAAGGAAAAACTGATGTCCAGAGAGGGGCAAGGACTTGTCTGACATCATATAGCAAGAGGTATGGAGGGAGTAGGACTGGAAGGTGACTTCTCTACCCTTAGACCTCTCATTCTTGCCAAGAGAGGAGATAGAGCTCCATCTGTCAAGGTCCCCCTTGGAGAAAAACGACTATTGGCCAAGCTGGCTTAAGGAGTCCAGGGCCAGGAAGGCTAGGAGAGGCCGAACATTGTCTGAGCATCAGCATCCAGTCTCCCAGCATCCAGAATGAGCATGTTGGAATAACAGTCCTCCCTAACCATGGATCTCTATCTTTCAGAACGTTGGGAGGCCTCATCTCAGGGGTTCTTCTCCCCATTAGATACAGAGGGAAGCTGAGCCCTAGGAGAAGGGGCCTTTAGCCTGAAATCTTTGGGAGAGAAAAAGGTAGTGCCAGAGTGCCTGTCCTGCAGGGCGCATTGGTGGAGATAGCAAACCCTGACAAAGGCAGTTTACATGGTTTTTGAAAATTTTGGTAAATTCCACCTACTTCAACAATGCCTACAGGAAGATCCTGATCCAGCTGCAGGAATCACACAGGAATCCACTCTGCCCAACTATCTGCATAACCTGAGTCAGTTGCTCTCTCTCTTTGATACTTTTTAAAATGAGGGTCAGAGAGGGAGCACCTGGCTGGCTCAGTCAAAAGAGCATGCGATTCTTGAGCTTGGGGTTGTGAGTGGAAGCCTCCATGTTGGGTATAGAGATACTGAACAAAACCAAACCTTAAAAAAACAAAATAAAATGAAGGTTTCAGAGAGAGGACCTACCAAGTTAGGGCTGAGATGGGAGCAGCATCTCTAAGTCTCCCAAATTGAGCAACTAATCTGAGCCCTGTAAACCTTGCTTTGCCTGAAGCAAGAGCAGGGATGTGGGCTGGAAGAGTCGATTTCAGGGCCCTAGAGCCCTACAGCAGCCTCAAACCCCCCCCCCCCCCAGAGGCCCCAGGCTTTACTGTAGGGGGTGACCCTGCGGAGAGAAAGGGGAGACAGGGAGGGAGCCTGTTCTGAGTGACAGCCAGTTGCTGGCTCAAGATCAAGGTGGACATGTTCCTCTGCAGGTATTTTGGCTTCTCAATAATTCTCAATGGGCTTTCTTTCAATAGCAGAACTTTCAAAGACAATTCGACTTCTGTAAATTGAGTTTCTTCCCGGATAGTTTCCTTTCCCAATCTCCACCACCAGCGCTTAGCACAGGGGACCCTGCCCAAAGTTGTGTGGTTGGGGGAACGTAACCCCCAACTGTTAACACACAGCGAGGTCCGACAGGATTCAGTGCCAGGGCTTTGAGACCAGCTCCCTGCTAGTCTGGTCTATTTCTCATTACTTGTCTCCCTGCTAGTCTCACCGACTTGTGTGCTGGTGAGCCCTGGGAGGAGGCAAGGCTGTGGCTCAGAAGCCCAGCTCTGTCATAGAATCGCTGTGTAATCTTGGGCTAGTTGTGTAACTTCTTGGGTCGCCATTTGGTAGCCTGTAAGGCTGGGCTAGGTGGCCAGGTTGTCAGGTCTGGTGGCGCCTCTTGGCATTAGAAGAAGTTCCCGGAAGACAGCCCGCTTGGAGGCGGTGAATAGCCCTACCCAAAGGGAAACTTCCTCTGTCCTGGGCACCTGTCGCCCCACAAATTAGGCAGCCCAACACTGTCCTGAAGCTGCACACTCTCTGTGTGAAATGGGAATCCAAGCTGTTCCTGCTCGGTTAATATCTGTGGTTCCATCCCATCCCGGCAGTACTCAGGATTCTGTCCCTGCCGCACAGGTATTGGGAGAAAAACTGGTTTTTACCGGCATACCCTACCTAACTGGATTGTTTGATTTGGGAGCATACACCCCCTCACTCCACCCCCAAACTCCCTGCTATCCCAAGAGTGGCTCTGGAGAGGCCCTTCTGAGAAAGAAGTTCCCAGCCCACAGCCTTGCCTCTACTCTAGGCTTTCTATGTGACCTTGGACAAAGCCCTCCTCGCCTCAGGTTAGGCATCTGTAAAATGGGGGAAAACATAGCCTCAGGGCCCTTTAGGCTCTAAGACTTTAGAATTTGAGTTTCTAAGCCTGAACTCAATGAGAAGGGCTGGAGGTGGAGGTGTCACTGGCTGCATCCCTCAGAGAGTTCCCAGACTCCCGCTTCTCCAGGAACGCTGAGCCATCACGTCGAATTCTAGTCACTTTTTATCCACCATTCACCTTGGGGGTGGAGAGAATGTGAGAACTTTAATTCATCCAGGTTCCTCTAGGCTTTTGCGTTCTTCCTGCTTCAAGGCAGAGGTAGGGTTGAGGGAGTGGAGGAAGGACTTGGAGGTTCCCCTCTATCCCCCAGGATCTGGACCTGCGGGATTCCAGACAAAGGAGAGAATGCAGCCACTCCACCCCAGTGCACATTACAGCCTTCTGGGCCCCTAGAGGCCCGCCTGGGGCCGTTTAACGCAGCTGTGCCCTGGAGGGGGTGGGGACGGTGTCAGCACCGGAAACTTATCTACCGGTCAGGGGCAGCTGGGTCTGGGACAGTAACAGGAGGTGAGACTGAGGGCTGACCCCAATGTAGGGTGTGAGAAATGGGGTAGAGGTAGAGAGAAGGGAGACTGAGGCAGAGAATGAACCAAGAGCCTTCTCAGGGTCAACCTGGGCTGTCTTCCTTATAAGCTCAGATCTGGAGAAGCCATCTCAGAGCCCTTCCTCTTTTTTTTTTTTTTTTTTTTTTTTTGTGGACTTATGTTTACTATTAGAGGATCATTACTTGTGAATTAGAAATAGTGGGTCTTTGGACCACTTGCAGGAGCTGCGGGCACAGGAGTCACAGTAGTCTTCAGTGACTTTGCCCCCTGAGTGTAGTATAGTTGTCACAGGCTTCCTTTTCAAAGTACATTCCTTTGATTGTGGTCCCAGGGCCTCACACCGCTGAGAAACTGAGACTTGCTGGACCAAACTCTGCCCTTCTGGATCCGGAGAGTCTGCTAGAAATCTACCCATCTCGTCTTAAAAGCAACAGGAACTTCCCTGGAAGAGGGAAGGTGGGGTTTTCTTGACAGCAGCCTGGTAGCATGGCTGGATAGATAGTTGCAGATAGAACTCGCCTGCCTACCTGCCAGCTTCAGGAACGCTCATTAGCACTGGACTAACGCGACTGGCTTCGTTTAGTTCCCAAGAAGCCTTGCGCCAGATGCAGAATTACCCCTGGAAACAGAAGCCTTCAGTTGTGCATCACTAGCCCCCAAAGCATCTGGCAACCTCTGGTCTGAGACTGGAAAGAGAGACTCTGGGCTCAGTGCTTGAACAACCTGGTCCAAAGCCACAATCTGTTTCCTCGCCCAGGAGCACCCTGATTACAGACTTTTAAAGGAGTGTGAGATTTCTCTCCCCTTAAGGTCTCTGCCTTTCTGTTAGCGCAGAATTGAGATCCCCTGAGGGTAAAATCGAGGAAGGGGGTTGGACGAAGAGGCGACAGCAGCGGCTTAGTAGGCGCTTGACAAAACTGCGAAGTTTTTCCTCTGGAAGGAGCTTCCGTGAAAGTCTAGGTAAGCCGACTCCACCCATTTCACAGATGAGGAAACTGAGGTCGGAGTAGGGCAGATGTGCGCACGTTGCGAGTCCGTCGCGAATCTGGCGGTGCTCAGATTGGACGCTGGATCTCTCCTGCGCTCCTATTCTCCTCCACCATCCGCGTGTATGTTTTCAGGAGACTGCTCTTCCTCCGTCACCCTTCACCTCCTCGCCCCCACTCTGGCTGCCCCCAGCCCCTCAGGGTGTCCCAGGGTCCCGACGCTGTGGCAGGGAGGTCAGGCTCCCGCCGCGTCTGCGAAGGGACTCTCCAGGCCCCGCGTGGATCCCCCCGACCCCTCCCCCCACCCGCGCTCCACTAGGCCTTCGCCCCGCGCGTTTGTCAATGAACGTGGCGCCGCCGCCTGGGCCCCGCCCCCCATTCTCTCCTATTGCCCAGGTATCCGCTAATCAGGCGGAGCCCGCCGGTGGCTCAGCCAATGGGGCGGTGTCTCGGGCCAGGGCCGGCTGCCGCAGCTCTGATTGGCTTGATGGAGCGTGATTGGCAGGTCAGCCCCCGCCCCGCCCCCGCCCGGAGGGAGGCTGAGCCCCGGGCGGCGCTGTCCACACGCAGCGGGTCCTGAAAGCGGCTTCGGGGCGGCGCGGTGGCGCACTGTGCGCGCCGAGCAGGCGGAGGGCTAGCGCCGGCGGCGGCGGCGGCGGCGGCGGCGGCGGCGGCGGCGGCGGCGGCAGCGCGGGCAGCCGAAGCCGACAGCGGCTGCATCTCGGCACCCGCGGTCCCGGCGGCCCTGGTGGAGGGGACCGTCCGTTATCTCCGTCCCTCGCTACACGCCGGGGGGCAGGCGCGGCGGCCGTCCCGGAAGAGGCAACTGGAAAACAGTGGACCCAGACCCCTGAGAGAGGGCAGGGGGGCTCGAGGAGTTGGTGCGCGCGAGGCAGACACTCAGACGCGGAGGAGGTCGCCGCTGTGGTCCCCCTTCCCGGTCCCAGCGATGGGGCATCCTCGGGGGCCGGGGGAACTTTGACGGCGGAGGGTCCGGCGGTGGAGAGCTGCGAGCGCCTTGGGGACTCGGAGTCACGGCCCCAGCGTCAGTGGCGGAAGCGTCCCCGAGCCCGCGGGGGCCCCAGCGCCGCCGGAGAGGAAGTTCTTTGCAACTTCGTCCGAGGCGTCGGATTGCCGGGTGCGGAGAGGCTGGGGCTGCAACTCGGAGCCCCGGAGACGCAGAGGCGGGGGAGGGATCCGGCAGAGCCGAGGAGTCGAGGGGAGACTCCAGAGGCAGCGGGCGAGGCCGCGGAACCAGCCCGGCAGCCCTCGGGCCTCGCTGCCCGCGCACCGAAGCCCAGGGCCGTGCGTCCCGCAGGCCTCCTCAGAGCCGCTCCTGCGGGAGGCCGGGCCCCTGCGCTATGCCCCCGCAGCTGCCGGGTCCCTGGCCGCAGCTACTCCGGCTCCGGCCCGCGGCCGCTGCCTGAGACAGCCCCGGAGGAGAGGCACCGGGAGTTGGGCGCCCCGCTCCCGGCCGGACCGCAGCAGCGCCGTTTCCCGCCTGCGGACGCAGCTCTCGGCGACCTCCGGCGGAGCGGCTCGGAGAGCGGCCCCGAGGCTCCAGCGGCGCTGTCGGAGCCCCGACCGCGCATACCCGGCCTGGCGGCGCGGCTCCCTCGCCGCGCTGGGCAGCCCCTTGGCGCCGGGAGGCGGCGGCGTGGGCCGGCCTGCAGTCTGGAGCGCCCCGATGGAAATACACTGTAAGCACGACCCGTTTGCATCCATGCATAGTAAGTAGGCGGCGAGCTCGCTTCTCTCACTCTCCGGCCGGGACGGGGTGGGGTGTGCCGGACCGCGGGGCAGGAGCCAGGCCCGGGAGGACTCAGGACTCCCGTAGCTGCGCAGTCAAGTTGGCAAAGTGAAGTGCTCCCGGGCAGGGCATGTGCAACTACGCGCCCGGCTCCCCGGCCGGAGCACCTGCCACGGGGAATCCCGCCTCCAGCAACCGGGTAGTATAGGCTTCCAGCTGCAGCCTCTCAGGGCTCCGGCAGCAACATCTCTGCCTGTCGGGAGAATCCTGGCTCGGACCTGAAGAGGGCTCTAGGACTGGCTAGTCGGAGGGCAGGAAGTTGTAGGGAGAGGTCAGTCTTGAGTCCCAGACAGCGCCCCACACCCCTGCCCCGGTGTCGCCTTTTGCAGCCCTGGGGCTGAGGAGGACTGAAGCTTGGAGGGAAATTGGGGCCCCAGCCACGCCTGTGTGCTTGTATGTGTGGAGGAAGAGGCCGAGAGGTAAGCGAAGACACCAAGTCCAGAGCTCTAAAGGCGTTCTGGAGTTGAGTAGTGGGATTTGAAAAAATTAACGCAGTGGCAGCCCCTCAGCTGAGCTTAGAAGCTGCCAATTTAAATAGAGATACCCTTAAAGACACTATCAAGTCCTTCTCTTCAGGACACTTGCCACATGATAGCTTCTCCCCTTTAAAAAAAAAATCAAGAAGTCAGTTCATCATAACAGGCGTCGCCAACACCCCCCCCCCTTTTCTGAAAGCCACGGGTGTGCAGGAGACTGGAAGGGTCATTCTGGGCACCAGGCAAGGCAGACTGGGCTGCCTGACCCGCCAGGATCTGCCGGTTCACCCTTTAGCACAGCCTCCTGTGAGATGAGCGCTCCTCTCACGGTGAGTTAACGCCGGATTAGATTCGGAGATTTCAAGGAAATTCCAAGTGGAACGAATCGTGTTTCCCTTATGCACGCTGTAGAGCTGGGCCGGAGCAAGGCGCCAGGCTTTGGCGGCATCCAGCCGGGTGCCCAGCTCGGGTCCCCACGGGCGGGCGGCAGGTCAGGGAGTTGCTCCCGGACAGGGAGCTTACCCCAAGCCAGGTTCCCCTCAGACAGCCCAGGCTCCTGCTTACCCAGCCGTGAGTCCCCTATTTAACAAAGGCAGCATAGACCCGGCTGGAGAGAAGGCAAGCTTCCCCGGCGAGCGAATTGTCGGTTTCTGCCCCGGAGGGCGGAGTGGCCTGGCAAGCCGGGAAATGCTGATCTAAGCCGCCGGGCTGGTTGCGGGCAGGTCACTTTCTCTTTGTGTCAATTTCGCGAACACAAGGTAATCCACCAAAGCAGTGGGGAGATTTGCGCAGAGAAGCCGCTAGCACCGGTCCTACCCCAAACGATTCCTCACCATTTGGGGCCTGTGCCAAAACGGTTTCCAGTCCATGGTGACCCCAGCGCCCCGGCAGCCGTCTCCTGCGCAGACTTGAGCCATACTCCGGGGAGGATCTGCTCTCCAAGAGTGAGCGACAAAACAAACGAGTTGGGGTCAATACCCTGAGAGGTGGGCAAGGCTTTAGCTCAGCCAAGGAGTGACTGGGGGACAAAATGAGGAGGGCTGACCCCTGCGTGGTCTCTCTTCGCCAGCCAGAATCCACATAGCCTCACTGCCTCCTACGCAGAGCCTGGAGCCCCGGGGTTCGCAGGGCCCTTGGGGAGACAGCATCAGAATCAGTGATCTCCAGGCAGAGCATGAGGGTGGAGAGGGTGGTTCCTTCCAGGGGCTGGTTGGCCAACCGAAAATGCCTGTGTCTCTGTCCCTCCTCGTCCAGGCCTTCATCTGCCCCCTCCTCGAGAACTGCTCCCTCCTCCCGGTTTCAATCTTCCTGGCAGCATGGTGGGGGCTGGGCCCCAGCCAGCCTAGCTTTCAGAGCTGGCTCCTCTGGAAGCGCCCTGGGTTCTGACGCCTAAAGCTATTTGCTTGTACAATGTAGGCCCACCCTTGGCCCCAATTTGTTGGTGATGGAGGGGGTGCACAGTAGATCCTGAGAGATTGCTGGTATAGTAGGGGTTCAGACTAAGTCCCACTTCCTCATCTTCCTTCCTGGCCCTGGTCAGCTTCTTTCCGCCTACTTCCCTGCCCCCACCCTCTTGGAGCAGGACAGCTTCTGGGAGGAGGTGGTGTTGGGGGAGGGGAAGGCACTGCTGGGAAATCGGTGTTCTCCTGCCCTTACCCCCTATTCTAGACTCATCATTTTCATCAGCACAATGGCCTCCCACCACCCCTGCCTTGATGTTTCCTTCCCCCAGGTATGGTTTCCAGTTATAAAGCACTTTTATGGCCAGCCTCCTACCTGAGTGTCATCTAAACCTTCAGCTAAACCCATTTTACAGAGTATGATATTGAAGTCAGAGAGACAAAAAGACTGACAGGAAGTTCACATGTGCAAAGCTGGAGCTGGTTCTAGGGTCTTCCAGGATTCCCTGAAGGGGAGAGGGCGAGACTAAGATTCCAGAGAGAGGGCAGTGGACTGTTCTGAGTAAGCACACACATGTGCAAGACACTCTCTGTGGTTTACCTCTATCTGTATCCATGACCCGACTGTCCATCTATGTCAGCGTGTGTCTGTTGGTTTGCGCCCATTGAGGAAATTTCATCCCCGCTTTTTTCCCCGTGTCCCTGTTTGCATTTCTGAGTGCCTCTTCATTTACCCTCTCCTGTGTTACTAGGAGGAATTTCAAGAACCCTGTGGGATTTTGGAGTAGGGTCTTCCCACTGAGTCAGCAGAGGCCCTCTCCCTACAACCCTTTACCTAGCCATGGTCTTTGGGGTTTGGAGAGGGCCCCTGGTGGGTAATATGCCCTTATCAGGGCCTAGGGAACATCTATGCAGGCCAACCCTCACGGACCAGAGACACAAAGGCCTCAGGGGGTATCTTCAACCCTCTCCCCCAACCTCGAAACCCTGCTTGGTCTGCCCTGTGGGGGTGGGGCTGTGTTTCCCTTGTATCTGTGTGTCAGTTTCCTAGTTTTTGCCTTGATTTGTTTGCATCCGTCCCTGTGTTAGGCTCTCCTAAAATTCTACTTGGCCCTGAGAAGGGTAGCTGAGAACCTGCACCTTCATGTGGGATGAACCCTCACCCAGCTGGAGTCTGTAGGAAGTAGAGCCTGGACCTTGGGTTCTCTCAGGAGATGCAGGGCTGGAGCTGGGGTACCGAAAAACAAAGATTCCTCTCCAAACAAGTCCCCTGTCTCCCAGATGCCCCTATACTGGGCTTCCTCCATTTTCTCTTCTGGTCTTCTTGCCTCCCACTGTACACCACACTCACCTTTCTTTTCTTTGCCTGTACTAGCCAATGCATTCCTTCCCCCCCTTCTCTGCCTTTCTAACCTGAGGCTTCCCTTCCAGGCTCTCTGTCCTTGCTGTCTATCTGTTTCCACGCTTTGCATCCTTCCCCCTTCCTTTTCCTCTTTTCTTTCCCCATCCTGCCTCCTGCTCTCAGGCTTCAGGTTTTACTTCTTTCCAGTCTCAGGGTAAGTGGGAGACATTGCCTTCTCAGACCAGGTAAATTACCTACCCACCACCCTTGAAATGCTCTATTAGGTAGGACTGTGATTGAGGCGAGAGGGCTCAGCCTTTCCAGGGAGTTTGGGAGTCTTTCCAGGAAGTTGAGGGAGACGGGGGCCAGGTCATCCTGAATCTGGTGTCAGCTGTAGTTATATGGGTCAGGCCCCGAAGAACATTGGTAGCCTTGTCTTTGTGGTCAAAAGTAGAGGATTTGGGGACCTGCTGTCACCTAGAGTGTCGGATCCTTGGGATTTTTCCATCATGCGAACAATCCCCAAAACTCACATATGTCCTGCAGGACTGCTCTTGGAATTGAAGTCCTCTGAAGGTTGCCGCTGTGTTTTGGGCAGAAATGTTAAATTGCCAGTGGTATAGGGAATAAGCAGTTGCAAATGGGTCACACGGCCTGGATAATAGGCTATCCAAAAAGTGTGCTGGATGTTTTTCGCTTCATTTTGGTCCTCTCAGATGAGCTTGTACCAATTTTGAATTTACTTTCTTCAATCCAGCGTGTTCTTTAAAGATCTGTACAATCCCTTTTTATTAGGTGTTCCCAACCCTGGAACAAAGCCTTCCTAAGGCCCTTGACCAGGGGTGGCTCTAATCTTTCTGTTTTAGGTGAACTATGCAGTTTTGTTTCTAAGTGCGAAATCCTGTTTGGGATGGTTTTCCTTTTTTCTTATGTTTGGGATGTTTCAGAACAATCAAAACCAATTAAAGCTCATTTCAAAAATCAGAGAGAAATTCAACTAAGAATTAGAATTAAGTACTGTCATTACCTATAAAATTGTGTTTTTCCTTGAAATCAGCCTAAGCTTGGAAATTTGGGGAAATATTCAATTAGGACCCTCATGGAAAACTTTAGTGAATTGCTTTGGCAGTTTTAAGGAAATAGGTTATGTTATGGGTGTTTTTCCCCTTTTATTTCAGATGTTGTTCATGAACCTAGATATGTAATTGAATGTTTGGGGGCGGATAGCTGACATGAGGTGGCTATTTTATGTTTTAGAACTGGAGTGTGTGTGTGTGTGTGTGTGTGTGTGTGAGAGAGAGAGAGAGAGAGAGACAGACAGACAGACAGAGATGTCTGAGATGCCCTAGCTACCCTGGTATAGTCTAATCCCAGGCAAGTGCCAGTTTAGATGGAGACTTCGCCATCGTTGGCCTCTGAGCTGCCAGCAGCATTGGTAAATAAATGCTTGGACTTGGATTTTGGCTTTTGACTGTCCTCAGTGATGTCAGCTCATGGCTGATTAACGGCTACAAGGTCAATGATGTTGCTATCCTGGATCACTCTGTGTTTACTGGTTTCACTCTTCATTTACTTGAACCCCTGTTTCCCTTCAGATGGACTTTGATGTAAGAGAAGGGAGCTTGTTGGGTGGAGAAGATACTTTCCCTGACTCCTTTTGCTTAAAATCCATCTCAGAGCCCTTGTAAAACCTGGGACTCGGAAGCCTTCTCCACCTTCCTTATTCTCACCACCAAAGCCCACCCCCCCAACCTAAAGCTGCTTGTCAATGGCAAAACATTTCAGAAATTCCAGGGAAACTCCTGTATAACAGATCCTGATGGGATAGAGTGGAATGTGATCCTCTGACCCATTTCTTTTGTGTGCTCTGAGAGGGTACAGTGGTCAAGTCTGCATCTCAGCCTCACCTTTTTTGTTTATTTTTTCCCCTTGTTGAGGGATGAGCCACATCTTTTTAAAGAAAGGGTTTTTGTGAAGGCAGTGGTTGGATTTTGTTTCAGTACTGAGCAGACACTATTTAAAAAATTTTTTTAAGTCCTTAGACCTTGAATCAAATTGCTGACTTTAAATAAACAATTCATTTTTTCCCCCGAGATCTAGGCTTATTGGAATAGTCCTTTTCACTTTTACAGATATTTGTTAAAAGGAAAAGAGTTTTATTTTTAAAAAATCTCTTTAAATTAATGTGCTTTAAAACATATATTCTCCCCAGGATCTTCCTTAGACCTCAGCATTATGCTTGTAGTAAGTTGTGTCTCTAGTATAGATTGGGGTCTTTTACATATTCCATTGTTAACAAAAATTACAAGGCGAATGCTAGCAACTAAAGGAAACATAGTGTGGAGATGCTTGTTATCAATAGCCCGATTGACTGGGTGAAGATGGACAAAGGCAAAGGTTAATTTTAAAAAGCAATGAGTTGCTCATGAAGCCTGCATGATCAGACTCTAGGCTCAAGATATCCAGTCTGCGGCCATTTCTGATCAGAGGGGCTCTGGGTGCTTGCAACAACGCTTCTACTACTGTGTGACTGGTTCTAACCACCCTTTCCTTCGCCTTTTGTTTCTGTTTCAGGACATGGAGGAGTGAATCAGCTTGGGGGGGTTTTTGTGAATGGACGGCCACTCCCGGATGTAGTCCGCCAAAGGATAGTGGAACTTGCTCATCAAGGTGTCAGGCCCTGCGACATCTCAAGGCAGCTTCGAGTCAGCCATGGTTGTGTCAGCAAAATTCTTGGCAGGTAAAGGCAGGAGCTGCAGGCTTCCCTTGATTTTTCAGTTAACGACCGAAAACATGACCCAGCAGCTGTCCCATGTGCCCGCGACATATTGAAAATCATGGTAGCACTTCGTTAACATGCATAGTACTTTAGAGTTTGCAAAGCCCTTTCAAGGCCGTTCAAAGTAGCCCTGGGAAACCCCTGTTTCAAGTGACACGTGGAATAGGGTGACTCAATCAGGAGGAATGACATGCTTTCTGAAAGCCTGGTGAATTATTCCAAAGGATCCACGAGTAAGAGGTCCTTGGGAATTTCCCCTACACATCTTAGGTGAGCCCGGGGCCTGAGGAGGGCGGGATGGAAAATCCACAGGTTATAAAATCACATTATCAGGTTCAATGTTTCATTTTAATGTTTTCAAAAAATACATTCCAGTTTTAAGAGTCAGCTGTCATTTTCATCTTTGGGTTATCATCAACCTTATTATGTTGGGCTGTAGTATTTTTCTCCTCTATGTTTTGTTTTCTTTGTAGTGACAGGCATCCTAAGTGTATATTAGAGAGAGAGAAAAAAAAACCCTCAAACACACACTAACTCTCAGATCTGACATTTGAAAGTTGCCACTTGACCTGTCGATTTGCTGCCAGCAAAATACTAACAATGCCAATTCTCCCAGAGGGCTATATAGCCCAGCCTTTGAGCACTCCTGTTTATTTTCTCGGGAGAGCCTCAGTATGATCCAGGGAAGAATATTTTAAGATGAGGAAACAAATCTACGAGGCCAAGGGACTGACCCGGGTCCAGCCAGCCAGTCAGTACTCGGACTGGCAGGAGGCCTCAAGGACTCTTAGACCATCGGCATCTCACTGTGCCCCAAAGTCAAAGCCACAGGTTTGTTTCTGGGCACGTGAAGTTGTTAGAGGTCTGCCTGGCAGGCAGAGTATTCTCAGGTTGAGTTGTTCCGTGCTTTCTCAGGATTTTTCTCCCTGGGTCCTAAAACAGCCTTGGTCTCATGGCTTGCATGATGATTTGAGAACAGTTGCCTGAACAGAAAATAAATATTTTGAAGTCTGTCAGTGACATTGTGATTTTCTGTGTGCTCTCTCCCTTTCATCTGCTGGAATTTAAAAAATTCTCTTAGATGGAGGGAACAGCAGTTTCTAACCTTGCAGAGCCTTGCTGGAGGCCAAGGGAAGGAGTTTCAAGGCCAGGGAGCTGGCATTCCGTTAGGGGACGTTAGTCCTTGTGTGTCTCCCCTCTCCCCTGCCCACCCCAGGTCGCCCCAGCCCGAGTTCAGGGAGGAAGGCTGGACATCAGCATGGTGTTCTCGTTACATGGTGGTTTTAAGCAGGAGGATGAGAGTGAGAATAAAAGAAGAAAAATAGAGAAGAGAGGGAGACGAAGAGAAAAGAGAATGATTCAAAAAAAAAAGAGAGGCTAGAAGAGAGCAGTGAAGACAAGACAGAAGGAGAGAGAGAGAGAGAGGGAGGAAAGAAATATTTTAGACTATCTCAGTGTCAGACTTCAAGAGCCAAGTGGATCTTAGCTATCTTCTTGGGAAGCCTCTTCTTCGCACTGAGGGAGAGAGAGAGAGAGAAAGAAGGCCCGTCCTTTGTTTTTGCTGAGACATCGTTGCTGAGCCGACATCTTGCTTGCTGTTTGAGATCTTCTCAGGGCGAGATGCCGAGCCCTTCTCCGAGGGGACGTCCAGATGCCCGAGCCTCGTGTTCTGGTGCCCGGGAGCCCTCCAGATCGCCCCTGGACACTGACGGGGACGAGGACCCTCCCAGGTCCAGCCGGCAGCCTCCCGAGGCCCAGAATAGATTTGTCACTAGGTAGAGTGGCACTCGGAAGTTATGCGCCGCTCCGGTGCCTGGCCGTTTAAGTTGTCAACAATAAATTGGAATTTCATAGCTCATTATTTTCATAACTAAGAACCACAGTGGACAAAATGTCACTCTAATTAGAACTGCCTTTTAAGAAACAAGTTCAGCCCTAAAACAGTGTGACTGGGAATTTCTGAACTGGGGCTGTTCCATCCACTGACTTTTTTTTTTTTTTTTTTTTTGGTCACCGAAGAATTTGATGGGCACACTCGGAGTGACAGATTATAGAGAGTGTGCTGTGTGTGGTGGCCGTGGTTTTCAGAGGCTGCATGACAAGGCAGGCAGAGTCCCTGGGGCAGGCAGAGACCCCGTCATCTTGGGAAGGTGGCGGTTTGCCAGGAGTGTGGGCATTCAGTCCCCAGAGCTCGGGGCTCAGGAGGGGCTCGAGAGGCACAGCCTGGTGGCATGTGAGGCCCATTTAAATCCACCCAGAAAGCCTGGCTCTTGTCTTCTTTCACTGGAGCCTGGCTGGGAGGTTCAGGCCGTTTGGAATTGGGTGGTATGTTACACAGTAATAAACACTCAGAGGATTTTAATCCGCAACACGTGCTCTTTATGTTTTGCAGAGCTTTTTCTTAACCATTCTGCGGTTCTGCCTGCGTCCTGCGAGGCAGGCTGGGCAAACGCCCTCCCCTTATACAAATGGGTATCAGAGGCCCAGAGAGGCTAAGTGATTTGGCCAAGGTCACACAGCTCATTAGTGTCAGAGACCCTGACTCACACACCCAGCTCTTGACTCCAGCTTTTACTCGGTGTTTTGCACCGAACTACACCGTCTGTTGGCGGCCGCCGTCTGTCTGTGGTGCGGAAGCCAAAATGCTGCATGGCTATTTTGCTGAGATGAAAGAGCGGTTCTTCAGTCTGATTCCTCACTTTATGCAGTTGCCAAATGGGGTCTCCCCTGGGGTGTCAGGGTTGCCTTCTAAGGGCCTGGCTGATGTGTCAGTCAAAAGGCAGACAGAGAGGTCCCTTGTCAAGCCACGGCCTGCCGTGGTTGGTGCTGCTCAGGTGAGATGGGTGGAGAGCCCTGGGTGCTGCCACCGCCCGCCAGACAAGGGGGGCGGGCGCTGTGGGGGATGCTCTCCCAGCTGCTGTGCCAACACCGCGTTCCCATTCCACTCCTACGTTTTGAGTACTCGGCACAAGATTGTCTGTGTGTCTGTAACCTCCACCCCAGACAGTGCCTGTCCTCACAGGCCCTCGGTGGCTAGTGAGTGAGTGAGTGAATGAATGCAAAGATGCAGGTGAACTGCCTGGTGAACGGTAAAACTTTCTACAGTGGCCAGGGGTCATCATCATCATTATCGTTTTCATTTTCACAGTTTGCCCTAGTGGGAAGAGCACTGGATTCCGAATCAGATCTGAGAGCTGACTTCCTCTAACTTCCGGAAGGGAGTTGGGCAAGTCAGTTATTCTTCTAATCATCAGCTTCCCCTTCCATAAAACCCTGCTGGCCCCTTAGAATTGATGTGAGGACCCAGATAATTTGAGGAAGAGCTCTGTAAA
Source organism: Vulpes vulpes (assembly GCF_048418805.1). Lineage (NCBI taxonomy): Eukaryota > Metazoa > Chordata > Mammalia > Carnivora > Canidae > Vulpes > Vulpes vulpes. The sequence goes on from NC_132791.1 coordinate 21,093,319, forward strand.
CTTTAGAGGGCTGTGCCTAAAATAAGGAGTTACTGTGTTGATAGTAACAAATGACTTTTTATCGCAAAATTGGAAGCTGCTGAAATTGCTGTGTGCCTTGATTTGGGTACCTTTCTAAACTTCTGGCAAAGTAAAAATTTCTTGGATAGTTCTTAAAACCTGTTTGTCACTAATAATAGTGTTTCAGTAATGACAGAAAGAAGGAGGATAGGTTGGGTTTTGCCTTATGGTCTCTTCTCAGTGAAAAACAGAATTTCCACTTCTGTATCACTGTCCCCAAATTATTTCATCTGTTTCTAGACTATCCACTAACTTGGCCCTAACTAGATTTGCCCAGGCTGAGAATTTCAGCATCTCTTTAAATGTAACTAGTCATTGTTCTTGGGTGACACTCCCCATTCTTCCCAGAGGAGAATCACCTCTTTCTCTTACCTATTATAAACTCTTGCTAGGTTGAAAAATTACCAGTCGTAGGGGTGCCTGTCTGGCTCAATTGGTAGAATGTGCGACTCTTGATCTCGGGGCTGTGAGTTCCGGCCCCACATTGGGTGCAGAGTTTACTTAAAAAAAAAAAATTACCAGTCGTTTCTAAAATGTCTCCTTTGCTAGAAAAATTCTCAACAGCAAGATAATCTCCTTTGCAAGAGAAGTCAAGAATTCCTCTGTAAATGTTGAGAGACATCCAGCAAAGACTCAGATTCAGAAAAGGAATCAAGTAATTTTTTTCCCCTGAAATGATCTTTCACGGCACTCTTCTCCCCGGTCTCGGTTTTACTGTAAAACCCTGACATCCTATTTGTGTTAACGAGGAAGAGCTGATAGCATGGAAATGTCCTTAGAAACAGCGATTTACCTCAGGGGAGGTCCCTGAAAGAGCTGCAGTGACTTGTGGTTGGCTTTTTTTGATTGCTTGGGTTTTTACTTATATGTAACACATATTTCCAGTTAATTCTGGAATGCAACACTCCTTTTAATTTTATACCCGGGTTGTCATATTAATCTTAAGGCAAAAAACCATGCATTTTAGGGGACATTTTCACAGAATGCAGATGGAATCTGCTAGGGGATGTGAGTGCTGGTAAATTAAAGGTACAAGCCAACTTTCTGGGGAATTTTAGCTCAGGAGGCTGGGCCTCCATCCTGGTTTGGCTAGTGGGTCTTGTGTGACCCTGGACAGGCCGTTTAACCTCTATGGATCTCTGTTTCATGCCTATGGATGGGGACCCATTCATTCATTTTTCATTCATTTGTTCAAAATATCTATGTGCTTTAGAACTGTTGTGCAGATCAAATGGGAAGGACTGACTTGAAAGTTTTCTGTAAACTGTAAAATGGTAGATAAATGTGATAGATTAATTAATTAATTAATGCATAGCATCTGGACCAACACTGTCCTATAGAAATACAACGTGAGCCACATTTGAAATTTAAATTTTCCTGGTAACATTAAAAAAAGGGGAAAAAACAGGTACAATTAATTTTACATATTTTATTTAACCCAGTATGTGAAAAACGTGATTGCTTCAGCATGTAACCAATAGAAGAATTATTAATGAGATATTTTATGTTCTGTTTTTCTACTAAGTTTTGACAGTCTGGTGTGTATTTTACACTTATAGCACACCTCAATTCAAATAAGCTGTATTGGGCAGCCTGGGGGGCTCAACGGTTTAGCTCCGACTTCAGCCCAGGGCGTGATCCTGGAGACACAGGATCGAGTCCCGTGTCGGGCTCTCTGCATGGAGCCTGCTTCTCCCTCTGCCTGTGTCTCTGCCTCTCTCTCTGTGTCTCTCATGAATAAATAAATAAAATCTTTTAAAAAATCAACAACAACAAATGAGCCATATTTCAAATGTTCGGAAACCCCATATGGCTAGTGGATGCTGAATTGGACAGCACAGATCTGGATGTTTTCCGGACAGAGTAACTATTTTGTTGCAAATGTCCATTTTGCTCCTTCCTCATGGCTAAGCTCCTTTCTCCTTGGGTCCTAGGTATTATGAGACGGGGAGCATCAAACCTGGGGTAATTGGAGGATCCAAACCAAAGGTCGCCACGCCCAAAGTGGTGGAAAAAATCGCTGAGTATAAACGCCAAAATCCCACCATGTTTGCCTGGGAGATCAGGGACCGGCTGCTGGCGGAACGTGTGTGTGACAATGACACGGTGCCCAGCGTCAGTTCCATCAACAGGTGAGGGGTTGGTGCCTTGGGGGACTAGGGATCTGGGTGGAGTGGGGCATTCTGGAGGCTCTGTGGGTGCCTTTCTAAAAGATCTGGTCTCTCCATTCATCAAGACCCCTAAAAGGTTGTATCAGACAGGAGGGGTGCTAATGGGGCTTGGTGGGTCTCTCTATTGCCATTCTTGTCTTTCCAAAGTGCACAGGAGTTCTAGGCCTGGGGAGGGAAGGCCATGTCAGTATCCAGGCTGCTTCAGATTCTTCTGATCCCAGAGTGATTTTTATCTCTCCCTTTACCACCTGCCTCTGTGTGGGGAGCACCTAGCTGTGAATTGTCCCAATCAGGCCCTACAAATGTCACTTCCTTGTAAGCCCATGCTCAAAGTCTTAGCACTGGCCTATATCAGAGCTTCCCAGGAAGAAAATCCCTGTCTTCAGTTTGGGCAGAGGTTGAGCCACGGAGTGGCTCGAAAATCGAGCCTGGACTTAAAGTTGGGAGATTTAGTTCTTTGTCCCAGCTCTGCTGGGAACTCCAAGTGTGGCCCTGACAAAGCTTCTCCTGTCTTTGAGAGCCCCACACCTTGGAGGTTCTGATGTGGGTCTGTGATCTCCAAAAGTGACACACAGGATGCTGTGGAGTTAGGGGGCTGCCCTCTACCCAGTTACCCTCAATCTCACCCACAGAGAGAAAGAACCAGAGAAATAGCATGAGTAGGTTCTATCCTCAGGCATGGGATCTTTCCAGGAGCCACATAGGCACCTTCTTCTCCACAATCTGATCTGGGATGTATCTAAACGGACAATCAGAGCTTTAAAAAATTCCTGAGAAAGGGGCACGTGGGTGGCTCAGAGGTTGAGCATTTGCTTTCAGCTCAGGTCGTGATCCCAGTGTCCTGGAATCGAGTCCTGCATCGGGCTCCCCACAGGGCACCTGCTTTTCCCCCTGCCTGTGTCTTTGCCTCTTTCTGTGTCTCTCATTAATAAATAAATAAATAAAATCTTTAAAAAAGGAGGGGGAGAATTCCTGAAAGAAAGTTTTCTATTGTAGATGATGCAGTCTCAACTCCATCTAAACCCACAGAAGTCAAGGATGCAGTTGTGAGATAAACAGAAATGATTGTTGTCTAAACTCCACGGGAAAAAAAGAGAGAGAGAGAGAGAGAGAAGCCAGCAGACTGAAAACATAATCAGTTCCCATCTCTCTGAGGTCACACCTGCCCCTTGTCAGGACAGAGCCTGAATGGGCGTAGGAGACCCCTGACCCCTGGCTGAAGGAGGTGGTTAGACTAGAAAGTCTCAGCGATCCCTTCCAGGCCCGGCGGTGGTTTCTTCTGTGTTGACTCAAATGCACAGAATCACTGTATGAGAGTGTGTGTTGACGTTCTGAGTCCTGCTGTTTCATTACCGTTAGCCTGTTTTCTTTCTCTCAGCAAATCTTTACATTGGCCCAGACATCCTGCAAGGTGCTGAGAAGAGAGAGGGGAATTGGGCACACTGTCTCTTAGTCTCTGGTCTAGAGGGGCTTCCTTGTCTAGGATGGGAATCGGGTGCATATTAGAGGTCTGGTCAGCCAGAGTTAGCTGAGAAGGTAACAGCTATTGTGGTAGGTTTTGGGCGGGGGGTGGAGGGATGCTCCTTTTTCTGGATTACGAGGGGCTCCGATGTGCTTCGTGAGTCTCCTACTTCTGGCTCATTGCAGGATTTCCATCACACAAAGCAACATGACTTTCCCCCCACATCTCCAAAAACCCTAACGTGGAGTGAGGCGTACAGTTCCTATAGCAATGAAGTGGCAGGAGCCTGCTCTGCAGAGGAAACCTCTGCCAAACCCATGGCCAGGACTTGGGGGCCCACGGATTTCCCAGTGTAGGGCCTACATGTAATTGGTAGTTTGAAAGATAACTTTAGGTTGCCCATGGGGATCTCAAACTCTAATGCTTGTTGAGGCCAAGCAGTAACATAAGCAAGGCGGGCTACGTGTGAGGTGACAGGGAAAGGTTGGGGCTGTGGCAAACCAGACATCACAGCAGTATTGCAGGGGCAGGTCCTTCTTAGCTCCGGCTGAATGCTGCCGGGAATGCAGGTCCAGTGTTTGCCAGAATTTTTCCATTCTTTCTTTTTTTTTTAAGATTTTATTTATTTATTTTTAGAGAGAGAGAGAGAGAGAAAAAATAAGAGAGAGAGAGACAGAGAAATGAACATGAGCTGGGGGTAGGGACACAGGGAAAAGCAGACCCAGGACTCGATCCCAGAACGCTGAGATCATGACCTGAGCAGATGTTGGACACTTAACCAACTGAGTCACCAAACATCCAGAATTTTTCTACCCTTTAAGAGGATCTTGAAACTAGGATTTGTGTGTGCATGTATGCAGGTGTGTTGGTGTATATAAGATCCCCATATTTCTAAATGGTGGCAACTAATTTCAGGAAGAAAAAAAAAGCCTTACAGGATAAGCATAATCATTTGCAGGGCTCCAGCTTATATTTTCTATAATACAGGATGAAAATGATTTTATAATGAATTAATTTTAATGTATTTTAGAAAAATATAACTAGAACACCAGGCTGGTCAGTGTGAACTTTAATGGACTAGCCCTCCCATTTATAGTAAAGAGCTAGAAATGCCTCAGAAAATAAATCTGTTTAAGTCAAAAAATAAGTTATTTGAAAGGAACATATGAAATAAATGGAGCACAGTAGCTTGACAGGGGTGAAGGCTGTGAGGGGTACTTGAATGGGTGTCTAGGGAGACCAGGGACCAGCTGATGCTTTGTGCTTGGAGCTGCTCCGTGCAGCTCTGCCTGCTGGTTGCTAGTTGCTGGGGCCACGGCTAGCCTCGGGGCCTCCTGGGTGTCCGCAGCAGTGGCTGTGCCTCTGAGGTGTTTTCACATCTGTGGCCTCCTATAGCCCTCAAAGCTTAACTTTGTTCTGTGGCAGGTATAGAAACTGAGGCCCAGAAGGGGAGTGTAGAGGAATGATGATTTTGAGGTTAGAGCTAGGAGTAGAGCCTGGGACCCCTGATGGTAAGAGGAGGGCCTGCCTCTTGCCGCTGCTCCTGCTCTGTAGGACTTTGCCAGTGACGGAACTGAAGAGGGAAGAGAGGCCAGGAGGAGTAAAACAGTCATTCCTACTCCGCCTCCATGCACTCTGCGGCCCCGTGTGCTTTGCTGCCAGCCTGCAGCTCCCTCTGTGACTCAGAGCCCTCTCCTGCACACCCTGGGGGGGCGGGGGGGCTCTTCTCTGGCTCCTTCCTCTACTCTTGACTCAGAGCTTTTACTGCTCTTTAGCCAGCCAACCCAGCAACGCAGATAAACGAGGTGTGGGACACTGTTGCTGCCTGTGCTCCTCCCACCCCCATGCTGCCCAAGAAAGCCCCAGCCATCTCAGCACGCAGTTTTATTTTCCACATGAAGGCAAGGTTGTGCTTCGTTCAAATGGATGCAGTTTCTAAATAACTGTCTTGCAGATGTCCTGGTATGAGAGTCCAGAGATTCCTCTCCCAGCCCCTGCCTCCCTTGGGGGCAACTTCTCACCATTCCCCTATTTCAAACAGCTAAGGAGGGAGTGGTGGCTGGATTTGTAGCTATTTCAGTGGCCACCGTGTCCTTTCCACTGTCCACCCCCACAAGTATCTGCCTTCCTGCTGTCTTCTGGGAGCCAACCCAGGAAGCCATGACTGTCATGGAGTTAAGCGCCACAAAACCTGTTCTGCTGAGCATGTGGGAGATTTCCTGGGACACAAACCATGACATTTATGTGGTCTCCTAAGGACAAATAAGTGCTGGGATGCTGCACAGGCTGCATCAAGGATTTTTAGAATCCAGCCCGAGTGGCCGTTGGAGGTGACTGCCCAAGAGCTGATGGAAATGGGTGGCATGGAACCTGCCTTCTGTTCGAGTCCCATGGCTCTAAATTAGGGGCCAATGGTGGGTGTCGTGAATGGCATTACCACTTAGAAGGACAGTGGTAGTTCACACAACGGGTTGTTGTCATGGGAGACGGTGGGCTCAGTATAGCTAGGTGTAAGGATTTTTCAAAAGAAGCTACAAATCCATGTATTTATGCAAAAGTTCCCACTTTGCAAATACTGGAAACTAATTCAAATAAAAACAAATACTGTGCAGGCCAAACAAAGCTTGTTCCTGGATGGATGTGGCCTGAGGGATGACACTTTGTAAACTCTACTCTTCATCTGAACTTGGGCAGCAAGACTTGTGAGATTGTTTTCCCATTCCCTCTTTCTTCTCTGCGTCAGTTGCCTGCATGTCACCTGTGGGCCCTCTGCCAGCATGGCCCAATTGGATCCTTGGTTGTGGATTCTTAGCACAGCTGATGGCCCAAGATTCTTACTGCACCAGTGGCAGTTCGATTAGTGCCGTAGATGTGGGTATCTCTTCAGTTCTATCTTCCTTTTTAAAAAAAATTTTTTTAAATTTATTTTTATTTATTTTTTTCAGCCCTATCTTCCTATTTCCTTTTTAAAGGCGCCATGATTGTCTCTTTCAGTGTAATTGTGTGTGTGTGTGTAGGGGAGCAATGAGGGGATATATCTGGGAAGACCTAGCCTTTCAAAGAAGTGACGATAATGTTGAGATCAGATTCTTACAAATGCCTGTAATGCCTGAAGTCCCTAGGACTTTAGTCCTTCAGTTGCTAAATGGATTTGGAATCCAAATAGGCTTTATGTGTCTCATAGAAATATTTAGCAGAGGGGCCCTTTCCTTTGAATGTGGTTCAAAGAAAAGTGCTCAGGCATGGGACCCGGAGTCTGGGCTGACCTGCTGTGTTACCCTGGGAAGTCACTTGAGCACTCTGGGCTTTGGTTTCCTAATTTGGAGGAATTGGTTGATTGCTGAACTCTCTTCCTTGTTGGATGTCTAGGAGGTTCACATGGCACCCAGGGTCATGCTTATGCTCAGCAGAGTAGAGGCTATACACTTTTTAGTGTTAAGAGCCAGTTAGCGAGGCTGTGTCTGGTTTAGAAAAGGTCCGGAGTATGACTCTTATTGTGACAAGTTTTGATGATTGTTTGTTAATTTTAAAATTTTAAAGAATTGCTAGGATTCAATTAGTCTTGTTCTTCCCACTACCATTTCTTCTCAGTGGAAGATAATGCTCTTTGTTCTTTTTTTTTTCTTTTTTGGCAGCTGCTGCAAGCAGATGGGCAAAATCTCTATCCCTGGGGACGGCTTTGGAGGGTTCCCTATATTCTGGTCTCGCCTATAAAGGATGGCCCCACAACAGCCTTAAAATAGGGTGTGGGGATGGCTCCTTTCCCCTTCCCAGCTCCCAAGGGGGATCCCCTATGTTTTTCAGGGATTTGTGGGAAATGTGAACCTTTTAAGGTTGAAGCTGGTCTTCAGTCGTTATGAAGATACAACTGAAAATAATAGCTAACATTTGTAGAAAATTTCCTAGGCCATAGCCACTATTCTAAATAATTAGTATAATTCTCATAAGAACCCTATGAGGTGGGAACGCTTCTTGGTCCCATTTTGCAGATGAAGAAACTGAGGCACAGAGAGGTTAAGTAATTTACTCCAGGCCATGCAGCTGGCAAACTAGAAAACTGGAATTCAAATTCTAGTAGTCTGATTCCGGAGTCTGTGTCTTTAATCAATACACTGCAGCTGCCTCTCAATGATTTATAACAATTGATTATGTCTTACTGAATGATTTATAAATATTTTAAAAGAAAAATAAGGGACATATTATTTTCTTTGCTTAAATTTAAGGTCTAAAAAAAAAAATTTAAGGTCTAGACAATACTTCTGAAAGTTAGGACTTTATGCTGGAAAATATAGGAAATAGTTCTTATATTTTACCATACTTTTGTATATACGTAAACCGTAACACAGGTTATATCTTATATATCCATATATTCATTGAGCATATTTCTGTAAACAAACACACATGTATCCACAGAGAAGGTGACATACACAAAGATACAAAAATTAGATCAGATTCTAGCTCAATTCCAAGTGATCCAAAAGACTACCTCACTTCCAGGTCCTTGTCAATGTGCTCCACGTTTGCTTGGTTAAAATAAGTGGTTGGAATATTGGAGAAAACACACACATGCACACTGAATGCATTTGATGCAACACTCACTCTGACTCATAGAAAAGGGCGAGGAACCCTGGAGGCTCAAGGGGCCTGGACTCCAGAGGACCTGTAGTTGGGCTGTGGTGTGAAGAGAAATGTCTGCTGCAGGCTCTCAGCCGAGCGTGCTGAGCTGCCTGGGTGCCCACCGATGAGCTGTGAGATCCCGGAAGGCAGAGGCCATACCCAGTGAGGGCATCCTCACTGCTCCCCATTTGTATAAGCTGGAGACCCAGTGCACCTTGAAACTTGAACTTCCAGAAAAAATGGTCTGGAATGTGAAAAAGCCCCTCATAAGACACTGAGTGAAGAGAGCAGGATACCAACTATATGTGTGATTTAGTATTGACTTTGCTAATAGAAAATGGATATTTCCTAATATGCATAGGGATGTTAGCATGAAGGAAATGTGATTAGCATATACTAAAATGTGATTTTTAGATGTCTTCTTTATATTTATTGTCCCAATAGTCTACAATGAGCACAAAGTGCTTTTATAATTAAGAAAAGCTCTAATAAGTGTTTTTTTAGAAGGTAATAGTTGAAGGCTGGAGTACAACTTTTCCAAAGAAGCTGAGCATTTTGTTACCACCCACCCTTCTCCCAAATGACAGGGAAGGAACTTTCCTGTAGACCCCACAGGGGCTTTTGGTCAGGCCCCGTTGGTTACCCTGTGACACACAGGGCTTGGGGTCCCACAGAGGAGACCCATATCAGTGTGTTTTTCCAGATAGAAATTTACAGACTGAGCTTCCCAAAGCCCAACATTCTGCAGAGAAACACCAGAGCTGCCAGGTGCAAAGAGAAGGCAGTACCATTATTACCTCATTTATACAGTGGGTTTTTCTGCAAGATTTCCCTCCCCCTGAAAAAAAAATGATTTAATTACTTGAAGTAACTAGTGTGGTCTGTTCCAATTCTCTCATTATATCAAAGGCCCACAATGGAATGGACTTGCCCAGGGTCACAATAATGTTCATCATATTAGAACTAGAGCAAGGTCTCTGGAAAGACAGGCCAGGACCCCCCTAGCTCCCGGCCCTGTTGGAGCCTAACCAGGAGATTTTGCACAAGGCAGCTTTGGAGGGTTCCTCTTAGCAAAGCTACCTAGGTATGTCCTGGCAGCACTTTAACCCTTTTTAGGATCAGAGCAACACACATCTGCTTCCTTAGTAATTTTGAATGGGTGGGGTTGTGACTCCTCCTGTGGCTGTCTAAGGCAGAGAAACAGAGCATGTGGGTCTCCAGGGAACAGAGAGGTCACCTGGTCCGGTGTCATTCCACTGAGGGCAGGGACAGAGGTCCAGGGAAGGGAAGAAACTCCCTAATGACACTCAGGGAGTTCCTTCTGGAGCTGCAGCTGCTCCAGAGAAAAAGATGCCCATTTGTAATATTAACATATCATCCTCTTTCTACAGAAGGTGCACGTGAATCCCAGAGAGGGCTGCAGGTTATTCAAAGACACCCAGGGAGGTAGGGGCTGAGTTGGGACTAGTCCATAGCTCTTCTAACCCCCTAACTCCCAATCTGGGGTCATAACCCCCTTCCTCCTCTGCCCCAGCTTGATATTGCTTTTCTGGATGTCTGTGCATAGTTAGTCAGGATATCTTCTCCATGACGGTAAATAGCCATTTATTTTTTTTCCCAATTATCCACAGGATCATCCGGACAAAAGTACAGCAACCACCCAACCAGCCGGTCCCAGCTTCCAGTCACAGCATAGGTAAGAAGAACTTTTTAAAAAAATTTAAAAATCTAATGGGTTCCAAATATTCTAAAGAACTTTTAATCATTCTTATGGACAGATAATTCTGCATAAAACACTTCGGCACACGTACTAATGCGCCTTCTTTGTCATTCTCCAAGGGCTGAACCTGGTAAATGAATTTTATAAATACTGCTAAAAGGTTTTGAATTTTACTGATTATTATGATAAATAGCTTTCACCATGAGACAGAAAATTGAAATCTAAGCCAAAAAAAAAAAAATCCACTAATGGGGGTCTATAGAATGTCAGATAATTAAAGTAATAAATCAAGAAAGGGATACTTATTCATAACATTTTCTGCATCATTAGTCAGTAAGTAGTTTTGAATGTGTTTTTTTCTTCTATCAACCAGCCCTTCTACAATTCTTTGTGCACTTGCAGTCTTGAGTGAAGATGTGGCAAAACTTCCCAAACTTTCTCTCTCTCTCTCTCTCTCCCCCTCTCTTGCTTCAGTCTCATGTACTCCATGAACTGTCAGGGGCTGCCAGTGGGGTTTTTGACACTCACAGGAGATAGTTTGAGCGTGACGTGTAAGCATGGGGGTCCTATTTCCTTCTATTGAAGAGTTCAGAGGTTTCCCTGCCTTTCCCTTCGCCTGAAAGACTGTGAGATGACAGTGACATGTGTCTCGTTAAGGTGCATTATTTCACCACTTGGGATAAAGGAAACACCTCTGGAGGGAAGGTTATTCTACTATAGGAACGTGGTGACCATTCAGTAAACCTCTGACAGTGCCTATCACTGTCACTTCATAATGTTTTGGACTGTGTAACGTTTCCACATCTTTGTCACTCCCTCTTTAACTGAAAACTTGAACTCTCTGTGGTGATGGGGTTTGGACAGAGGCCGGGCTTATACTTCAAGCTCTCCCATTAACTCATCCAGTGAATTGTGTATCCCTTCACTGCTCTGAGCCTCAGTTTCCCCATTTGTGGACTGAAGTGCACACACTAGGTGCTCCCTGAGGTTTCTGAATCTTCATGGTTGCCTCTTTGGATAAAGGTAAGAGAGAATTCCTCCCTCCCATAAATTAATTCTTCTTTTTAAAAAAAGGATTTTATTTATTTATTAGAGAGAGACTGAGAGAGAACGAGCATGAGCAGGGGGAGGGCCAGAGGCAGAGGGAAAAGGCTCGAACCCAGGACCCTGAGATCATGACCTGAGCAGAAGGAAGATGCATAACCAAGTGAGCCACCCAGGCACCCCTAAAACAATTCTTTATTTAGTAGTCTATTCAAAAAGTGTTTGCCAAGCCCCTGTTTTGCAGGAGGCTAGTATTTTATTTTATTAAAGATTTTATTTATTTAGTCATGACAGAGAGAGAGAGATAAAGAGAGAGAGGCAGAGACACAGGCAGAGGGAGAAGCAGGCTCCATTCAGACAGTCGGTCATGGGACTGAATCCCAGGTCTCCAGGGTCACACCCTGGGCTGAAGGCAGCGCTAAACCGCTGAGCCACCTGGGCTGCCCAAGAGGCTAGTATTTTAAAGGAGGCAGGACAAAATCCCTTTTCTCAAGGGCTTCTCAGTTTAATGGGGGGAATTCTCTTAGTTAAGAGAAGTTGGAATTCTCTTATTTAAGAGAAGTTGGCACAGCACTGAGATAAGGCTCAAGAAGAAAGTACACGGTGCTGTGTGAGCCAGAGGTGAAGCTGGTTGAACTAAGGTGAAGAGGGTTGAGGAGGGTTTCTGGGGAAATGTTTGTGGCTGAGATTTCACTTGTAGCTTGAACTATTTCAGATCACGGAACAATGAATAGCAGACGAAGAGTACCTGATAATATTCTTGTAGTTGGGTTAGAGGAACAATTCTACTTGTAGGTCAGCAGAATGCTTTGTCTCGTCTCAGAAATTTTTATGAAAGACTTATCATATACGTGTACAGGCCCTGATAGTTCACAGACTTGTTGCTGTGTAAGGAAATGGAAGTTGAGCGGTTAAATAACTAGCCCAAGGGCACACTGCTCGTTAAGTGGTGGAGTCAGAATACGAACTTGGGTCCTAGTTAAGTGCAGTCACAAAATAGCATTGGCTCTGTCAGCAACATGGCGAGCCTTGGTTATATGTGGTTGTTGTTTTTTAAAGTACCGAATGACTTGTGATCTTCTTTCTTCCTCTGTTCTTTGCACCTTAATACAGAAAAGGTTGTGAGATTTGCATAAATCTATTTTGAGGAGCTTCTTCTGGTGAAGGAAAAGAGAAGTTAACGATTTCTACTTCTGTGTCTCCTAAGGAAGATCTAAAATCTAACTCAGATATGAGAAGAAAGGCACTGTTCCCTCTAGGTCTGTAGGAGCAAGAGCTGGATATGCTCCAAGGAAAGCAACAAACAGCTTCTCATGCAATCACCACCATTTCTAGTAATTTCCTACACTTTAGAGTCAAAGGCAGCTCCACCTGCCTCCAGCTAGTTATAGCCCAAGGAAATGTGTCTGAGATTGGTTTGTAGGTTTTAATGAACCAAGAAAGAATTCCCACAGCCCAGAAATGGAAATTCAGCTGTATAGCTTGGGAGGACCCTGACGACTGACTGGTCTTTCCCTTGGACTCTAGGCTTAGGAGTTAAAGTGAAACTTGCACAAAACCTCCCCTCCCCCTTGCTTTTCCTGAGGAATAGAGAGACCTGGCCTCAGCCACACACAATAAGTCACTAACCTTGGCCCACATTTCTGGACAGGGGAAAACTAGACTTTAAGTCAGTAGACTGGAAGCTAAATCCTAGTGCTACTGCTTACCGGCTAGATAACACTGAGCAAATCATTTCACCTTGTGGAGGCTCATTCATCAAATGAGGAGAATAATAGCACTTTAGGTTGTTGCAACCATCAAATGAAAAACACTGCATTACTGGGAAGCATGTTACTGTTTTTCATGATTACTTAACGAGAAACGGATTACTCTGGGGTCCAGTCTTTAGTGACTCAGTCCTGTGGCCTTGGGCAAGTCACTTTCCTCTCTCTGAGCCTTGGTTCCCTTACCTTTCCCAGGAGATGACATCGCCTCCCTTGTATGGTTGTTCTTAGAATTAAACAAAATAATGGCTCGGTAATGCCTGGCACAGAGTAAGTTCTCAGAAAATGTTAATCATTATTCCATATATCAATATATATTATGTATGTGGGAGTACATATTCTATTATACATATCATTATTACATAATTAACATGAAATATTGAAATCCAGGTGAACTGGAAGGAGAAAAGACAGTGAGGAACTATAAAAAGAAGGAACGGTTTGCCATTTGGAGTTTTGCTGGCTGAGTGTATGAGTGTGCAGGTATTTATGTCTGCATGGATGGGTGGATGTGTACAGGGAATCTACCTATCTAATGAGTAGTGTAGTCTAAGTCTTTTTTTTTTTTTTTTTTTTTTTTTTTTTTTTTAGCACTGGCTGCTGGTGGGCCCTGGATCCCCTCTCCCTGTCTCTCTCCTCTAGCCCCCTGCTTCCTGCACCCTTGGACAGGCCTGGATTTGAGCTAGTGCCCTTCTGACACGTTCCTGTGTTCCCTTCTGGGCCGCCAGGCCTCCTAGTTGCCCAGCAATCCCCCCCCCCCCCCCAGCAGCAGAACACCTGGGCAGATGGCCCCCGAGGGCCCCTCCTATGCCCAGGTGTAGCCACTGCTACAGGGCGAGCGTCTTCCGCGCACACTTGCGTCTGCACCCGGCTACTGGGCAGGCGTCGCATCCCGCATCCCGGTGGAGGGTGAGCGCCTTTGTTCCCGCTGCGGCCCCGCAGCGCCGCCCCCACGGCCCGGCCGGCCCTGACCGCCCCTCTCCCTCTGCGCAGTGTCCACGGGCTCCGTGACGCAGGTGTCGTCGGTGAGCACGGACTCGGCGGGCTCCTCTTACTCCATCAGCGGCATCCTGGGCATCACCTCCCCCAGCGCCGACACCAACAAGCGCAAGAGAGATGAAGGTAAGAGACGCCCACGCCGCCCTGTGCTGGAGGGACCAACGGGATCTGCTTTGGGGCGATGAGTCAGGGGTGGAAGCCAAGAGCCACTGTTTGCCTGCAGGGCGCCTGAGTCCCCAGGGGGTGGATCCAGGAAGGGGCTGCGTGCTCTGGGAGGGGCAGGCCAGTGCTGGCTGGGCCTGCGGATTTCCCGCTAGTCTGCCCTCATCTTCACCCCTTGGGTGGAGGAAAGTGGGCCTAGCAGAACCCATGTGGCCTGAGCTTTGTGGTCTGTAAGAAGCCCTGTGTGCTGATCTGATGCCTGGGGGCAGGGTATGCAGGATGTGAGCGCACCCTCTCCTGGGGCTCCTGGGAAGAGAGGGAGAGCTGGGTGCCCTGCACTGAGGTGGGCACACGGGGGCAGAGATGGTCAGCAGGTGGGTTCTTGAAGGACTGTGCACACTCTCCCAGAGGGCCTCCAGCAGTGGTGGTGGGGGAACGGTTTGAGGAAATTAATCATCTCATCTCTGCCCTTGGGCCTGGAAGGAAGGAGTCCCCTGGCCTCTCCGGGATTACAAAGATGACAATCTTCCCAGTTGATTTTTCTCAACCCCTGTGTGCGCCTGCTGCCTGGGTCTCTGTCCTGGACAGGGCCCTACCTTAACCTGGCTCTCCGTTCCCTGGATGGGCTGCCAGTGTGGCTGACGTTAATGGGTTTGAGAGGAGAAACGAACCCCTGGGAGTTTGTAAGACCGTGGTCAGGAAAGGGGGAAGAAAAAAAAAAAAAGCCCACGGTCTAGGGCCTGAGAGCCGCGTGACAGAAATCTTGATTCAATTATTCTGTTCCTCAGCACAATTCCCTTTCTCAGCTCCCTGTAAGGGATGTATGTTCTGTGAGCACATGCCTAAGTACTTAAGATCGGTAACTAGAAAATTGAGTCGGCCCAGTGGTGGATTGGCCTGTGGACTGTCTGTTCCGGGCAGTGCAGAAGCTGGGCCTGGGGCCTCCGTTTGGAGCTCTGGGGGCACCTGGGGATGGTTCACGGCTTTAGAACCTGCCTCACCTTTCCCCTGCTCTTGACACTCGGAGCAGATGTCAGAAGTCTGTAATTCAGCGGGCGCTGTGCTGTGTTACCGCAGGAGGCGGTGGGCCTACCATCTCTGTTGGTTTATGGGGTTGATGCTGTCATCTTTTCTCCCATTGTCACCTGGACTCGCAGCAGATGTGCCCAAGCTGGGGCCCAGCGGTGTTTGATCAGGGTAGAAGAGAGGCTTGTGTGACACTCTTTCGCAGGCTGAGGGATCCCGGCACAGATTTTTGGAGAAAAAAAATATATAGTTTGATATTTACCACGAAACAGACAGGCCCTGATTTGGGAGGGGCGGCTATTTTACTGTGCTTGTGGAGCACGGTATACCAGCTTTCAGTGTCTGACCAGCAGCCACTCTTTAGCCTCTTCTGCTGCTTTAAAAGGTATCGAGGGGTGCCTGGCTGGCTCAATCCGTAGAGTCTGCAACTCTTTTTTTTTTTTTTTTTTAAGATTTTATTTATTTATTCATGAGACCCAGAGAGAGAGAGAGAGAAGCAGGCTCCATGCAGGGAGCCTGATGTGGGACTCGATCCCGGGTCCCCAGGATCATGCCCTGGGCCAAAGGCAGGCGCTAAACCGCTGAGCCACCCAGGCACCTGAGCCTGCAACTCTTCATCTTGGAATTGTGAGTTCAAGCCTCACATTGGATATGGAGCCTACTTAAAATAAATAAATTTTTAAAAATGTATTGAGTAGTCAGAATAGAGGTGTGTTGTTGGTCTAGACTGCTCTGTGCCATCAGATCATTCCTTGAGGACTGTGGTCCATTTGGGGTGGAAGGACAGTGACAGATTGAGATGTGTCTGTATTTGGGTGTAACCTAGATGGACAGGGATCTGGATATCAGAGGCCCTGGACAACACCTTGAGACTCTAGGGTTGTTCTGATATAATGAAGAGAAGAATGAGCAGGACTGGATTGTTTTCTTCAAATATTTGGGGGGCTGGCATGGAAGACGAGAGGAATGAGACTTTGCTGTGTGGCTTTCAAGGCCAGCATGCAGCAGACGCAGAGGAGATTTCAGCTCAGTGTGAGAAAGAATGTGTAAACGTGAGGGCCAAAGGGGCTACCTTGGGAGGTAGTGAATACCCTGTCGCTAGAGGCATGTAAGTGGAGCCTAGGTGACCATGTGCTGGGCTGCTGTATAAGAATATGAAGAATTGGATGTAGGATTGGATAATCTTTGAGATCAAGTCCTGATCCCCAAAAAGACCTGGGAAGTGATCAAGTCTGTGGTCTGGTCTGGGGGATAAGGGAAAATGATTTGGTGATGGTCCTGGAAGCTGACAGGACTGGGAAGAGTGGGAGGCACAGATGGCAACCAGAGCCTCCCCTTCTCCCTTGCCTTGCATCACCATGAGAGTACTGAGCAGAGAGGTGGGCAGAAGTGCCCTTGCCCAAATCAGCAGCAAATTGCCCGGAGGAGTACTCCCACGTGCTCCCTGCTACCCTTTCCTACCTTCCCTCTCTATCTCTCTGGAACGGCCATCTGCCATAGGGGAGGAAACTGAGGCACCAAAGAGTTCTGTGCCATTGGCAAAGCCACATAGCTTTGCCACACACAGCTTTGGTGTGGCCTAGGTGGGGGCAGGAGGGGGTGGGGGAAGAGCTGGAGAGCCCCTGACGGCCTCAGTTCCCCAGTATTTTGCTACTATCTGTTACCCCTCAGGCCCTCCAGAGAGATGCTTTGGAGGCAGAGCAGCCTGGGGCTGGGCAGAGCCTGGGACCGTGGGAGGAAGAGTATCAAGCACAAGGGCCTACACAGCAGGTTGGATACCAAGAGTGTGGTAAGAAAGTCAGAAGCCAGCGTTGCTGGGTGCATGGGAGGGCTGGCCCCTTGCTGCAGACCATGGCACTGCTTTCTCCGGAGCCCTTGGCAGCCTGAGGGAAGGGCCACGAGGGAGAGAGGCATAGAGGGCCAAGGGGAAGAGGCCAAGAGGAATCCCCACTCCCATGTCTCAGATGAGGTGACTGAGGCTCTGTGGGGAGGAGGTGCTGGCTCCATTCTGCTTTACAGTCATCTCCAGCTAGGACTTGGGCATTTCCTGGTGCCACCCTTCTGCCCAGGCCTCAGGGTGGTGGTGGTGGTGGTGGTGATAATAGAGTGTAGTCACAAAGGGCCTGCCCTTTAGGGCTCCCAATCTGGTGGGCAAAACTGACAAGCCCGAAGTCCCTCCAAAGGGCAGCATGTAAGACGGCTCTGTGATGGGCAGTGACACTAGAGGGAGAGAGCAAGGCAGGGAGGGGCTGATTTTGACCAAAGGGAAGGCGCCTCCTAGGAAGTGGCCCTTTACCGAGGGAGAAATACTTTACATTGCTTGTTTTTAAATTTAAAATAATTAAAATCAAATGAAATTGAAAATTTAGTTCCTCGGTTGCACTAGCCACGTTTCACAGCATCCAGTAGCCCCATGATGTGCCCAGTGGCTGCTGTACTGGGTAATATGGCTTTGGTACAAGTGCTTGGCACATAATAGGCGCTCAGTAAGGGCTCCGTGGTGGAATGGGTCAGTCATATGCCTGTAGAGCGTTCATAATTAGTAAGCAGGGGGCCTGGGTAATCTCCTCAACAGGAGGGTTTCTGTTTGGTATTTTGGGCTTCCACAGAAAGCTCTATTTGAATAAAGAGTTCTGTAGCAAAAACAAGTTAGAACAGTGTTTGGTTAGTGCATTGCCAAGGGCCCTTTCAATATACAAATTCTAGGACTCTCCCTGGGACGTTTGCCTCCAAGATTGGCTTTGGGGATAAGACCACTATGTCCAAATCTCAGATGAGCTGTGTGCGGCTCAGGTGGCCGAGAAGGCCCTGGGCCCTCTGAGAGCAGAGCTGCAGCAGGCTGAAGGACTGAAGGACGTGCAGGGAGGCAGATTATAGCTCAGTGCAAGGAACAGCTTTCCAACAACAGCCAGATTGGGCCGAGGATGGAAGTACTAGGTTGGAAAGGTGATGAGCTCCCTGCCATGGGATGTGTGAGCAGGAGCTAGGCAAAGGAGAGGCCGGGGAGCCAAAGAAGTCATTCTGATCTGGACTCTGTGACTTTTGAGACCTGTTACAATCTGGGTAGCAAATGCCTCTCTGACTGCCTGTCTGAAAGTGCTTCTACCTACTGGATTTTCCCTCCTGCCACCTGACTCTGAGGTGGCCATCCACATGGACTTGCTTGGGCAGAGGCCACGTCATCTTTCTCTCCCCACCAGCTCCTTGGCAGAGAGCATAGTGCCCAGGATGCTCAGGAGGCTTGTGGATGGTACCGAGGGTCCGGCTAGTGTGCTGCCCAGATGTGGGATGTAGCCTCGTCTCCTCCTCCGGCCAGCCTGAGAGCTTTCACAGAGAAGTCTCTGGCATAGGCCCTCAGGTGTCCCACGGGGCTAGGGGGACAGAGGCGGAAGCAGTGCTTCCCTCCCCAGGAGGCCTGGAGGAAGCAGTGGCAGGGCTGGACTGGGGAGGGGGGTGGCCGTGGTGAAAGGGCAGCCCCAGACCCTTGGTTTCTTCCCGGGCCTTTGATGGCTGGTGGGGCCTCTCTCCACCATCTCTGCGGCCCCCATTCAGGTCCCCTCAGCTTTCCCTTCGCCTCATAGCCCCAGAGTTTGAAAGGCCCTGAACACACCAAGGTCAGCTGCGTGGGAATCCCTTTCACTGGCGCCGAAAGCTGCCCAATCCAGCGCCAGTGTGGACTGTGGGGCCTGAGCTTCCTGTCGGGCAGGAGAGGGTACATTGCAGGTGGGATTTCTGGCCTTCTGGCCTCTGGACTGCTCTCCGCCTGCGCAGGGCACGGGAAGGGCGTCTAAAACCCCTAGGTGGCCTGTCCTTTGCAAGAGATGCCGAGTCCAGCAAGATCCTCAAGGAAGGTTTGGGGGCTCCTGTCATGACTAGGGTCCACCCCTCTTTCTGGGGGTGCCTGTCTCTTCTATGTCTTTGTGTCCCTCCCCATGCCTTTCATTTGGGGGTGCATCTCCTCCAGTGTTATCCGCCTCTGTTGATGGGAATAGACTTTTTCTGTGTCTGCTTCTGTCTGCTGGTCTAGCACGCTCTCTCTCTTTTTCCCACACATACACTCTTGGCCTCTCTCTCTCTCTCTCTCTCTCTCTCTCTCTCTCTATCTCTCTCTCACACACACACACTCACACACACACACTGTCTTGGTCACACACTCTCATATACAAATACACCCCCCCCTGTCTCTTTCATAGCACCCTGTCACACACTGTCATACATATACACTCTCTCACGCACAAAGAACCTTTTACACACTCACACATACATATACACCTCTCTCTCTCTCTTTCTCTCTTACATACTCACTTTCTCTCTTCTTATATTTGCTCTTGTTCTCTCCCTCTTACCAATTCCCTGCTCCTCCTTTGCCCAGGTTGGAAACCCAGCTCAGCCCTGCTCTACAGACCTCCATGGGAATCACAGCAGGGAGGGAAGGGCTTTCAGAAGCTTGGAGGCCACACAAGGCCCAGGGCCCCCCTAACTGTGGGCAGACCCTGGTCTTCTTCTTTTAGGATCCTTTTCCTTGTTGGACTCTCAGACCCTGTCTTCTGCTCCAGGGCTTGGGATGGAAGGCTGGAGCAGAAGGTACAGAGACCTCTCTCAGATACCCCAGAAGGGAATGGGATGTGTGGAAAGGTCAGTATTTCTAAGTTAGGAGTTATAGGCAGCCCTGGATTCCATAGATCTCTGATCTCTGCAGGGCCTAAAATAAGAGGGTAAGGTATTGACGCAAGGATACAGGCTCATAGGCCAGGGACAGAGTGATTTGAGGACATCCTGTGGTGAAATCTTAAGCAAGTTACTTAATCTCTCTGACCCTCCACTTTGTCATCTGGAAAATATAGCTAGCAGAAGCCTGGCGGGTTATTGAGAGGATAAAACGAAATCATACCCTTAAAGGGTTTAGCCCCAGGGCCTGGTCATAGAAAACACTTAATCAGAGGCCACTGAGGGAGACTGGGGCTAGCGGGTATGAGGCCAGTCACAGGCTGAAGGCAAGCTGGTTCCAGCCACAGTTCTATTTGGCAGCTGAAACTAGCGGATCTGCTCACCACCGACTTCCTGTTTGTGAGACTACTGTTGTGCCATCAAGACTGCACAACAGTGCCCCCAGGTGTCAGCAGCAAAACCAAGGGCCACTTGTTTTCCCTTTGCTTCCTTTCCTCAGGACCTTGGTCTTCCAGCCGCCTTGATGGAAGCATAAAAGGATCAAGTCTCAGTTTTCCACAAAAAAGAGGCCTTTAGGCACACGAGAGAGGTTCCAAGGTAGAGGGCAGGAGGCAGAGCACCCGGGCCTGGGAGGGCCTGGGAGTGGGGTCACCAGCTTGGACCTCATGACGCCCCCAGTGGAGTACAGGGCCTTGGAGGACATCTAGGACATGTCCCTCCAGTCATTATTCCGTTGGGAACACAGGTTTGCAGAAGGGAAGGGGTCTGACTGGCACAGAGTAAAAGTCTGGAAAACCCAGAGGGAAAGAATGGAGTCCTCAGAACATCCTTGGTATCCTGCTGCTATTTGATGTGACAAATCTCCGTTTCCTCTTTCCCACCTCTCCCATTCTCCACCTCCACTGTTGACCCCACCAGCAATCCCACAGGTGTCTACGTTAGCCAGGCAGGCGGGGGAGGTGAGGTGGGGAGGGCTGGGCCCCCGCTGATCTCCCAGGACTAACCTCAACTCTTGACACAGGCCCTGACCTTCCCGCCTTGCCTCCCATTCCTCTTCTTCATTCCTTCTGTGTTCCACTCCCTGTGCATCCTCCGGGCTTCCCTGTCTCTGGGCTGTTGCCCACGCAGGGCCCTCCAACACAAATGCTGTCCTGGTGGCTGGTCTGTTGACCCGGCCTGGTTCCCAGAGCTGGCCTGTGGCCTGAGGGGATTCTGAGTGTTGGACAGGTAGTTCTTCCCACCTGGCGGAGGCCCACAGATTCATCAGGGCCAGGATGGAGCAGTAGAGGCCAGACAGGCTCTGCAGAGAGGGAAGGAAGCCACTACCATTTTGTCTCGATCTTTCCTGGGGCTTCACCAGAGCAGCCCTTCCTTAGCCCTCCATGAAGTGTCCCCTGGATGTCTCCTCAGGCTGATCATGCAGGGGACCTTCTCTGAGGTGTGTGTGTGTGCGCGCGCGGGCAGTGCTTAGGACCGAGATTCTTGCTGGGAGGGGTATCACTTAGAACCCAGGTGGCAATTGCCAGTCTGGCCAGTCATGCTTTACTTGGCTTGCCTTGTGTTTAAAATATTTTCGAATTAGTTATTGACATTTAAAAATCAGGAGATTTCATATATGGATGTTTGGCTTTTCTTGGAAAAAAAACCCCCAAAACCCCAATCTGGCAACACTGGGTGGACTTTCCCACATAGCAGCAATCATCTGTAGCTGTTGACGCTGCGGTCCTCAGATTGCTTCCTACTCAGCTTGCTGTCACTTATTCATGCTCCATTTGTCTCTACCTGGAGGCTTTTGAGTTTCTGGATTCCTAGTATGACCTCTGAAGAACAACTGTGAGTCTAGTCTGTGGCACCTGAAGCCTGTGGGACGTAGCACCCTGACCTGGCCCAAAGTTGCGCTGTGTGTGTGTGTGTGTGTGTGTGTGTGTGTGTGTGTGGTCAGGGAAGTGGGCAGTCAGGTTTTTAGGCCAGTTGTGGGTGGGGTAGGGAAGGCAGTAGGGCAGGGTCAAGGAGCCACACCCCTTGTAGCCCAGAACAGTGAAATTGAGGTCATTCAGTTCACACCCACCAGATGGGGTAGTCCAGGCTCAGAGGGCACAGGCTTGGCCTCAGGACATGTACGGGGTGCGTAGTGGCAGTGATGATAAAGAACCAGGTTTCTACCTCCCAGCCTGGCCGGCCACTCTCCCCTGTTGCTCTGGCCTTGCTGTCATTGGCACTCTTACACGTGTCAGGCTTCCTCGGTAAAGCAGGGGGACTTGAAGCCAGGTGGCCAGTTGGAGGGGCTTCTTGGGCCTTTCCCTAGTGCCTGGGGCCTGTCCCTTGGGTGGGGGGGGATCAGGTTTCGGTTCCTCCTGGCCCCCAGGTCCCTGAGTTTCACTTTGATTCAGTGAGTGAGAGCCTGTGTGAGAGCCAACACCACCGAATACCCCCTCAGCCCCTCCCTACCCCTGTTTGCACACTTGGCTTTGCCCGGGCCCTCCCCGCCCCACCCCCAGCTCCTTTTCCCATGGGCTGTATGCTGGTGTTCCAGAACACCCTAGGAAATGTAAAGGGTAGGGTGGTAGAGTGTGAGGATCTCCATTCAGGGAGTCAGTTCTGAGATCAACCAGAACAATATAATAGTTGTGGGATCAGCTGTGGGGACAGCTTAAGGGGTATAGAGTCTCATCCACAGGGGGCAGGCTCCCTGCCTGGAACTCAAGGTGGAGTGCACTTGGCTTTCTTCCCCACTCTGTGTGTCTGTGGCACTGTGGGGCAGAGAATCCCATAGTCCTTTCTCTCTGGCTTTGGAATATTGTTGAATCCTTGGCTGGAGTCTGTGGTTCAGGGGATTCAAGGGCTCCAAACTACTAGAGGCTTTTGAGACAGGGACAGGAGCCCAGAGGAAGGGGTTGGGACCTCTGGGCTCCTGTCCTGACTTTGTGGCCAACTTACTGTTGACTTTGGAACCCCTTCCTCTCTCTGCACCTCAGTTTCCTCATCTGTAGTATGGGATTAAGGAATTCCTAAGGCTTTTTGTGGCACCAAGATTCCGTCCTTCTCCTAATCCCATTTCAAGTTCTGTTGCGGTATTTTAGAACAGTGGTTCTCAAACTTTTGGTCTTGGGACCCCATTAGAGTCTTAAAAATTAGCAAGGACCCCAAAGAGCTTTTTAGTCTATGTGGGCTAATTAAAACATAAAAGTTGGGACGCCTTGGTGGCTCAGCAGTTGAGCGTCTGCCTTTGGCTTAGGGCATGATCGTGGGTCCAGAGATTGAGTCCTACATCGGGGTTCCTGTGGGGAGCCCGTTTCTCCCTCTGCCTGTGTCTCTGCCTCTCTCTCTCTCTCTCTCTCTGTCTCTCATGAATAAATAAATAAAATCTTAAAAAATAAAACATAAAAGTTTAAGTATTTACTTACTAATTTCTTAAAAATAAGAATAATAAACAAGTACTGTAAGTAATTTGTTTGAAATAAGAATCATATTTTCCAAACCAAAAAATTTAGTTGGAGTGGTGTTGCTTTACGATTTTGCAAATCTCTTTAGTATCTGGCTTAATAGAAGACAGCTGGAGTCTCATATCTGCTTGTGTATCCAGTCTGCTGTGATATCACACATCCTAGTGCCTTTGGAAGAGCCTACTGCATACTTGTAAGAGAGTGAGAGTGAGTAAGGCCAATAAAATCTTGGTTTGTTTTTTTTTTTAAAGATTTTATTTATTTATTCATGAGAGACACAGAGAGAGGGAGAGACAAACGCAGAGGGAGAAGCAGGCTCTCTGCGGGGAACCCAGTGTGGGACTCGATCCTAGGACCCCAGGATCATGACCTGAGCCAAACGCAGATTCTCAACCATTGAGTCACCCAGGCATCCCTTGAATCTTGGTTTTGTTGTGAAAATAGCTTTGGGTTCACAGGACACCCTGGAAAGGTCTTAGGGAGCCCTCAAGGGTTTGAGACTTTGAGAATGTCTGCTTCAGGCTACTGTGAACGTTGAGCTTGCTTATGTATCACTCATAGAGAGAGGGAGAACAGCTAAATGGTTTCAGTTAAAAGGAAAGGTACCATCAGTTTCCCCCATACTTAGCTCCTGAAGGCAATGGGAGCCATGGCAGGTCTTTGAGCTAAGGAGGCAGTTACAAGACATGCTGGGCTTTGGAAATCCTCCCCTAGCACACTGTGGGTATACAGCGCTTGCTTCTCTCCCAAGTGTGAGCTCCCATAGAAGGTCGTACTACTGAGGTTTCCCTCATTTCCATCAGAATTTCTGTAGGATTGGAGGCGTCCTTCAGGGTAAAAAGCAGCCACCTTGTGCTTCTTAAGACCCTGGGGAGTGGGCATTTTGAGACCCAGCCACATCTCCCCATTTTGGCTCAGCTCTGTACCAGCCAGCAGATCCCTGAGACCTCACCCTGGGCATAGTTTTGGTGGGGAGAAAACCCCAGAAACTATTATTGAATAGGAATGAAAACAAATAAAATGAAATAAAGTAGATGGTTTGGTATTTTTCTCGACTCCTGCTATTTGAGGAAAAGCAGGTCTGAAATGCAACCAACAGGGGAGATTTCTGTTCTGATTCTATGGAGCTCCTGGGTGTCTCTGGAATGCTAGTAGTTGGTCACTGGCATGTG
The DNA here is from genome assembly GCF_048418805.1 of Vulpes vulpes. Taxonomy (NCBI): domain Eukaryota; kingdom Metazoa; phylum Chordata; class Mammalia; order Carnivora; family Canidae; genus Vulpes; species Vulpes vulpes. Next base: position 21,117,629 of record NC_132791.1, read on the forward strand.
GGCATGTGTGCAATTTTACTTTGGAATGTCCAATTTTCGTGTTCATTGGTACAAGTTTATCACTTGTTCTAGTCTTTCCTTGGACTAACGGACTAACACAGAAGAGAGGGAAAAAAAGAGAATGTCCTAAGGTCATTTGAGAAGAATTGAGAGACGGAGGATTAAAGGTGTTAGGGAAGATGTGTATGAGAAGGAGGTTGCTGGCAGTGAAGTGAACTGCGCAGTGCGTGAGAGGAAACAACAGCTGGGGTTGGGGGGGCCCTGGAGAGACTAGAAGATGAAAAGCAACCAGGGGGTCAGACACTTCCCAGTATCAGCCACCAGGTGGCACCATTGACCCAAGACAGCTTAGTTGCTGTCCAGGGTTGGGGACCAGAGGGGTAAACAGGGCTGCGTGTACCCGCCTGCCCCGTGTGAGCTTGGTGTGCTTGTAACTGCATGGGGGGCGGGGAGGGGGTGGCCGTGGCCAGGGATCCTGACCATTTCCCTGAGTCTCCCTTCTTTCACAGCATTTAGTTAGGGTGGGAGGGGGCTGGACCATCTTTGTTGGGGATCAATCTGGCCCTTCCTCACCACCATGGTGCATATGTCTTAATATAAACCTTCCTGGGAATCAAGTCCTTGGTTCTCTTCTAAGCCTTTACCAGCTGTGTGACCTTGGGCAAGTCACTTCTTTCTGAGCCTTGTTTTTCGCACGTCAAAATGCAGAGATTTGAACAGGAGGTCTTAGGGGTCTTTGGGGCTCTGACCTTCTGTAGTGTGCCTGAGGGAACAGGAGAGCTGGAGTTAGATTCAGGATCATTCTCTGTCAGCTGTGTGACCTTGGGCAGGTCACTTCCCATCTGTGGGGGTTTCAGTAACCTCTCCCTCAGACTTTTATATAAAATAGCAGGTTGAAGAGGCTTTGTGATCATTTTTGGTCCTGTAGGACAGGGAGAGGTTGCTGTGTATTATTTTCCCTGGAATTTAAGTTGGCTAGATGCAAATGCTCCACCATCCTCATAGCTTAGAAAGTTTGTGCCTCGGCCTCTGTGACCACAAGTAAAGGCCTTATGGCATCTCTTGGATCTGCTCATTTCTGTCCCCACTGCTACTGCCTTGGTCCAAGCACTCTCTCTTCTCTCTTGGACTGTTGCTGTGGCTTCCTGGTGCATAACTGCTTCCAGAGTCCTTGACTTCTCCAGAGTCCACTTTCCACAGAGTAGTATCCATGATACATGCTCAAAAAGGGTGCCTTGGGCAGCCCGGGTGGCTCAGTGGTTTGGTGCTACCTTCGGCCCAGGGCGTGATCCTAGATCCTAGAGATCCTGGATCGAGTCCCACGTCGGGCTCCCTGCATGGAGCCTACTTCTCCCTCTGCCTGTGTCTCTGTCTCTCTCTCTCTCTGTCTCTCATGAATAAATAGATAAAAATCTTTAAAAAAAAAACCAAAACAACAAAGGGTCTTCTGTGTTACTAGGATGCTTTTCCCACTGCCTTGGAACCTGTCCTCTCTCACCCACCACTCACCCAGGTCCCATTGCAAATCTTCAGGATCCATTGTGAATAGCACTTCCTAAGGGACAGCACCCTTGTTGCTGACTCCTCTTCACTCCTCTGGTCCCACCTGTAGCACACAGAACCTGCCTGTTGATAAAAAGACCACAGTTGTCAGTTTACTTCCCTGTGAGAATGTATCTGCAGTGGTCACTGTTGTTGCCTTAGTACCCAGCACAGGGACTGGTTCATGGTAGCAAATATGTACTGAATGAGGACGCTGGAGGTCGTAGAAGCCTCTAGCCCATCTGGGCAGTGGGCGCAGGTAGCTGGTTAGAACCCAGACATCCACATCACCTTGCACATCAAACATCCACCCACTCCTTCCTGACCCTAAAGCCTCTGTCCTCAAGCCTCTGCAGTCTGGCCCCATAGGAAGGATCTCATGGCAACTATTCTGGAGGAGAAGGGAGCTCTCTCATGGTCTAAATACACACTTTGCATGGGTGCCGTGTACACACACACATAGATGTGCATGCTGGTGCCTTCAGCCTTTGTCCTGCTTGCTTTGCCTCAAGCATGTGTTCCAGTGGGTATAGATTATGTCCCCAAATGGCAACTGCAATATGCCACAACTATAATGCTAGGGCGTCCTGAGTGTTTACTATATATATTTGAAATCATTAATGCATTTAATACTCTCCACCATGGTACCGGGTAGGTACTCTAATCATCCTTGTCCTTTTTATTTTTTTTTAAGATTTTTATTTATTCATGAGAGATACAGAGAGAGGCAGAGAGAGAGAGAGAGAGAGAGAGAGACAGAGACAGGAGAAGCAGGCTCCATGCAAGGAGCCTGATGTGGGACATGATCCTGGGACTTCAGGATCATGCCCTGAGCTGAAGGCAGACCCTCAACCACTGAGCCACCCAGGCGCCCCTATCATCCCTGTCTTATATTCAGAGAAATCAAGGAAATTGCCCAAGATTACACAGCTCCAACACTCAGGGGTGTCAGTGTTGGGCCAGGCTCCTGGGTGGCTGCCTCTGGAGTAGCCTTACCTGCCATTTCTGATCTGCTCCTCACATTGTGTCACAACAGGACAACATCAGTGGGGTTTCCCCCAGCTTTCAAGTCCACCTCTCCGCTGCCTTCCGCCATCCCCATCATCCTGCCAGACAGAGCTCAGAGGCCTTGGCTCAGAACCTGCCTCTTTACTCAGGTGTCCCATTTCTGAGTCTTCCTCCAACATTGCCGTGCACACTTTCTTGTCTCACCTTCATGTTGGTCGGTTTTAAGTGCAGTAATTGGCCGATCACATGTAGGCTGTAAACCACAGCAGGGCAGTGCAGGGGGTGGGCTAGAGTAAACCCTAAATGGCAGGTGGTAAACCCTGCCATTTACCAGCTGTGTGAGCTGTGACAAGGGCCTGCTTTGAGTTCAGTTTCCTCACCTGTCAAAAAGGGATAATAATTCTTGCTTTTCCTGCAAATTAAAAAATATAACTTGTGATATTTTCATAGGCACTGGCACATGGCAATTTTAAGAAATAGCTATTATTTCTGTCATCAAAGAGTTTTTACACTGAGTTCAGATTCCTTGGTGACTTTGAGAACTTTCTAGACTTCCAGTTCTTTTCTTTCTTTTTTTACTTTTGTTTTTAAGATTTTATTTATTTATTCATGGGAGACAGAGAGAGAGAGAGAGAGAGAGGCAGAGACACAGGCAGAGGGAGAAGCTGGCTCCACACAAGGAGCCTGATGTGGGACTCGATCTCAGGACTCCAGGATCACGCCCTGGGCCAAAGACAGGTGCTAAACCATTGAGCCACCCAAGGATCCCCTTACTATTAGTTTTTAAAATGATTTAATTAATTTATTTGAGGGGAGGAGGTGGAGGAGCAGAAAGAGGGATAAGCAGACTCTGTGCTGATCGTGGAGACCCATGTGGGGCTGAGATCATGACCTGAGCCGAAACCAAGAGTTAGACACTTAACTGAGCCACCAGGTGCCCTTCTCCTTTTTTTTTTTTTTTTTTTTTAACAATTATATTTATATTGCTGCTACTGATGACAGGATTATTCAGGCAATGGGTCAGAAGAAAAAGAAAGACATACCCACCAGAATTTACGCTGCAGAACTTTAATTCTATACTTCAAGAAGCTAATAATTCAAATTGTGGATGAGGACAGCTTGCAGTGGCAGGATGAGCCTAACATGGGGTGGAGAGGCCTGGGTTCCTGACCTGGGTCCAGCCACTATCTTGCTGTTTGATCTCAGTCAGGTCCCTCCCCTCTGGGCCCTCCGTTTGGATGTGATGAGCCCGACAACCCTTCCAGCTCCGGATCCTTCCTTTCCCCTCTTCCCTCCTCCCTGCAGCCCCCTCCCTCCTCCTCCATCTCCTGTCTCTTCGTTTCCTTTCTGTCTGAGACACAAACGCCATCCAGCACTCTTGAATGGGACTTTTGTTCTGCTAACATCTCTTTTCTGAAAAGGACCATCGGTCAGGTTTGTATCTTTTAAATGCTGGCACATTTTATCAGTTAAGAACCTGCATACCTCTCTCCCAAGACATAGCCTTAAGGAGCCCACAGGCTGCAAAGGGGAGGTTATGGGAGACAACAGGAGGAAAAATAAATAACCAAATCTCTTTGGGGGTGTAATGTATTGTACGGCCCCTACAGAAAATGCCTTCTCTCCCGAAGCCCCCTTTCCTGCTCTTGCCAAGACCCTAAGTATTTTGCAGCTCCACTTCAGTTACGATTCGATTGTGTCCCCCTCTTTTGGCTCCCCACAGACTGGGGAGAGGGGGCGAGAGTAGAGCTGTGCTTGCATGATCCCCCTGTCTCCAGGCCTCCTTGAGGTAGGCTTTGGAGCACTGGACTTGGAGTGACAGGGCTGTGGGTGTGAGTGCTGGTGATCTGGGACAAGCCACTCTGGGCCTCAGTCTTCTCCTGGGCAAAAGAGAACAGAATGCATTCCTCCGGGTCTTGTGCAGACTCGGTGAGAAGCAATGTGTGAGAGAGCGCTTCGTAAACTGCAGAGCTCTGTGGAGGCACGAGAGGGTTCCTTCTAGCTCACTCCATGGGCCTGTTCTGTGACCTTGAACAATCCGTTAACTTCTCCAAAGGTCAGCTTTGCCATCTGTAAAATGGGAAATAGCTAGGTCGTGCAATTACTGGGAGAATCCCTTAATGGGTGCAAAGCACCTGGCCTGGTTCTTGGCCGTGGCAGGTGCCCATGTAGAGGCCAGTGCCCTGTCCCCTTCCCTTCCTCATTTTTCCCCGCAGCCCTCCCCCTGAGAGCACAGGCCTGGATAATTAATCTACAGGCTTCTGAAATTGGGCTGCCCGATGGCAACGCCAACTGGCCGCTCCTTGGCTGGGACGGCTCAGGCTCAGGCACCTCCCTAGCCCGCGCCGCCTCCCTTCCCTTGCCTGGAGGGAAGGGTAATGGTAGTATCTGCCGGAGAGGGTTGTTGGGTTATTAGAGCCTGCTCAGACGCCCCTCGGCCCGGGGTGGGCGCCGGCTGGATCTTAGCAACTCACCCAGACCTTGTTCCCGCCAGACGGGAGGCCCGGCCCGGGGCTGCGGCTCCTCCTAGCCCCGGGCCGGTGGGAGGGAGCCGGCCAGGCCCAGCAGCGCGGGAGCGGATTCACCCGAGGGCGCACCGGGGCTCAGATGCCGGGATCTCTGAGCAATTTCCAGGGACCGCGCCGCCTGGCGAACGGGGGCCAGACCCCCCCCTCACCCCTTCCTCGCCCGGTCCCCCCCGCCCCCCCCCCCCCGCCCGGAACGGAGGGCAAACCCCTTCCAGGAGGAGGGCATCGGGATTTTTCCAACGCGATGTGGAAGGAGAAATAAATTCAGGCGGCGGCGCCAAGCGCAGGGAGCGCGGCGCCCTCGGGAAGGAGGCGGCCCGCCGCCCGCTCCGCCGAGCATTTGCAATTTAATTGACATTTGGCGGCAGGAAGCCAATCAGTATAAGTCAATTGACGTTGGGCGATAAAACCAGCCCGGCCGGGCGCCCCCCCCGCCCCCCGCCGGCGGCCTCGGCCGGGCCGCGGGGCACAGCGTGGCGGCCCCGGCAGGTACCGGCGCTGGCGCGTGTCTCGGCCCGCGAGGGGGCGGCGGGCGGCCCGCTGATTGCGCGCAGCCCCCGGCGCCCGGGAGAGGCCCCTAATGAATGACTTTATTTGCCGGGGCCCTGCTGAGAACAATTGAGTTTGTTATGGTAACAACGATGCCAGCCTTCCGGGCCGGGGAGCGCGGGCGCCCGGCAGCCGGGAGCTGGGAGCCGGGCAGCGGAGCCGAGGATGCGCGCGGCCGGGGCGCGGGGGCCGGGGCGCGGGGGCCGGGGCGCGGGGGCCGGGGCGCGGGGGCGCGGGGGCGCCGGGACCCGCGTGCGGGGGAGGCCGCGCTGCCCGCCGCCTGGGGCACGCCGCCTGGGGCACACCGCCTCGCCTCGGCCCGGGCACGGCCGGACGGCAAGAGGCCGGCTCTTGGACTGGCCAGTCGTCCTGGGTGGCCCGGCCGCCTCTTGTCCCCGGGCCCCTGGGGCCTAGGGGGTTCTGGTGTAGGGACTTTCGTCTCTTGCACGAGTGGAAAAGTAGAAAAAGGCATGAAAGGCATCCCCGCGTGGAGCGCCAGGGCTGGACAGTTCAGGGCTGGGTTTCAGCCCACCACGTGTGCCGGCGTTGTCTCTTGTCCCCTCCGCCCTGGAGAGGTGGCCTTCCCTCCATCTCAGAGTATCCCCACTCGGGGACCCCCGTGCTTTGTGGCGCGGCACCTCCCACAGGAAGCCCTCCTTGCTCCCACAGAGAAGGCTGTCAGCCGCATGGCTGCCTCGGAGCCTCTGCAGCCTTCTACTGCCTCCCCCATCAGACCATGAATTCCAAGGACGGGGCCACCTTCCCTTCTCCTCAGTGCCCAGCATGGAGCCTGGCGCACAGCACAGATGTGGAAGGAGTGGATAAGAGACGGGGCTCCTCTCTTCCTTGCGATCTCTTGCTTTCCCTCTGGTGAAAGACACCAGAGTTCCTTCTCCTTTTTTTCTTTTCCAGTTCTCATTTCAGGTGTGCTGTCATTCATTCACTCAACAAATAGTTACTGAGAGCCAACTATGTGTTAGAGACTCTGGAACTAACGGGTCAGGCAGCTTACTGGTCAGCGACAGAGGATAATGCGCTGCATATGATGAATATGTCAAGCACCTACCATGTGCTGCATAATGGCCCAAATTCCGAGTTGGCAAAAGCTTAATAAAGGCTTGCTGAGGGCTTCTCCCTCCGTCATTGCATTCGGTGATCCCTAGTGCCACCCTGTGACAATCACCCTAATTCACAGATGTACAAGCTGGTGCTTAGAGTGTTTAAGAAGCAGCTTGTGGCTGTGGAAGGGGTCTAGCTTGAGAATCTTTTTTTTTTTTTTAAGATTTTATTTATTTGTTCATGAGAGAAAGAGAGCAAGAGAGAGGCAGAGACACAGGCAGGGAGAGAAGCAGGCTCCATGCAGGGAGCCCGACGCAGGGCTCGATCCTGGGTCTCCAGGATCAGGCCCTGGACTGAAGGCCGCTGAGCCACCCAGGCTGCCCTAGCTTGGGAATCTAACACTGGTTTGCCATGTGAGCTCTGCCTTCTATCCCTCGGTATTACCATCTGTAAAATGGGGGAATTTCAATTGACTTCTGAGGGTCAGTTGAGGAGGAATGGGCCACAGGGGAGATGGAGCCAGGACACAGGTCTCTGTTCCCAGCCCATCGCCCCCTGGTCTTGCAGTGTGACCGGTGGAGGAGAGGATACTCTTTTTTTCTCAGCCTTATGAGGCTGGCAGTGAGACAGAAGCACTCACTATGTGGCAGGCACTGTGCTCACAGCAGCCTTAAGAAGTGCAGGTGCTGGGGCGCTTGCCTGGCTCAGTGGAGTGTGTGACTCTTGATCTTGGGGCTGTGAGTTCAAACCCCACATTGGCTGTAGAGATTACTTAAAAATAAAAAAAATTTTTTTTAAAAAAAAAGAAAGTGCAGGTGCTATTCTGTTTCCCTTTTGCAGATGGAAAAGATGAGAGATTAAATCACCAGTCCAGGGTTATACAGCTGGGAAGTACATTGCAGGGCTGGGATTCAGACCCAAGCAGTCTTGTTTCAGAGCCTGTGCACTTAACCTGCTCTACTCGTGGCAGAAATAGCACACGGACCTCCTCCCATCCCTCCCCTACTCTTACACCTCACCCCAGGCTTTGTCCCACCTCCCTGGCCCTCTGAACTCCAAGTCCATTCTGCATGTTTGCAGGATTGCAGGAGCACTGATTTCTCAAGGTGTCTTTCCTTCCCTTGGCCTTTTGCTCTTTCCTTTGTTATAGACCCTCACAGGAAGGAGAAGCTGCTGCAGAACCTGAGTCCCTTCTTGGCTCTGTCCTGGTTGGATTATTGTATTTGGGAAATGGGTTTCTGAAAAGGATAGGGGGAATCCAGATGTTGTCTTTTAGGAACAAGCTCTCACTGTTCATGTTGAGAAACTACATTTATGTTACTATTTTAAAGGTTTTGTTTTTTTTTTTTTAAGATTTTACTTATTCATGAGAGACACAAAGAAGCAGAGACATAGGCAGAGGGAGAAGCAGGTTCCCTGCAGGGAGCCTGATGCAGGACTCTATCCCAGGACCCTGGGATCACGACCTGAGCCAAAGGCAGACACTCAACCACACAGGTACCCACATGCCCCATTTTTAAAGGTTTTATTTGAGAGAGAGAAAGAAAGCATGAGCAGAGGAGGGCAGTAATAAGCAGAGGGAGAAGCAGACTCCTTGCTGGGTAGAGACATATGCGGGGCTCAATCCCAGGACCCAGAAATCACAACCTGAGCCAAAGCAGACTCTTAACTGACTGAGGCACACAGGTGCCTTGGAAATACATTTATTTTAGAGTTAGTTTTGGCACCTGTCTCTCAAAAGGAGTCAGAGAACTCTTTCTCTCCCTGGATATATTCCTTTTTCAGGAAGACAGATTAAGGAAGAACAATCCCTACCATGGAATAGTCCTAACAGGCAGAACCAGAGGGGCCTCGGAAAGTATATATAATGATTACCTGTCAACTCAGTGTCCCCTTTTTAAAACAAATATTTTGTAGCGCTTCCTTTGCCATCCTAAAACGAAATTTAGAAACAATATAACCTATCTGCAAATATAATTTAAAAAACCAATGCCCCCAATGTGACAAAAGAGGGAAAGAAAAATAAAATCATAATAAAATGATGTATTTCATTATGTAAATGCTCAGGCATGACTACACCAGAAGACATAATAAAGTAGTCAGTTGCTTGCACTTATGCATAGAATCACCATGAATGCAGCAGCTACAAATGTGGACAGCTGTGTTTTTTGGCAATACCAATTCTTTCTGAAATTGTGAACATGTCTTGATAAAATTCCAACCAAAACAAAGCATAATCTTTCCTCAATTTATGTATGGTTGCATTCCTGGAAGTCAGTGTAAATTAAAACACTAAGTTTTTATCTGTAAGTAAAACAGTTAGGTTTTATGGCTCAGATATTTATAAAGAGAATTGTCACCAATCTGAATGTATGATGGGTCATTCCAAAGACATGTGGGCACACGGCAACTCTTCTCTGTGTTGGACTGGGCTGTGTGGTGCCCCCCCCCCCGGCTTTGCCCCCCATAATTCCTCCCCAGTAACAAAGACTCACAGATTCCCCACGTTTCTTCTGATCTGATCATCTTTGTTGAGATCCACTGGAACAAATAGTTTCTCTCTGGGGTCCCTTCCTCTGGGGGGTTCTGTGATTCTGCTTAAAAGCAAAATCTGCATCTGTTATGCACCTACTGTGTGCATGACCTGGCACTGGGGAGATAGAAATGTGACCTGATTTCTATCTGGGCTGTGAAAGAGAAGTCCCTGCTCTGTGGGTGCCAAGCTCCCAGGAGGCTTCCATCTGTGATGTGAGCACAGCCTGCCCTGCATCTTAGTTCTGTTCAGGATACCCTCTGTCTCCTTCTTCATATTCCCCAGCCCAAATCCTCACATGCCACCTCCTCCCTCCAGGAAGCCTTCCCTGACTATATCTGCCTCCTGCCCCTGCCCCCTGCCCCCCCCCCCACCAGACAAGTTCTATCTCTGGGCCCCCACTGCCTGCTGTTCAGGGTTCTCTTAGGGCACTTCCCTGTGCTTGAATCAGAGCTGCATCTCCAGGCTTTGGCTCCCTGCCAGAGGATGGGTTCCCTTGAGGGCTGAGACTGTTCCCTTCTGGGGCTATGCTTGGGGTCACAGCATTGGCAAAAGATGGTCGAATGCTTGAACCAAGAGATGTGGCTTAGCCAGGTACCCCTCTCTGTATACATCTTGTTCTTTTAATTAAGCAAATGGCTTCTCTTCTCCTGCCCTCACTCCCGTCCTCATCAGCTGACATGAGATGCTTGCTGTGCAGACAGCGCTATCTCATTTGGGGTCTAACAGCCTGCTTGCTCTGACCCAGTACTTAGACTTGGCACAATTTATTTTTAAATATTTTATTTATTTATTTGAGAGCGAGTGAGAGAGTGAGTACAAGGAGGGGCAGAGGGACCGAGGGAGAGGGAGAAGCAGACTCCCCATTGAGCATGGGGACACAGGGCTCAGTCCCAAGACCCTGAGATCATGATGTGAACCGACGAGCCACCCAGGCTCCCCAACTAGGCACAATTTATTGAGCCCATTGCACAGATGAGATGAGCTCTGTAAGGTCACACAGCTGGCAAGCAGCAGAGCCCTAGCTGGTGCCGAAGGCACTGCTATCTGTGTTATCTAAACACTTGCAAGGCTGGACCTTCCTTCCATTTTTTTTTGGGGGGGGGCCTCCCTTCCAGGAAGTCATCATTCATCCATTTAGTGGCTTCTGACTCAGTGTTGGGCACTGTGACCTCCATGGTGGACAAGGCCCTGTGGCCACCTTTGAATTCCCTCAGGGGGCTCTGTCTTCCAAGCCCCAGGCCAGACATGGAAGGGAGCGTTGGATGCCCCCAGGGAGAGAGTGGACAGGCTTTACCAGCAGGTCATCAAGGAGTGGCGGTCTCCTTTCTACGTGTTTAGTTTTTCACTTTCAGTGAAACGTCCACTTTTATTCATTCATTCCACAAGTATTTATTTTGTGCCTGCTATGCGCTCTGGGTCCTGGAGACGCAGCAATGAACAAGATAGACAAAACCCTCTGCCCTCATGAGCGACATTCTAATAAGGGAAAAGAGAATAAGTAAATAAGGAAAATAAACAGCATGTTGCTAAGTGCTCTAGAGAATAGCAAAGCTGGGTAAGGGGACAGAGCGTGGAGCTGGGGGTGGAGGGCGTATGCTGGTGTATGGAAGGTAGTCACAATCATGAGAGGACATTTGAGGAGAGACTCTAAGGGAGGGAGGAGTGAACCAAACAGCTATCTAGGGAAGAACAGTCCAGAGAGAGGGAACAGCATATGCAGAGGTCTGAGGCAAGGGTGTGCTTGGCATAATTGAGGGACAGCGAGGAAGCCAGTGTGGCTAGAGCAGAATAAGTGGGGGAGAGTGGGAGGAAGGGAGGTCAGGAAAGCCCGGTTGCAGGGCAGGGTACCCAGTGCTGTAGGGCCTCCTAAGCCATGATCCACTGTGGATCTCACACAGTGAGATGGGGCATCGGGGAGTGGCAGCCTAGAATATCTAACAGGGAACTTCAGAGGCCTGTTTTGCCGCCTGCCACTGGCGACTCACTAGCTCCAGCTGATTTTCCCTTCTGATTATCTCCTGAACCTGGCTCTGAACCTGGGTAGTCATTCCCATCATCAGCTCTCCCCTGGGCAGGAATCTTCATCTGGCCCCCCAGGCCTCTGTCACCTCTCCCTCTGATGGGGTCTCTACTCTGTGGCCAGCTGAGACGACACGAACCCCTCCACTCCGCAACCCTTCTGCGTCTGGCATGAATTCTAAGTGTATTAATCTGATCAGACAAGGGCCCGACTATTTGGAAAATACACCAGGGGATCTGGGAGGTGGGGATTGGGGTTACTGGAAGGTGGACTGTCGTTTTGTGGGTAAGGAAGGCAGCGTGCTGCAGGGGGAGGCCCAGGAGCCCCTTCCCACCCCAGCAAGCCCCCATCGCAGCCCTCTCTCCGGCCTCAGCAATGGCTCCCCCCAGAGGCGCCTACTTTATTTATTGCTTCTCCCCAGCTCCCTGCGGGCAGAGGAGAGGTGCATTAGTGTGTTTGCAGACCCTGCCAGCTTGGAGCAGATGCAGGGCTGATTTGCAAACTGTCATTGCCCTGGCTTCCTCCAGAGACCCGCATGCTGGGCTCAGCCTCGTGGCTCCAAGAACCACCTCCCCCAGGCAGACAGCCGGACAGAGCCCCTGTCCCCTGATTTCTGAAAGTGCAGCCACTTGGCTTGCCGTTGAGAAATTTAAATTAAATGCCATGGAGGAACCATCGCAATGCATTGGGCCATGTTGACAGTGGAGAATGAAGTTCTTGCTGTTGATAGGAGCTCATGGCCTGGCACAAATTAGACAGGTGTCGGACTCTAAAGTGCAAAGAGTCCTGAGCTGAGCACCTGGGATCCAGATTTGAGTTCTGGTTGGGCCGCTGAGTGTCTTTAGACAACTGTTTACTGCCCTCTGGGCCTCAGTTTCTAAGCTGTACATGAAGCCACAGGCAGTCTTAGAATCCACCCCAAGCTCTAAAATTCTCTGAACCAAAATTTGAGGATGTTTCCTTCATCCACGTAGTCAAGGATAGTGGTGTGTCCAGCACGGCTTGGCAATTCTGGAATTGCCTGGAGGTTGGCAGAGGCACCCAGGAGCTGAGACACTAGGGCCTCCTAATCTCACCTGCCCTGGTAACTCTGCTGTGTGACTTGGGCAAACCACCTCCCCCTCTCTGAGCCCATTTCCTCACCCATAAAATGGGAATGATAATCTCTTGCCCTTAGGTCATTGTAAGAATCAGACAAACTGATGAATGTGGAAGGCGAGTGTGAGTAGACACTTGAGTGGCAGTTGTCGTTACCATTTTTGGCTATGCCTTACCCTGTATGGGCACACGCATTTGCCAGTCTAATACAAGAAGATGCCCCTACTGAGTACAGAGTCCAACCAAGTTGACTTAGCTACGTAAAAGAGAATGATGGTGCCTCTGTGCAGAGTGCAGAGCTCTCTTAGGGGTTGTGCTTGCTCGGTTCCGTGCCATCTTAAGTCCACCGTTGATGGAAAAACACACCACAGATAGACACAAAAGCCTCTCGAGTTCTTTTCAGCTGAGACAGGAGATGACACACATTGGCGGACAGAGGCCGATCTCTGTGTATCCAAGAGGAGTCGAGCCAGTCCGAGTATATCTAACAGGTCAAGCTCTGAAATGAAGAAGCAATAAGCCAGTGAAATGGTACTATCACCGAAACATGATTGATCAATTGAATTCTATCAGAGACAGTGGACAGTGAGATTAACTCAGGCCTGATAGGTTCAATGAGTTAAAGCATGATGTTCATTTCAGCTTCATTTCACCAGTCTTTGCTTGTGAAATTGGTCAATCAATAGAGGTTGAAGATCATATATATATATATATATCGGGGACCATCTTATGGGGAATATAATCTCAGTAGTTGGCTCCTGGCTGGGGCTGCCTGCCTCGGGTAATGGAGACAGAACAGGGACTCCATCAGCCCCATCGAAATGGCCTGATATCTCCTCCAAATGAAAAGTATTTTTGGATCTCTGATGATTTATCTTTTTTTCCTCCCTCTCACTTTGATCTATGACAAAACCCATACCCGTCTTGGAGAAATATAGTGATTTCTCCTGAAAACATTTGTGCAATGATCAGAATGATACACTTCAAAATATGAACCTTCTTTTTAGTTATATTGTCCTTGGGAAAAAATAAAGACAGTAATTTAAAAACCCAAATGGGGGTAATGCAAAGATATCAGTGTAAATATGATTTTTAAACTCTCTTATTTATTTATTTCTGTGCCGTGGAGGATGGGGGACAGACTGCTGTGTGTGTGTGAAAGCCAAAAAAGGGGGTGCACGCACAAGGAGTCCTTCTAGGTATAATTAAAATGATGCCTTCAGCATTCTTTGATCTCATTTAAAAGCACAACTCATAGAAACAAATCACCCTTTTGCTCCCAGTAATATTTCATTTGCTCCGGAATATTTTCACTATGGTGGTTGATTTAACATCCCTCCTAATTAGCGTGCATATCTCTCTGTAAGGTGGAGTAATTAGGTAGTACTGTACAAGGTAATGGACTTGGACAGTATGGATTAGAGAGAACAGATTTGTGCCGAGGCAATGCCCGAGGTATTGCCTATTCTTGGAGGTCATCGTGATTCAGTTCAGCACAAAGAAATCCCATTTCTTCATACCAATGCCATGAGAGCTTCCGTTATGTATTGACCCTATGTGTACGTCAGAGTATGTATTAGGCTCTGGATATGGATAGAAATGCTGAGAAGCTAGACAGATGGGAAAGAGCCTTGCTACTCTGCTCTCCCCCCCTTCCCCCAGTTTCTGCATTCCAGCCCTCCTGAATTACAGCCATTCTCCAAGCAACGCATTTTCCTGTGCCTCTGGGCCTTTGCAGGTGCTGTTCCCTCTAGTTGGAATGCACTTACATCCTCTCCCTGCCCTTTTCTTTGGCTAACTCCTTCCTACTCATTCTTAAGTCTTGGGCTTCATTTCTTCCAGGTGGCCTTTTTGGATCACCCCCACCCCCAGCCTGGATGAAATGGGGTGATTTAGTATAAGGTTAGGAACAGACTCCAGTCAGACTGCTGGGGTTTGGGTTCTAGCTCTTCAGTCTCTTAGCTGTGTGACCATGGGCAAGTTACTTTAGCTCCCTGTGCCTCAGTTCCTCATCTGTAAAATGGGAGGGGCAGTAACAGATCTGACATTATTGGACTGTTACGAGCATCGAGTGGATAAGGTGCTTGGAATAGTGTCTGGCACAGACTAAGCTCTGTATAAGAGCTGGCCACCACCGTCCAGCTCCTGGGGCTGCCTCCACTTCTTAGGCTCCCAGCACTTACCTTACTTACCACATTGGATTGATTCACTTCTCTACGTCCTCCACTCAGGGCAGGTTCAGGTGACCCTCACAGGGCCGGATAGCCAGCAGGGGTTTGGTGCCTGTTGCTCAGGAATGCATGGATCCATGAGGCTTGGAGTGGGCCTCGGGGGCCTCGTGCGTTTCCAGGCTCAGCTTACTTTGGCCCTGCCTTGTGGCCCGGGACAAATCCCTTTGCCATCCTGGAGCATGGAATCTTCGGTCCTTTGGGGCTTCTTCCTCACTGACAGCCTGTGACTCATCGGGTAACACACGGCACAATCAGATTCACTCTGGTCGAACCTGAACGTATTTGGCAATTTTACAATTTTGCGTGTTCCTTCTCCGAGAAGAAAGAGTGAGTGAGACTAATGGGTGAATAATGGTAGTTCCTGTGGCGTTTCCTCCACGCTACTTTGATTTTTCGCAGCCCGTGGTCCCAGTTTAAGATGGGATTTATACAGTCACCCAGAACATTGATTTTGGTTCTGGGCTGCCACAGGACGTTTCTGGCCCTGCCACCCTGTTGCCTGGCACAGGGCCTGGCTCATGGTAGATGCTCGTAGTAGATGGCTCAGAGTAGAAATGTTGCCGGCTGAATCTTTTCTTTGCCGAGTCCTCTCCTCTTTATCGCCATGCCTTGTCTCTGTCTCTGGGGTCTGGCTTGGATGGCTCCTCCTGCAGGGCCCCTTCCCTGGTGTTAGTCATCTCTGGGTCACTCTGAGCATCCAGACATCCCCATGCAGAGTAGAAGAATGAATGGCATTTTGTCACTGTTGTTGGACTCTGTGCAGTTGACAATGTACTGCATTCTCCTTTCGGTGTGTGTCACTGGGAAGCTTAGAGCTCTAGTGAATTTTGGCAGTTGATTATGCTCTCTTTTAAACTTTTATGGACTGCCTCCAGTCTTTCTTAGAAGTAGGTAGAAAAGAAGGCCTTGGTCGTTTCACTCTTTCCTCCTCCAGGATCACTGATGTCATGGAGGTCACCCCGAAGGTTTTCTCCTGAGTTCTCTGCTGATGCCAGAGACCCATCCTGCTGCCAAGTTCCCCCAAACCATTTGGGCCTGCACCCCTCAAGTCTATCTAGGTTACATATTCAGTCAACAAACCTTGATTAGCATCTCCTTTGCTTGAGGTGAGTCTGACGTGGGCTCTGCCCTCAGAGGGCTCATACTGTTCACAGGGAAGGAAGGAAAGAACAATTCTAGAAACAGCTAATGTTTTTCAAGCACTTGCTATGTGCCAGGTGCTATGCCAAATATTTTACCTGTATTCCCCTTCTGTTCTTTTGTCAAGCCCGGGTCTCCTGATTGTCCTATTTTACAGATGACAAAATCAAGGATTAAAGAGGTTGGGGCAGCCCCGGTGGCTCAGCGGTTTAGTGCTGCCGTCAGCCCAGGGCCTGATCCTGGAGACCCAGGATCGAGTCCCACGTCGGGCTCCCTGCATGGAGTCTGCTTCTCCCTCTGCCTGTGTCTCTGCCCCCACCCTCTCTCTGTGCGTCTCTCATGAATAAATAAATAAAATATTAAAAAAAAATAAAGAGGTTAAAGAAGTTTCTCAAATATCATGGCTTGTAAGAGACAGAGTGAGGATTTGACCCTGGACCTGCCCACATTTAGGGTGCCCAGGCTTCCCTGGTGGCTGTGCCACATCCACCACAGGGCCTAGCTTTGCTCTAAGACATGTTAGGAGGTGTGCAGGTGTTTGCTGTGGCCTTGAACAAGTTACTTCTTATCTTTGCCAGGTTCCTCAGCTGTAAAATGGGGGGGCTGACCTCACAGGATGAGTTGTGAGGAGTAAAATCCAGCCCATTGTGGTGGCCCATGCAGCTTGCTGAAGAGACCCAGAAGAAAGGGCAGTTTTTTCAGCCTTTGGACTTAGAGGCTGCTTCAGAGACGAGGTGGTTTTTAGGTTGAGTCTTGATGGGCAGGGGTGAAGGTGAGCCAGCAGAGGGATGAGGAAGGAGGAGTAAGTAGGCCACTGGGATGGTGTCATGGGGTGACTGGGGGGTGAGTCTGACTGCAGGGACATATCATGGAGGCCGGGAAGGCTTGGGCTTTGTCTTGAGGAAGCGTTGGAAGGGTTTTCTTTTTTTTAATTTTTTTAAAAAGATTTTATTTATTTATTCATGAGAGACACACACAGAGAGAGAGGCAGAGACAACAGGCAGAGAGAGAAGCAGGCTCCATGCAGGGAGCCCGACGTGGGACTCAATCCCGGGACTCCAGGATCACGCCCTGACTGAAGGTGGCGCTAAACCGCTGAGCCACCCAGGCTGCCCATTTGGAAGGGTTTTCAGGGTGAAAGTGATGGTGAGAGCAATTCACATGGTTTGGACACTAACTTTGTGCCAGGCACTGTGCTAAGCATGTTATGGGGATTATCTCATTAATCCTAACAAGAGCCCCAAAGACCGTCCTGCAGACCACTATCCTAGTTTACAGATGAGGAAACGGGAGCATGTTAGTTTTAGTGGCTGACTTGAAAGGTAAAGGGGAGTGGAAAGAACACTGCAGGTATGAGGTCTAGGCATAAATCTCAGCTGAGTGACCTCAGTTACTCAACCTCCCTGAGCCTGACCTACCAAGACCTGGCTCTGCTCCGTCTGCACTGAGGGAGGCAGGCCTGGGAGCATGGATGGCTGCCAGAGTGCTGGGGTAAGAGGTGGCAAACTGGCTGGGTGTCACAACCATGGAACCCTGCAGACCTCAGACCCTGGGGAAAGGGTGGGGGGCACTGTAGTGCACAAAGCAGGAATGGAATCTGGGACTTATTCTCACAAAGTCAAAAAGATTAAGGGTAAATGTATCCTAGTGAAGAAGAAAGATTTCTTCCTCTCTGACTTCCTCCCAGAAGCCCTTAACAGCCTGCGGCTACCCACATGTCTGTTCCTAAACCAAGTATTGGCAAAGAGAATGGGATCCCCTATGTAGGCTCAGGCAATTGTTTAGGGGTGGAATGGATATCACAGTGTGTTTGGGGGGTGCCCTACAAAGACTGTACAAAACAACTGAAATGGGAAAATAAGTTAACGTTCATGTAATACTATTTCATAGACAAAATCTAGGTGGATTTTGGAGGAGAAAATGATTATAAATGAAGGACTCAGCCTCCTTAGTTGGTTGATAGGGCCTCTGACGCCCAGAGAGGGCTCACACAGCAAGTAAGGGCAGAACTGGGGCTAGAACCCAGGTCTTCTGGCTCTCAACCCTTTTCCCACTGGGTCCTGCCGCTGCCCTGCCATGTGGAGGAGCACCTGGGAGGATGGAAAGTTCCATAAGGGATCTAGCATTGGCTGGGTTCTGTAGAGAAATGGGACCTGGAAAAAGCTGAAGACAGACCCAGGGGCTCCAGCCTCCTTTCCTGGGACTCCCGGGCCTTTGGCTAGGGTTGCAGGGTTACATCCCAAAGGCCATCATAACAGAAGGGATTATGGAGATTCCTGTTTGTTTTTATTTTTTTTCCTTCCAGCGAGCATCTGCAGACATAAAGTACATGATGATTTTTAAAGAAACAAACCAGAACCCTTCAAGAAAAATGCAAACCCCCTGAATCTGCTGTGCTCTGAAGAAAACGCAATGGGTTTATGATCTTTTAAGACACACAAGAGACAGCTTTCTCTTGACAGATGGGAATCTGAGGCTATTTTGCTTCCTCCCCCTTTGCGTGACCAGACCCGATTGTGTAAAGCTTTTAGCTTCAAAGCCGGGTTGTGAATAACATTGGTTTAACCTGAAATTTAAAGCCAGCATTTCTTTGCTCCCCGAGACGGGGCTTCCTGCCCCTTGCTCCCCTGAAGCTAGCTTCCAGAATGTTAATTCTACGAGCCATGGTTGACTAAGCCCAGCACTGGGTCTATTACATATTATTTGATTTGGAGTAGAAAAAAAGATTTAAAGATACCATGCCCCTTGTATACCTTTGTACTTTTGCCCATGTCTGTCCATATATTTAAGCATACTATTCACATTGTGAGTCCAGATTTTTCTCCCTGGAATAAAATGGATCCAAGTGTTTCTGTAGCTTGTCTCCAAAGACCACATTCCCCAGTGAAGTCAGACAGCATCTTTGCAGCACAGATGAGAAAGGCTATGACTTCCACTGGAGACTTGGAGGTTCAGACCTGCCCTTGTGCCAGGGATGGTTTTTGGGGATTCATTTTTGTAGCTGTCTCTGAGCATATACTTGGTTGGTTTGGCTCATACTCGCTATATACCCACTAGGTGTGGCACCCAGAGGTAGGTAATCTGTGTCCCTGGCCTAAGAATTATGCATCTTTTTGTCAGAGTATTTATCTTGGTTGGCATGTGTGCCTTTTCTGGTCTGATTATTTTTCAATTAACAGTTGCCTCCTCCACTGAACAGAAGTGCATGAGGGCAGGGCCAGGCCAGCTCTTGCCCATCGCCATAGGCCAGCATTAGCATGTGCTCACTGAGGTTGGTTAAGAGAAGAATGAATGATTGAATGAATGAGGTCAGATGGAGGGATGCTCCATCTTTGCATACCAGACCTGCGGAATGAAGGTGGCTGTCACAGGTATTACTGACTTGTTCATTTATTCCACAAATACTCCCCGTGGAGGAGACCGAGATGAATTAATGGTGGCTTCCTCCTGAGGTAGCTAATAGTGCAGTGTCAGAGTGAAGGGCCCAGTGGGTTTGACTCTAAGAAAAAGGAGAAAGCGGTCAGAGCCCGGGGAGTAGGAGATGAAGCAGCCAGAGCAGAAAGGAAGGCATCCTGGAGGAGGAGGCCTGCATGTTCACAGGCTGTCTGTCCCGGCAGCACTGCACACGGCAATGGGGAATGATTCACCTTCCCTAGCAGCACGGCGGCTGGCCTGTGGGTGACAGCCTGACCCCATGCATTGCATTCAGATGCCCACAGTGTGGATTTCATGTTGCTGGCCCTTAGTCTTTCCAAAGGATGAGGCTTGGGCGCAGGGCTTCGAAAACACAGCCTGATGTAAAGGAACTAGCAGTTCAGGTGGAGAGTGACCGTTCCCCAGCCTCTCCTGGGGCCCCCGCACCGCTACCCTAGCGGGACTCAGATCCTCCCCATGGCTTTCCATGGGTTCTGGGGCTGCCTGGCCATCTCCCCACAGCCTCTCCACAGCCCCCCAGGGTCTCTTGCCCTCACCATGTCTTTCGTCACCTTCTCATGTCTAAGCCTTTGTGGGCGGCCTCCTCTGCCTGGCATGCCCTCTCCACCCCCATCCTCTATGCCCTCCTGACCCCTTGTCTCTACTTTTCAAGCATGACTTCCCCTTGGAAGACTTCCTTGACTCCTCCCCGTGTGGTCACACCCCTTCTCCATCATCCAGAGTCCTTTGCATATGTTTCTGGACACTTTTTCTACTTGGCCGCAATCACAGTTTGTAGCCATATGTCTGTGTGAGTATTGCCCTTTCTAGTTTGGAGAGAGGGGCCTGTCGTAGTCATCGCTGTATCCTTTCTTGTTTTTTTTTTCTAAACATCCCCTGGTACAAAGTAAACACTTCATCAATATTTGTTAAATGGGTGATTATATGTGTAGAAGTGTCCCAGCCTCCTAAGGAAATGAGCAATGTCAGGCATCTGCGCAAAGTGACGAGGTAGGCTTACCTCACCTCCCACCCCGGTAGAGAAAGCAAGTGGGGGTGCTGGAGGGGCAAGGAGGAGTAGGAGGGATCATCATAGGTCAGGGCACACGCCTGGAGAGGTGGTTCTTCCCAGCTCGCTGTCCTCCACTACGAGTGTCTAGGTCACCAAGACAGCCTGGACCGTCTCACAGACTTGGCCCGTGGGTGCTGTGGTTGACTTTCAGAAAACCAGAGCAGGATGCAGCAAGTTTTCTTCCTAGAACATGGCTCGGGTCCCTGCAGGGCTGTCTCTGTCTGCTAGGGAGCTAGGCTTCCAGGGACCCCCAGTGCATACACATGAGTTGGCCACGTACCCTGGGTCTTTACTCTGTGCTGGGCCATACTCAGTGACTAGGGTGACTTTGCCCTCAGGAGAACCCCTAGTGGAGCCACCCTTTGCTTCCTTAGTAGAGGTGGAGCTCTGCCCTTCTAGAATTCTGAGCTGTCAAAGAGCCCAGCCTGTGAAACCCATGGGAGAGGGAGTGAGCCTGAGGACATCTGTGGGAGGACCAGCCCGAGTGGGAGGGAAGGGGTGGCCATTACCCAACTGAGGGCAGAGTGAGGCCTTGGTGGTCCCTTTGTCATCAGGGACCAGGTGATAGGATCCTTCCTTAGGAGTTTGGGGCCTGGCTGGCAGGATGTGGCTGGGAAGTATAAGTGAGGTGTGGTAGAGAAACTTGATGGGAACACTGGGGACCCAGGGCAAGGTCATACTTCAGCAGGAGGGACTGGAGCTAAGGTGACAGGCCAGAGCAATAGCTGAGGAGGAGCAAGATGAGCATCCTCCCGTGTGTGTGTGTGTGTGTGTGTGTGTGTGTGTGTGTGTGTGTACCTTTGATAATAGGGCCATTTGGCAGATGCCAACTAATGAGGGGGGCACAGACAGGGCTTGAGCTCCCACATTCTGCTGCTCTCAATGTCCTTGTAGGAATGGTCTTCATGGGGATAGACCATGATGGAAAAGGGGACTCTGAGGATGATGTCTTCTTGTGGAAGACTTGTGTCACAGGTGGCCAGAAGAGGGGCCCAAATTCTAGCCTGGGAGACATTGGCCAGAGAGACCAGCTTCCATCATGGCCCACATGGTTATCTGGTCATTCAGGCTGTAGCCTAGCCTGTGGTGTCCTCTTGGGTCAAAAGGGAGGTGGGATCTGTTTGCTCAAGTTGCTTTATGAGCTGCCTATGAAGGCCCTTCCCATAGAGATACTGGGGTGCTCTGAGCTGTCAGCCTCCATGTTGGGCTCTGGAAGGCCATTATGCATGTGAACACCCACAGCTGGTGTCTTCGCTGAAATGTTAGACCCTGCATTGCACTTTCCCCCCAGATAGGACAGTTGGGGAAACACCCGCTTTTGGCAGCATCTCTGGCACAGCATCTCACTGCTTCGGGCTCTTGGTGTGGTCTCCTTCCTCACGTGACATGATGGATGAGGTGTAGGGCAGCATGTGCTGGCAGGTGGGATGTAGCAGAGAATCGGGCAAGGCCTGTGTGAAGGCACCTGCCATCAAGAGATTTGATGCATGCTGGTCTCCCCTGGGGCTTCCCCATGCAAAGGCAGAGGCCTCGCCTCTGGGCCTGGGTTCCAGCAGTGTCTGTGGTCAGACCTGCATGAGCAGCTGGGTCCTAGGGGGCCCTGGGGGATGAGGGCCTTTCAGGCCATTTCCTTGCTGGAAACTTTTTACCCTCCTTGCTGTCTTTCATTTTGAATGGTTCAAGCTCACAGCTCACAAAAAGATATTTCATCCCATTTTCTTTTTTTATGGGTAACTCATAATATTTTCTTTAAAATGTAAGCATCATCACCAGAGCCTGTTACAGTGTGAAGAGCTAGCAATACAGAACACATAGAAAATTTAATCCTGTACTTTCTTGGTAATGCA
Organism: Vulpes vulpes; assembly: GCF_048418805.1. Taxonomy (NCBI): domain Eukaryota; kingdom Metazoa; phylum Chordata; class Mammalia; order Carnivora; family Canidae; genus Vulpes; species Vulpes vulpes. Next base: position 21,139,673 of record NC_132791.1, read on the forward strand.
TGTTTTTGAGTAGACAGTACATTTAAAATTCTGCAGTAAAACCAAAGCAAACAAAAAGCACGTGATGAGGAGTGTCCCTCCCTTCACCTCTCCCCCCTCAGTTCCTGCCTCTGGGAAAGGAGGGATAAGTGCTCTCGATGTTTCTCATGGTGCCTTCCAGAGTTCCTTTGGAGATATATATACAAAATGCACATAAAGTCTTATTTTCTTCCTTTTTTTTTTTTTACACAGTTATATGTTATACATGCTGTGCTGTACCTGGTTTATTTTTCACATGACAGTGTATCCCGAAGATCTTTCCACCTCGGTTCACAGTGGGAGTCCTCATTCCTTTATGCAGCCGCCCGGTAGTCCACCGTGCGAGCACACCATAACTTATGGAGCCAGCCCCTACAAATAAATTCTGGCGTTGTTTCCAGTCTTTTGCTACTAGAACCTTGTACATACATCACTTCCCATATGTGTGAGTGTAGTAGTAAAATACATTTCTAGAAGTGCAACTGCTTTATCAAAGGAAATATGCATTTGTGATTTTGATGGATTGTGTCAAATTGTCTATCACGGGTGTGTGACCAGTGGGCTTCCACCAGAATTGTATGAAGGCTGTTTCTCGACAGCCGTCCTGTCACGGCGCTTTACTGACTGGTCACGTGATGTGGTGGCAAATGTCCTGGGTGAGGCCATCAGCTCTGTACCTTCAAAGGGGTGGGGGAGCTTCAGTGCAGAAGAGGCAGTGGCACCTGGTCATTGAGGCTGCCACTCCAGGGGCACCTGGGTGGCTCCATCGGTTGAGCATCCAACTCTTGATGTCAGCCCGGGTCATGATCTCGGGGTCCTGGGATTCAGCCCTGCATCAGGCCCTGCGCTGAGCAGGGAGTCTGCTTCTCCCTTTCCTTTTGCCTCCCCTTACTCTCTCTCTCAAATAAATAAATCTTTAGAAGTGAGTCCCAGTCAACCTGAGCTCCAATCCTCAGGCAAATTACTTGATCTCTCAGGCCTCAATGTTCTCATCAGCAAAATGGGGAAATGTTTTCTACCGTGGGTGACTGAATTTCAGATGAGGTGATGTATGTAAAAAGTGCTTGGCATGGTGCCTGACATGTGCCCTGGGAGGCTGGCTCTGTTTCCTCTCCTGTCCGGGAAGGAGCTGGGCTTGGGGGTTTCGCAGCCCCTCTTCCTAGTCTCACTGTCTGGCATGCCCTTCTGCAGCAGCTCTGTAACCTGCACCCCCCCTTCCTGTCTCCTGCTCATCAAAGGTATTCAGGAATCTCCAGTGCCAAACGGTCACTCCCTGCCGGGCAGAGATTTCCTCCGGAAGCAGATGCGGGGAGACCTGTTCACACAGCAGCAGCTGGAGGTGCTGGACCGCGTGTTTGAGAGGCAGCACTACTCGGACATCTTCACCACCACAGAGCCCATCAAGCCTGAGCAGGTATGTCCCACCACTCACTACCTGCCATACCTCCAGCCAGACGCAGGCTTGGGTTGCCCTCCCAAAAGCGTTTGGCGGGGTGTGGGTGAGGACGCCAGGTTCTACTCAGAGATGGGCTTCTCGTTGTTCTTGGCCAGACTTGGACAGTTGCAGCATCCCACGGGGTCAGGTGGACTTGTCTGGGGTTTCTGGCAACTTCTTGCCTTGGTGCCTCTGTCCCCCTGGCCAGCCTGGGGGGTGGGGGGTGGGGGCAGCGACATGACATGTCTGGCTGCTCTGCTGTTGCTGAATGGTGTCCTTTCCCCAGGCTCTTTGCACAGGGGTGGTGTGATGATCTCCTGGGCCACTCGAGGTGGTCTTGGGTCATTATCCTGTCAGTCAGGGTGGAGACGGAAAACCACATGACGATGGTGCTAGTGTGTACCCCATTGTCAGCTCACTTGTTGGGTCACCCTGGCATGCTTTTAGAGACTGAATCCAAGAGTCTGGAAATGAAGAAGTGTCGCACTGGACAAACTTCCAGCTGGGTCATTTGTAAGAGAGGGAAAGAAGTAGGAGGATGTCCTCTTGCTAACCCTGACAGAGAAGCAGTCACTGCCTTGGCTGTGGGACCAGGAAGGCTCTGCCCAGGGAGAGGCTCCTGAGTCCTTGGATACGGTCCCTAAAAGACCAGATTCAGCTCAGGAGGCTATTTTCTGATGCCCAGTCTGGGCTGGTTACCTGGGAGGCACAGGCAGCTCACCTGTGGTTCCTGCCCGCAGATGCTCCCATCTGGTGGGCAAGTCAGAGAGAGGTAGCTACTGGTACTGGTGGTGAGGACTGGCCTCGCTGAGCTTCCTCTACTTGCTAACTAGATGGCACTTCTGTCTTTTTCCCATAGAGCCGTTCAGAACCAGGTAGGCTGGCTGCACAGGCTCCCACGGAGAGGAAAGATGCCAGAGGGGATGTTGAGTAGTGAGGAGTGAACAAAGCCTCAAGGGCCACCATCCTATGACAGTCTGGCCATCTGAGCAGTTCCCATGAGGGCTTTCACGGACCATCTAGCCACTGTGTTTTCAGATGGAGAAAGCGAAGTCCAGAAAGGCTTGCCTAAAACCACACAGACAGCAAGTTGTGCATTCACTTAACAAACACTGAGGAGTATCACCTATGTGCAAAGTATGAAGCCAGGTACTAGGTGCTTCAGTGAACAAGACAGGCTTGCACCTGCCCTCAGGGAGCCTACAGGTATGTGGATGAGCCACATAATTAAGAATAACCCAAAAGGTCAGGGATTACACATGTGCTAGGTGCTGAGGCAGGGATGTATGAGGGTCTCTGAAAGAATAAGGCAGAGGCTGAGCCGCTGTGGCCTCCAGAGGGAACTGCATTTATGCTGAGCCCTGAGGTATAGGGCAGAACCAGGAGAAGGGACTAGGGGTGGGGGGAATGTGCCTGGCACAGGGAATAGCAGGTGCAAGGGCCTTGAGGTAAGAGAGGGCATGGCAAGAGTGAGGAATGGAAAGGGAGCCAAGAGAGCCAGTGTGGCTGAGCATCAGGGCACAGGGGCAAGGGGAGGGGGCACAGTGATATTGGGGAGATAGGCCAGGTCTTGTAGACTCTAAGACTTTGGTCTTTCTTCTACAAGTGAAATCTCTGGGAATGAGGTGGTACTATGTGCTGGACTGTTGATCTCACACGCTCAAGATCTTGAGTTTCAGGAAGTCTGTTTCCATCACAAACAGCCTCTCCCACTGCTCACAGCCCTTCTGAGAGATGGCTGAAGCCACATTCCATCTGACACAGGAAGAGAAAGAAAAGGAAACTTCCTTGGATAAGGCCTACCTTTTCCTCTAGAATCAGGGAGAAAATGTACCTTCTGACCATTGACCAGGTCACGTGTCTTTAGAGCTAGCAGAGACTGCAGAGGCAAGCTTTCAACCCCCTCATGTTGTAGAGCCCCACAAGGGGACAGGATTTGTCCGAGGTCACCCAGCAAGTGATTGGTCAAGAGTGAGGGCTCGGGCCTCTGCATTCCTGGCCTCCACCACATGCAGCCTCCAGTGCCTGTATTAAGCTCCTGTTCACTTAATGCAGACATTCAGTGTTAGAGACTGTTCCCCTCGGTGTTTCACGTGATACTCGGGGCTGTATCGTAGTTCATTTAACTTGGAATGCCCAGGAAATCTGGGCAGAGACCATAGGGCTTCATCACTGGGAGGGGTCCATCTGTGTATTTACTCACTTGCTCAGACATTCGCTGCTCATTCATCCAACCTGTTTCTTGCACGCGGGCTATGAGGCTGGCCCAGTGCCAGGCACCCAGGGAGAGGAGGGATGAGGCAGGCACCGGCTCCGTCTGCCCAGTCTCTCAGGAGCAGTAGGACGTGGATTAGAACCTGCAAGGCAAGGGAGAAGGTTCTGTGGGCCCTGATGAATGGGGGGGGGGCCCCTCAGTTGGCAGCATGGGGGGGATGTTATAGAGGTGCAGCCTGGGGGACAGGTCTGGTAGGCTCCCTTGGAGGTGGGGCCGGAATTGCCACCGCCGGGAGGGCCCGCTGCAGCCTGCTGGCCGCGGTGTCCTTCAGAAGGCGGACGCGCCCGCGGGCCTGCGCCGGGGCTCCGAGGCCCGGTAATGACTGACTCAGTGCTTTCTGGTTAATCTGCTTCACCTCCCCGTAATGCGCCGTAATGAGGAGAGATGGAAGGTGAGGCCGCGGGCCGCCGGGCTCCCACGCGGGCAGTGGACTATGAATGACGCACCCTCGCTCTGGTTCCCAGTCACTGGCCAGCTGACAGCCGCAGCGGGGGCCACCGCCCGGGCAGGCTGCACGCCAAGGGTACGAGTTCCTTGAGCCCCTCGGGCCGCCGCCCTCCTTGCCTGGGAGCCCCAGAGCCCACGCGCGGCGGGGTCCCGGGGGTGCTTCTCTCCTCTGCGAGCAGACCCGGGCCTCCGCGGGGTCCTGCTGTCGCTTTCAGCGAACAGCCTGCGGGGAAGAAAGAGCTTTCACTGGCCTGGGGTTGAGGGAGTTTGACTCGAACCCCGGCTCTGCCCTGTAGGGCGGATGACTCAGTTTCCACACCTGTGGCAGCAGTAATTGGGACTTTGCCGTGGACAACAATAGCACGGCAGCAGCTCCCCGACAGTGGTCTTCCCCGTCGGCCCGGCCCAGTACTGTCTTCAGAGGGCTTTCACCTCCATCCTCTCCTCTGGCTCGTCGTTTATTTTATTTTATTTTATTTTTTTAATTTTTATTTATTTATGATAGTCACAGAGAGAGAGAGAGAGAGAGAGAGAGAGAGAGAGGCAGAGACATAGGCAGAGGGAGAAGCAGGCTCCATGCACCGGGAGCCTGATGTGGGATTCGATCCCGGGTCTCCAGGATCGCGCCCTGGGCCAAAGGCAAGCGCCAAACCACTGCGCCACCCAGGGATCCCTGGCTCGTCGTTTTAAAGGCCCACTAACCAGCGTGGGTAAGATCGCTGAGCCCCATTTCACAGACTGGAACATTCCTTCCCCCAGACGGTTCACCCCATTTTCAGCCCAGGGAGCTTCCAGGACTTGTGGAGGCCGCAGAGCTGGAATTTGACTTCAGGGTCTTTTGTCCTCATCATCTTGTGCTAGATGGTCGCCTGGGCCTCCTTGTTCCCGAAAGATTCTAGGAGCATTTTCCAACTGGCCGGTTCTCAGAACTGGCCTCCTGCAGCCGGAGTCTGTTATTCTGGAATCCTCAGAGTCTTGCCTTGGGCTTGGGGGGTCACATCCTCCTAAAGTGCCCAGCCCAACCACCCGTGGGAGGAACATTCCCCTTCGAGGCCAGGCTGGGGTCCTGCCAGTCACGCCTACCCCCACCTTGCCGCTCTTCCCACCAACATCTGCCCTGCGTGGGTAGGTCAGGCTCCTCGCTTTTCCAAGGAAACCGAGGACACCCTTGGCCCCGGGTGTCACGCATCCACACTCCTGGAGCAATGAAACAGTTCCCTTTCAAAGTGGTTATTGAAAAAGCAATTCTGTTTTCCCTACACGTGGAAAGCCTAAAAATCACCCTGAAGGAGAAAGAGGGGGGAAAAAAGACAAGAGAAGAAACAAGTGCTGGTAGGGTGCGTGTTGCGAACAGTGGAATCTGTTTCAGCAAAACTCTGTGACGCTGTGGCCCGGTGCTCGTCGCGGGAGCCTGTCCCTCCGTCCCTCCGGCGCAGGAAGGCCCAGGCAGCACAGCCTGCCGTATTTACTCTCGGCAGACTATTAACCAACACCAGGCTATTAATCTGGCTTTTGAGCCTTCACTAAAGCCCATAAAAGCTCACAGTTGTCAAATGGAGTTCATTTTAATTTCCTTTCAATCACAGTAAATTATTCAGGTGATAAATCAGCTGGAGCAGCCTCCTGGCTGTAATAGAAACCCTAATTCCTGGCTAATTATCCAGCCCATTGCTGCCAACAGATCAATACGGGCGCAAAATGGAACCGGCCCAGGGCCCTCCCTCCCATCGGGCGGAGACAGAAAGACAGCTGGGGAAGGGGACGTGCTACTGACCTCCCGGGAAGTTCAAAGGTCATGAGGGGTTAAACCGGGAGAAGGCTTGTCCCTTGTCTGAAAGAGAAAGCCACCAGAAATGCCTCCCGCTTGCTTCTGCTGCTTTGCCCTCTGAATGGTGGCATCTCTCCAGCCCGGTGGGCCTGGGCCAAGCATTGCCTGTTTCTGTGTGTGTCCTACTCCTGGAAAGGGGTTGGTCTGTGTTTTTGAGCATAATTGAGCTTAGTCATCAGGGATGGTCTGAACACCTACCTGAGCCAGAAAAAGAGCTGGGATTGTGGGGAAAAAATGAGGTGCCGGGCATGCTTCGTTTCTTCAAGGAGCTCATTTTCCTCTCTAGTGGATTGGGGCCCACTAGAAGGGGGTGGGGTAGGAAGAGGAGGGAGGCAAGTGTGCCAGATGAGGAAGGGGGAAGGCTTCCTGGAGGAGGTGCCATAAGTTTTACATCTTGAGGTATGGACAGAATCCAGATCTGTGAAGATGGTAGAGCTGGTGGGAGGGGGCATTCTAGGTGGAAGGAAGAATGTGGGCAAAGGTTTGAAGGAATGCAAGTGTGGCAGGGACATGTGAGCCAGTCCAGGTTGACTGGAAGGTAGGACGAGTGAAGGGCTGTCAGGGACAGGGGCTGGAGAGGTGAGAGGTGAGCCAAACCCCAGAGGAATGTGGAGCTGTGGGTGTCTGACTTTGCTTTGGGGGCAGCGTGTCCCAGAGAGCCCTGTGTCTGGCCCGGGCTCACCTGGAAGCAACCTTCATGGCGACTCCTGCCTTTTGCCCTGTCTCTGTTATACTGTTGGATCTCTCTCCCCGAAGCCCATCCTCACTCAAAAGTCCCTCCTGGTTTCTCCCACTGAGACCTCAGCCCAGCCCTGTATTCCCATCATGACCTTCACCACCACCCCACATCCCTCTGCTGACCACAGGATGCTCTGGCTGTTGGCCAGGCCTGACCTCTCACTGCCCCTCAGGGGCGGGGCTCCCCCTCTGTTTGAGGGGGCCACAGACCATGGGCTTGTGTGTGTGTGTGCGCACGTGCATGTGTATGCATGTGCACGAGCAGGTGAACAGCAGGATGGCAGGTACAGCAATTGTTAGTATTTTCTTAACATTGTTGCTCTAACTGCAAGCTCCTGCTCACTCTTTCTCTGCATAGAATCTTCCTTCAGTCGGTTTCTAAATCTACCCTGTCCAGAGCCCACCAGGATTCCTGCCTGCCCCAGGAGGCCTTCACCGACCCACTTCAGTCCACACAGACTTGCTTCTTGTGTGAGCTCATGAAAGCATCAGGTTCTAGTCATTACTGCAGTGATTGTTGTAGTGACTGTGTATTTGGTGTTTACCATGTGCCTGGCTCTCTTCTGAGGAGCACGTTCCTTGCCCCCTCGCACTATGAAGTCACAGCAGCACCATTTTCCCCATTGTGCAGGGAGGTGAGCAGTGACTCAGCGACAGGTTTGCAGTGAATGCAGGGCCGAGATTGGAAGCCAGATCCCTGGCTCCGGTGGTCACTGGGGCTGTCCCAGTTGCAGCACAATCAGGCCACCTACTGATTCTTACAGGTGACCAGTTTCCTGGAAATGCACCTGGTGGTTTGATGTACTCATCCTGGGAGCCAGGCATGAGTTAGAAAGTGCTGGGGCTGCCACAGGAACCGGTGTGGTTTCTAGAGGTATGAGCAGCAGTCTCAGGGCAGTGACTGTGCTGTTCTACTGTGACCTGGTTCTGCTCTACTCACCCTGATCCTCCACTCACGAGGCTGTGCTCAGGGCCAGGCTCTTCCTCTGCAGATAAAGTAGAGTGTTTTTAGAAGAGATGATTGAAAATTCTTTCCTAGGTAGGATGCATGGAGAAATCAGGGCTATTTGGTTTGAAGAAGGGAAGACATGAGCAGGGAAGGAGGCAGGCTAAGAGAACTTTCTAGTAGCCCAAGCTTTCTAACCAGCTGAGTGGGCCTCCTTGTGAAGTAGTGAGCTTCCTGTTACCAGAGGCATGTAAGTAGAGTCTATCCTTGTTCATACATGCTGTATTAGAAGTTTAAGAATCCACTGAGGATTCGATTAGCTAAATGTCAAGGCTCTTCCAACCTGAATGAATAATCCTAGGGTAAGAAGAGCAAGAGAGGTCTGGTAGGAAGAGGGGAAGGAATGGGGAGACAACCAAAGGAGACCTTTAATGCTACGGGGTGGAAGGGACACTCAAGGGAAATTTGTCCCCAGGGATCCTCAGCAGGGTGGGCCAGCCTGGGTCCCAGGGGCTGTGGCCCTTAATGTAAGAGACTGGAGGCTGCAGTGTCTCAGGAGGCTGGTGATAATCCCAGCTCGTCTTATGCACAGAGCAAGGTGGGGGCTGCTGGTGAAGAAGCCAGCACCAGAAGTCTGGGTGGTGGTGGCTGCCATCAGCCCTGCTGCCCACACATGGCACCAGTCATCCTCTGCCTAGGAACTCAGGGCCAGGCCCCTCAGGGAGGAGGATTAAACAGACCCACGTCCTGCTAACACATGCCACAGCTTGCAGGGGGCTGGCCAACTTAGGATAAAGGAATCTCTCAATGAGAGATTCCACTACCCCCTACTTAGGACTGTAACTCAAAATGGTTCTGTGAAATAGAGATTGCCTGCAGCATGATCTGCATGTGGTAGATAAGGAAACCGAGGCACAGGGGGCTAAGTAATATGCTCTGATAATGTGGCTCAGCCACATTCTCTGCTCCCTGCCTTTTGCGGGTGTGGAGAGTCCTCTGGAGTCTGCGCCCTTTCCTCTGCATGTGCACACGCTTCCTGATGGATTGATTGGTTTCACTCAGCATGCGCTTATTAAGCACTGCCCCTGTGCCAGGTGCTGTGCTAAGTGCTGGGATGCCACAGCAACAAACATGCTTCCTAGAATTCACCCTACAGCAAAGGAGACACATGTCGACAAAATTACTACACCAGGAAAAAATAGTGTGTCATTACCAAGTATCAGAGTGTGATGGGTGCTCTGAAGAGGAAGACCAAAGAGTAAAAGAGTGAGGCCTCATCTGGATGGAGGGGTCAGAGCATGTCTCTCTGAGGATACACCTTTGAGCTCAAGAAAGGGAATGTGAGAATAGCATTTCATGCAGAGGGAAGAGCCTAGCCAAAGGCTTGAGGCTAGAAAGACTTTGGTCCAGTAACCAAAAGATGCTGTGTGGGGCTGGTAAGCGTGGGCAGCAGAATGCGGCATGTGGTACAGGGGCTGGTGTGGTGGGGACAGATGTGTACTAGGGCCAGGGTCTTGGATTTCGTCTTGAGAGCAAGGAGAAGCCTCTGTAAGACTGTAAACCAGGGACTATCAGGCTCCAATCTGGTACAGATTAGATTATTCTGCTGCTATGAGGAGACTTGGAGGGTCGGGGGATCAGGAGGCTGTTACCAAGGTACAGACCATGTCTCTGTACTCCTGGAGGTCACTGTACCCCTAGAGACAGTTGTCAGCCCTGTTGGGGGTTGGCCTGCTCTCCAGGCTGGGATCCAGAGCAGGGATTGTGGCCCTGTGATGCACTGCTTCTCTCCTCTCCTCTCTGCCTCCCTGTGTCTTCCTGCCTACTCTCAAGCCCCCCAGCTCTGCAGCCAGACCCCCAGATTACTAGAGTTGCACTCAGATTTGATTCTGAGCTTTCTGATGGTCAAAGCAAAGTGGGATGCAGTCAGTTGTGTGCTTCTCATTGTCCACCAGGGGGAAAATAGGATAATTCCCCAAAGGAGGCCATGCTTTTTCGACAGATTGGAAAGGAAATTGTCACTTGGGCTTTCAGTGGGCGGCCCTGTGGAGGCTGTGGCTCTGTCCTCAGCAACTCACACAGAAGAGCCATAGCAGGTTTCACAGGGCTCTGTGTTATGGGTGAGCGTGATGACCATACACTAAGCAGTACAGGTCTATAGGGGCAGGCCCATTGTGACAACAGGGCTTGAGGAGGCGGCCGTTCTGGTAGCCCACGTTAAACTAAGAAAAATCCCAGACGTTCTGGGGCACCATTCCTAGATTTTCCAGTATGATGTGTGGAAGATGTGCCATGATCCTGGGGCTTTTGTGACTTCTGCCACCACAGGGTACCTTAAGGGAAACGTCCTACCTGGAAGGTTTGGTCTGTAAGAACATACCTCATCATCAACTCAACTCTAGATGAGGAAGAGGAGTTAGTAGTTTTGCATTTGACTTCTCTGATAACTTGGTGTGCAGGGACGTGGAGATGTCAAAGGAGGAAAGAGTTGTGTTTTAGAGATTAAAGAAGCAGACGGCTTCCCCACAGTTGCAGATGGACAGGATGGAATTGAGAGGCACAATTGGGCTTTCCTAAGGGAAACAGGCACTCTCTGACCTGGTTGCACCTGGAATCCTGATGCCACAGGAAGACTTTTTTTTTTTAAGGTTTATTTATTACTTAGAGCAAGAGAGAGAGAGAGAGCGAGAGAGAGCACGAGCATGAGTGGGTGGGGTAGAGGAAGAAGGAGAGAGAATCAGAAGCAGACTTCAGGCTGAGTGTGGAGCCCGGCGTGGGGCTTGATCTCACAACCCTGAGATCGTGACCTGAGCAGAAACCACGAGTCAGATGTTTAACAGCTGCACCACCCAGGAGCCCCCAGAGGAAGACTTCTGACCCTAAGGCATGGTGGAGGTGACCCAGTGAATGCTCTGGGCTTTGACCAGTCTGATGAGTGACTCTTCCCATGGAAAGAGCCATAAGAGTGGAGAGGGTAGTCACATCAAAGAGAAGGACAGGAATTCTCTCCCCAGTTCTTCCCAGCATGAGGAAATGGGGAAGAATCTTCTTCCTGAACAGAAATTCAAGCAAGATTTAACTTGGATGTCATCCTGCCTCTGGAATGAGATAACAGCAAGGACTATGCTGGAGTTCTTGCTCACTAGGTCTCCAGAGGAGCTGGGTGCCTCTAGACCAGCCATATTCCCTTATCCTCCTGCTGTCATCATCTCAAAGTGACCCAGGGGTGAAACTACAGGGACGCTGAGGCCTCAGCCTTTTTCACTTACTCTACTCCATAGAGTCTTGCCTAAGATGCTCATTTCTTCCTGAACAGCTTTTAAAATATTTCCTAAACAATAGAATATTCTAAGTATTCTTTGTTTTCCTGTGGGTCAAACAGAAGGGTGGCTTCCCAAGAAAAACCATTGTGCTTATTTTGCAAGATTGAGGAATGTTTGAGGGAACAGTGAGCAAGTTGCCATAGTATAAAAGCTTGGGACAGGCCCCTGGGCTTGTGTAATGCCACTTGGGCTGGTCGCTTCTCTCTGGGGGATTAGACTGGGTCATCCTTGAGATCCATTCCAGCTCTAACATTCTGTGTTGAGAAATAAAACAAATTGGAAATCCATCTCTTATTTTTATTTCGACTTGTTTAGTTTCTCTTCCTGTCTGTTCCACTCTTTGAGATGACAAGCAAATTCTGTGTATGTGGAGTTTAAAGATTACAAGCAAATTGTCAAAGAGCTGCCTGTACCTTGCCAGGATATTCTTTCATTCATTTATTCATTCATTCATCCAAGAAATTTTCACAGATGTGCCATGTCAGTGACATTGACCGCCTGTGCTGTGCCGTGTGGCATAAAGTAACAGCAAGAGATGCAGCCAAAGGTACTGTGTGAAAACTGACTTTGAGGTAGAGATATTTCCCCTACCCAAGGCTAAGCAATATTTGCAATTAAAAAAAAAAAAGACAACAGAAAACTGACTTTGAGGTAGAGATATTTCCCCTACCCAAGGCTAAGCAATATTTGCAATTAAAAAAAAAAAAAAAAGACAACAGAATATTCCACTCCTATAGCTTGTTTGTGTTGAGAGTACTCTGCAAGTTTGGCTTAAGGAATTTGGTTATTTACAAAGCTCTTAAGAAAATAAAACTTTATTGTTTTGTAAATTACAAGAAAAAAGAACATAGATTTCTGGTTCTGATAACAAGGTCTCAGGTATTACAGGCACCCCTTTCTTCTCAAACAATAGAAATACTGAATCAAATATAATAACAAAATACTTTTGATATATATCTGAGGTTGAATTAAAGATAGGGAAATCCTTGGGAGCTGGAGATTAGGAAGGAGCTCAGAGCCAGAACTTTAAGTGCATGAGCTAATGTCCCAGGGCCCAGGCTTCTTACCAGTCCTGGACATAGTTCGTGGTGAACAGGGGCTGGGGGTGTTGATGCTGTGACTGAAGATCTGGCCTTAGACTTGTGTGATATGGGAGTTAGAACTGAAACTACTGCAAAAAAAAACTGGAAACCCAGAAGAATGGCATTTTCCATGAAATGAGCAGTAGGCATATTTTACCTGCAGGCTGACAAAAGCAGTAGAAACCTTGATTCTCCACGAGACTTAGAGTAGAGCAGAAGTTTCCCATGGGAGGTTAAAATCCCAAGCCTGTGCCACATATTAATGTGGTATCTCACTTTATATTATTCCCAAGAAACTCAAGAAGAGAAGTTAATATAAAAACTGGGCTCCTATCAATGAAATCTTTGAGTTGCCTAACAGAAGCACCTGAAAAACCCTCACCTGGATCCTTCCACAAACCAGTCTGTACAACATGCCTGTAGAGCAAACCATAACTACTGAAGATGAGTTCACAATTTTAAAAAGTCACAAATCACATGGAAATGAGGAAGTGGAGACATAACCAGAAGAATTAGTACTGCAAGAACCTAAAATAACAGACAATCTGAAGGAAACTATAAAATGACTACAGAAATGAAAAAGGGACTGCAAAAGGATAAAACACCATGATAAAGGAATATGCAGATAAGAAAAAGAACCAAAGATATTTTCTGGAAATAAAAATTTTATTAGTCATCAAAATTAAAATTTGAATGCATGGTTTAAATAACAGGTAAGATACAGCTGAGTAGAAAATTAGTGATTTGGGAGACAGAGCTGAGGAAATTGCAGGGAATGCAGCATAGAAAGGGTTACATGGAGTGCCTGGGTGGCTCAGTTGGTTAAGCATCTGACTCTTGATTTTGGCTTAGGTCATGATCTTAGGATATGGGATAGAGCCCCATGTCAGGCCCCATGCTCAGCACAGAGTCTGCTTGAGATTCTGTCTCTCCCTCTCCTTCTACCCCTACCCACCATGCACTCTCTCTCTCTCTCTCAAATAAATGTCTTTAAAAAAAATAAGAAAGAGAAGGTCACAGATAAAGCAGAGTTTCATGAGAAGTTCCAACATATATCTTAATGTTTCTCTGGAAAAATAAATAAGAAAAAATAGAGGCAATGCTATATTTGAAGAAATAATGGCTAAAGAACGTATAGAATAGAACTATTTCAAGACAAATGTCATTAGATTGAAGAAACATACTAAATCCCAAACAAGTTAAATAAAAATAAATGTACATCTAGGCAAAGCTGTAGTGAAATCGAAGAACATCAGAGCCAAAGAGAAAGTTATAAAAGCAACCATAGGGAAAGTATAACTTTTAGATCAACAGAACACTTTGTATCTAGCATCAGTAGGAGTCAGAAGATAGTAGAAGATATCTGTGTTACGAGATAGTAACAATTGATCTGTACTCAGATAAATGCTCATTTAACAGTAAAGGCAAATAAAGACATTTTCAGACAAATACACAGATTTACCACTCACAGACTTTTGCTGAACTGCTAAAGGATATACCTCAGGAAAAAGGATATGAGAGACCTGCAGTTTTAGCTCTGGCCTTTGAAGAGCTTGGACGTCATTATTCCCATATTTGCAACAACAAATAAAGCTGAGCAAATTGAAATCAGCAACTTCTCTTGACCCACCAGAGACTTGAGGTTGAGGGCAAACAGCTACTGAAACTGCAGAAATAGGAGCATACAGAGTTATAGCTGAGATCTTCCAGATTAAGATAAAACCTCTACTCAAGGTCTATTTACCTCAGTTTCTATTACCCAATGCATTATGTCCAGCTTTCAGCAAAAAGTTAGGCAAGAAAAAAGGTCTGAAGAGATAAAGTAAGCATCAGAAACAGATTCAGATATGACACAGATTTTAGGTTTATTATATAGGGAATTTAAAATAAGTAGATATGTTATGGGCCCTACTGGAAAAGTTGGCAGCACAAAAGGACAGGTGGGTAATGTAAGCAGAGATATGGAAACTCTGAGGAAGAATCAAAGAGAAATGCTGGAAATAAAAAGCACAATAACAGAAAGAAAGAATGCCTTTGATGGGTTCCTCAGTGGATTGAACAGCCAAGTAGAGAATCAGTGAGCTTGAAGATGTGTCAGCAGAACCTTCCCAAACTGAGATGCAAAGAGAAAAAAAAAAAAAACACACAAAAACAAAGACAAAAAAAACACCAAAACAAAACATCCAAGAATTGTGAAATAATTTTAAGAGGAGTAACATATGTATAATTGGAATACCAGAAGGAGAGAGAGAGAGAGAACAAAGAAGTAGTATTTGAAGTGGTAATGGCTGAGAACTTTCCAAAATTAATGACCAAACCACAGACACAGGAAACTCAGAGAATATCAAGGTACTTCAATATCTACACCTACACACACCATGTTCAAAAATCAGAAGACTAAGGACAAAGAGAAAAATCTTAAAGAAAGCCAGAGGGAAAAACTACTTTACTTCTAGAAGAACAGGAATAAAAATTACAGTGGATGTCATGTCAGAAATCATGCAAACAAGAAGAGAGTGGAGTGAAATATTTAAAGCTTTGAAAGAAAAAACCCACTAACCTAGAATTCTACATCTTGGGAAATTATCCTCCAAAAGTGAAGGAGAAAGGGGCACCTGCGTGGTTCATTGGTTAAGCATCCAACTCAGGTCTTGATTTCAGCTCAGGTCTTAATCTCAGGGTCATTGAATTCAAGCCCTGCATTGGGCTCTGTGCTGGGTGTGGAGCCTACTTAGCAATAACAACAAAAGTGAAGGAAAAATACTTTCTCAAAAAACAGAGTGAATTTATGACCAGCAGACCTGTTGTGCAAAGAAAAAAGTTCTTCAGGAAGAAGAAAAATAATATAGGTCAGAAACTCAGATCAAACAAAAAGCAAGGAGGGGAGTCAGAGAAGGAATAAATGAAAATAAAATAAATTCTTTGATTTTTCTTATTCTTCATTGACCTAAAAGGTAACTGTTTGAAGTAATAATAATAACAATGTGTGGGGTGATTATGACATATGGATAAGTGAAATGAATGACAGCAATGTCACAAGGGACAGGAAGGGGGGATTAGGAGGACACTACTCTGTTAGAAGGTACCTGTACTACAATTGAAGAGGTATTGTGTTAACTGAAGGTGAACTTAGATTAGTTATATATGTATATTGAAAATTCGTAGGACAGCCACTAAACTTTTTTTAGCTTTAAAATTTTTCTTAATTGTGGTAAAAAATGTAAAATTTACTCTCTTAAACATATTTAAGTGTACATTTCAGCAATGTGAAGCAGATAAAATGGAATCCTATAATATATTTAATTAAACCCACAGAAAGAAGAAAAAGGGTGAGGAATGAAACAAAGAACAAGTTCAATGAATAGAAAAAAATTACAAACATTTATATGTAAATGTCTAAATATACCCCTTAAAAGACAGAGATCGTCAGAGTGAATTGAAAAACACAAAAGACCAAACTATACATTGCCTACAAGAAGAATATGAAGCACAGAAGGAAGGGATGGGATTTAAGGAGCAATAGTAACCAAAGACACTGATAAACAAAAGACAGTCTAAAGAACTATTGATGATGGCAGAAATAATGACTAATTTTGGTGAGTTTAAAAACCAATAGAAAAAAGTACAATAATAATATATAATGTTGGAGTGGGCTGCTCTGGATTAAAAATTCTAAGATTCTTGTATTAGGAGGAGGATAGATGTATTCACAAACTTTAGATTTGGTTCTGTCAAGGATGGAGATGAGCAAATCAAGTTAATCACTAAAGTTACGGTAATGGAATGTATAACTTCCAAACTAGCTGAGGCAAAAACAAACAAACAAACAATGTATAGAGAATACCCAGTGAATCCAGTAAAAGATAGGACAAAAGAAGGAAGAATTTAATTTAATTTTAAATTAAAAATACAAAATTATGGGACACCTGGGCTCAGTGGTTGAGTGTCTGCCGTTGGCTCAAGTCATGATCCTGGGTTCCTGGGATTAAGTTCCACACCAGGCTCACAGCATGAGCCTGCTTCTCCCTCTGCCTGTGTCTCTGCCTCTCTCTCTGGGTCTCTCATGAATAAGTAAATAAAAATTTTTTAAAAATACAAAATCAGATGGTAGATAGTAGAAATAAATACAAATATTTGAGTAGTCTCAATAAATATAAATAGAATTTGTCAGATAATACAGAAGATATGAAAAATAACCAAAACCTAGAAATACACTCTTTATAGGAATTAACCTATAACAAAATGGTACTCGATGGTTGCAAGTAAGGAGATAGGAAAATATAGACTGGGCAAATATTAACCAAATCAAATGTGATAGAATATTATTACTCTCATATGAAATCAACTTTCTGGTCCAAAGGATATGCAAAGACAAAGAGGATCAAGAATCATTTATAGGAAGATACAGCAATCCCGAAACTATGTATTTAGCAAGAGACTCTCAAAAATTTTAGAGCAAAAAATGTCAATGAGCCCATTTAAAAAATCTTGTAATATATTTTGGGGGCCTTAACATGCCCCTCTTACCAGTGGATAGGTCGTTTTTTTTTTGTTTTTGTTTTTGTTTTTGTTTTTTTTTGATAGGTCAAGTTGACAAAAAATTGGCAGGGGTATTTATAAGCTCTGTACAACATAACTAATATACTTGATCAAATAGACATATAAAAGCCCAACAATTAGCATCCATACATAGTTTTCAAACACACGTGGAATGAACAATTACAGAGATTGATTACGTGCTAGTTGTGAAAGCAAATATCACCAAATCAAAAATTCACATCATAGACCATGTACTTAGATCAGAGTATGCCAACATTGAAAATCAATAGTCCAAAGCAAATTATGGCCTCCAGTCTTCTGTATGTTTGAAAGTTAAAAAAAAAATCAACTTTTCTAAAAAACTCCGTGGGTTGAAAAAGGAATCCTAACAGAAATTATGAAATACTAGAACAGAATAACCAAAAAACCCCAGCCTCCTAAAAAACAACAAGGTTGCATATCAAAAGTTGTGAAATGAAGCTAACATGGTACTTAGAGGAAATGCATAGCTTTAAATGGAATTGATTTTAAAAAGAAGATAAAACAAATGAGCTAAACATTCCATTAAGCAGTTACAAAAAGAGCAGCAGATTCCAATAAGGCAAAGTGGAAGTAGCACATACTTGTTGCAAACAATTCAAACAATACGCAATCATACTTAAAAAATTGACTCTTCCTACCCCTTGCCTAATCTGTGTCTCCATAGAGAGCCAATACTAATGAAAGAAGAATTTCTAGACTTGATGTTCTAAAAATAGCAGTAGATGAATAGTTACAGCTATACCAGCGAGTGGATAGGCCTTGGTATAGGAAAGGATCAATGTTTTTTTGTTTTTTTAAAGATTTCATTTATTTAATCATGAGAGACACACAGAGAGAGAGGCAGAGACACAGGCAGAGGGAGAAGCAGGCTCCATGCAGGGAGCCAGACATGGGACTCAATCCCTGGTCTCCAGGATCACGTCCCGGGCCGAAGGCAGGCACTCAACCGCTGAGCCACCCAGGCGTCCCGGGATCAATGGTTTTAAAACCAATAACCCCATAGTTATATGAGTAATATATCAGGAAATTGAAGCAAGAGGACATGAAGATCAACAAAAGCACTGGTGAGAAAGATCTAGGGGTTTTAGTTGTCTGGGATTTCAGTCATGTGGCTGCCAGTGAACGCAGACTTGGGTCAGCTTGCCTCTGTGGTGGAGGGCTCCAGGGAAGTACCTTACCTTTTTTTTTTTTTTTTTAAGATTTTATTTATTTATTCATGTGAGACACACACAGAGAGAGGCAGAGACATAGGCAGAGAGAGGAGCAGGGTCCATGCAGGGAGCCCGATGTGGCATTCAATCCCAGGACTCCAGGATCATGCCCTGGGTGTGAAGACAGATGCTCAACCGCTGAGCCACCCAGGTGTCCCGGGAGTACCTTACCTTAAGAAGGATGGCAACAAACTGGAGCATGGCCAGCGGGATGACCAGGTTGGGAAAGGGACTAGGTCTAAGAGCTAATATTTATTAAGCCCTCAGGATGTGCCAGGGACTGGGTGGGACTCTGTGTAGTTCCTAACCTACCCTCTCTATGCTCTATGAAGTAGGTGGTATGCAACTTCCCATTTTATAGATGAGAGAACTGAGGACAGAGAGGACAACTTGTCCAAAGATGCATAGGTAGAAACATCTGCAGCCAGATCTTAAAGCCAGGTGGTCAGAGTCCAGGGCCTATACCTTGCACTGCCATTTATCCTCCCCTCCCCCCACCTTTACCCCAGCTGCTTTCCCAACCCCAAACCTGTCTTGTGAGGCACTCCTAGAGAAAATGAAACTGGTTGACGTAGAGCAGAGAAAACGCAATGGGTATGTAAGAGCATAGTGTGGTGTCAGAAGGGCCCCTATGGAGGAGAAGCAGATTTATTTGTGGGTCTAATAGGCCCAGAAGCTACATGGAAATTATAGGCAGCTTTCACATCAGTCAAAAGAAACCTTCCAGATGGACAGAACTGCCCAAATGTGGTTTGGGCTGTGGGTTTCCTGCCACTGGGAGTGTCTGGCATGGGCAATGAAGCCACTTAGGAGGAAGGCCAAGGACAGTTTTCAAGCATTGGATGAGGCCTTGGAGGCAACGGCCACTAGAGTCCCTTCCAGCTCTGAGCTTTGACATTCTGTGACAGATGTGGTTGCCTTGCCTCTCTTCCATTTTGGAGAAGAGATGGATTTGTTTATTTTTTCCTGATAACTTGGCTAAGAAACAAAAGGGTGAATTTGTTGAAGGCCTTCACATCATCCAGCTCAGTGTCAGAGCTTTTTTTTTTTTTAAATAAATCTGTTTTTATTTTATTTTATTTTATTATTTTTAAGAAAGATGTTATTAAAAAGAGAGAGGGAGGGAGAAAGAGTATGAGCAGGAGGAGGGATACAGGAAGAAGTGGACTCCCTGCTGAGCAGGGAGCCTGATGAGGGGCTTAATCCTAAAACATTGGGATCATGACCTGAGCTGAATGAAGGCAGACACTTAACCAACTGAGCCACCCAGGCACTCCAGTGTCAGTGCTTTTTAAGAGAATACAGACAATTTTAGGGTTGGGGGTGAGGGAATTGGTCATGCTATTATCATTTTGGGCCACCAAGAGGGCAGATAACTTAATCTGCGTGTTGTAACTGTTGGAGGTCCTGGCAGGGGCTGGCTCATCAGGATGAGTGTGTTCTGAAGATGCTTAGAGATTTGAGGTCTGGGAGATGGACCAGATCTAAATGACAGGATAAAGTCCTACCTGTAGCCATCCATGGGGCTGGAGCAGGGGAATGGAGGTTAAGATCAATGGAATCAAAGAGGAAGGGGGCATCTGTCAGGATGGAAGTGGGCAGTTCATTAACACTATGGAGGCTGGGGCAGATGGTGAGGGGTTCCAAGGACATGTAGTGACGGGGTGATGTGATGGAGCAGTGGCCTGGATGGGATTGGTGCTGGGGCACAGTGAGCATGCAGATCCCTCTGCCTTATCCAGAGAGTGGCGGGGAGAGTGGGGCGGGGAGGCATGCTCCCCATCGGAGAGGGCATCCTGGATGAACACGTGGAGGACTGCTGGAGGCAGTAGAGTGCCATGGTTAAGAGCACAGGCTTCCAAAGCGGCTGTTTGTGACTTTGCAATCTCTTATCTTACTTTTGAACCTCTTGGGAGAGCCTGGTAATAAGTGATTGCAGGCTTACCTCCAAAGTCTGTGTGACTCTTTATTCCTGGGTTTGAGTATACAGGTCACCATCACTTTCAGAACAAATAATCAGCTTTTCTTCCTTTGTTTTTTTTTTTTTTTTTTTAATTTTTTTTATTTATTTATTATAGTCACAGAGAGATAGAGAGAGAGGCAGAGACACAGGCAGAGGGAGAAGCAGGCTCCATGCACCGGGAGCCTGACGTGGGATTCGATCCCGGGTCTCCAGGATCGCGCCCTGGGCCAAAGGCAGGCGCCAAACCGCTGCGCTACCCAGGGATCCCCTTTTTTTTTTTTTTTAAATTAATTTTTATTGGTGTTCAATTTACCAACATACAGAAAAACACCCAGTGCTCATCCCGTCAAGTGTCCACCTCAGTGCCCGTCACCCATTCCCCTCCAACACCCGCCCTCCTCCCCCCCTTTTCTTCCTTTGTGTGCAAAGTTATTATTTTAAATCAATTTGGCTTTATCACTGCTTTAACCTCGGTTTTCTCATATGTAAAATGGAATAATAATGGTTCTGGTGTCATTTCCCTTGTACAGATTAAATGAAATGGATGAGAAGAGAATTTAGCAGAGGGTCCAGCCCATGATAGACACTCCACAAATGTTGCTTCTTTTATGTGATTCTTATCATTATCGTCAAGGAGCATTTGCCACAGCAGAGGTTCTGTAGGGCAGAGATGGGGTTATGATGGCACAGAGATCGGGGTGGGCTGTGCAGGGTGGGGGTTCGAGAGCAGGTGGGAGGGCTTTTGCTTCGGAGAGGCATAGAGGTTGGACTTGTCAGGTGGGAGGGATGGAGATGCACCAGAGGTGCTATGTGACCCTGCGATGGCAGGACACGTGCACTGGGGAGTTGCTGGAAACTTTGTCCCCCCTAGGCTGTTTTTACTGTTTGCCTGGCTACAAATTACACCAGCAAATGAGCTCAGGCTTTGAGGGGAAAATCCCATTAAAGTAATCAAAATAACAATTTGTATCACTTTTAGAACTTCTGCCGGAGGAGCTAAGAAATCTTTGTAATAAATTATTAATTCTGGATTGCATTATATGAATTTTCCCCTACAAACAAGCAAATTAATATTTCCCTTTCGGTGCAACAGAGGACAGGAATTCTCCAATCTCCTAGATCTGTCTTGAAGAGAGATGGGGGGTCTTCAAACACAGACTTTGCTACTTCTGAGCTTGTGACAGTCCCTTCCTCCCAGGAGGAAGGGACTGGACTGTGGCCACGCCCTCAGGGATGCCTGCCACTATCTTTCATGCTCAGCCTATATGGAAAATCAGGTGGCACTGTGCTGGTCACCTGCACAGGCCACATGGCAAGGTGGTTCAGGGTGAGCTTCCTGGAGTTTGCTTGGTTCTGCAACCTGGTGCCTGCACCTGCTGGCTGTGTGAGCTGACCAAGTTGCCCAAACTTACTGAGCCTCAGTTTCCCCATCCACAAAAATAAGATGGAGATGTTTGTGTGCCATATGCAGAGCTGGTGTGAGGACAAAATGGGAGTCTCGTGCAGGAGGTCATGGACAGCTCTTGGCATGTGTTATTTATCCTCATTATTTACATCCTCAGAGAATGCTGGAATGATACAGATGAGGCTCCTGCTCCCACAGGGGGGTCTGGAGAACTGCAGAGGGAATGGGTGGGTAGTGGTGTGAGTAAGAGGGTGCCAGGCTGGAGAAGAGGAAGAGCAAACTCCAGAAGACCTGTGCTTGTGTAGTCTGGGGAAGGGGCAGTGGGTTTCAGGTGGTTGGGGGGGGGCAGGCTTGATGACTGGAAAGTCTGCTTAAATACACACACACACACACACACACACACAAAATACAATATAATGCAATGTAATATAGTATAACATATAGTAACATAATATCTGGACAGTGCACAAGTTGAATACTTTGACTTATTTAATCCTCATAACAAACCCTTTCTGGTTGCTGTTTATTTTCCTCCTTTAAAAGATGAGGAAGCAGAGGGAATGATCATTGATACACCGTGAAGTCTCAGGTGTTTAGGTTACTTTTGCCCCCGCACCACCATACATGCGGTAGGTTTGGCTACAGTGTGATTTGTATCCTCTTTTAGACTTATCACCGTTGGATGCGGGAGTGTGAGGATTGGTGGTAGGGCTGATGTGGCTGTGTCTGGAGCTGCTAGGAAGGGGACACTGCTTCCCTATGGGACACCCTTGGAGGAATAGGTGTATCAATTTATACAGATTGTTCTCAACAAATTCATTATGAATAGATCCTGGTGTTAAATTATAACATGGAATAAAACTGGAGAAATCCTTTGCTCTCTGTGCTCTGGGGACCTTGCTGTAGATTCTCTTACTACTAACTTAGGCTTCTGATTCTCTTTAGAATGGATATTTGTGTAGGCATTTCCCTCCTGTAGTGGCTCTGGGCATGGCTCATTCGTCACTTAGTCCTTGTGGTTTGGGAGGTTAGAAGCTAAGAAGTAGAAAGTGGGCTATGGGGCTTTCAGATTTTTGTTGGGGACCTGCCTACTGGTAAATAAGTTGCCTCAAGGGTCTCCTGGGGATGCCTCACAGCTCACCAGTGAATTCCTAATACCTCACAACGGACTTTAACCACAAAGTGAGCCTATGACCTATCACTAGCACGCAGTTTTCTCTTCCATTATCCAAGTCAGAAATCCACATCTGTGCTGGGGGGGCAAGAGAACTCGGAAATGTTTACACACAACCTTGAATGATGAACCTTTCATTGCCTTGGAGAAGCTTGGCTATAAGAAAGTCTTTTTTTTTTCTTTTTTCTCTTTTTTAAATATTTTATTTATTTATTCATAAGAGACACACAGAGAGAGGCAGAGACCTAGGCAGAGGGAGAAGCAGGCTCCCTGCAAGGAGCCCAATGTGGGACCCGATCCCAGAACCCTGGGATCATGACCTGAGCCAAAGGCAGGTGCTCAACCACCAAGACACCCAGGTGCCCAGGCTATGGGAAAGTCTTAAGGGACAACCTAAAACTGGCCATTAGATCCCATGCTAGGGCAGATTTGGGGTCCTAATCTCTAGAAGTTCTAACTTGGCAAATGTGGACACAGGTTCTGGCTGGTTCTGGGGAAGTTTATTTTCCCAGCTCTATAAACTGAGGCCAGCTGTTTGGATTTCTCCAGAGCTTGAACAGGTTCCCAATGATAGCTACTTGACTTAAAAGCTCAAGCTGGCCATCTGTGCACCCAGAGACACATATAGGAATGCTCAGAGCAGCACTGCTTGTCACTGCAGGGGTCCTGAAGCTCAGGGGAAATGGGTGGGGGCACCTTAGGAGGTCTGGTCATGGAGTAGCATAGTTGCCTACATGCTCTTCTTTCATTTTGCTTCTTTTTTAGGACGGTGTGTGTGTTGCATGTGTGTTGGTGTGGAGAGCTCAGAGTTGGATATTCTACAGTACACGACCATGCTACTTTATAACAGAGCCCTTAATGTTGTGCTCAGCACTGGTATTCACTCATTAACCATGTATTAACTCATTTCATCCCTTCTACAGCCCTGTGGGGTGGGGACCTTTATGATCTTAATTTTACAGATGGGGAAACTGAGGAACAAAATGGCTGAGCAACTTTCCCAGGGCCATGCAGTGGGTGAGGAGTTGTGCTGGGATTCGAAGACAGGCTCCTCTATTTCCTTCAAGCAGTGGCCCAAACAATTGGATCAGCTGATCCCATTTTCCGGAAAGAATGACTGTGGGCCAAGTCTTCTAAAGTAAAAGTTACTATTCTTAGGGCCTGTCTCCCACGTTTGAACAGATTTATAAATAGCAATCCCTTTTAACAAGCTGTTTGATTTGGTTATCTTGGCATAGCTTTCATCCTGGAAGGTACCGGAAGCAGCATTGATCAATGCTAGCTGTCCAAGGGGAGTTTTATTTCCTTTGTTTTTGAATGACAGAGATGGGAGTGTGGATACACCTGCCCCAAGCATCTTCTGGGACCTAACCCGTGTCAGTGCTAACTGCGGGAGAACCCCCGGGTCTCCATCATCTAGATATCTCCATCTGGAGTAGATCCAAAACAATTTTCTAAGGAGACTCCTGTCCCTGCCACCAGATGTCTGCTCCCCTCACCTCACCTCTGTGTGGCTCCAGCCCCAGGTACCTGCTCAGCCCCTCATTTTCACAGGCAGTTGTCAGGGCCACTCCTAGCTCCCAGTTGGGTCTGTATTTAGCTCTGGGCACAGAGTAGCTTTCCTCCTGCCACTTGTTAGGGATCAAAATGCTTTCCATTGTTATTGGTTTGGCTCAGAGGAGCAATATTTAGGGAGGATTGCTTGGAGAACATATAATCCCTGAGTCTTCCATTTATTAAAGTTATTCCCTGATTAAACCATTCAACTGGGTAACTAAACCACACATGTGGTCCCCTTGGAGTTTACCTGTGCTGCATTGCATTTTGGGGTGATGCCTGAATCTTCGTGAGGGACACCCTGAGAAATAGCCTGCAGCAGTGGT
Source organism: Vulpes vulpes (assembly GCF_048418805.1). NCBI lineage: Eukaryota > Metazoa > Chordata > Mammalia > Carnivora > Canidae > Vulpes > Vulpes vulpes. The sequence continues at coordinate 21,163,982 of NC_132791.1, forward strand.
CCTGGGGTCTGGAGAGCATTCACAGTTTCTCAGCTTGCTCTTTAGGGAAGACTCAGGGAGAACCCTCACTTGGTCTGTGAGTCAGTAGAGGAACCTGTGAGCAACGGACAGTTTGTGTCTCCTGGACTTTGTGAAGTATCACACCAGCTCTCTCCTCTCCAGTGGCAGCCAGGAGGCCCAGATGTGGTGCCTCCTAGAGCAAGTTCATAGGTCTGTAGCCTCGATCTTGGCTGAGAGGGTGTTTGAGAGTGTGGGCTCTAGAGCCAAACTTCCTGGGTTCAGTCCCGACTCCCTCATCTATCAACTGTGTGGTCTTGGGCAGGTTACTTAAAGCCTTAGTTTGTTCATCTACAAAATGAAGGTAGTGAGTTCATGCTTTGTAGGATCTTGTGGGATTTAAGTGAGGGTCCCTGTGCAGGGCAGAGCCTGTGCCCAGCATCATTTGGGTTTTCTGTTGGCCCACTCTGTGCTCTCTTCTTGTTTCTGTTTCTGCCCTCCTCGCCTCCTTGCATTTTTTGCATCATTGTGAGCTGCCTTAAATCTTTTCTGCAAAGTGATGAGGTATGAAAGAATGAGTGAATGAATAAATAAAGTTAATATAACAGTTGTTAATAGGAACAGTTGTTTGGGGACTCATTTACTCTTCTCAAAGTCTTTCATGTATCCTTTCTGATTTCATTATGAAAATTCTCTTGTGACATTATTTTACCCTGAATCCTCAGACAGAGACCCCTAGGCTTTCTCTTTGGGTATTAAATAGCTTGCAAGGATGTGGCTTTTGTGTGTGTGTGTGAACGTTGAACTAATCCACAAATCCTCAGCAATGTCTTTAGTGGAGCTGAAGTAAGCGAGTAACATCAGCTTTATCTCACCACAAAGTTCTGAATTTTTTTAAAAGATTTTATTTATTTATTCATGAGAGACACAGAGAGACAGACAGAGGCAGAGACACAGGCAGAGGGAGAAGCAGGCTCCATGCAGGGAGCCCAATGTGGGACTCGATCCCGGGACTCCAGGATCAGGCCCTGGACTGAAGATGGTGCTAAACCACTGAGCCACCTGGGCTGCCCAAAGTTCTGGTTTTTGAAAGAAATGTTGTATGGTAAAACTCAGGCTCATGTTCTGGAGGCCAGGTGTGACCATTTGAAATGAGGGATAGGAGAGGATGGGAAATGAACTGGAGCTAGTGCCAGTGCAATGCTAGGAGCCAGCCAGCCAGACGCTGGGAAAGGCCTGGGGACATCAGACCCCCTCTCTCTGCCAGAACTTACCCTCAGACTACACTCAGCTCAAGGCAGTGTCCCTGGGGAGGTATGTTCAGTTATCCTCCAGGTAGACCAGAGACCCACAGAGCAAGATGTTCCTGCTTCTGTCACTGGGAATGGGAGAGAAAAGGATGTGAAGCAGTTCAGGGTGGATGGTGGGACTGAGATGAAGAATAGACAGATTTGGCAGAGAGGGGGGCACCCTGGAGGAGGAAAGGCCTCAGGGCAGAGAAGACCCTGTGGGGGGGGGGTTGGGAGCTGAGGGCTGGGTGCAGAGGAGGGGGCCAGGAGAGAAAAAGTTGTGGGTATTCAGGAGAGTCCAGGGCACTTGTAGGAATCCCTGCCTCCCTGGAGTAGAGTTAGCTGTGCTGAAGGTGGCTTTTCATGGCAGCCAGTGCTTTGGAGAAGAAGCCAACAAACTCTACTGCTACTAGCAGCTTCTCTGCTAACAGTTCTGCCCCCAACATCAGCAACTGCAGCCACACAATCTCAGTTACGGTTCTATTGTGTGACCGTGGGAAACTTACTTCATCTCTCTGTGCCTGGATTTCTGCATTTATAGACAAGGAAAATGCTAATGACAGCACCTCACTGATTGAGTTGGAACAAAGCTCAACATAAAAGGTGTACCAGTAGCTAAATGGTATTCTACTGTACAGAATATAATTGATTTAACAAGTTGCCTGTTGGTCACTTCCACTCTTTTCCATTTTCAAAAAAGCCTGCATTGGGCATCCTTACTGATATTTATTTTTGCACATGTGATACTATACCTGCAGGATAAATTCCCAGAAGTGGAAAGGCCAGATCCGTGTATTTGTACTATGAATTTTGAAAGGTAGAGCCCCTGCTCGCAAAAGAGGTTCATCCCCTGAAGTGAGACCTATTACCCCAGTCTGCCTACATAGTATCGTATCAACCTTTGAATCACTGCTAATCTTATAGATGAAAAAGGATTCAATGTAGTTTTAATTTGCTTTTCTCTTATTATAAGTAAGATCTGGCTTCTGTTTTTTACATATACTTTTTATTTTGGAATAATTTTAAATTTAGAAAATGTGTGAAAAAAAAAAGAAAAAAAAAAGAAAATGTGTGAAAGTATTACAGCAAGTTCCCATATACTTCTCACCTAATTTCCCCTATCATTAACATCTTATATAACCATGGTTCATTTGCCAAAAACGAAGAAACCAACATTGGTACAATACTTATAGCTAAACTCCAGACTTTATTTGGCTTTTGAGTAATTTTCACACTTTGGTAACCATAAGATAAATGTGTAAGCTGACAGTGATGTTGACTCCCCTGCACAGAGGCTGTGGGTGCCTGTGATTTGCATCATTCCCTGCAGCCCATGGCCAGGCCTCTGGGCTGGGAAGGCAGACTCAGTGGAAAAATGATTGCTCTTTCTCTAAGTTCCTCTGGCAGAGAGATGCATTGTTGTTAAATCACTGGATTGGCTCTTTAGTGCCGTTCCAGCAGCACTTCAGAACTTTTGGTATTCCGGCAGAAGGAATAGTATGTGCCAAGGTACAGGGGTATGAAATTTTACCAGCAGTTTTTAAAAAGATTTTTTTTTATTTATTTATTTATTTATTTATTTATTTATTTATTTATTTATTTAAGAGAGGGAGGAAGCATGAGCAGGAGGAGGGGCTGAGGGAGAGGGAGAAGCAGACTCCCTGCTGAGCAAGGGCCCAACCTGGGGCTCAATCCCAGAACCCTGGGATCACCACTTGAGCTGAAGGCAGATGCTTACCCGACTGACCCCCCGCCCCCAGGTGCCCCTGAAATTTCATCAGCTTGAAAAATCCCATGACATAAGCAATACTTCTCTTCTAGTAAAAGTGACACATTACAGATACAGTTTAAGCTAGAACTCTGACCTCAGGCCCTGTTTTCCCCTCCTAGAGGCCACACTGTGGTTGCTTTGGTGTGTATCCCATGAGGACTTTTCTGGAAAGCATGAACCCAGGGGAGGCGGTGGCTGGTGAGGCCAGTGGGCAGCTGTTAAGTACTCTCTCTCCTCCTTTTTTCTTTTTTTAAGATTTATTTATTTATTCATGAGAGACACAGAGAGAGGCAAACACATAAGGAGAGGGAGAAGCAGGCTCCATGCAGGGAGCCCGATGTGGGACTCCATCCCGGATCCCAGGATCACGCCCTGAGCCAAAGGCAGACCCTCAACCGCTGAGCCACCCAGGCGTCCCTCTCCCCCTCTTTCTTTGCCAATGTCCATCCCTCCTGTGCAGACAAAGTGGTCTGCTTTCATTCTTTGCCCTAGCACTTTACCCTAACAACCAGCTTCCTATCATGACTCCATTTGAGCCTCATGGCTGCTCCAGGAGCTTGGTAGGCACCATCTTACCCTCTCTCCTTGGACAGACCTGAGGAAGCCAAGGCCCAGAAGAGTGGAGTAGCCTGTCCTGAATCCCACAGCTGGTAGGGGGCCTTTCTGTTGCTTCCTGAAGAACAGCTGTCATGCCAAAAATGATAGCAAAGCATGATCGAGCACCAGTTGCTTTGCACACACGACCTCATTGTGCCCTTAGAGCAGCTCTGTGAGCCAAGTACTGTTCTCAGGCTGGTTCTGCAGATGAGGTAGTGGGATGTGGAGGGATGACGTGGGCAGTCGGAGATGGTGGAACTGGGATTCGAGGTCAGCTGTGCTCCTCCCTGACCCCAAGCCCACAGGCATTGCCGTTCTGCTGGCCAGCACTGCCCCCACCCCAATGCCTTTCTCTTACCCCATAGCCTCTTTGCAACACAGGTTTGAGCTCCCTGCACACTTCTGCTCTCTCATCACCAGATCAGTGCTTCCGGTGCTTCTGGGCAGATCTTGCCTTAATTCCCACAGGGCCTGCCCTCCAGCTGTCTCACCTTACCCTGTTTTCAGAGCTCTTTTTAGCTGCTCACCATCTGGGCCCAGGGACTGTCTCCTCTCTTTGCACTTCTCTAGGCTCTTTCCTGAGCACCTGCGGGTGCCAGGCGGTGGTGGAGGAAAAGCAGGGGACAACACAGACAAAAATCAGGAGCAGCTACCCGCATGGGGCTTCCATTCTCCCAGGACAAAAACTGTTTCTGACCTGAGGTCTATGGGATTCTCCAGGTCCAAGACCACTTCTGCCCGGGGCCTGAGGTTCTGAACATCCCACCCTCCTGCCATTTACTGGGATGGTGGCACGTGCCAGCATCTATTCTACAGGCCCCACGTGTTTCCCCCTCACCACCTGCCTTCCTCCTCCGGTCGTCCTGGGGATGTCGCTGCAGCTTGGGACAGGTCCCCCGGCTGCTCCTGGGGATCATGTGCCCGCGTGATTTACCGTGCCTCACAGCGCCACATGTCTTTAAAATTACAGTGCCCATTTCCTGCTGAAATAATTTCCACAAAGAGTGGCTCCTATTACCGCAAGAGGCGTGCAGACGTCATGATTTATTATTATTTATGGTCCCAAGGCCTTGTTTATGCAAGACGGGTTAGGTGCGTGCGATAGAAATGCCATTATGCAAATGACATTGAATGTCCTTACTGCGCCTAAATAATTTCTGTGTTGGACGATTAAACCTCATCTGTTATTGATATGGGCTGCAGTCGGGCTATTACAGAGTCCCAACAGTACTTACTCCCAGTAATGGGAAAATTGAGAGAGAGACACCAACACAATTGCCTCAAGTGGGCCGTGATGGTCAGAAAGGAGTAGAACATCTCGGAGGCCCGCGCACAGGGAGCCTGCCGACTCCTCTGGATAAATAAGGAAGGCAGCGCCCAGCAATAAATTAAGCCCCGGGTTGGAGTGGGTGCCTTGGAGGATTTGCGGCCTTCCAGTTGTGTGATTTAGCTATTTGATTGAACCAGGGGCCGAGGCAGCCCCACCCTGAGTTCCAGGGTGCCCCTTGCTGAGGGAGCCGCCAGCATGGAGAGGAGGGCACAGGGGAGGAGGGTGGCCGCTGGTGACACCCGGGCATCCAATCTGCTGCGCCACCACCACCACCAGCCGCCTGCCGCCCAGCCCCTGCACACGACCGCCTGCCTTCGAGAGCTCTCCCTCGCTCTTGCTCTTTCTTTTTTTTTTTTGACACAGCTGTGAAGTCCCATTTTGATCAGTGTTGATAGCTTATGAATTCCAAAATTGACAAAATTTACAGAAAAATGAGGATAATCCATCTTCCTTAGCAGCCTGTCAGGAGCTGGCCATACTTCATAATCTCCAATTACAGATGCTATTTTCCGACATTTACATGCAGATATTAGAACCAAATGAAAATGAGAAACAAAGAGAGAATGGAAATGCAGCTATTTATATGTATAAAAGACAAACAGGTAAATTCAAGACATTTAGATTGGATTTGGGGTCCCTTTAGGAGGCTAGAAAGAGACAGGCTTGAGCACGTGGGGTTTCAGAATAAAATGGTAAGACACGTGGCCTCGCCAGGCCTGCCCGTGGTCTGGCAGTTTGGGTTCAAAATGGGTCAACTCTGCTGGAACATCCAGGGATGCTTGATTTGGGTGGGGGCATGTTGGGCATCCCTCCGGGTTTTCAGGGGTCTCTGGGGATCAGCCATGGCTCATGGTGAGCCATCGAGTCCACACATGTTTCACAAATGAGTGAGCTTAGATCCTTCAATGTTCGTTTTAAACAATGGTGTGTGTGTTGCTGTGGGGAGACAGGATATGCCACTGGAGTCAGCTTTCTCCTAGGCAAATTTCAAAAAGTTGGTACATTCTGGTGACCTGTGCCCCCCACTGCTCCTGAGTAGGAGATGCATGAAGGTACCACTGTCTGTCAGAAGGGCTCTGGCCAGGTGCACCGAGAGTTGCACCAATAAACTTTTAAAATGGGGTATAAATAATAAAATTAATGGAGAGAGAAGGGGTTCTGATATATGGATCATCCACTTCCTTCTCGAAGCTAATCTGGCCGAGAGAGAGGAGGGTCTGGGAGGAGGCTTTGTAATGAAAATGTTCTTCCCATAAAATTGAAGGGAGAACAGCCTTGTTGCCCTCGCAGCTGTATGTGGCACTGGCTTCTGGAAAGCCGGGGATATTAATTAGCACAGCTTTGGATTAAACTCTCCCAACCATGTCGGATGGTACGATTTTTTCTCTTTGTGAGCTTGACACGGGTGGCAAGGAGAAGTCGGCCTGGGTTTTCCCAGCTTAGTATCATTGCTGAAGTTTTCTTTTATTTGGGGATCAAGCCTCTTCCTCTCCCAGAAATGAGAATGAGGTATTTCAGGGTTTTCTGGGGCAGTTGGGGAGAGAGAGAGAGAGAGAGAGAGAGCGAGAGAGAGAGAGAGAGACTGTTTTGTCAGAGAAGGCAAAGGAGGTGGAGAAGGTTGGACTGGGAGATGTGGCTTGAAAGCTTTTGTTTGTTTGTGTGAAGCCTGTTTCTAGCCAGCAGTTTTATATTATTTGAGGTTTGATTTGTGGGAGAGAGGTGAAGGAAATAAAACCAGGAGGCTAAATTTAATGTGTATGTGTATATGAGAGAGAAAAAGGAATTGTTAAAAATCAAACTTAAACTGGGCTCTCAGAAGCGTGTTTGTTTACACGTCTGTTTTCAAGGCCAAGGGCTTGCTTATTTAAGTAAATTATAGGTATTAACACACAAAATGCTTATTATGTTTTGTTTCCAGGTACAAAATGCGAGATTCATGAAATTAACCCGTTACTGCAAAATGAGAACATATTTTCAGTAATTAAAAGCAAAGGCTTTTAAGTTAACCCTGATAAAAAGGCAAATAGAAACGCTGTTGTCACTGTGCTAGTTTTTTCTCTATTACATACATTAGCTAGAATTTGGGCTGAGACATAATAGCTAAAACCTAAGCCTAATGTCTGCTTCCTTAAGTTTCTGGTGTGTCTAAAAGCCAGAATGTTACCTTCAGTACAGAACAGAGGGCTTGGACCAAGCAGTCAGAGGCCTGATTTTTCCTTAACGGTATGAACAATGTCACATGTTCTTCTTTGTTTCTCTGTTGGTTCCCACTAATGTTAGGATTAATTGCCAAATCTGACAGAGATCTGAGCATTGCACTGTCTTCCGAGTCTTAGTGTGGAGAAGAAAGAATAAAGTTAATGGCATCTATGGTTAGAAACATCTTAGCACATGTTTCCAAACCCATCTGGGTCTGGTGATGGGTTTGTCCCCATCTGGGATGGTGACAGGTGTAGGGTCGGGAGCAGGTAAGCATCCGAGGGGGCTGTGAAGCACGTGGAACCATGCCTGGCCTGAGAGTTGGCATCTCTGTCTCTGGGCCCCCCGCACCTCCAAGTGAGGCAGTTAGAATCATGATGAAGAACACAGATCGGAGAGAACTTAGGCCGACACCCCATCCACAGCTCACCCGACTTCCCTACTCTTGGTTTTCTCACTCATCCCAGGATGGCAGAGAGGTGGTGCGTAGCGCTTTAAGATCTTGGACTTGGGGTCTCACTGCTGGGAAGAGATGGGGATGTGGTAGTTGGGCTCCATGTGTCTCACTTTCATCATCTTCCAAGGGTGGGCGGTTGATAATACCCATGGGGTGGTTGTAAGAATGAAATAAACGAATGTTTATTTAGCACCTAGAACAGTACCTGGTGTGTAGTAAGCATCCAGGGAGTTCACGTTATTCTGACTGGTTTAGGTGAGAGCCAGGGTCTTCTCAGCTTCCACCACGCCTCCCCCCCGCCCCATGCTTCTCTTGCATGGTTTCTGTTTGGCCCTAGCAAACCTCGGTGACAAAGAGGGCACTCCCTCCCGAGGCTGCCTGTGTTTGCCTTCACAGAATATCACCCTTTAGAAAGTTCTGTCTGATAGGCAGCCGACAGGGCGGAGAGGCGGCTTGTGGCCTGAGGAGTGTGTGTGCGCGTGCACGCATGTGTGTCACCACTCAGCAGCAGCGGAGTGGAGGAGGTGGTGTTGGGCAAGGGCATCCACCTCCCTGCCTCCGCCCTATTGACCTTGCAGTACAGAGGAGTCTTCTTCGTTATGGCCTCAGGGTAACCTCTGTCCTGCTGCAGCTGGGAAGTCCATCCGAAAGAAAGTGAAGTATGAGCATCTTGCAGTGCTCCCTCCACTCCCGTACCACACTTTAGGATGAGGGAGAGGGCTCCCTTTGCATGTCCCTATTCAGGGCCCTTGCTGGCCAGTGAGTCTGCATTCCTCTGGGGGTAATGGGCCTCCCTGGCCTAACCCCCTTTCTAGTCCTATAGCAGGATGAGACAGCTAGGCCCCACCATGGACCACCTGGGAGAAGCCCATAGAATTTGGCTGCCTAGAGATGGAGCTTTGTTTTTAGGACTCTTCTTCTTCATGTCAGGATCTGGAGCCACTCATCACACAGACAGAACCTGAGCAGGCCCTGGGGCTCCAGGACGGGGTGTCCTCTTCACCCTCCTCCCCTGCATGCTGCCCTTGCCCCCAGTGCACACACCACCACACCCACACCACACCTTCTTATCACTTAAGAGACCTTGACCCTGGTTCCTGGCTCTCATCCTCCAGAAGTGGAGCTTAGCGCTCCAAGCCTTGTCATTTCTTTTCTTGCATTTGGGAAGACAAGAGCCAGAATGCTCTGAGCCCAGGGCCTTCTCTTAAGGTTCAGGGTGAGCCCTGGATTTCTTTGCCTCTTCTCCCCCTCCCTCACTCAGTTTCACTGGGGATAGGTCCTGTCCAGGCCTACTGGTGGGATCCAGCTTGGAACAAAGCAGGAGTGCTACCTATGGGTGTCTCCCCATCTCAGAGGGGAAGCAGACATGGTCCCAAATCACTAGAATAAAGTAGCGTGGAACAAATGTCCTAAAGGATGTGCAGGGGGAATGCCATAGGGAATTCAGAGAAGGAAATGATCTTTCCTTCTTTTTTTTTTTATAAAGATTTTTCATTTATTTATTCATGAGGGACACAGAGACATACATACACACAGAGAGGCAGAGACACAGGGAGAGGGAGAAGCAGGCTCCATGCAGGGAGCCTGATGTGGGACTTGATCCCGGGTCCCGAGGATCACTCCCTGGGCTGAAGGCGGCGCTAAACCACTGAGCCACCCAGGCTGCCCTGGAAATGATCTTTCAACCAAAAACCTAAGAAAAGTATGAGGAACAGGTGCTGTGTGATCTGGACGATAGAGGACGAGGGTTTTGACTGGGGCGGGGATGGGAAGGCAGTATGAGCAAAGGAATTGACATGGGCTTTCAGGGATCAGTGTGTGTGTGCTGTGATTGGAGTAGAGGACAATGTTTTAAAAGTATGGTAGATTAAGAGTGGAAGCTGGAAAAGTAGGTTGGAATAGGGTTGGGGCCTGTACGGTTCAGGTCAATGTTACCTGGAGGCAGTGTGAAGCCAAGGAGAGTTTATAAGCCCTGGGTCAGGGGTAGGAGAAAATGAACACTTAAAAAATTCATATGCATAATCACTTTCCATTTCTGATGAACTTGTAGTGAGCTCTGCGCTGATTAAGAACAGCATGAGTCAGCCAGGTGATGAGGTCACCAGAAAAGCAGAAGCAAGCTGCTTATGCCCCAGTCAGAGAGAATAGGTCCAGAATGAGGAGCACGGGACATGTGGGCCCTGCATTGGGTCCAGGAGGGAACAGCACTGCCACTGTTAGAGGACGTTTGTTAGAACGGGAGCCACAGGGAGTACACCCGAGACTAAGGCTGGGAGGCCTATGGGGACAGACCTAGCTCTTTCTCGTAGCTGAGCTGGGTGGCCACGGAGTGGTTGCCTCAGGAAATAGTGAGTTCTCCACCACTGGTGGGTTTCAAGCATCAGATAAAAAGATCAGCCCTCATCATAACTCCTGAGCTTCTTTGAGCTCTGAGATTCGGGGCTTACTAAAAATTCTCTAAGTGGTCAGGGGGTGGGGAAATAAGGGGCCTCCTGATTAGTCATTGCCAGAAAAGTTTCTCTTGGACAGAAAGTACAATATCTAATTTCAGTCCTGTCCCTGGGGCTTCCCCTGCTACTCCACACCACCTGGGAGTGTGTCTGGGGATGTGCTGGAGGGATGCCTTGCAGACTGCAAACAGAATAAGGGGAGATGAGTCAAACTTTGCAAGTCTCTTGATTTGATTTGACTGCGCTCTGTTGTGGCCCAAGCATGGGCACAGATCTAGAGAGCCAAGTGGATAAAGACCAGGTCTCATCCATGCCGATAGTACTTTCTGATAAATAAAAGCATCCTGAGATCACTTATCCTCTCAGTGACCCTGGGAAGCACCTCTGGTGCTGTTGGCAGAGCCAGGCCATGGTACCTGTCCCAGTTCATTTGGTTCCACAGGCATTTATGTCACATCTGTTCAAAGCTGGGCACTGGGCCAGGAGCTGCTGTCACAAAGATGAGGGAGACATAGCTCCATCCTCATGAAGTTCACACGCTAGTTGAGAGATGAGGACCCTAAACAATTAGATGTGTCATGCAAAGTGGTGAGTGTAGTGGTAGAGGTATGACCACTTAGATGTTCTGGGAACACAGAAGAGGGGAAATCGGGGAAGGCTTCCTGGAAAGGGGAGGTTATTCAGAATCCTAGGCAGTTCTTTCCCCCTGTAAATACTAACAGTACTGCTGTAGATTATGGAGTGTTTTTGAAAGCATCATTTATAACACCCCCTTAGAGCAAACTTTTTTTAAAAGGTTTTATTTCTTTATTTGTCAGAGAGAACACACAAGCAGGGCGAGCAGCAGGCAGAAGGAGAAGCAGGCTTCCCACTGAGCAAGGAGCCCGATGCAGGACTCAATCTCAGGACCCTGGGATCATGACCTGAGCTACAGGCAGACACTTAACTGACTGAGCCACCCTGGTGTCCCCAAAAATTTTTTTTTTTAAAGTATTTATTTATTTATTTATTTATTTATTTACTTATTTATTTATTTATGATAGTCACAGAGAGAGAGAGAGAGAGGCAGAGACACAGGCAGAGGGAGAAGCAGGCTCCATGCACCGGGAGCCCGATGTGGGATTCGATCCCGGGTCTCCAGGATCGCGCCCTGGGCCAAAGGCAGGCGCCAAACCGCTGCGCCACCCAGGGATCCCTCAAAACTTTTTTTTTTAAGAGAGTGCACACACAAGCAGGGAGGGGAGAGGGAGAGGGAGAGAGTGAGAGAGAATCCCAAGTAGCCTCCATGCCCAGCCTGGAGTCAACTCAGGGCTTAATGCCACAACCCTGAGATCATGACCTGAGCCAGAATCAAGAGTCAATCAAAAATCAGACGCTTAATCGACTGAGCCATCCAGGTGCCCCTAGCAAACATTTTTTATTTTATTTATTTATCTTTAAAGATTTATTTTTGTATTTGAGAGAGAGAGAGCACAGGAGCAGGAGGAGGGGCAGAGGGAGAGGGAGAGAAGCAGATTCCCCATGTTACTCATGAGAGAAGTGCCTGGCCTAGTTCCACACAGATCTTCAGATCTGAGCCCTGTCTTCCTGGTCGCAGGGCTGCTGGGCTCCCTTAGCCATACTCCTCTCTAGATGGTAGCCAGGAGTCTGCATTCGGGGGCCTGGATAGAGTGCGCAACACCTTCACTAACCCACGGGGTGACCAAACCTGACCTCAGCCACACCAGCGAGAAGCCCAAGGAGGACCACACTCGTGCAGAGCACAGCTCCCCACCTCTGCCTCAGGTGAGGCCTCACAGCCAGAGGGGCCCTGATGGTTCTGGGGTTCTGGTTCTTCTTCCTCATTTGGCAGGTGGAGTCCCTGAGGCCTAGAGTGGAGCAGGGTCTGCCCCAGGTTGAATAGGAGTCCAAGGCAGTAAGTGTCAGGTCTCTAGGCTCCCTGCCAATTGGTTTGATCCACTGTAATCAAGACAGAACTATTCCTTTTTTTTTTTTTTAAAGATTTTATTTATTTATTTATTTATTTATTTATTTATTTATTTATTTATTTATTTAAGTGGTGGGGGAAGGCCAGGGGGTGGTGGTGAGAGAGAGAGAGAGAAGAATCTTAAGTAGGCTCCATAAGCAGTGCAGGGCCTGATGCAGGGCTCAGTCTCACGACTCTGAGATCATGATCTGAGCGGAAGTCAAGAGTTGGACACTTAACTGACTGAGCCACCCAGGCGCCCCTAGAGATTTTATTTTTAAGTAATCTCTACACTCAATGTAGGACTCGAACCCACAACCCTGAGATCAAGAGTGGTATAATCCACCTACTGAGCCAGCCAGGCTCCCCAAGACAGAACCATTCCTTAACACATGCTCTGCACATGCAGGTTTTGTGTACCCCGGTTTAAATAGTGTGGAACCTTCTTCCTCCTTGCTTGCAGATTCAGGGCTCTCTGTTTAGCTGGAGGAGTAGAGTTTGGCCTGTGGCCAGGGCATTTTACAGAGGAGGACGTCCTACCATAAGTGTGTGAGCTTCCCCTCAGGGCCAGTAGCAAAGTCTTCGCAAATCCTCTCTGCTTCTGGCGTGATGGGCCAGCACTGAGCTTGGAGCTGGCACACTGGGGCTCCCCTCTCTGAGCCTCGTCTTTGCAAGGACTTTGCAACCTGGAAAGGGCCCACGCAGACGAGGAGGCCCTTATGCTTCTTATGTTTGGAACCTTGGAGTCTCCGAAGATGGGGAGATAACAGGCTTCAAGAGAGCAAATTCCTGGCTGGCCTCACCCTCTGGGGTGCTCTCATTATGCTGCAAGTGTTTTTTGGACAGTTGGTGGGTGTGGCAATTGGGGTCATGACTCAAACACATGCTGTTTGGGACTTTTGATGTTATGGAGAATTTCAAAACGAGACCAAAGAGTCTAATCTGTAAGCATCCCTCCCCTGGATTCAATGATCATCCTGTTTCCTCAATACCCTTGCTTTCTTTTTCTGTCTTTTTTTTCTTTTAAAGATTTTATTCATTTATTCATGAAAGACACAGAAAGAGAGGAAGAGACATAGGCGGAGGGAGTAGCAGGCTCCCATGGGGAGCCTGAGGCGGAACTCGATCCCAGGACCCCAGGATCACACCCTGAGCCAAAGGCAAATGTTCAACCACTGATCCACCCAGGTGCCCCTCAGCTTTATTTTTCAACAGCTTTATTGAATTTTCATTTTTCTATCACAAAATCCACTCATTTGAAGTATTCAAGTCAGTGATTTTTAGTAATTTATGGAGCCGTGCCACCAACACCAACAATCCAGTTTCAGAACAGTCCCTTCACTCCAAGAAGATCCCTCCTGTATGTTTATCGTTAATCCCCCTTCCCACTCTGGCTCCAGCCACCCCCTGCTCTGTTTTCTGTGTTACGGATTTGCCAGTTCTGGCCATCCCACTTCTATCTGGCATCTTTCACTTAGCGTGCTCTTGAGGCTCACCTGTACTGCAGCATGCCTTGGTGCCTTGTTCCTTTTTATTTTTGAATAGTATCCAGTTAGACCACAATTTGTTCACTGTAGCCAATTTCCTTAACTTTATTTTGAAGCAGACTCCAGACATCGTATCACTTTATCTGTAAGTGTGTTAGAATGACTCTTTAAAAGATGAGACCTTCACTGGCATAACCATGATACCATTATCACGCCTAAGAAGTTAGTGAATCTGTAATGTCCTCAAAAAAACAGTCTGTATTTGTATTTTTAATAGTTTTGTAATATGTCATAGTATTTCTTTCTACAGTTGTTTATTTTTACAGTCTGTTTGTCGGAGTCAGGGTCCACATTGCAACCGATCGATATGTCTCAAGTCTCCTCTAACCTATAGCATCCCCTCTGTCTTTCGTTTCTTGCCTTGGAGCTCATCTGTTGAACAGGGAATCCACGCTTGGTCACGTGGCCAGTTAGGGAGGCAAAGAGCATCCGAAGTGGCAGGAGGCTTGGAGATCACATGCAAGTCTTCAGATAGCTGGGGAAGCAGAGGCCAGGGAAGGAAGACACCAGCCCCCAGGTCCCAGTTCCACCCTAGCTGCCAAGGCATCCAGACCCCTCTGCCTCCTCAGTCTCGGGTCACCAGGCCAGGCCCTAGGGACACACCTCCTCCAGTTCGTGTCCTCACTGGGGAGGTGTATAGGTGGGCAGGCCTCTCGTCCCTCAGGATGGGAGTGGTTGGCCTGGTGCTGGCCCAGAACCCAGGGACCACCTGAGGCTCAGCAGCAAGCCTGGAGGAGCTTTGCAGGTGATGGGGAAGCCTCTTGGGCCAAGGTAGCCATCTGAGGTAGCCAGCTCTGCAGCCTTCGTCCCCATGCCCTGCCCTCCTTCATGCTGCCCTCCTTCTCACGTGTCTGTGTTTCTTTTCTCCTCCATGCTATGGCAGTGGTGCCCCGTGCTGATGAGACAATACTTGGTGCAGCCCCAGGCAGTCCTTTTCCAGGTAATTTCCTAGGGACCCAAATGACACCCAGCACACACTTTTCCCAGGGCATGTGCCTCCTGGAGTCCCTTTTAGGATGTCCTGTCCCTTGTGTTGCTTAGGGTCAGAAGTGCCTGTCCTTATGCTTCAGATCCTCACACTGGCCCTGGCAGACAGGCAGCAAGGGCTTTGACTTAAATCTCATGTTATTAATGAGGCAAACGAGGTACCAAGAGCTGGCCTGGCTTGCCTGAGGTCACGCAGGAGAGAAAGAGGCAGAGCTGGGATGAGAACCTGGTGTTACTGCTTCTGGTTCACTGCTCTTTCCACCACGGGGTTAAAGGCTACAAATGATACAGATACAAAGTAGCCGAGGAAGTCCATTCCCTGCCCCATACCTTAGGTTTTCCAGGTTGGGGTAGATGACTCGGGAGTATCTGTCTAGCTCAGACATTGGAGAGCGTGAGACTTTCCATCATCTGGAGCATAGTATCTGAGGAGGGTGTGCGTACCTGCTGGTCTGGACCCTGAGACCTCACAAGAATCTGTGGCAGGAGGCAGAGGGTTGTATTCCCATTGGTTGCCCTGGAGTGAACAGTCTGTGACTTGCTGTTCATTTTTCTTTCTGGGTCGTGGTCAAGGACAGCACCCCGGGGCCCTGATGGGAAAGGAGCAGAAGCCCAAAATAACATCCTAAGAAAGAACCCCAAGAGCTCAGAGAAGTCAGAAATGTGGAACAGAGCTATTGCCTGTGCCTGGCAATGGTGGGAGGAGAGGGGAGCCACGTTCCCGAGTGTGTAGGCCTGCTGACACACCTATGCACGCGTGACTGCCTTTGTTGCGTCAGGTTCAGCCCCTAGCCTCCCAAATAACTATGAGAGATGGGAGGACGCTGTCGCTGTTACCAGAGGCACCGATTATGCCTTCTCTCTTCTTTCTCTCTCGTGACCTTCTTTATCATCTTTCTTATCCTGTCATCCTTTCTACCTCGTCTCGTCTCCACTTTCACAAAGGACTTAAGATGCCCTGCAAAACAAACAATTACGTGTATCTAAGTTAGTAAGTTAGAGCTAAAAAAAAGTTCAGAAATTATGTAGCGAGAGAGGGAAGGTCCTGACACCAGGTGCCAGCAATGCTGTGGTTGTGGTGGTTGAACACTGAATTTGACTGAGCTTCTTGGCAGCCAAAGCAAAAAGGGACATACCGTGGTTTCCAGAGTTCCTGTTGTTCAACCACAGGTGGGTTAACTGCTCATCAGGAGAAAAAACTTCAGGGGTGCTGAACTGTAGGAGGGATTGACAAAGACTTTGACCATCCTAATGGGCAGTGTCTTGAGAGGTTAAAAAAAAAAATTCTGGGCAGCCTGGGTGGCTCAGCGGTTTAGCGCCGCCTTCGGCCCAGGGTGTGATCCTAGGGACCCGGGATTGAGACCCACGTCGGACTCCCCACGTGGAGCCTGCTTATCCCTCTGCCTGTGTTTCTGCCTCTCTCTCTCTGCCTCTCATGAATAAATAAAATGTTTTAAAAAATTTCTTAGGGTGGCCCTTTTATTTCCTCTAACAAATGATATATTTTTAAAAGATTTTATTTTTTTATTCATGAGAGATACAAAGAGAAAGGCAGAGACATAGGCAGAGGGAGAAGCAGGCTCCCTGAGCTTGACACGGCACTCCATCCCAGGACCCTGGGATCACACCCTGAGCCAAGACACTCAACCACTGAGCCACCCAGGTGCCCCGAATGCCTGATATTTTATCACATATGAGTGAAAGTGCTTCCCCAGAGGCTTTACCTAATGGTGGCTAAGGGTGTTGTTTCCTGGTCACCTAACTTGATGAGGGGAGTGATGGGGGTGGAGTGGGGGAAGGTTAGGATATCACTTGGGGTTCTTGTTCAAATACTTCTTAGTTAATTTTTGAGTGTTGTGGCTAATGTCATGCTATTGGACCATGTATTCATTTATTCAACAAACACTTAGGGGGGCTCTAGGGATGTTCCATGCTCTCAAGACATCCTCAAGGGAAATAGACAAATAGCCATTAAACATGATGGAAGTATGGTAATGGAGGTCTATGGAAGTATGGAAGCAGAGACAAAGAGTCATGATTTCTTTGTAGAAATGGGGGGCCCAGGAATGGCTTCCCCAGGGAGGTGACATTGGAGCTGGGTCTTGTGGACAGTCCAGGAGTCCTCTGAGTGAGATGAGTCCTCCAGGAAGAGGTGGAACTGGCTGGAGTGGCTGAGGAGCAGCTGCTGTAGCAAGGGAGCCCAGAAGATTGGAGAGAATCAACAGCAGCTCAAAGGGACAGTCAGTGATGAGGACTCAGGGGATAATTACACCCCAAAACTAAATGACAGCATCCCCTGGCTTACGCAGGAGCAGAGTAAGAGCTGTGGAATCCTACCGAAGGAGAGAGTCTAGGCTTCGGGCAAGCCCTGCAAGGTGGTGGTGTAGGAGGTACGGATAGCCAAGGGGAGCTGAGGGCTGGTTTCCAAGTCCCCTGTCCTCAGAGCCCCTGCTCTTGAGGGAAGTTCACTCTACCTTCTGGCAGCCAGGGATGGTTGGGAGACTGGATTCTTGGACCTCCTACCACATGTGTAGCACAAGGTAAAGATTTTTCTCTTGGAAAGGTGATCCATACCCGACTGTCAAAGTGACTAGACAAACTTTGACGACGAATTTATTGACTAAACCAAAATCAAATACCAAAAAGACCTTTCCAACAGGACATTGAGGAAATTAAGAGGCAGAGTAACCCCGTTGGCTACCATCTTGCAATTTTCTTAAATCCAGGTTGGCTCTGCTTTCTTGGTGGGGGGACATAAAGGCTTTCCCTTGCAGACCCAGCTGCCCAGCCTAGAGCCTAGGAAGGGGGTAGGTCTAGCAGTGGGTAGGGAGGGGCGCAGGGATGCTGACTCTAGGTTGAGATTGCTGCTTGGCCCGCCTAAGGGCCACTCATTCATTTGTTCATCTGTGTGTTCACTGTGCAACTCTTCACAGGTGAATCCCAGCTCTATTGCCTTTCCGTCTTCGCTTCGTCTACTTTCACTTCCCCCAACTATTGGCATGTGCTCTGTTTCTAGACGGCTCCTGTCCTCTTACCTTTGAGCTTTCCTCCAGCACTTATCAGCCTTGGGGGCCACAGATTCCTCAGACCCAGGTTAAATACCACCTGCCCAAGAACCCTGTCCTGACCACTTCCCACTCCAGGGTCAATTAACGGTTCTGCACTCTTGCTCCTCTTGGTTAAAGGGCCTTGTGTCTTTTCCCTCAGGGGTTTGTGGATGAAGGTCAGAGAGCATGTCTGGTCTGCAAAAGAAAGGCTCAATAAACACTGAACATTCATTATGCTTAGGCCTCCACAAGGGTACCCAGTAGCATGGAGAGGAGGGAGCCCTGTCCTCTAGCCTGGAGTCCTAGGACCTCCAGGAGACACCATCTTGGAAGAGATCCTTACAAAATTGTTTTGACCTCCTGTCCTTGCTCACGGCAATGCATTGAAAGAGCTGTTCCAGCGAGTTCCTTCTTTAGCAAATTAGGAGGCTAATGCCATGACCAGGTCCCATTCTATGGAGGATGAAATCTAGACGGTGACCTTTTCCCAACAGCTCCTTGCTGTGTGGAATGCAGACTATGCTGGTCTGGACCTGAAGCAAGAAAGATATTCTCATCTCCACCTAGGATGCATATATTCGCTTATATGTGAAACAAAGATTTATAAAACAGGACTTAACTCTTTCTGTGCATGAGAACCTTGGATATTTTCTGTTCTAGTTCATTCTGATTTCATTTTTTAAAATATTGGCACTAGCAAATTGATTTCACATCTGTTTTCAGGTCAGGACTCACAGTATGAAACTCATTAGAGTAATTGTCAAGACTTTGGAGTCAGGTGGATCCAGATTGGAACCCTGGCTGTGGCACCTAGAAGGTGTGTGACTTTAGGCAAGCTACTTCCCTTCTGTAATAGGTCTCAGTTTCATCATCTGTAAAGTGGGGACAACGTAGAACCTATTTCATGGAGTTGCTGTGAGGATTAAATGGGAGATTAGGTAAAGCTCCTGACACAGAGCAAGGGATCAATAAATATGAGCTTTTGAGATGGTTGTGAAGATTATGGTTCTTCTTGCTCTGGCATGACCACTTGGTGGGGCCAGCAGAGCAAAGGCAGGACTCTTGCTTCCTAAAGAATGGTAGTCAGGAAGGACTTCCTGGAGGAGGAGGCATTGGATGAGGGCAGCTGGATGACTGGAACCCACTCCCGTCTTCACAGCGACCAAGAACCCTGCATGAGCATCCCAGGACCACTTGTTTCCTTTTGAAGGGCAGGCTTGTTCCCAAGGATTTTTGGCTGGACCTAGAGCCAACCACATTAGATGCCTTTGCCTTTCCCATTTAGGTCTCCAATCCACCTGGAATTGATTTTTGTGTCTGGTGTAAAGTAAAGATCCAATTTCTTTTTTCCTTCTTGTTTCTGAATGGATAACTCGTTACCCCCGTACTGTTTATTAGAGTCCATCCTTCCCTGCTGATTTGTACATCACCTCTCTCATATATCAAGTTTCCATATATGCACAGATCTGTTTCTGGACTCGCTTCTGTTTCATTGATCTATTTATCTGTCCCTGTGCCAATCCCACACTGTCTTAATTACTACAGCTTTACAGTGGTTCCGGATGTTGAGGAGGCGTGTCCCTCTCGTCCTTCTCCCTTAGAAGCCTGTGCTCTTCTCCACGTGTTTCAGAATCAGCCTCTGCTGGAGGTGATTGAGAGCCCCAGGAGCTCTGGACAAAGCTGTCCTCTGTGAGGCTCATGGCAGGGTGCCTGGGCCTGCAGTACCTCACGGACTCACTGCTGCCAACCACCCCAGTTTGAGCTGCCTGAGAAGTACTTCCTAATTCATATGCAGAGAGAATCACGAGGAAAATGCCTGGGTCTGAGTCCCCTCTGCCTGCGGCTTGCCGGGTGGCTCCCCTGCCAGGTGGCTCAGTCCTCAGCATCCTCCCCAGGGCACCTGCATCTTCTTTCAGGAGACTGCTTGCTTCCCTGTCCCTGTCTACTGAGGACATAGCCCTGGACAGACAGACATGTGGCAATGCCGGCAATGCCAGGGTCCTGGAGGGAACTGCTCACGCCAGAATTTGGCCCGTATAACCAAATTCTTTGGCTTAGGTATTTGCAAGTATTTTCTTTACCGGAAAATAGGCCCAGGGGTTGGGTGGAAGAAAGAGACCTGGCACTCATGCTTCTAATTTCATCTGTCCCTGAGCGTGAAGACCCAGGGTCTGGAGACCCTGCTGATGGTGGCTTGGATGCCAAGGACATGACTCATCACAAGCTTTAATTTCATGAGATGGCTTAAGGAAAGGAGCATGACTCTAGGCCACGCACACACATCGATGTGGACTTGCTCAGTCAGATGCGTGCATCCCGTCAGCATGTAGTTGTTTGTACGCTGCCAGAACTCAGAAACACTTGCCAAACTGTGGTTCATTTGGTCTCATGTGTTGGAGTTTGGAGTGAGAGTCTTCAGTGGCCAACTCCCTGGACTGGGACTCTACCCTGGTGGCCATGACAAAGCCCTCTTTGCCTTGGGCCTCAGTTTACCCATCTGTGAATTGAGGGTTTGGCATGATGATGTCTGACATTCCTCTTGACCTGGTGGTGTCTGTTATTCTGCATCTGTGGTTTCAGAGCTTGGAAATCAGAAACTTCTCTCTCTTCTTGGCAACGAGACTCTTATTTCCATTCTGGTTTTGGTTACTGATATCTAGGGAGATGGAAGAGGCTGTCGGTGGCTGCCGGGGCTGGGCACGTGGAGCCCACAGGCCACAAGAAGCTAGGGTGGAATCCTTGTGAAGCTGTGCTGAACCCTGCCCACCTCCTCACCTGGGGAGAACTGTCGAGCTTGGATTCCTGTCCTGTTCCAATCTGCCTGAACCGAATCTGCCTTCCCAACACCGGGGGGCTTGTGAGCCCCTGTGGGCCTCAGCACAGGCAGGGGCTAGCCCTGCTCAGTGGCTAGAATGTGGTGGTGGCATTTGGCTGAGGTGCTTCGGAGTCTTGATACTGAGATGTTTCTGTTTTGTTTCCTCTTTCAGACCACCGAGTATTCAGCGATGGCTTCGCTGGCTGGAGGGCTGGATGACATGAAGGCCAACCTGACCAGTCCCACCCCCGCCGACATTGGGAGCAGCGTGCCTGGGCCGCAGTCCTATCCCATTGTGACAGGTGAGGGCACCTAGGGTGGAGGAGAGAGAGAGAGAGAGAGAGAGAGAGTGATGGAGAGAGACTGAGATTGCCTGCATGGCGGGAAGAGTGGCTTGGTGCTTTTGGACTTGACTGGCCATTTTTTGTTTTAATAAGGTTATGAGGTCCTGGAATTGGTCATGCTGAGAGTTGTGGCTCTGATGAGACATGGCTTGCTCTGAGAAAGCCAGAGGAGAGCAAATGCCCCACGGACTATGGGCTGGGACAGATGGCAGGGGAGGCCCAGGACAGAGGGGCCTCGGTGACTTCGGGATCTCCTGTGGGCTAGGGCCCGGTGTTCACTTCCTCTCATGGGAAGAGCAGCCCTGGCTGGCAAGATTTGAGAAAGAGCAGATTTCTGACAGACTGTCTCTGGCATTTCAGATTTCCAGGCAGAGGCTGAGTCAAGAAGGGCAAGAGGTTTAGGCTGGAAGGTGCCTGGTATATGCAAAGTAGCTGTCTTTCTGGAAGGCCCAGGGCCAGCCTCTTTAGCTATCAGCAGAAAGATTAAGAGTTTGGGCCCTGTCCACAGCCTGCTGCATGGGGTGGTGGCCCTTCTTGTGAGTCATGGCCGAGGCCTCCAGCTGCTGCTTGCCAGCGGGGACGCTACCACCCAGGCCCAGGCCACTGGCCATGCTGCTCGGGGCATCTTGGGCCAGGCTTAGCTGGCTGCTCAGCTGGCTGTGTCCACACTGCTCCAGCCTCTCTAACCCACGGAGTGGGAGCATGCGAGGGGAAGGGCTGGGGCTGCGCATTGAGCTGCCCGGAGAGCGGGGCAGGCACCGCCTGGGTCCACAACTGGCTTCCCGGACCAGACTGGGCAGAGGGGAAGGTCTGTAAAGGCCCCAGCTCAGAGCCCTGGGCTATTTGCAAGGCTCAACTAAAACCATTCACAGCTTTCCCACACATAGACTGTAGTTGTTTTGTCTCTAAAACTTTCGGCTTTTGTACTTTTTAATTTTAATTTCACTGTTATCCTTGATTATTTGTCTTTTTTATTGAGTTATTGGAGAAGCAGGAGCTAGTCGTGCCTCATCTATTATTGCAAAATGTAACAATAAACTTCCTCAAAATAAAAAAATTAAAAAAAAAAAAAAAAGAGTTTGGGCCCTGGAGACACACTGCTGGATTTGAACTTGCTCTTGACTAGGTCTGTAATCTTGGGTAAATTATATAAGAATTCTGGGCTGGGTTTTTTTTTAATTATTATTATTTATTATTTTTATAGATTTATTTATTTATTTATTTATTTATTTATTTATTTATTTATTAGACACACACAGAAAGAGGCAGAGACATAGGCAGAGGGAGAAGCAGGCTCCATGCAGGGAGCCTGATGTGGGACTTGATCCCAGGACCCCAGGACCATGCCCTGAGCTGAAGGCAGATGCTAAACCTCTGAGTTACCCAGGCATCCTTGGGCTGTGTTTTTTAAAAAGATCCCTAAAATGAGAATGATAATAGCACCTGACCCAGAGTGTTGTTGTGAGGATTAATTTGCTCATACAGGTGAGGTCCTTAGACTCTCGTTTATAGCAAGCACCCAATACAAGTTACTGCTCTTATTCCTCTCGGAGCCTTCTCATGGTGGCCGGCCACCATTGTTGGGCTTGGTGCTGCAGAGAGAGCTGGACTAGAAGGGCCGGGTTAGGCAGATACCTCCTCCTGCTCCAAGATCAGTGGGATAGGATGGGGGGACAGATTCTGGAAGTTTGTCCAAGCTGGCAGACAGGGAGCAGTCTCAAGTACTGTAGAGACAGATGAGGAGAGGCTTGGGGGGTGGTGCTTGGGCCAGAGTCCAGGGGTTCAGTGGGGGATGGTAGCAAGATGTCCCTGTAGGCTGCTAGGCAGGACATGGTAGGAAGTTACAGAGACAATTGTCTTTAGAAGTACAGGAGGGCTATGGGTTGTGTCAGGGAAGCTGGGGACTGGGCTTGGGTTAGAACCTTGGGGGAAGGGGCTGGGTGTCACACAGGCACCAGGACGACAAGAACCCAGCTCTAAGACCTGTGCTGATGGTTTGGCATTAGGCCTCATGGGCTCAGACAGAAGCAGTGAAGGCCCTGTTTGCAGATCGTGCCAAGAGCCTGGAGGCAGCTGAGCCTGTGCAGGGGGGAGGTATCAGCACTGGGAAGGGATAGAGAGTGAGGAGCCTCAGTTAGAGTGAGGCACAGATATCCCATGAGGTCCTCTCCCCCAGAAGACTGCAGTTGGCCCAGGCAACACATCTGGGTTTTCAGTAAACCTTTGACCAAACACTTGTTTGTATTTCATAGTGAAGTCAGACTTATGCTTGATCTTTAAAAAAAAAGTTTTTTAGATATAATTCTAGCCTCTGACCCATTATTACTCTTTGTGTTGCTTTTAACTTTCATCTTTCCTAAAAACACATTAAATTATCTGCTGTAGGATATTAAAAGCACTCAGGTAGTGGATGGTTACTTTGGAAGAAAGATTTTCTGCCTTGTTCTGGGAAAAATAGGGAAAAAAGGCTCTTTCACATGCCCTTCCACACGGGTGTGTTTTCCGGGTGTTCATTGCTGAAGGAGTATTTCTGTGGAGGACCGCCTTGGGCTGTGAGAGCAAGATATGAGGTGGCAGATGAAAGCTGTTGGGAAAAATCAGTATTATATTACATAAAAAGCTCTTACCATATCTAGGACCACTCGTGATCATCTGCAATTCTGAGCTATTTTATTTTATTAAAACATTTTTAAATTCAGGGGCACCTGGTTGGCTCAATCAGTGCAACATCTGACTCTTGGTTTCAGCTCAGGTCATGATCTCAGGGTGGTGAGATCTAGCCCCATGTCAGGCTCCATGCCCATGCCTAGCAGAGAGTCTGCTGGAGATTTTCCCTCTCCCTCTGCCCCTCCTTGCACTGCACCCCTGCACCCCCTCCTCTCTGCTCTTATGCTCTTGCTCTCTCTAAAAATAAATAAATAAATCTTGTTTAAAATTTTTAAAATTCGATCTATTTTTTAAAAGTTCACCTTATGTCTTGATTTTACATAACCATATGCTTGATTTTGAAATATTAGAAGTATTCTAATTATAAATACAACCATTAGCTTTCTTGCAAGTAAACAAACAATAGCTAGCTAGAAAAATAATAGAAGAGTCCTTTAACAATAGCACCAAAAAAAACAAATGTTGAGGAATAAACCTCACTTTAAACTCTACTAAGGACATAAAAGAATAAATGGAGAGATATAACTTGTTCTTTGGCAGGAAAACTCAGTATCATAAAGATGTCAGTTTCCCCTAAGTAATCTACTCATTCAAAGCGATCCCAATGAAACTAGCAGCAGAATTTTTTTTTTTTTTTGGAACATGTCAAGATGATACTAAATACTGGAAAAATAAGCACTAGAGGATAGGTAAAAATTCTGAAATAAAGAAATGAACAGAAGTTGTAGCCTATTTAAAGACATTATGATAAAGCAGCAGCAATTAAAATTACTTTGAGGTTTTTTTTTTAATCTTTCTTTCTTTCTTTCTTTCTTTCTCTTTCTTCTTTCTTTCTTTCTTTCTTTCTTTCTTTCTTTCTTTCTTTCTTTCTTCTCTATGCCCAATGTGGGTCTGAAACTCACACTCCAGAGATCAGGAGTCATTCACTCTCCTGACTGAGCCAACCAGGTGCCCCTAAAACTATTTGTAACTGAAACTAAAGTAAACAAACAAATATAACAGCATAGGGAGTCCTTAAATAGACCCAAATATACGTGATATTTATAAATGTAGTATTTCAAATCAGTAAAGATAAATCATTCAGTTAATGGTGTTAGGACAACTGGGCTTGTTGGAGACATACCTCACTTTGTATATCAAAATAAATTCCAAGTTGATTTAAACTTTCAATGTAAAAAAAAAAAACAAAACAATAAACTGGAAAAAAAATGAGGGATACCTTTTAAATCTTAGAGTGGGGAAGTCCTTTTAAAATCTGTTCCAGGGATCCCTGGGTGGCGCAGCGGTTTAGCGCCTGCCTTTGGCCCAGGGCACGATCCTGGAGATCCGGGATGGAATCCCACATCGGGCTCCCAGTGCATGGAGCCTGCTTCTCTCTCTGCCTATGTCTCTGCCTCTCTCTCTCTCTGCGTGACTATCATAAATAAATAAAAATTTTTTAAAAAAAGATTAAAATCTGTTCCAAATATAAAAGACAAAGAAAAAATCAAATAAATGGCAGTTAAAAATGTAAGTCTTTTGTCTGTATGTAAAAACATCCAAAAGACAAAGAATAAAATTGGAGAAAAATATAGAACACAGATGACAAAAAGCTAATTTCCTTAATATATAAAGAGCTTTTAGAAATGAATAAGGAAAAGATCAGTAGAAAAAACTAGGTCAAGAATATGGATAGGTGATTCATTGGAAAAAAATGCAGATGTCCAACAGCACATGAAAGATACACACCTGATTCATGATTCTAAAACTGCAAATTAAAATAATCATGAGACACTTTAAAAAACCCATTAGCCTATCAAAGATTGAAATGTTTCTTGAGGGCCAGTGTTGGAGAAGATATGAGAAGCAAATTATTTTCATACACTGTTACAAATCAGTGTAATCTGTTTTGGAGGGAAATTTAGCAATATCTGTTAAAAATTTAAATGTACACACCTACCCTCTAACCCAGAACTTTTATTTTTTTATTTTATCCCAGAACTTTTATATGCAGGTCACATATTCACATAGATACACAGTGATATCTCTATCTGTATAATAATTATAGAATTATTTATAATGGCAAACAAATGGAAATAATTCAGTGTCCGTCAATAGGAGCTGGCTAAATTATGGCTCCTTCATAGCACAAAAAACCATACAACCAATTATACCAATTAAAAAGAATTAAGTAGAACTGTCTGTGCCGAAATGAATAAATATATATTTTAAGTAAATAAACAATTTGTAAAATACTACATGAAGTATGACCCCATTGGTGTGAAAAAAATATAAAGGCCATACACACAGAGGCACAGATGCACACAGGCAGGTCAGAGGCTTGTATCATGAAGATTCAGTAGAAGATTCCCCAGTCCTTCCCCTGCCTTATGAGGCACTGTGATGTTGGGGTTCTCTGCCTAGTTCCACCCAGCATGCCCTTGGGATAGCAGATAATATCAAGGCCTCTTTACCCTCCTGAAATTAAGTTCATAAAAACTATTTTAACATCTGATTTCAAATAAAATCAAAATAATGCCTTCATTATAAGATATAGGAAGAATGAGAGTGAAATTGTTCATAATTAAATACTATGTACCTAGGTAAGTAAATACTCTGCATGTTTATTTTATTTATTTATTTATTTATTTATTTATTTATTTATTTTTATTTTATTTTTATTTTTCTCTGCATGTTTAAACTGCAAGACATAATGAAGTAGTTCGGGGCTTGCCCCATGCATGGAAATCACTGTGAATGCCGCAGCCCTGAACAGGCTTAGGGACTCATACTTACTCAGACTGTGAGTGTGATTTTATGAATAGGTAAAGAACTCCTGGCAAAGTTCCAAGTAAAATAAGGTACGAGCTTTGCTCGGTTTACACAGTAGTTGCATTCCTAGAAAATTCAGTGTATATTAAGACCACGGAAATTGCAAGTTCACATTTATATGTAAATGAAGCTCAGGGCTAGATTCAAATAATTATAAACAGATTTTTCACCTGTCCTGTTTGTCAGGACATGACAGGAGTGCAAGCTGAAAGGAAACTTCACCGTGGGGACTCTTCCACTGCAAAGCAGTGATGCCTCACAGTCGTAGAAAGCACCCCTCAGAATTGTCAGAACACCCTCTAGGGGGCTGACCCCACTGAGAACTGTTGGAACACCTTGAAGGAATGCCCCCAAGAGCTGTTAGGAGGGGCCATGTTACCCCGGGGCAGTAATTGAATTCTGCTTGAGTTTGTGGATGTGTTGACACAGTTCTGAACTCCAGGGAGACCTAGGGTCTTCCAGCCCCACACCTTACCTTCTCCCCTCCTCCACTCCTCCACAAAGCCCAGAGTGTAGTTGGTGCTCAGCTAGATTGTGAGCCAGCCCAGGGCACTAGCTAGAGTCAGGAGAGGGGTTCCCAGGGGGTGGGGGTGAGGGGGAGGTGGCCTCCGTCCTACTCCGTCTTAGCCCTTACATTCGTGCTGTGCGGGGAAGATCTCATTAGAGAATGAGTCGATTTCTCTCCGTCGTTTATATGCCACATTAAATATTAAGTTAAACTTCTGCTCTACCAGCCAGGGCCACGGTTCAGAAACTGCTCACCATTTGCAAACCAGTGACATGGCCAGCTCATTTCTGCATCATCAGCAGTTTGGGACCATCCTGATTGGGACTAATTATCTGCAGGTGTGTCCTTGGGCCATAGGCCTGCCGATGGGGCAGCCGCTGAGCCTACCTGCCAGCGAGGACAGCAGGTGGGGTGCCAGGCTCCCTGATTCTGCTCACCTCCCTACTGGTGAAAGGCCCGGCAGTCTTGCCCTCAGCTGGCCCACCTGACCTTTGCCTGGAAGAACAAAGGAACGAGGCCAGCCTGTGTCCTTGCCGGCCCTCTTCCCCTGAGGACCATCTTTTTGCATCATCAGCCAGCATGGAGGGAGGATTCTTCTCCTCAAATAAGTTTGGCGTGGCGGATGACCCTGGGGTATGAGGCCCCCCGGGCACTATCCCCTCTGAGCAAGAGAGACCACTAGTGGGGCAGTAGATGAGTACCACCAACTCTGATTTGCTGCACCCCTGGGTTCAATGTTGGAGCCTCAGTACCCCAGACTTGGCAGCCCAAGGAAGTCTACCCTCCTCTGCCTCTTTCATCTGAGAAATAGCTAAGGGCCAGAGGAAAGAGCACTAGATTGGGAGTCAGAGGGATGAGTGTAAACCTGAACTTTCCCACTTAATTGTCCTGCCTTTCAGCACATAGATTGTCTTCTGAGCCTCAGTTTTCCTGTCTCTGAAATGGGGATGGCCACTCCTGCCCTCCATGTCTCCTTTGGCTGTTGCAAGGATATAAAGAGACAGTGGCGGGGTGAGAGTTTGAGTGCCTCCACAGGGGCATCTGAGGGTGTGTGGGTGGTTGAGGGAGAAGATAATCTGGATAATCTGGAGGGTCCAGGATCCAATGTTGGCCTTCTTCCTGCCTCCCTCTGGACAAACATCCACAGGTGGGCAGGGTGGGAGGGTCATGCAGTCCATCTGCTCACTTGACAGCTTGGGAGACCCAGGTCCAGAGAGGGGAGATGACCTGCTCAAGATCACATCCAGTGAGTTAGAGCTGGAACTAGGGCTTGCTCAGGGCCCTGACCTTTGTGGCCTGTTCCCGTTACATGGTGGGATGGACAAAAAAAAAAAAAAAAAAATCCCAGTTTAAATTTCCAGAGGGCATTTCTTCTAGCATGTAATTGAGAATGTCAGCAGGAAAGCCAGACTACTTAGCTTGAAGCCCATATTCTAGCTGGTTGACCTTGGGCAGGTTACTAACCTCCATGTCCAAGTTCCCATCTAGAAAATGAAGCCCAAACAGAACTCACTCATAGGCTTCCTGTGGGGATCACATGCATGGTCCATGCAGAGTCTTAGTACAGTGCTTGACAAGTGCAGACACTCAACAAATGGTAGTTATTAACATATTTCTGGGCTCTTATACCAAAATGGGCTGGCCAGTGCCAACCCACTCTGAATGGCCGACATTTTGCTCATCTTCCCATTGGGAGCACTTTCTTAGATCTGATTTTTTTATGAGCCCTTGAGGCTCAATCAGACCCCACAAAATACTTCTTCCCTCAGAGTGAAATCATAATGAATAACAAAAACTAAAATGTGAGAAATTCCTTATGTATTCAGTCTGCCAAAGATGCTTCAAAAAATATAATTAAAGCTACAATACAGTGTAATATCTTATAACCAAGGGCTCAGCCATGGAGCTTTCCTAGGAATGCCATGGAAGATGGTAGGGTGTCAAAGTTGTATGCTCTGAAAAAGGGTGCAGTGTGAATCGTTACTATTTCCTGGACTCGCTGGTGGTCCTGGTGGACAGCCCCGGCCCTCACCAGGTTTATCTGCTGGGAAGAGCCAGACAATTCAAGCAACCAGAGAAAAACAATGTGCAACTTAACTTCCTAGTGGCTGGTGTTCTGCAGAAACCAGCTAGTTGAAGAGTGACAGAGAGTGGGGTTGGGAGACAAAGCAGATCCTCTCTAAAAGGGTGGCCTTTGATCTGAGATCCCACTGATGAGAGGCTTTGGGGAGATTTGGGGGAAAGGTATTCCTGACAAGATCAGCCTCGGACAATGCCTCTTAACTATAAAATGAGTGAGTGAATGAGATGTGGGAAGGGTGGGACTGCTTCTCAGTTCTCTCTCTGCTGCTAGTTGGACCCAGCCCTTAATCAGGCTTTGGGAACTCTTGGGAAATTAACTTCAGAGGTTAAGCAGCCCATCTCTTTACCACCATGGGATCCATTCTATATCAGGGCTTGGTTACCTCTGGTGATGGGGATTTCACTACCTCAAAGGCAAGGAATCTTCAAGCAGTACTTACCTGAAGCCGTTCCCCACTGAAGTGATTTCCTTTCCCACTAGTGACCCGGCCTGAAGTGTCTGTAAAGTCCAAATAGGCATCCAGGCTATGAACGCATAGACCCGGCCACAGACAACACCTCCTTCGGCTGGCATTCTGTGTACCCACTGTGCAGCCCAAAGGTTGTTTGGTCTGCATAGTGTTTTTTAAACTTAAAAAAAAAAAAAAAAGTTTAGGCTAATGTTCCAAAGATCAGAGGAGAACAACCCAAATGTCCATTGGTAGGGAACTGTTGAAGTCAGGAGTAGCTTATCCATCCAATGTACTGTTGTGCAGCTGTAGGAAGGAATGCGGACGCTCTCTATGTCCTGATAGGAAAGGATCTTCCAGATACATTATTCATGAAAAAAGCAAGACTAGTTTGTACAGAATGCTACCTTTTGTGTAAAGAACAGGACAATGGGAATGCATGTTTGTATTTGTGCACACATGCATAAAGAAGCCTGGAAGGGTACTCAGGAACTTAACAACCATGTTTAAGCAGAAGCCGTGAACTGGGTGTGGGAAGAGGACTTTTTACTGAATACCATTTACATTTTTAATTTTTCAAATGTTGTCAATATGTGACTGTCAAAAAGTTAAATTAAAAAGTGCCTTACAAGTCAGGAGTTTTCACATAAAGGTTAAAATGTCTAACTTGTCTTGAAAAGTTGAACATCTTGTCTACCTGGGTCCCCATTGCCATGCAGCTACATGTGGTAGAGCTGAGAAGTGGCTGCTCCTCTAGGGGAGGCAGCACTCTCCCGTTTGCCCCGGGATCCTGGACAGCTCACTGATTTACCATGCCGGCCGCCTATCCTTCCTTGTTTCCTCTTGCTCCTGCCCAACATAAAACCCCCCTCTGTCAAGCCAGGAAGGGCCGGCTGGTCACAGGCTGGCTGTCCAACTGGCCTTGCCTGTGTCTGACTCCAAGCCTTTGCTCAGGCTGTTCTGCTTGCCTGGAGTGGCTTTCCCTAAATATCAGCTCAGTGTGTAACCCACCCAGTGGGGAAGGCCTGGAGTGCTGAGTAGAAAGTTCTGGAGACTGCTCAACAACATGGCATTTCATCCCAGGGCAGAGATGTCACACTCTCTCTGAACTAGATGTTGTGCTTCAGGGGACCACACCCCAGAGAGAAAGCTCAGCATGTGAGACTGGAACTTTCCCCAGAGATACAGGGCTATTTGCATTCCGGAAAGATCCAAGGTGAATCCGATTGGGGTTTAAAGTATTTGGTTTGGGATTGTTAAATAGACTCACAGTTCTAGATTCTATAGAAACCTGGAATTCTGAAATCTTAGTGTTTGGAAGGATGTTCAGAGAGATTCAGAGAAGCTAAAGGTCTGAATCATTTTAAAGCCAAAATTCAATTCAAGCATCTCCATAATTAAAATGCACATCAAAGGAAAATATGATTTGCTTTCAGGTTAGCACAGTGTTCCTCAGGACTGTTGGTTGAATACATGAATTAATATTTGTGGAAAGTGCAGTGTCAATTAAAAAAAATAATTTCAGCAGAAAGTACTGTGGTTATTTCTGACCTTGTATTTCGTAGGATAAAAATAAACAAAGCTGGCTGGCCGTCCTGGTAATGCACTCATAGATTTTTACACTCGCGAGCAGCTTGGAAGCCGACCTTTCCAAATAGCCTTTTGAGCAGGTGCCTGGACCTCCAGCTTCCCAGCCCCCCATGCTGTGATCCATCTTCCTAAAATAGCGATTTCATTAGCTTGTTCTCCTGGTCAGAGATCACCACTACCTTGCTGTTATCTGGAGGAGAAAACGTACCAAACTGCGGTGCCTGGCAGTTTGCTGAGTGCTGCCATTCAGTCGTTCACTCACTCACTCACTCACTCACTCACTCATCTCTTCATCAAAATCCAGCATCTCCTTCCTGTCAGACCCTAGCCTGGCCTGAGTTCCTGCCCTCAACATGCTCGTAGTCTGATGGGGGAGGCAAATGTACAAAGCAAAACAAAACAAACAAGAAAAAGAGAGATATCATGGGAGAAAGCCATGGTATGTGAGGGCATCGAGGAGGGAATGGTGGCCTCTCTTTGACTGTGAGCTTTGGGGAACATTTTGTGGAGGAGGCCATGGCTAGGCTATTCTGGGAGAGCCAAGCACTGCAAGCTTCTGTTTTGAAGCTTGGTTTGTTCTCTTGCAAACCCCTTTCATAATTCCTTTTTAAAAAAAAAAAATTTATTGATTGATTTGAGGGAGAGAGACTGCATGCAAGCAGAGGGAGGAGCAGAGGGAGAGGGAGAGAGAGAATCTCAAGCAGACTCTGTGCTGAGTATGGAGCCTAACGTGGGCTCAATTTCATGACCCTGAGACCATGACCTAAGCTGAAACCTAAGAGTCGAATGCTTAACTGACTGAGCCACCCAGGTGCCCCAATAATTCCTTTTTAATCACAACATAATATAATAAAGCCAAGTGGTGCATATGTGTGTATAGCTGCATGTGACTGTACCCCCCTCACCCCATTCCTTTTTTTTTACGTACATCATTACTTTTTTTTTAATAAATTAATTTTTATTGGTGTTCAATTTACCAACATACAGAAAAACACCCAGTGCTCATCTCGTCAAGCGTCCCCCTCAGTGCCCGTCACCCATTCACCCCCACCCCCCGCCCTCCTCCCCTTCCACCACCCCTAGTTCGTTTCCCAGAGTTAGGAGTCTTTATGTTCTGTCTCCCTTCCTGATATTTCCCACACATTTCTTCTCCCTTCCTTTATATTCCCTTTCACTATTATTTATATTCCCCAAATGAATGAGAACATACACTGTTTGCCCTTCTCTGATTGACTTATTTCACTCAGCATAATACCCTCCAGTTCCATCCACGTTGAAGCAAATGGTGGGTATTTGTTGTGTCTAATGGCTGAGTAATATTCCATTGTATACATAAACCACATCTTCTTTATCCATTCATCTTTCGATGGACACTGAGGCTCCTTCCACAGTTTGGCTATTGTGGCCATTGCTGCTAGAAACATCGGGGTGCAGGTGTCCCGGCGTTTCATTGCATCTGAATCTTTGGGGTAAATCCCCAACAGTGCAATTGCTGGGTCGTAGGGCAGGTCTACCCTTAACCTCCACACAGTTTTCCAGAGTGGCTGCACCAGTTCACATTCCCACCAACAGTGCAAGAGGGTTCCCTTTTCTCCACACCCTCTCCAACATTTGTTATTTCCTGCCTTGTTAATTTTCCCCATTCTCACTCCCCTCACCCCATTCCTAACTTATCCTGCTGATGCCATCAGAGTTGATGGTTTGGTACATGTTTTTCCAGAAACTCTTCTATGCATAGATATCAGGTTATATACCTGTGGTTTATTTCCTACAAATGGATTTTTACTCCTCATACTGTTCAATTTTTTGAAAATTTTATTTCGTGTTTTATGGATACTCAACATGTTGATAGGGACAGAACTTCCATTCTATCTGATGTTCTGGATGAACTGTCATGAACTTTTCTCAAGCAATACAGGTTAGAGAATCAGTTTTTCAGGGCTAAGGGGTGAATCCCTCTCAGTATTTGATACTGGGGCTGCAGACGGAGGACAGGGTCCGGGAAGGATGGTAGGCAGGGTACCTTGTCACCCAGTGCCGGTGGCTTAAGACAGCTGATTTGGGGCCTGGCTGCTGCCTCTCCTGTGCTCAGGGCTGTGGGGGGAGAGGTGTGGTTGCTAGGAACACATCAGGGAAAGCCACAGGGAGGCAAACTTTAGTTGAGTGCAGGGAAGAGCTTTTTAACAGTTTGAGCTCTCTGAAGCTGGAATAGGCTGCCTCAGGAGATAATAACAATAATAGTGACTCTTTATTGAACAATTGTTATGTGCTTTGGTTCATTTCATCCCTTATTCCATGAAACATAGGTACTATTTTTGTGCCAGCTAACAGTTAAAGCAACTGCCTGAGTTCACGCACCAGTAAGTAGCAGAGCTGATTTTCTAACTTTTGTACTGTATCATTTCTGTTGGTAATAAGCTCCACATCATCAGAGGTATCCAAGCAGAGCTCTCTCACATTGACCTGCAGCACAGTTACACTAGCAAGCACTGGAGTCTGTGGAAGCTGATCAAACTGTACAATCTCTCATATAGACTCTGGAGCCAGACTGCCTGTCTTAGGATCCCAGCTCTACCACTTGTGAATTGGTGACCTCAGTTGCTCAATCGTTTGCATGTGAGTGTGTGTGCCTCAGTTTCTTCATCTATAAAAAGGGGGGTAGAAACCTGTTATATGAGAAAATGGGTTGATATTTTCAAAAACACAAAAAACACTGCTTGGAACACAAGTAAATGCTATATGAGTATTGATTTCAAGTTTTTGATTGAAAATAAGATAAAGTAAAATTTTGGACCTCAGGAAAGCGGCCTGAGCCAGAGAGTCTAGGAGGTCCTCCACAGCAAGAGGATAGTGAAAAAGCTTACCAGGGGGTGGGCTCTGTCCAGCGTTGAGCAGACTGCTTGGCTCCCTCTTCTGGATATTCCACTGGCCTCCTGAATCTGATTTTAGCTGCTGCTGCCACAAATTACCAGAAGCTTTAAGCTTTGAGGCTTAAGATGACACAAATTTATTATCTTACCATTGGGGGAAGAAGTCCTAAAATCAAGGAACTGTGTTTTTTTCTGGAGGCGAATCCTTTTATTTGCCTTTCCAGCTTTTTCTAGAGGTTGCCTGCATTCCTTGGCTCATACCCCTTACCTTATCTTCAAAACCAGTCAGGTAGCCTCTCTTTTCCCCCCTTTGATCTCTACTCCTGTCATCACATCTCTCTGTGACTCTGACTTCCTACCTCCCTCTATAGAGACCCTTGGTGATGACATAGGGCCCACCTGGATAATCCAGTCACCACCACATCTCGAAATCCTTGATTTAATCATGTCTGCAAAGTCCCTTTTGCTTTGTAAGGTAACATAGTTGCAGGTTCTGGGGGTGAGGATGTACACATCTTTGGGGGAGTTGTTCTACCGTCCACCACACCTCCCCAGTGCTCATTAGAAGGGTCTCTGTGAGGACTTCACATCTCCTCATACCTGGCCTGATGCATCATCTGGGAGGGAGTCAGGGACCTCCTTTGCTCTGTTTCTGCCTGGCCTGTCCCCACCGCGCCTGCAGTCACTGCTGGTCCTCACTCCTCCATCTGCCCCACTGTAGTGAGCAATCGTACCCTCCCTGGGTGCCCAGGGTCAAGAGAGTGGACCTTTGGTGCCGGATGGGCCCTTAGGGATCATCTAGAGCAACTCCCTGGGTGAGCACATAGGAACAGTGGTGAGGACCAAGAAGTCAGGGTCTCCGAAACTAAGACAGCACATCCTTTGACTGCTCCTCCCTTTGAGTGCTCCTCCCTCCATGCCGGACTGTGCCTTTGTCCTTCCAGAACGGGACTATTTCCCTTTCCCATCCTTGTTTGTCAGCCTGACTGGTCACTGCCATCTGACTACCTCATCTGTGAAGCTGTCCAATGGAATGCTTTATCCAGGCCTGTTTTTTTCTTAAACCACCATCCAACTCAGCCATGCCTGGCGTGACTCCAAGCCTTTCGCTTCTGCTGCTTCCTCTGCTTAGAATGCTTGTCATTTGCCCAGAGGTGGCGGCAGCCTGCCGTGAAAGGAAGAGCGCTGGCCTGAGTGGGGTCAGGATCACAGACCTTCATCCCAGCTCTGCATACTCCTTGCTGGGTTTGGGGACGTCTTGCACCTGCCAGAGCCTCAATTTTCACATCTGCTGGTGAGAATTGCCGTCGGGGCTCATCCCTTTGTGCAGGACTGTGGTGAGGTGCATGTGGGCTATAAACTGTAAGCTGTGCCCTTTCCTGTGACTTCATGGAACTCCTGCCACCTTGACTATACCAGGTGCTCAGGTCCCATCTCCCAGCAAGAGGGAAGATGGGAGCTGATGTAGGACTTTGCCTGTAAAAGTCTTTCATGACATCTGCTGAGGAACTCAGGAGCCAGCAGGCTTTCCAGCAGTCTGCCTGTATGCCTTCAGGGATAGTCTCCTGGGAGCAATCCCCATGTGCCACCTCCTCCAAGAAGTCCTCCTAATTACCCCACAATCAGAGTGATGTCCCCCTCAGCTGGTGCCTGGGGATCAACCCACCTGTTACTCTATTGTTCCTTGATTTATAATTCTTTGTTACCAGCCTAACTCTCTCTTTAGGAGGTTCTAAAAGACACCTGCCTTCCCCCACAACAGCCTACCATGGAACTTGAACGTAGTAGGTACTCAGGAAGTGTTTGGTGAATGGGCGGATGGATGAACAAATGTCCACTGTGAGGGGCTGATACTGATTGCCCCAAATCCCACTCTCCTAGGTCATTTCCAAGATTATCCTTATAGGTTATTTTGATTCACACACTCATATAACTTTGGTGAGTGTAAGGCACATTTGAAAGTAAGGTATTCTCACAATTATTATTTCTTTCCAAATGCATTAACTTTTACTGGTCTGCCACCTTTTCTCCCCTGGTGTTCTTTCTCTAATTTATCTCAATTAGCTCTTATATTCATTCACTGAGAGGCTGTAGAACTTCTACTCCCACCTTATATCTCCTATGAATGTTTGGTGAGGCTGCTTTTGACACAAATCCTTATGGATCTGTTTGTTATCTGTCCAACTTGCCCATAGGAGACATGTGTACATTTCCAGACCTGCTGCTTCCTTTGTAAGTCTCTCTTAAGCCCTGTCTGGGAAGATGTCACATGCCCACGTCAAGGATAGGGTGGTCAGGTAGTGTATCTGGGGGGTCAGCTCGAGGGTGGGGCAAGGGCAAGGGCCTTCTCCCCAGAGCTCATCTCAATCCTGAATGGGATCCAAGAAGCCAGAGTCCCCAGCAGGAGTGGTAATACTTGCCTCCCACTCACTAGGCACCAGGAATCATTCTAAGCACTTATATAGGTTAACTTCTCTAGTCTGCATAAAACTACCCTATGAGAGAATTAGTCTTATTATCCTCATTTTACTGATGCAAAAACTGAGGCACAGAAACTTGCTTAAGGTCACGCAGCTCCTAAATGGTGGAGCTGGGTTTCAAATGCAGGTAGTCAGATTCTAGCAGCCACACGCTTGACCACTGCTTCTCACCAACCTGGTGTCCGTGGCCAGCAGGCGATCTGTCCAGAGGAGCTCTGAGGCGGGCAGAGCCTCACTTGGAGAACAGACCACAAACAAGATTGATGGATGGATCAGGGCCACATGTGGGGGCTTGGCATTGGCCTGGCAGGATTACAGTATCTTTGATAACCAGTAATGTCAGTCTGGATAGTTGCGCAAAAGGTAATGCCCAAAAGAAGACCATAGCTGGCGCAGGCAGCCATCTGTGCCAATAAGGGGGTGGATTACAAAAACAAAAACCAAACCCTGTGGTTTGATTATTATCTTTAAATCTTTCTTGTACTAATGAGGCTGATGGAGTAAGAGACTCCCATAGAACCCAGCCTGGAGCCAGATAGCCCAGGGTACGGCTTCCTGCCCCGCTCTGGTCTCGCAGCCTGTTTCAGCTGGCTCCCACCCCACGCTCACTGAGCCTGGTCTACGTTGGCCTGGGCTGCCTGGAGCATGCCCTGCAACTGCCCAGCTTCTCTGTGGGCTGAGCGCACCTCTGGCAGGGAGTGGCCCGGCCCGTGGCACCCCCCCGCCCCAGAGGAATCCCTTCTTTGACCTTTGTAATTATTCCTGTTCAATCTTCCTCCGTGTTTTTTTCCTCCCCCTGACCCCCCCCTTCTGAGGTGCTCGACTCCTGCACTCTCTCCAGTGTATTAAGGATGTGAGTGAAATTGATGACTGGGATGTCTCAGGTCTTTATGATGATGAATGACTTTCACTGCCAAAGCTTTTATTGTCTGTGATTTGGGAAGAAGGGGGAACTGATATATCAAGGCTGCCTGTCACACCATTTAATACAGTTATAAATCCTGACGTCACTAACTGGTGGTCAGAAGCTGGAGAATTCCACTGGCCTCCGCGTTGCCGAGCCTTTATGGATTTTTCCCCCTCGCCTTTCTTTGCTTGACTGTCACCGTTGTGTTTTGGGAGGGGGGATGGGAACAGCTGGATGATGACTTTAACTATCCCAGGGGCAATCTGGGCCAGAGTGGAAAGTGGGAGTCCTCCCCACACCTCAAGGAAGGAGGACATGGCCAATGTTTGATTCTTAGGCAAGCAAGCAAATTGTTTGGTGAGCCAAATTCTAAAAGTATGAGAGCCCCTTCCTCCATTACTGGAAAGGGCGATATACCCTTACCAAGTGATCTCACATCTGTTATTCTTTGGATCTTACTCCCATCCCTCAGGAAGGTGGCAAGGAGAGGCTTGATCCCCCATGTGATAGAAGAAGAAACAGAGTCAGTGAGGCCAAGTGGCTCAGCCCAAGTTATGCCACAATAAGCAGATGCAGAAGGCAACTCCCTGGGTGAAGCCAACAGAACATCGCTGTTCAGAACTTTGAGCATAGTGTCATACAGTGCAGGGTTCCAACCCTAGACTCACCCCTGGAGTCCAGCTGCTGGTCTTGGGAAGGTCCCTTCAGGTCTCTGATCCTCAATTTCCTCACCTGGAAATGGGAATGACACTTTTCTTGTGGAGTTGTTATGAGAATGACATGAGGTAATGCATGTAAGATTCTTAAGAAGTTTCTGTCCCATCCAAAGAGCTCAGCGAGTGTTTTTTTAAAGGTGGAACTGCGAAGAGAGAAGGCTATGGTAAGTATCACAGGAGCAAGAGGAGGGCCACTAGGTCTTCCTGAGGTTGTGCATGGAGGTGGCCAAGGAAGGCTTCCTGTAGGAGGTGAAACTTGAGCTGATTGCAATGAGTAGGAATTAGCCAGGCTGCGAGAGCAAGAAGGAAAAGCACACCAGGCAGAGGGAACAGGATAAACGCAGAAATGACATAGGAAGTGCCAGCAGCTGGAGGAGTGGGGAGACCCCTGCTGGACATAGGGGAGGGCTCAGACCAGGGAGGCTACCAGTGTGACTTGAGATCTAACCTCCTCAAAGGGCTTTAAGGAGAGAGTAGCATCTTCAAAGATATCTCTCTGGGGTCTTGACAGAGGGTGGATGTAATGAGGACAAGACTCAGCAAGAAAGCCCAACCCATTGACGGTGGTTGCAAAAGTCCAGGAGAGAAAGGATGAGGGCCTGGACCCAGGAGGCAGAGATGAGAATGGAGAAAACATCCTGAGGGGTAGAATTGGCAATAGTCAAATGTGGGGACAAGTGACATGCAGGAGTCAAGGGTGGCTCCCCTAACTGGAGTTTGGGGGACTGGGTGGTCAATGGAGCCACCAGTTGAGACAAAGACAACCAGAAGTAAAGCTGGTTTGGATACTTCGACTTTGTGGTACTTTGGGGACACCCAGGTGGGAATGCCCAGCAGGCAGTGGGGGAGGGGCCAAGGGCCTGGGATGAGAATTTGGAAGTCGTGAGCCTGGAGGAGATGAGTCACCCAGTGAAGATGGGGATAAAGGAGCAGAGATCTAGGAAAAGGCTCTGGGGAAACACTGTTGCTTGGAGAGAGGAAGCCATGGAGAAGCCTTGGGGGGGGGGGGGCACACGGGGGTGATTCACGAGGATGAAGCAGGCCACCATTGCCCTGCACCTTGGAGGCTATAGCAGTCAGCCCTTAGTGGAGACCGACAGAATTTTCTCCAGCTGCTCCAGCAGGAAAGGGATTTTCCAACGGATATTAGGACACTCCAGAGGCTTGGAGGCTTCTCAGCTGGGAACCTACCTCAGGACTGCTTCCGTGGAGATGCCACCCCTTGGCCCGTGGACACAGAGCGCTCAGCTTACACTGCTGTCACTGGACACTGCCTGTCACCGCTAGAACCTGTACCTCAACAGATGGACTGCATGGGTGCCTGCTTCTTTGTGTCACTAGCTTCTGAATTAACAACTCACACCCTGTGTCTACCTGGTAGAGCCAATAAGGTGCCTGCCCCTGGCTGCAAGGGAGGTTGGGACATCACGCTGCTGGCCTCTGCCTTAAGGAGACTAAACTCTTAAGATACAAAATTCCCAAAAGAGGAGTGTTCAGTGGTATCAGGTCTCCAAAAATGTTTGAAGACTTAGGGAGCGAGCAAAGAGATCCAAGATAAGAAGAACTGAGAAGCATCCCTCGGCGGTGGCATAAAGGAGGGCCATGTTCTTTGAGTCATTTAATGACTGTAGTCATTACAGGATTTGAGGTATCATTAAGTTCAAACCCGAGGACATCTGCAGATAGGCCAGAAACCACTGAAGGAAAGGGGGAAATGATTGTGCTGGATGGATGCCAGGAGAGCCTTGGGGAGGAGAGGCAGCTGGATGTGGAGGCTCTGGGGTTGGGTTGTTTTTTCTGGATTTGACCTTTGGCAAGTGGCTGGCCTGGGAGGAAGGAGTAGGGCCAGGAGAGAAGCAAGGGCCCTGAGGCCCAACCCTGAATCAGGGGTGGCTGGGAGGCATTTCTCTTTGCTGGAACTTGGGTAGCTTCTGTGTTTGGGCTACTGGCCTTGTCTTCAGTGGAGAGGATCAAAAGTATCACTTGTCAGGCTTGAAGAGAAAGCTTCCTGTTCTTGAGAAACAAGGTACAAAATTCCTAGCACCTGATGACATGCTGGGCACATAAGAATGGCTTGGAAAATTTTCTGAGCAAATGAATGAATGAATGAACCAACCAATAAGCATTTGTTTGGCCTCAGCTCTATGCCGAGCTTTGTGCCAGCACCTTGGGGAACTGTGAGTAGGACAGGATCCCTGTCCAGGAAGGGTTTGGTCTAGTGTCATCTGGAGAGCATCAATGAGGGCATGTATAATTTTGGGTGGGCTGGGCAGGGCAAGGTGGGACATCTGGGAAGCTTTTCTGCAGGAGATGACATCCGTGGAGTTTGCTGGTGCTGCCAGGGTGCGGCAGCAACATTCGCTAAGGCCTGGAGGTGAGATGGGAAAAGAAAAATCAAGTTGTTTAAGGGCTTGAGTGGAGGTGGGGGCTGGAGGCTACACTGCCTCAGCAGGAATGGGGGTAACAAGGGGTTTGGACTTGATCCAGAGGTGGTGGGGAGGCATTGAGAGTGGGATCCGAGGGTCTGGCGTGTTGGAGGAGGCTGGGGCCGGGCAGGGAGACAGTCATGGAGCAGGTGGCAGTGGGAGTTGGCTGTGGATGCAGAAAGCCTGCGACATGCTGGTGCTCCCCAGTCTCCCCCATGGTTGGGTGTTGGTGGGAGAAGCTGGGCCTTGGGTGCTGTGGGTGCCAGGGTGTCCAGGCTGGGCCTTCTTGCCCAGGGCCACTCCGGAGCCTGCTGGGTGCCCTCATTATGCCTCTCACGGGCGGCGAGAGACGAGAGCAGCAATCGAAACGCCGGCTGCCTCCTGCTGGTGTGCGGAGCGCCGGGCAAACCACATGAGATCCCATCTCGCGCATAATGTGCATCCGAGGACAAAATTAGATTGAGAAGTAAATGGAGCCGAAAATTTCCAAAGCATTTCCCGTCAAGAAGCTGTTTGATTGCGTGTTTTAATTCTCAGAGTCCTCCTGCCCGGTGAGGTTCATTTCGGTGGGGACGGTTGGAGCCTGAGGAGCTTGACCTGGGGCCCGGCACTGAGGTCTGGGGAGAGGCCACGAGTCCTGCCTCCATCTCCTGGGTGACCTGGCTAAGGTGGCAAGCACTGGCCTGTCCAACTTTAAAACTCAAGCTGATGGCACACTGGGTTCCACACGTGCCATTTTCCTTTCCCCCTCCTCGCCCAGAAGCTCTGCTTTCCTCCTCTTCCTCATTCCCTCCCTCTCTCCTTCCTCCATGCCAAAGCCCAGGGAGGCAGGGCAAGGGCTATTACTCCACTTTGCAGATTTGGAAAGTGGGGCTCAGCCAGGTGCCATCATTTGTTGGTAGCCCAGAGGGTGAAAGTCAGCAGATATCCTGTGGCGTCTGGTTCCTGTGTGGGCTACCCTACCTGTTCCTGACCACGAAGGTCAGTAAGTATAAAGATGTGGCAAAATCTTTCTCTCTCTCTCTCTCTCTCTCTCTCTCTCTCTCTCTCTCTCTCTTACACACACACACACACACACACACACACACACACACACACACACAGTGAGTTCTGAAGCACAGCATACTGGGTGTCTCTGGCAAAGCCTGGCCTGGCCTGTCAGTGCCTGCCCCTCGATGGCCCCAGTCTGCGCTCTGCACCTGCCTTCCCGGGGAGGGTTCAGCCCCTCCTGGGCTCCGGGGTTCCTGCCGACTCCAGCCTCCTGCGTGGAGCCCGTGAGGATGCTTGCATCTCAGGCATGTCCACAAGGAAAGCATTCTGTTCACTTTATTAGGAACATTTGTGCCTGGACCACTGGAGGAAAAGAATTAAGAATTGGTTTCTTGAGCTTGAGGGGTGTTCTGAGAGAGGTAAGAGGCAAGAAATGAGTAGAGAAAACAAGAAAAGGAATTTTGCATCTGGGACCGTGGTGGTTCTAGGGCCCAGGCCTGGCCGTGCGTGGCTCTCTGGGCAAGGCCTGGCCTGGGGGCCTCTTCACTGACCTGAGTGTGGTACAGACAGGCAATCTGTGATTTTCTAACCATTGTTAAATTTTAAAATTTTTTTGTCAAGAAGACTCTTGTTCAGATAAAAACCTTCATGGGAAGCCCTTTATATAAACCAGTTAGAAACAAGGTTCTCTAATTAAGGGAGTGGAAATCCCAGAGGCCCTGAAGGTCCCCCAAGAGGACCAGTGGCACACAGGTGGAAGTCCCAGCACTGGTCAGCCCTTAGCGTCCTCTGGGCCCTGGTGCTCCCCAGTTCCTGAGTGGTTTAGAGCCAGTGAAAGTCAGCTCACAGAACAAGTGTGACCTTTGCTCAGTCTGGCTCTCAGTTCCCACCTCTGGGACCCAAGCCATCTCATGTTGCACCCCAGCCACCTGCCCACCTCACCCCAGCCTCTCCCAGTGCCTGAGGATGCCCAGACTCAGTCTCAAGCATCCGGCCCCCTGAGGGTCACCCACAGGGGTGAGGGGACCCACTGGTACTGCTTTCCCCACCACCACTCAACCTGAGCCCCAATCCTGACACCCCTGCTGCAGGAACCCTACTTACTGAGGCCCAGTTCCAGCCGCCTTCTCCAGGAAGCCTGCAGTCCAGCTGCCGGAATTGAATCTCAGGTTTGCTCTTTGCCATGCGTGGGATCTTGGGCAGGACTCTAAGCCTCAGTTTTCCCAGCTGGGTGCACCAAGATGGCAAATAACAAGCAAATTGGACCCAAGCCTGACTGACTCATGCACTTGTTCCCAAATAATGCACCCTGCTCTATAGTGTTCCCTCCCCATGTTACATGAGGCACTCTCACTTCTGGGATCCCCCTTGGGACTCTAGCCCATGAAGGCGGCAGAGGCAAGACAAGAATGGTCCCAGAACTCCCAATGGCTGGCAAGCAAGAACTCAAGCTACACTGGGCGTCGCAGAAGCCCTGGCACCTGATTCAGCCTCTCTGGGAGGGGAGGGCCGGGGAGGGAGGGGCCGGCGCCTCTGCAGCCTGCAGCGCCAGCAGTGCAATTTAATGCGTGTTCTCTGCAGCACATTAATTTGCCATGCACCCTGGGAGGTGCCTCTGCGGGAAGTGGTGGCGGGGGGGAGGCTTGGTTCTCCCTGACAAGCAGCACACCTGCCCAGCCTGCATCTAATGTGTGGCCTCGCTGTTTGGTTTGGGGAAACAATTGGAGGGGCAGGAGACTTGTCTGTTTGGGTTTTCTCAGTTCCAGGCCTGGATCCCTGTGACATCCACCGTCCTGTTACCCTCTGGACCAGAAATGGACCAGTGGAGACACTGGTGTAGGATTTGTGACAGCCGTCAGTCCCTTTCCAAGAGATCAGAAGCCTATCTGAGGCCTTTCTGGCTTAGACATTCACCTATTGACTATTTCTTAGGATAAACAGGCCATCAGCCAGATATGAAAGTAGGGCAGAGAACCTGGTAGTATGCATTCCTCACATCTCGGGCACTGTTTGATCCCCCGGGTGGCTGACCTGGGGTTGGGACTCAGGTTCACAGATGAACATGTTCAGAAAGAGGAGAGGAACCGCCTGAAGGCACTGTGAGGAAGTGGAGGGCTTTCTGACTCAGCCCCAGGCCGGCTGTGCCTACCTTCACACCCGACCGTCCAGCCCTGACCTTGCCCTTAGGTTAAAGGTCCAGTAGGTCCCTCCCACCATGTTTGACTTCATTTCAAACCCATACTCCATGAGGAACTTCCTTGGTGGTTAAGAGCACAGGCTGCTGGGGGTTCTCATCCTGCCCCCACCACATCTGCCTGGCCCCGTCCCACCTGTGCAAACTTGGGCAAGTTGCTTTACCTCTCTGAGCTTCGGTTGCCTCCTTTGGTTTCTGGAGGTGATAATAGGCATGGCTGACATTTGGGAACACTTTCACATCCTGGCTTTTTTAGTCCTTTCAAGCAGTCTCAGGAGGTGATGGTATCATGAGCCCCATTTTATAGTGAGGAAACGGAGGCATATCTTGGTCAAAGTTACAGAACAACCAGTGAAGAGCAAAGCAGGATTTGGATGCAGGCAGCATG
Source organism: Vulpes vulpes (assembly GCF_048418805.1). Classification (NCBI taxonomy): domain Eukaryota; kingdom Metazoa; phylum Chordata; class Mammalia; order Carnivora; family Canidae; genus Vulpes; species Vulpes vulpes. The sequence goes on from NC_132791.1 coordinate 21,207,856, forward strand.
CTCCCAGAGCCTGTGCTCTTAATCGCTGCTCTCGGCCTCTCAACAACACCACCACCACCAGTAATGATAATTTCCACTTCATAGGATTGTCTTGATGATTAAATGAGATCATGTGCAGAAAGCACTTGGAAGAGCGTCTGGCAGATAGAGCTCGATTAAGCTGCTTCTGCCGTCTGTCCATTGTGTACATGTTCAGTGATCTGCGGGGGTGCACAGTGATGGGTGGGTGAGTGGTTCTGAGGCTTTCCACCTTCGTGTGAAGTCCTGTTTCCTTCTTGTCTTCTTTCACATTTTGGTCTCAGGTGTTTTACGTGGGTGCAGGAGCACGGCGCAGAGGAAGGTGGTGGCAGGGAGGTGCAGTGTGTGTGTGGCGTAGGGAGTGGGCAGTGGGGGGCTTTGAGGCCAGGAGCTGGGCTCACTGGGAGACCACAGTCACCCCACTCAAGAGGAGCTGTTGGGGCGCTCTTCCCCCTGCCTTCAGCATGCGGCGAAAGGGAGCCTGGGGCACCTGCGCAAGGTCATGTAGCTGGTAAGAGGCAGAGCCCGGGACCCTGTGCTCTTTAGGGACGGTGTGCTCCTTGCTGTGTCAGCAGTGGGGAGCCACTGACATTTGGCAGCAGCCCGATGGAGCAGAGCGCACTTGCAGAGCTGAGTTGGTTGCACTCTTGGGTGAGCCGTGGAACAGTTGTGGCATTACCGAGTGCCCACTCTGTGCCAGGCCCTGTGCTGGGGGCCTAACATATATTTGTTCATTTAATCTACTCAGCAACTCTATGAGGTAGATGTTTGTTGAGAGGTAAGAAAACTGAGACACAGAAAGCTAAGCAACTCTCCAGATCACACAGCCAGCAACCAGTGGAACCAGGGTCTGGATGGCTCATGCCAGCCTGAGGGCCTTGTCACTAACCATTCTTCACTGCCGCCCCTTTACAGGGATGAAATGTCCCCTAGTCTGGAAGGTCACCTCAGGGGAACTCGACTCTGTCTGTGTATTTCATTAGTTCATTCCGTTTTCCATTTAGCAATCATCTTAGGTTTTTGTTTTGTTGTTTTGTTTTGTTTCAGAGAGAGAGAGAGAAAATGTGTGACCGGGGGTAGGTTGGGGCAGAAGGAGAGGAGAGGGAGAGAGAAAATCTTAAGTAGGCTCCACTCCCAGTGTGGAGCCCGATGTGGGACTCAGTCTCATGACCCTGAGATCATGACCTGAGCTGAAATTAAGAGTTGGATGCTCAACCGACTGAGCCGCCCAGTGCCCTGCAAGCGTCTTAGTTTATGTAGATTCCAACTCTCAGGAAGACAGACTTTCCCAACCATTAGAATTGGGAAATGTGTCCTGCATTAGTAACCTGGTGATGAGATTGCTGTTGGCCCTGAATCGAGAGTGTATGTGGTGAGGGAGGAGTAGGACACCCCAAGTTTTAGTCCAGCCATGGGATTCCGTGATTCTGAGACGTTACGAGGGAAGGGTACATTTTCAGTGTTCTCCAGCAAGTGTGGGTGGGCGCACACCGTAAGCAGGAACGGAGGCATGGTGGGTGTCCATCAGCAGGCTTACCTCCTGGCGGTCTTTTCTGTTACCCTGCACTGTACAAGGGTTCTCTAGGGACCCATCCTAGACTGAAACGGACAGTTGGGCTTTTCTCCATCTGCTCCATCTGATTATATAGGTCCCAAGCCAACTTTCAAAACACTTGTTTGTCATATCAGTTTCTCGGGTAAGAGATGCACATAATCAGGGTGGAGTGACATAAGCTCCCCCTCCTCCAGTGACAGCACCCAGATTCATCTCTGCGGACTGGCACTATCGAATCTCGCCTGGTACAGCGGCAAAGCCCCTGGAGGTCTGTAAGCAGGCAGCCTGCCCTTCTACCGAGCACCCCAGACTGCTGAGGTTTGGACTTTATGTGTGATTATATTGTTTTCCTGTCTCTATCCTTGCTGCTCACCTGTCACCTGTCACTTCTCCTAATGTCAGTTTGCCTGGTTCTAGAAGTCTCTCTCCCCCTTTTTATTTTGCTGTTTTTAGCCTGCTGGGGGCTGGGAACCCAAGCCCCTGAGTTCTTTGGAACTGTGTGCAAATGAGGATTGGACCTGCTAGAGCTGGTGCCCAGAGGGACTCTAGGGACAGGCTTTGTGCCCACCTTTCGGCTACTCACAGCCAGATTGTCAGGGCTGAGATTGTTTAATGGCACATCTTAGCGTGGCGGGACTTTGTGGTATTTCCTGTCTGTGTAAGGGCTGGATGCTGGTTTGGGGGTGGCCTGGTGGGACTGTGAGCTGTGAATATGTGACTCGGCCAAGGTACTCCTGCCATCATGATGCTTTCCTCAAAAGGAAGAAGTGCCTTCCAAAGTAGCTCTTGCCTGAGACCTGCTGAGGTGGGAGCAGAGAACAGGGAGCAATTGTGCATCTTGGATTCATTATTATCTCTCTGTGGAGACTGTGAGTGGGCCCCTGGGGCGCAGACAGTGTCTGGTTCTTTAAAAAAAGTTAATTTTAAATCAAAAGTTAATTTCAAATAAAAAGTAATACATGCATGTGGTTAAATATTCAAACCATACAGAAAAATATAAAATGAAAATGAAATCTCTTTCCCCCAAATTCAGTCCTCCCATCCATAGCCCCTCACCTCAAGGTTGAGTGTCTTGTGCATATTTTCAGTAACATTTTTATGCATCTATCAGCATATAGCTTTTATTGGCTTTTTGCTAGCACAAGTAGAATTATACTGTATGCTGTGTTCTTCTGTACTTTGTTTTATTCACATAATAATGTATCTTGGAGCTCTTTCCTCAATCCACACATTCCCATCTACCTCATCTTTCAGAACTTTGTAATACTCCATCATAGGAAAGCATCATAATTTATTTAACCCAGCCAGTATGGTTGACATTTGTATTGTGTCTCTGCCCTCAACCCCAATCTCCCTTCCTTCCACTAAATGTAAATCTTGGTGTACTTTTCTGCATATTTCCATCAGTAAAGTTCTCGAAATAGACTTGCTGGTCAAAGAAGAGGTATGTTTTTGTATTCTGTACACCTGTTGAAGGAGAAGAGTGTGGGGAAGTGGGTGGTAAAGGTACAAGACTCTAGCATCAGATGGCCTCAGTTTACAGCCAGCTCCACCTCTTTCTGGCTGGATGAGGTATCTTACCTGCAAATTGGGGATTTTAAAGGTTTATATCTCCCAGGGTGGCTGTGATGCTTAAATGAGATAATACATACAAGGCACTTAGAGTGGTGCCTGGAAACATGATAAGAGCTGAGTAAATAGTAACTGTTACTATTGTGGGTATTATTATTATTCCTCTTATTCCTCTTATTTTGCTCTCCGGGGTCCTCTGGAGCATTCAGGAATGTGCTTAGAACTTATAGGTATCAGGTAATGCCTGGATGAGTGAGTGAACAAATGAGTGAGTGAAGACATGAGCTAGCCTGCAGCTGCCTTCACCATCCTCCTGCTGTAACTATTGGCTTCTGAGTGTCCCTGGAGCAGGGCCTGTCCTTGCAGGAAGGCCGGGAGTCGTGAGCACAGCAGAGCTGTTTCAGCCTTGCTCATTAGAACTCTGCCTTCGTAGGTTTATTACATTGGATCAACAGTTGCTAGTTCACAGCGGATCATGTCATAAATGTACATGGAAATATTGACTGAGCCCCAGTATCTGCTCTAAAATGCCAGGCAGATAAAATTCAAGCACGCTCTCAAAATTGAAACACTCCAACTTCCAATTGGAGACTGGAAGTTCCCAGGGATTCCAGGGAAGTAGATGAGGTTGGTTCAAATGGAGGAATGGCGGTGTTGAGATTGCAAAGTAAGCAGCTTGCTGATTAGTGAATTCTCAGGGTTGTCTTCTCTGCTCTACAATGCCAGATTTGATCTTTAGCCAGGGCAACTAGAGGAAGGCCAGTCAGAATTAGTGCAAAGGGGAGATTAGGTAATTTTGGGAAAAGAAATTTAGGGTTACTACCTGTAAGTAAGTAACACCACCTAAACCAATGGCTAATGAGCCTGTTCTTAGGAGCTGCCCAGGACTGGTCTAATGACTGGATGTGGCTCAACTGCGATTAGCGTGTCCATTGTCTGCAGGCAGGTTGGGCTGTTCCAGCTTGGCCAGCCTTCTCCCTCTAGGTGAAGCACTCCGCCTCCGTGCCACCCAGCTCAGCGCACCCTGTACTTGTGGCAGGTCCGAACAAAGGGAGACTTCAGAGCAGCCCTGTTCAAACTGTCACATATTTCAAACGCCAGCTGGAGCAAACGGGCCTGGTGGCGTGCGCATCACATGTACACGTACGCCGGGGTTTGCAAAGCAGGATGAAACCCCTCCCCAGACCCCATGTCCCGGGCGTTGGGCTGATTCTCTCCCCCTTCCCTTAGGTGGCAGTTGTTCACTCTCATTTGCTTTGATGTTGGGTGAAAATCTTCAGCTCATGTCACTCAGGCATGGTTGACTTTTTCCTATAACAAGTGTCAAAGTATAATTTTTAAAAAGTTAAGAAGATAGCTCATGTACAAATACAGAACGAACATGTGAAGATTTTATTCCACTCATAAATTAACCAGGGGACATAAAAAGATAAAAGTGGCTCCAAGAGCATTTGAGGATCAGGGGTTTATATCATCTATAGGGACAGCATTTTTTTTTTAAATGCTGGAATAAAATTGCTAGATTAGATACAAAATTGATTAATGTCCTATGGGACAAAAACCCCCAAACCTTTGAGTTTATCTTTTCTACTTGATAGAAATCCACACATTATTAACACATACCTTTCCCATGTCTGGGCTCTATTCAAATAGTAAAAAAAAAAAAAAATCATTAAACACGGGAATATTCTCTTACAGATGTGATCCTTTGGTGTACCTGTTAAAAAGTGCCCTGTGACATTGAAAAGCTATGCTTCCCACCTATGTGACCTTTTTTTTTTTAAGTTTTAAAGAATGTTTCTTAATATACAAACAAAAAGGTTTCTTATGATTCTGTGACTCTAAGGAAGGGTTTTCTGGGAAAACGTTGGAGAAGTAGAAGTGTCTGTAAGTTTTGGTTTAATGATTGGACCGAGACAGAAGCTTTGGCTCCGGAGACCTCATGGAGTTCCTAGATGATACCAAGTTGGCCTTCTGTGGCTAGACCTGGGGTACTGGAAAGAGAGCCGTGCCAGACAGGGGATGGAGAATCAAGAGGGGCTTGGGGCCTGACTGGGCACAAGGGAGGAGGGGTATCTTTGCAGCCAGCATGGCTGGGAGCCCAGGGCTGTCACTAGAGAGACAGGGGAGACCGTAGGAGGTTCAAGCAGCCCTGGGGCTCAGGCCTGGTTTCCCAAAAATCACCTTTTGCAGTGCTTTTACTCTGTACACTGGCCCATTCCACCCACCAGGGTGGTTACCTGTTGGCAGTTACCTGGACACCCAACTAGGGCCGATGCCTTCAGAAAGCCTGCAGTTGGTGAAACTGGTAGGGGTGGTGACGGTAGTAGGGTGGTTCAGACAGGACTCGAGGGCCAGAAGCTGGGTAAATGTTGAAAATTGGCCGTGTGAGGGCTAAACATGACCTTTGGACAGGTTTTCTTTGGTCCTCAGTGTATATTTTAAAAACTGGACTAACGTCAACATCCACATAGGCAGGAGATTTCCAAATGAAGTGAAACCAGAGCTCTGGCGTTTTTTGAACAAGAGCCCTAAGAGGAGGCAAAGTCACCATTGCCCCTGTCCGAGGTGTGCAAGTGTCCTGGGCATTCAGAGTCCCCATTCGATAGGATGGTCAGTTTGGGACTTTGCTTCTCCCAGCCAGCTCCACCAGATCCCTTATAGCTTGGGTCTCAGAGATCCCCCTTTCTGGGCAGATCGTCTGGCCCGGGGCTGTCAAGGCTGGCAGACACACTCTGGCCATCGAGCCATCGCCAGCGTCCTGCCCCCACCTCCCATTTTGTTCACAATAATTCATGCTTCTTTCTTTCTCTACACAGTCAGGTAGATAGAGGGGGAGTTTGGTTGGTGCCCTGTGGTATTCAAAGTGAAGGGTCTTCATACTGTCAGGGTAATGAATTCTGTAAGGGTTTGAAGCAAGGGGCTGGGAGGATCTCTGTGTCATGTGTCTGGGAGTGACAACCCCCAGTGGTTAATTACTGCCACACGATGAGAACCGAGCTGGTAGCAAAATGAGATAAGTTCATTATGAGCTAAATTTGAAGTTAATTGGATTCAGATTTCCCTCCATTAATGTACATAGAGCCTACCTAGCAATGGGCTGTTTAAAAAAAGAAAAAGTTGCATCCAAGCAAAAAAATGGATAAATCAGACCTGGTTATTTCGTGGAGTTCATGATGAAAGACTTTCCGAGATATTGGTGAGACGGGAACTGAAATTTCTTACAGATGGTAAAACCAGTGTCATTTGAATAATTTCATCTTGGCAGACATTTTCTGAGCAACTGCTATGTGCTGGACCAGTACAGCAGAGGGAGATATCTCTTACTACCTGGGGACCTCCAGTCCAGAGACAGGAAAAGGACAAGTGCCCCGTATGTTGGGGAAATGTGGGGGAATCTGGTGCCAGAATGCCTGGGTGTGGCTATGGCTCTACTTCTTACCAGCTGTGGGACCTGGGGCAGGTCCCTAATCCCCCTGGGTTCTAATTTCCACGTCTGTAAAATGGGGATAATAATAGAATTTACCTACCAAGTCTTTGAGGATTAAAGGAATCAGTATCTATAAAACACCATGAACAGTGTTTAGAACACTGCCTACTGTTAGAACAGCACCTGGTTTGTAGTAAAATGTTAGCTAGCATGACTATCAGCTGTGGGACCTTGGGCACCTCAACTGCTTTGAGGTTTCATTTCCTCATCTATAAAGCTTCCTCATCCCCACCTTCTGGGGTTGTTGCGAGTGTTGGCAAGGTACATGCAGTGCCCAGGGCCTGACTCATAGGAACCTCTTGGGAAGCTGTTGGTTGCCCAGTCACCAAAGTGGCCTAGATTCAAGGCAAGGGAACATAGACCCCATTGCCCCATGAGAAGGGTAGCGGTGAATTTGCAGACAGGTTTAATACCATCACAGTAAACATTATTGTTTCACTCCCAATAGATACCCCCTTCTCCTAATCATAAAAGGAAGACCAAGGTTCAAATGATTGTATTACTTGCCAGAGGTCACACAGCTACTAAGTGATAGTGCCAAGATTTGAACCTAGGCCTCTGTGACTCCAAACTCCACCTCCCCTTCCTTCCCTGTACCCCTCTGCTGTCAGTCTTGGAAACCTAGATTTGGCTCTAGGGGCAACTGGGGTAAAGCAGGTGCAGGTGGCTTCATGCCCCTTAAGTCTGACACCCTTGGTGCTGGCTTAAGCCTCTCCTCCCTGGGGATGGATCTGCCTTCTGGAAGTCACTTCCTCCACAATGTCAGCCATGGCTTGCCTTAGCCCCACCCTCTCCCCAGGTGCATCCTCAGAGTTCATACCTTCCCTGCATTTCTTTGGTTTGTTTTTTTTGTGTGTGTGGCCAGAGATCTTTATTTTTTTTTAACCTTTTAAAATTTCATTTAAATTCAGTTTGCCAACATATAGTATAACACCCAGTGCTCATTCCATCACGTGCCCTCCTTAGTGCCCGTCACCTAGTCACCCCATCCCCCCCAACCACTTCCCCTTCTGCAACCCTTTGTTTCCCAGAGTCAGGAGTCTCTCATGGTTTGTCGCCCCCCTCTAATTTTTTTGCCACTCAGTTCCCCCCTTCCCTTATGGTCCCTTGTACTATTTCTTATATTCCACATATGAGTGACACCATATGATACTTGTCTTTCTCCAATTGACTTATTTCACTCAGCATAATACCCTCCAGTTCCATCTATATCAATGTAAATGGTAGATTTTCTGATGGCTGAGTAATATTCCACTGTGTATATAGACCACATCTTCTTTATCCATTCATTTGTCGAAGGACATTGTGGCTCCTTCCACAGTTTGACTATTGTGGACATTGCTGCTGTGAACATTAGGGTACAGGTGTTCCCTGTACTTCTTTGTATCTTGAGCATCCCCAAGTCATGTACCTCCAGGATCAGTAACCTACTTTTGTCCCTTCCCTACCATTGTTCCTTCAGGGCTCTCCATTGGTCATTTAGAACCTGAACTTAAACTTCTCTAAGGGCTCTGGCCTGGAATTGTGTGCAGTTCTGCAACCTACTGCAGGGGCTTGGGGAGGCCAGGGTTTAGCTCCTGGACTCCACTTGTGCCAGGCTGATGCCCCCCAACTCTTCATTCATTTGCACAGCTGCATAGTACCCCATTGTGTGTATGCATCACAGTTTATTCACCCGTTTCTCTATGTTTGGACCTTTAGATAGAGTTTCTAGCATTTTGTAGTTACAGATAATGTTGCAATGATTAACCTGTGCATACGCATTTGTGTAGTGCTAAAGGTGTACGTATGTTCAAGGTAAATCCCTAGAAGTAGGATTGCTTGTTGGAAGGGTAAATGCATGTATCATTTTGTCAAATATACCACCTCTATATGGAGTTGTACCATTTTGTGTTTAATTTGCATTTCTAGTAGTATGAGTGAACCTGAACATCTCTTCAATTTGTTTTAGTCTCTCTCTCTCTCTCTCTCAAAAAAAAAAAAAAAAAAAAAAAAAAAAAAATATATATATATATATATATATATATATATATATATATTTATTTATTTATTTATTTATTCCGGTGAGTTTTCTGTCCATGAATTTTGCCCATTTTTCTATGGGACTTTTTGACCTTTTACCTTTACTTTTTACAAGTTCTTGGTATATAGGGATAGTAGCTACTGATTTCACTTTTTGGCTGTTATGAATAATGAACATTTGTATACACATTTTTGTGTGAACACAAGTTTTCATATTTCTTGGGCATATACCTAGGAGTGGAATTGCTGGGTCACATGGTGACTCTACACGTAACTTTTTGAGAACTGTCAAGCTCTTCCAAATGGTTGCACAATTTTACATTCTCACCAGCAGAGTGCAAGTGTTCCAGTTTTCTACATCTTTGGTCAATGCTTGTCATAACTTTTTTGGTTATAGTGGGTGTGATGTGGTGTCTTGTGGTGGTTTTGATCTGCATTTCCTTGATAGCTAATGAGTTGTATGTCTTTTCATGTACTTATTGGCCATTTGTAGATCTTTTTTATTCAGATTTTTGCCCATTTTTAAATTTGGTTGCTTGTCTTTTTATTGTTGAGCTATAAGAGTGCTTTTAATTTTCTAGATACAAGTCATTTATCAGATATATGACTTGCAAATATTTTTTCCCATTCTCTAGGTCATCTTTGTACCTTCTTGATGATGTCCTTTGAAGCATAGAAGTTTTAAATTTTTATAAAGTTCACTTGATCTAATTTTTCTTTTGTTTGTGTCATATCTAAGAAATTATTGCCTAAGCCAAGGTCATGAAGATTTATGCCTCTGTTTTCTTCTGTGAGTTTTATAGTTTTAGCTTTGATCTTTGACCCATTTTGAGTTAAGTTTTGTATGTGATGTGTGCATCTATCTGATTTTGAGTCATGGTGAGAAAGCTTCTCCTTGCACATGGGAGAGGAATTCACCTGTGTTTTCTTTTGGTATATGCATAGTTTATTTTTTACATTTTAGAAAGATTTTATTTATTCATTTTAGAGAGAGAGAGATAGTGAGAGAGAGCTTGAGCAGGGAGGAGAGGGAGAAACAAGCTCCCTGTGAGCAGGGAGCCAGATGTAGGGCTTGATTCCAGGACCCTGAGATTATGTCCTGAGCTGAAGACAGATGCTTAACTGACTGAGCCACCCAGGTGCTCCTATTTTTTACATTTATATCTCAGATTCATTTGGTGTTTATTCTGGTATATAGTATGAAGAATCCATCAATTTTATCTTTTTTTCAAAAATGGCTCTCCAGTCATCCTAACACCATTTAATAAAAAGTCTGTATTTGCTCAAATGGTTTGCAATCCTACCTTTGTTGTATGTTAGATTTCCATATATAGTTAGGTCTATTCTAGACTTTCTATTCGGTTCCACTGGCTTTCTATCTATTCATGTGCTAGTATCACACCTTTAATTATGAAGGCTTTGTAGACTGTTTTAACATCTGGCAGGAAAAAAAAATCTGGCAGGGCTTGTCCCTTTGAGGGGGGCATTTTGAGTAATCCTTCAAGAATAGCATTTAACTAGAAGTCATGTGTCGTAAGTTGAAGTCCCTGTTCTACCACTTACTCTACAACCTTAGGTCAGTCAAAACTCATTTCTGAACCTCAGTTTCCTCATTCATATAACTGGGATAGGTTCCTTCCACTTGGGGTTGAAAAGAGTGAGTTATTTTAAACTAAGTCTATCTCAAAGACTTTTGTATTGACAGAAGGTCTGTGTGGACTCATTTCTAAGGCCATTACTATATGGACTCATTGACCAAGGCCAAGTCTTGATTATTCTCTCTGGAAAGAGGAAGCAACACATGAATTGTCCAGGATGTACTTGTGTGCTATTAATAGAAAGACTTATGTTACAAACCTAAATCACTGTGTGCAAATGTATTACATGCCATCAATAAGATTCAGTGCCATTGCAAATGATATAAATCATTTCTTCCTTAGCAAAAAAAAAAAGATATAAATGTGTGTATTGAAGTCATATTGATTTCAGAAGCATCGATTCTGACGTCCCATTGAGTCTAGAGGCCTGAATTAGAGCACAAAGGAGCAATCACATCTTCGTTGTCTTGTGTGGGCCAGTTGTTAAAACCCCCAGCCCTGGAGACATGCCTGAAATGTTTAGGGCAGGGACTGAGAGGGGAAAAGTGCTCATACACTCCAGGGTCATAGAATCCTCAGCTCAGTGTCAGGAGAATCCTTTTAGGCATCAAAGCAAAGGTGAGGGTTAAATTTACTTTGTGGGTTCCCAGCAGATGATGTCCATCCTCTGCTCAGCTTTAGACAGATGTCCTTAGAAAGTCCCAGGCAGAGTATTCTCAAGCAGAGAATAACAATGAAAACAAGAACAGCTAACATTTATGAAGTCCTGTGTCAATCAGCTATTGCCACAATACTGCTGCTTAGCAAACCACCCCAACATTTGGGGCTTAAAACAACAATCATTTATTCTTGTTCATGTACCTGGGGGTTGGCTAATCAAAGCTGGGCTTGGCTCCATTTGTAGGCTAGTCCATCTGGGCTCCCCATGACTTCTTTCTCTTGGCACCTGGCTAGCCAGGGCCTATTCTCGTGGTGTTGGGACACCCAGCATATAACAAGCTTCTGCTTGCTGAATGTCTGCTAACATCCTATCAGCCAAAGCAAAGCACATGGCTGAGCCTGAACTGAGGGGGTCAACAAGCACACTGTGCCTCTAATAGGAGGAAGTTTCTTTTTACTTTTTCATAAAACTGAATTTCCCCGGTCTGAAAAAGTTTAATACTTAATAATTAATATGTTTTCCCTATATTTTTGGTGTCAGATTACCATTTCTTTTTCAAGAAGACGGTTATCACAGTGGGTTGAGGGGTTGGAGCCCACAATTCAGTCTTCTGCAGGTGCTTGCTGTGGGCTAGCACATGCTGCATGCTGGGCATGACCGTCTCACTGACTCCTTATAGCACCCCGTGGAAGAGGCGTGTTACTGTTACCAGTGCCGGGTGGCACAGTGTGAGGGTGGAGAGTGCAAACTTGCCAGCCAGACTGACTGCGTTTAAAACCTGGCTTCCTTACTTACCAGCTGTGTGACTATGGCCAGACACTGGAACTTTCCTATGCCTTGGTTTCCCCCTCCGTAAAATAGGGATAATAGGTAGCTCTCGAATAGAGTTATTGTGGGAATCAATGAGTTTGAGTGTGTCTGGCTTTCTAAGTGTTAACTACTGTTTGCTCTAAATAAGTGTTGGCTACTATTATCCTCATTTTACAGATGAGGAAATGCAGGCTCAGAATGGTTAAGAAATCCTCTCAAGGCTGCATGACTAGTAAGTGGTAAAGCAAGGATCCAAGCCTGGGCAGACTGGATACTCTTTTTTTTTTTCTTTTTTAAAGATTTTATTTATTTATTTATTTATTTATTTATTTGAGAGAGAAAAAGAGAGAGAACATGAGTAGGGGGAGGAACTGAGGGAGAGTGAGAAGCAAGCTCCCCACTGAGCAGGGAGCCTGATGAGGGGCTCCATCCCAGGACCCTGAGTTCATGTCCTGAGCCAAAGGCAGATGCTTAACAGACTGAACCACCCAGGTACCCCCAGACTGGGTGCTCTTAATTGCCGTGTTCTGCTACCTTCCTTTCTATATTGACCTGCAGTCAGCCTCCCTGTGACTTCCCCATAAGATCTCATTAAGTTTATTGGAACTTTTTAAGTTTGTGAGGATTAAATGGAATAATGTTCATGAACAGCCTATCCCAGTGTCTGGCACAGAGTAGGAGGGCTCAGGAGGCTGGAGATGTCATAGACACAGTCCGTCTTTCCCTTTTACTGTTCACCACAAGTGATAACTCAGACTCTGCTTTTATGGCCAGTCCAAGGAAGGTAAATGCAGCCACAAGCCTTTGATCATAGGGACATTTGGTGGGTGAAATTGGAGCTATGGGTAATGCAAAGGAATTCTCCAGCAACAGGGAACTCAGAGGCAAGGTTATTTGTAGGATAGCCATTTGTCAGGTCCTCACTTTGCTCGCTACCACCCTAATGGCCTGAGAGGAGGGACCAGGAATGGCATGAATTCATGGTGTGGTGGCCAGGGCCTGAACCCTTGCTGGAGCTGATCCAAGCCCCCACTGAGGCTAGAAGCTCAGAGAACTGCCTGCCATTGTCCTAAGGAGGGCATATTAGCCCTCCAGGCAACAGGATTACATTACAGAATTGATTGCCGAGGTTCTAGAGCTGGGGTGCAGTTGGACCTTAGAGCAGAAAAATCTACTCAGAGCTGAATTATCCTTTGGGTATATGCACACAGAGACCAGGATGAGCTTTGGGGACTCTTGGAGAGTATTGAGTTAAGAGCTTTCTTTTAAATTTGGGAAAAACTGAGGCTCCGAGTGGAGGGGCCTGCTCAGAGTTCCACAGCAGTTTAAGTAACAAGACCAATAAATGGGTCCTGGATGGGCTTTGTGTCCTGCTTCCCCATCGAGAGTGCTGAGCACTCGCTACATGCCAGGCACCGTGCGGCCCCACCCCCTGGAGCACCTGTCTAGGTAGTCTGGCGGACTAATATTGGTGAGTTTCTGCCCCAGTGGGCACTGACAACCACTTTCTGTCCTGACTCTAGCAGCCCGTCTTTGACACCCCATACTCTCTCCCTCGCTCCAACCTGCTCACCCCTTTCAGCTGCTAACCTGAATAATTGAACCTCCTAGTTCTCCATCCTCCTTAGAGGCTCATTCTCACCCACACACCCATCCCCTGCTGCCACCGAAGCAGCTCAGGCTGGAGCCTGGGCACCTGGGTTCAAATCTCCGCTCTGTCTCCTCCTAGCAGGGTAACCTTAGGCAAGTTATTTAATCTCTCCATTCCTCAGTTCTTGGGCATGATCATTGTTTGAGGCTCACGGAGTTGACAGGATGATAAAATGAGTTAATGCGTGTCAAAGAGTGTCTGGTAAGTAAGTGCTGTCTTCTCATCATGAACACCACCCCCAGCTTATCTGTTCCCCTGGCTTGATGCTCCCTTTGCACAGGGACAGGGTGGGGAGCAGAGGGACCTGCAGAAGAGGAACGGCTCTTGCGGGCAGAATTTGGAGATTGGATGCAATGTTGAATTGAATGAGAGAAGGGCAGTAAGAAAGGGAACAGCATGAGCACAGGTGGTGTGGGGATGGGGTAGGGCAGAGCAGGTTTGGGGAAGGGCCCTGGGGGAAGTCAGGGTTGATGAGGCTGGAAGGTTCATAGGTTGGGGGCACAGACAGAGGAGGGCTTTGGAAGCCAACTTGAAAAATCTGCACTTGATTGGATAGGTGGTAGGGAGCTACTGAATCTAGAAAGATATTGATTCTAGGTATCCATTACCCAGCTGTCTCACCAAACCTTGTCACTGGTTCTAGTAGATGAACTAATTTTCCAGGCTCACAATCTCCCCAGCTAATGATCATTTTGGTGTTTTCCCCACTCATAGTGTTTAATTCCTCTTGGATCTCTATCTTTTCTTCTTGTACTGGCTAAAACTTTTTTTAGTTTTTGATTTTAATAAAGAATGTTATAAGTATTTCACCAATTAAGTATGACATTGACTCAAAATTTAAGATCAGTACCAGATCAAAGAAGTATATTTCAATTCTTATTTACCAAGAGGTATTGCAAGGAATTAGTATTGAATTTTAGCCAATGCCTTTCCCACAGCTTTGATATAATCATATGGTTTTCAACTTTTGATCCATTACTGTGATTTTCCAACCAGGGCTTTAATACTGAATCATCCTTGCATACTTGGAATCAACTTTATTTGTTCATGGTATATTATTCTTGCTAATATTGTTTGATCAATGAGACCGTAGATTTTTTGCATGGATATTAATAAATTGTGACACTAGCCCTTAATTTTCATTTTTGAAACATCTATGTTATGTTTTAATATCAGGATTATGTTAGCTTGGAAAAAATGAATTGGGAAGATTTTCTTCAGCTTTATATATCCTGGAACAGTTTAATAACAAAAGTATGTGTCCTTTGAAGGTTTAAAAGAACTTGCCCCAAACAAAAACAGAGAAGATACTTGCCTGAAAGCTAAATGGACATCGTATATTAAAAAATAATTTAAAAAAAAGAATTTTCTATTTCTGCCAAAGTGATTGGGCTGTTCGTGTTTTCTCCTTCTTGAGTTAATTTTGGCTATTCATGTTTCCCTAGAAAATTGTCCCTTTTGTTGAGATGTCCACATTTATTAGTGTAGAGTATCTTTGCTTTTTTTTAATATCATCTCTCCTATGCTCCTGGTTGTACCTTCTCCTCATTCCTTTTCTTGATATTTGCGTCTTCCTTTTTGGATCTTGCCCTAGGTTTGTCTGTCTTACTGGTCTTTTCCAATAATAATTTTTGGGTGCATTTATTGTTGTATCTGCTTTTCTCTGTTTCCTAATTCTTTATATTTTACTTTTTCTTTATCGGTTCCTTCCTCCTGATTTCCTTAGTTCATTTCATTACTTTGTTGTTGTTGTTGTTGTTGTTGATGATGATGTTGTTGTTAGAGAGGGAAAGAGGGAGAGAGGCAGAGGAAGAGAGACAATCTTAAGCAGGCTCTATGGCCAGCATGGAGCCCAGTGTGGGACTTGATATCAAGACCCTGAGATCATGACCTGAGCTGAAGTCAAGAGTTGGACACTTAACATACTGGGAGCCATCCAAGTACCCCATTTTATTTTTTTATCTGGCTTCTTGAGTTGAGTGCTTTAGTGAAGCATTGCATTTTCTGCTTTAGGGATCAAGGTTTTAAAGCATGTGTAACACTGGCAGAAACTGTTGGGGTTCTGACCAAAGGCACAAACTCTTGTTGAAGAAAGAATCTAGTCCTAGGGGCAGGAGAGCTGCTTTCCAGTCCTAGCCTTGCCTCAAAACAGCTGAGTGTCCCTGGTCCAGCCCTTTCTCTTCCTAAGACCCTCTTTCCCATCTCAGGCAACCAGATGTGGGCCTTATGAGGCTTGGCTCCCTTAAACTTCCTGCACCAGGCTGCCTCCTATCAGGATAATGCCATCTATCTTTCAGGAGACAGATTTGGCCTCTCTCTGATGTGGTCCTGGCTCCTATGCCTACACACATATCCACAAAAACTGCATAGTTGAATTTTCTTCTGCATGCCAGAGCCAATAAGCAATGGTGACAGTGTGGCCTGAAGGTAAGGCTCAGCCTGGGTGTCTCAGCCGAGAGATACGTGGATCCTCTGGACTCAAGATCAGAGCATAGCCAGGTGTATGTCCATGGCAGTGGAGGGAGTGGCTAAACATGTGACCTCTGTCATTGCATTTATGGTTTGTTGTCATCATCAGGGGTGTGAGCCTGGGGCAGTGCTGGGGCTGGAGCTCCGCAGCCTATCAGAGCTCCAGCCATGGTTATTTTCTCTGCATGTCTCACAGCCTTGTACCAATTAGTCTGACTCTTAGGCTCACTCTGACTCCTCAGTTACCCTTTTTAGCAGCCCTCGGGTCACCAAATCTCTGTGACAGGGTGGAGAGGGCTGTGTGTCGGGTGTGAGTGCTCTTCCCACCTCTACCATGATGCTGCTTAAGGTAGAGGAGGGTCCTGGGCTGATGTTACAAAATGTGAGCTCAAGTACCTGCTCTACCTCCTGCTCCCTGTGGGATCTGAGCCAGTTGCTCCCCACCCACCATGGGTCTCAGCTTTTCCATCCACAGAATGGCAACAGGGGTTGGCTAAGAAGAGCTTCAAGGGCCCTCCCTTCACCAATTCTTGGCTGCAAACGGAGAGGCCCTTATGGGCTCCAGAAAGCTCTTGCTGCTCCAGCAGGGCCGCTTCTTTCATTCACTTAACAAATATTTGTGGGCTTCTACCTTTCTGACCTTGTACAAGTACTTGACCCTGGAGTTTACTCTCTGGAGAGAAGAGCTGCCACAGAGGGCAGTGAGGGCTGGCTCAGAGGAGGATGGCAGGAGGCAGGAGAGGGCTGGGGGGAAAACCTTTTTAAATCACCTTTATTATAAATGAAGAGACATGAGTGATGCTTATCACAAGCTGAGATGCCCAATCCCAAGCCAGGGAGGTGGTGAGCAGAGGGAAGGGGGGAGCCACATGCCTGCTGTTTCATAAGGTTCTGGAAGGTAAGGGGAACCCTGTGAAATGAGGCAGCTTCTGGCTGTTGGCTGGACAGCCTTTGAATGACTGGCACTGGAAAGGCTGTTGGTTTATCTGGGGAACGTTCACAGCCCATACCGTGTGCTGGCTTGGATTCTTTGGGGAGTGCTGTTCAGAGGTGCTCTCTCCTTGGGCCACCTGCTAGTGGGGCTGAGCTCAGAGTCAGCTACCTGTGGTAATGCCTGCACCATCCCCCTGGGCCTCAGAAGAGGTTCCTGGGACCTGGCTTGGCTCTTCATGGTCAGGAGCTGCCCTCACCCAGTCTTCGGTGCCCACATTCAGAGGAGGTCAAGGTTCCACTTTCCTTACACTTTCTCGGTGCCATCTCCTTACAGAGTTCTGCTTCCTGGGGTTTCTCCCACACAGCGTGAAACCCAGCACATTTGGACACTCCATTCGTTCTGTGTTTACTCAGGGCCTACCGGGTGCCAGGCCCGATGGTGGATAAATGAGGTGTCACCCCTGCCCTCCAGAAGCTGGCAGCCTGCAAAGAGGTGAACACATACCCACCAGAGTGTCTGCTCCCAATGGCTGAGGCCTTAATCTCCACGTCCCAGGTCCCAGAACAGTGGCTGGTACGAGGAGGTACACTTCCTGCGCCTTTGTTGGGTGAATGACTAGCTCTGGGCCAAAGGAGGCAGGATTTAGTAAGGACCAGATACACAGCTGTAGGGTCTGAGGAGGGAGGTGGGGTGGGAGGAGGGAGGTGTTTGGGCTGGCCTCCAAAGGTCAGTGGTGTTTGGCGGCTGCGTGAAGCTGGAGGAGAGGGTGCTTTGCGCAGAGGCATAGCAGAAGCAAAGGTTCGTGGAGGGGGAGAGAAGTCCGAGTGCTACTTCAGCTCTCGCAAGGTGAGCTGGCCTGAGCTCCATTTCCCCAGGGAAGCAGCCGAGCTGTCCTGGGTTCCTGCTGAGTGGAGCCAGCGTGGCTGGAGGGTTGTGTGTGTGTGTGTGTGTGTGTGTGTGTGTGTGTGTGTGTGTGTGCACATGCATGTCTTTGCATGCATGAGTGACGGGAGGGAGGTGGGGCACACTGGCGTTTGGCGCCCAGACGTGACAAATGTGCAGATGTCCCAGGAGCCGTGGACATGAGCGGCTGGCCGCGGAGACACTCACCCCGTGATTTGTTGCTTTGATTCCTCAGGCCGTGACTTGGCGAGCACGACCCTCCCCGGGTACCCTCCGCACGTCCCCCCCGCCGGACAGGGCAGCTACTCAGCACCGACGCTGACAGGAATGGTGCCTGGTGAGTTTGCACTGCTGGTGTCTCCATAGCTGGCAGTGGACAGGGTTTCGGGGGGGCATCCCCCCAAACAGCCTGGGTGACCTCTATGCTTCTGAGAAGTGGACCTGAATAAATGAGGCAGAGGTCTGCACTCTCAGTCTCTTTCTCCGCAGCTGGGCCTTAGTGGGGCCAGCATGAACCCAGAAAGGGGGGGCCTTGACTGTCACTCAAACGGCCCCTTGGTGGCCACAAGATAGTCTGAACACAGAGGGGTGCGAGACCTGGCCAGAGGTTGCCAGGCCAGTGCTCAGTAGGGGTCCTCCTCCATCCTCCCCCCCCCCCAACTCGTGTGAGGTGAACACCAGGAGGCTCCACCCACCCCCAGGTGTTCTCAGCAGCCTTACTCCTTGGGGTTGAGGACCATGTGCTCAGGACACATGGGGTGTTGGCTGGTGGGTTTGTCACTTGATTCTAAACTGAATACCCTGTGGCCACAGAAACCTCATCCCCTCGGGCCAGCAATGTGTCAGTTTCTTTAAAGACATTTTAGGAAAAAAAAAAAAAGACATTTTAGAAAGGAGGCACCATGTTCCTTCCATTGTAGGATGGTGTGGGGAAAGAGGACACATCATCATGGTGCTGGCTCTCTATGTACTAAGGGCATGAGCATTGCAAGGAAACCCAAAGTATCATTTTTCAAAGATGTTTAAACAAATCAGGGGGGATATTAGGACCGGATTGGATGTTGTTAAACTTCTTTTAAGGGTCAGTATTGTTTGTTGTTCTGAATCATTTACCTGGTGCTGAAGCTCCCCCTTCTAGCCCATCCTAGGGGTCCTGCTCCTCTTCCAGTCTCTTCCTCAGCCTATGTCACGGGCGTGTGCGGCCTGGGCCCGAGGATGGGTGGGGGATGGACAGAACTGAGTCTGAGACTGGGTGTTCACACTGACATGTGAGTCCCCATAGGATGATGAGAGAACCTAGGTCTGAGAAGGGAAGCAGGGCAAATTACAGCCTGGTTGGGCTTTCCACGTGCAGCCAGGTCCTGGCACAGATGCAAAGGAGTCCCAGAATTCTCAATTCACTCCTGGCCTTCCAGGTTGTTACAAAGATGTATTTAACAAGGTAGGAGGACAGAGCATATTTCATTTAACGGTTTGTTAGCTTGATTTATGACTTTTAAATATGAGACATATGGGAAATGGCCTCTGCGTGTACTGTTGCCCTGGGCCTCCCCAGTGCCAGGGAGGCCTGCCAGGTTCACACCTGCAAAGAGCCTTTGCCTTCCTGCTGGCCGGATGGGCTACTGGCAGAGCATAGGGAAATAGTGTGCACAGGGCCAACAGAGGCAGGGGGACCCAGACCGCTTCCCACCCCTACTCTTGGGAGATGGAGTCCAGGTCCTTCCCCCTAACAGCCCCTCACGCTTCCATAGCACTTTGCAAAAAGCAGAGTGCTTTCCCAGGAACCCTTTATTGTTCCAACTCTCTGAAGTAAGCTGGGTAGGAATCGAATCCCCATTTTTCCAAAAGGGGAAGCTGAGACTCAGAGCAGTTAGGGAATCGCCCAAGGCGGCACAGCTTGCAGGTGGGAGGCTTGAATCTGGGTCCTTCCCTTTACTGCGCTGCCTCTGTGCGCTCTCACTCCATCACCAAGCTGCTCACGGATGGGGATGGCCCAGGGCCAGGCAGCCGCCCCAGGCCCTCCCCCAAGGGTACTCTGGCAGGTAAGGCTGAGACCACCCACCTGGCCTCCCTGGCTCTCCACTACACACCCCAAGGAGGCCAAGTTCAGAGAAGCGGCTGAGCTTTGTTGAGTTTATCCAAACAGAGCCTGCCCTGTCCCCGGCCCTCGTGATTTCTCCAGCCCTAATAACTGGGCTCAAGATACAAATGGCCGTGGGCGGCGGAACTCCCAGGGGGAACCCACGGCGATTTCCCGCCTCGTAACTGCAGCAGCAGGAATCACAGGCCTGAGCAAGCCAGCCGGACAGGTGCTACCACAGGTGGGCCTGCTGGCGAGGTCCCCTGGCATGGAGGGAGGGTCCACGATGTGGAGGGAGGAACACCAGCGTGTTGGCCGGGAGCCCCCAGTCTGCCTCCCACTCTCTCCCTTTCTTCTCCTTTTGCTTTCTCTTCTTATACAGCCCGGGTACTCATTCGCTTCCAGACCCAGTGTCAGGGCTGGGACTCCATGCTTTGGGGCCATGGCCCTTAGTTCCTGTTCTCAGGGTCCAAACTCTATCACATCTTTGGGATTCCTTGCCAATATGATCGCCAAAGCTGTTTTTGAAATGGCTTCATGGGGCACTGCTGGCCCACCGGCATGGGGCCCCCAGGGCTGGCACACAACAAAGAGGGCCCACCTCACAGCAGAGGGGTCTTGGGCCTGCCATTCAGGCATCACGTGATTTGGCCTCAGCTTGCCTTTCTGGTCAGCTGTCCCAGCTCACCCCTCTCCTGACCGCCCCCTGGTTCCCCGCATGCCCCACATTCTTATCGGTTAGTGTCACTCTTTGGTCTGTTTGACCTTGGTTTATACTATTTCCTTCCTCTGCCTGTTGGGATCCAACTTTACCCTTCAGGCTAAGTAGAAACATCACCTGCCCATGAAGCCCTCTGGTGTTGCCCCCCTCTGGGGGCTGCTTGGTACTTGGCTTTGCTATACCCCATGGCCCAGCATGTTTGTGGCCCAGTTAGCTATACCACTGGATGTGGCCCAGTTAGCTATACCACTGGATGGAAGGCCATGGCCTCTGCTTTGTCTTCTGTACTCCTCACAGTCCTCTAGCACATAATAGGTCCTTTTGTGTGTGGTGTCAGGGGAGGGGGGCAGGGAAAATGAATATTAAACTGTGGATTAGCTCCTATGACTTGTTGCACAGTCCTGGAGCCGAGGGTTGTGCTCCCTCTGGAGGTTCTAGGGAAAGATCCCTTCCTGTGGGTCTCTCTCTTCCAACTTCACAGCACAGAAAGGGTCAAGTTTCCCTTTTTGGTTAGGATACATAGGGCCCGCCTGAATAATCCAGGATACTCTACCCATTTTATTTTAAGATTGAATTTATTTATTCATGAGAGACACAGAGAGAGGCAGAGACACAGGCAGAGGGAGAAGCAGGCTCCACGCTGGGAGCCCGACATGGGACTTGATCCTGGGACTCTAGGATTATGCCCTGGGCTGAAGGCAGACGCTCAACCGCTGAGCCCCCCAGGGATCCATCTTCCCATCTTAAAATCCTTAATCACATCTATAAAGGGAACCCCCTCCCCCATTCCTCCCTCCCTTTTTTTTTTGGTCCATATAAGTAACATTCACAGGTTCTAGAGATTAGGGCATGGATAGACCACAACCTGTTTGGGGATTTCAACTTTGTTCAGACTTTTTTAAAAAATTTTTTATTTTATTTTATTTTATTTTATTTTATTTTATTTATTTTATTTTATTCATGAGAATGAGAGAGAGAGAGAGGCAGAGGGAGAAGCAGGCTCCATGCAGGGAGCCCAATGTGGGACTCGATCCTGGGACCCCAGGATCACACCCTGGACCGAAGGCACGTGCTAAACTGCTGAGCCACTCTGGGATCCCCCTTTTTTAAATATTTTATTTATTTATTCATGAAAAAACAGAAAAAGGCAGAGACAGAGGGAGAAGCAAGTGCCTCGCAGGGAGCCCCACGTGGGACTCGATCCCTGGACCTGGGATCATGCCCTGTACCGAAGGCAGCCTCTCAACCACTGAGCCACCCAGGTGTCCCTGTTCAGACTTCTGATTCAGTATCTCCTGGGCTTCTGAATCTGGAGATGTTCATTGATTGTGGCTGTGCTAAAGGCGATACCATTTCACAGCCTTCAACACAGCCAGTGTGGAGTTGCTACAGTTTGGAGAAACAAATTGAGCAAGGCTGTAAGAGATTGTTTAACCTGCGTTGGTCTGAAGCTGTAACATGGTAATGGTCTGTTTCACTATATGGAACAGTCGTCCTGCCTCCCCTAGCAGCAAATGCAGTGGGAACCTAGAGATCTTCTAAGTTGTTTTTTTCCATGCTAGGTTTTAGGAAATTTGGCTGCGTCCTTTTCTTTTAAGGGAAGACTTGCACGTATAAAGTTTGCTTTTAGGACACCTTGAGGAGGAACTGCCTCCAGAGGGTACTTGGGCAGTTGAACTTTTGGCCCTGAGAAAAATGGGCATTACGTTTTTTCCGTATTAAATGCCATCTTGTTGGCTTGGACTCTGTATTTTCAGTCCTGATTCCGCCATCAGGGTGTTCATTGTCTGACATTTCTGGCTTCCCATGTGTGCATAATGAGTCTTCTTAATCTTCTCTGGTATTTGTTGATTCCATTTCTGCAAAATCTGTATATCGATCACTTACACTGAATAAAGCAAAGAGGGCACACATCAGCTCAGAGTGGATACAGTTCAGTTTTATTTTCATCAATTCCTAGCAAATACGAAAAGTTTTGCGCCAAAGATTCCATAGTGTCTTGATCGGTAGAAGTACTTGATTCCTGCCTGGCGATATTTGTACAAGCTAACAGATATCGACATGGCATTTGAAACTCTTAAAATTTCTTTTTTTTTTTAATTTTTTTTTTATTTTATTATTTATGATAGTCAGAGAGAGAGAGAGAGAGAGAGAGAGGCAGAGACACAGGCAGAGGGAGAAGCAGGCTCCATGCACCGGGAGCCCGATGTGGGATTCGATCCCGGGTCTCCAGGATCGCGCCCTGGGCCAAAGGCAGGCGCTAAACCGCTGCGCCACCCAGGGATCCCCAAAACTCTTAAAATTTCTAGGCTCCCTTTGGCTTCAGTTAGTCTAAGCAGTCAGGAAACCGTATTTGAGATGACCTAATCAGGGATGTGCCATCTTTGTGCTGCCCCTTTAGGAGCTTTAGGCCAGAGTGCTAGGAAATCCTGACCACGTCCTATTTGCCTTCCTTGGGCTGCAGCAGACGAGAAGCTTATTGGAGGCCCTAGAAGGAGCACAGCACGTTCCTCCTGGCCTGGGCACTGTACTTGCCATGTAGTGGTGTACATCATTTCTAGGTGCTTTTCAGTTAAATTGCTCAGTTAGGGGCACCTGGGTGGCTCAGTTAACGAGCATCTGACTTCAGCTCAAGGCATGATCCCAGAGTCCTGGGATGGAGTCCCACATTGGGCTCCCTGCAGGGAGCCTGCTTCTCCCTCTGCTAGGTCTCTCTGTGTCTCTCATGAATAAATAAATAAAATCTTTTAAAAAGTAAATTGCTCAATTAACTGATGGCTTTTATTTTCATAAAGAAGGGGGTGAAGGTGGATAGAACAGGAACCTGAGGCCAGTGAGGAGGTATGGATCAATAGGGAGAGATGGGCAGGCAGATGCCCACTGGACTCTGGCAGAAGGAATGAGAGGCAGGCGCAGCTTCTCAGCCCCTCTCTGCTGGTCTTACAGACCAGCCCTCTCCCGACTGTGGGTCTCACCTCAGAGCGCCCTTCCCAGTAACAAATGCATACTAATTTTCTATTGCTCATGTAATCTGTGACCACAAACTAGTGACTTAAAACATAAATCCATCACCTTATGGTTCTGGAAGTCAGAAGCCCAAAATGAATCTCGGTGGGCTAAAGTCAGGGTGTTGGCCGGGCTGTGTTCCTCCCAGAGGCCCCAGGAGAGAACTGTCTTCTTGCCTTTCCAGTGTGTTGATACTCCCTGCATTCCTTGGTTCGTGGCCCCAGTGCTTTATCTTCAAAGCTGGCAATGTCAGGCTGAATCTTTATTGTGATGCCATCTTTCTACTTTTCTCTCTGGCCTCCCCCTTCCACTTATAAGGACTCATGGGATTTTATGGGACCCACCCAGATAATCCAGGGTAATCTCCTTAGCTTCCAGCTAATTGGCAGTTCCCCTTTGCTATATATAGCCTGCCATGCTCACAGGTTCCAGGGATTAGGATATAGACCTCTTTGGTGATGGTGGTGGGGCATTATTCTGCCTACCACACCATCTATTTTTTTTTTAAAGATTTTATTTATTTATTCATGAGAGACACAGAGAGAGAGGCAGAGACACAGGCAGGGGGAGAAGCAGGCTCCATGCAGGGAGCCTGATGTGGGACTTGATCCCACGACTCCAGGATCACGCCCTGGACCGAAGGCAGGCGCTAAACCACTGAGCCACCCAGGGATCCCCAGCCTACCACACCATCTAAACCAGGACCCCCATCACTCCTCTCACAAAGTCTCCTGTTCTTTTCATTCACGATACTAAGCACAAGTGAAGGAATTTACTTAGTGGTTTTTGCCTTCCTCATCTCCCAGCCACAGGGTGCACTAGGGAGGCTGGGTGGTTATAAGCATGGACCCTGGAGCCGGATCACCTGGTTTTGAATCACCATCTTATTTCTCACCAGCTGTGTGACTTGGGGCAAGCTGCATAACTTCTTTGTGTCCTGTTTCCTCCTCATCTATAAAATGGGAGTGATGGAAATGAAAGGGAGCATTACATGATGTAATTTATGTAATATGCTTAGAATTTTATCTAGCATATAATAAGTGCCATGCAAGTGTTGATGATGATGACGATGACTGTTGTTCATTCAGGGCTCTGAGCTGGGTGTGGTGCTGAGAAAAGACACCTAGCTGGCATGCCTGCAGTGGGCCTGACCTATGCTGGCATCAGGTTGAGGACTCTCCAGCAGAGTTCAATGGCCCATGGAGCCCACGGATCAATGGGAAAATAAAAGAATCCAGTCACAAAGAGTGTTGCCAAGCAGGAGTGGAGGCACACTTTGAAGACGAGGAGAGGCACCTGGGGTTAGTTCCATTGAGAAAGGTTTCCTGTTGCAGGATCTGTAACATTGAGAAGGGTCTCCTGTTGCAGGATCTGTATGTTGTTGGCCATCTGAAAGGAGGGCAGGGGCTTCGGGATGGAGCAGGAGTCGAGCCCAGTGGCTAGGGTGGGTTGACGTGGGTGGAGCGTGGCCCAGCTAGCCCACATCTGGGTAAATTACGTTGGCAGGAAAGGGAGCTGGTTGAAAAGGAGGAGGCTGGTGGCCAGCAAGATTGGGATTTGAGTTGTCAACTTTTAGAGGCCAAACAGACATCCAGGCAAGGCCCTCTGCAGGTAACAACGCAGTTCAGGAGCGCTAGGGCCAAGCTCTGGCCCAGAGAGAGAGAAGGAGTTCCTCAAGGAAAGTGAGGGGTACAATGGAGGGAGTATGGCTTCAACACTGATGGCTGTCTGGCTATGCACGAGCTCCGTCTGAGTCACCCTTGCCTATTATTTTTAAGAATCATCAAATTTTTTAAAAAAGATTATTAATTTATTCATGAGAGACACAGAGAGAGGCAGAGATACAGGCAGAGGGAGAAGCAGGCTCCCCGCAGGGAGCCCGATGCCGGACTCCATTCCAGGACCACAGGATCGGGACCTGAGCCAAAAGCAGACGCTCAGCCACTGAGCCACCCAGGTGCCTCCGAGAATCATTTGAAATGACAGTTGTAATGTTACTGAAGCACCAGCCCGGGGGGGGGGGGGGGGGGGGGGGGGGGGGGGGCTTCTTTTGTCTTTCTATAGCAAACCCCTCGGTGGCTTTGAGCCTCCACTGCTGGGCAGGCCTGCTCTGTGGAAGCCAAGCAGGTTTGGGGGAGTGGGGGTCCAGCAGGGAGACAAAAGCCTGGATTATGGCCAAACTCAGCCAGGGACTCACTATGTGATCAGACATGCGGTTTCCACTTTCTGGGCTTCATTTAGCATGTGGACCATGGGTAGAGTACACTCTACACAATTCTGAAAGGCATGGCTAGGACCGGTGGATGGGAGCCAGAGGGCCCCCTTTAGAGACTTGTGTAAAGACCCTTCCCCGAATTAGAACTGAAGATAGGCAAATGGGCAGGTGTGGGAGGTGGGGAGGGTCCCAGAAATCAGGAAGTAGCTGGTGGAGGGCCTGAAGCATGGAGAGAGAGGGGGACTGGACTGTGCTCCCCAAGTGCCTCCCAGGCCTAAGCATCAGGCTCAGTGTTTGCTTAGAGAATGAATGGCCTTTGGTTTTAGCTCTTTCTTCCCTGTCACCGGAGCTTCTGGTGGGCCCCTGACCTGCGAGCTTTTGAGGCTCCCTCTGCGTGTTTCGGAGCTCAGCCTGGGCTCCCTGGCGCCCACCTGTTGCTTGTTCCTGACTCTTTGCTGCCCTCTAGTGGCCCCCAGTCACTCTGCCACACCAGGAACAGAACTGACGGGGAATGAATACCAGGCACAGCCGGGGGGAACAGCAGGTGGCTAGACATGTGGTCCTTCTTCAAACATTTCCTGACAGTGCCAGTTCTGGGCTACAGTGTGGTTTTGCAGACACAGTCCCTGCCCTCAGGGAGCTCACAGAGTGGCTGGGAGACAAAAAGTCATTCCTGTATGCTGTGTTAGGAGCTCAACTGTAGGAATGTGCTGAGGAAATGCGAAGGAGGGGGCTGCTGAATTTGCTGGAGCCACGGGGTGAGGTAGGGGAAATCCAGGAAGGCTCCCCAGAGGAGTCACTTGGGCCGGCCCTTGAAAGGCAGGTTTGCAGTCTGAGAAGTTGGAGGTGTGTTGTTGCACAAGGGACTGGTGCATGAGAAGACCCAAGGAGCAGAGAGCATGGGCACCCGGCAGGAGTTCTGGGGTCTGCGCAGGAACAAGCAGAAAGGACAGGCTGGGCTGATTGAGGAAGAGCCTCTCCCAGCACCCAGACGTCAATGCCTCGAGACCTCCGGTGGGAAGGGAGCGCCACCAGCAGGCTCGGCAGGTGGCAGGCTCTTCCCGGGCAGATCTGGATGTGAGTCAGGGCAAGGCAGCTGCGCCCTCACAGAATGGAGCATGAGGGGGCTGGAGTGATCTGATCTGAACAGTCTCTGTAACTAGCTCCTGGGACCCCTCTGTTGAAGTGACACTGGGACTGGGGAGAAACGGATACCCCGTGTGAGCTTGATGATCTTGCTGAGGTGGGGAAAGAAAGGAATTGTAAGGCGGGGCGCCTAGGTAGCTCAGTTGGTTAAGCGTCTGACTCTTGATCTCAGCTCAGGTCTTGATCTCAGGGTGGTGAGTTCAAGCCCCGTGCTGGGCTCCACACTAGGCACGGAGACTACTTTCAAAAAAAAATTGCAAAATCAAAGACTCAGAGATGGAAAACACACTGAGAGCATGAAGGTCCTATTGAAACTTCAGAGATCTGGGTTCTGATTCTGACTGCAAATACTCGTAGTGTGACCTCGGGACATGGCCTTGGGGCTCCCTGCTCTCTCTCAAAACAGGAGCCAGGAGGTGGGGAAATTGGGTAAGATGCTTCCTGAGGGGCTTTCTGGTCCTGCCATCCAGGATTTCTAAGCCTGTGACACCTCTCCCAGCTCAGCTGGAAGGTTCCCTGAGCCCTGCCACCTCTGTTCTAAGTGGGCAGCAAATACACTGGAGTTCCTTTCAGGTCTGGGTCTGTGATGTCACAAGGCAATGGCCCTGGGCTATCATGTGTAATTTGAAAATGACTTCCCGGGGGTACAGCTGAACAAAAGGGGGCTCAGGATATGCTAATGATGTACACCCATTGCCACATCTCCACAGGGAGGGTCCCCTAATACTGCGGTGACAGTCAAAGACTAGCTGTCAGGGCCTCCACACCTGGGATGGGTTCTTAACAGACTTTAGAATCTAGAATGTTAGGACAAGTTTTAGAAGCAGCGAAGGTCACCATGATTAGTTCTATCTAAATGCTATTTTTGTTTTAGATTTATTTGTTTTTTTATATTTTATTTATTTGTTTTTTATTTATTTATTACAGAGTGTGCACGTTGGGAGGGAGGGGCAGAGGGAGAGAATCTTCAAGCAGACTCCCTGCTGAGCGCAGAGCCCAGTGAAGGGCTCTAGGTGCTCCATCCCAGGACCCACAAGATCATGACCTGAGCCGAAACCAAGAATTGGATGCTCAACTGACTGAGACACCCAGGCACCCCAAGTTTTCAATTAGTAATAATTGGGCCTTGCATAAACCGCATGGCTACAATACTGCCACAGTGCAAAGCTAGTTCCATCTAAACAGAGTGTCCTTTTGGGGCTCGTGAGGGGAAGAGGGAGGGAGCACATCACAGACCTTTCTCACACATACCCTGTGGTGGAAACAGGTGAGAAGCAGAATCCTAGCTGCGGAAGAGTGCCCTGCTGAGCCAGGAGCTCACTGGCTGCCCAGGAAGTATCCAGCACTGGGGTGCTTGGAGGAGGAGCTGAGACCGGCTCACCTCCTCCAGGCTGCTCTGGGTCTAGCGCACTTGGTAGCTTTCCCTGTGTCCGCTCCTTCTGATGGCAGTTACTGAGGACCAGTCATGAGTGAGGGAGACCATATGTCTGGGCTTCTAATGTGCATCTGCAGTGGTATTTTTAAAACAAACAAAAACTGGATTGTGATGCCTTTTTGGGAAATTGGGGGATATAGTCAGGATTTGCTTTAGAAGAAATTGAAGTATTTGGAGGGCATTTGAGCACTGGGTGAAATGAAGTAGGGCCAGTTGGCCTAGTGGCTGTTAAGGGCTTTTCAGCCCCAAGAGGTTGGGTTCCCAAGTTGGTTCAGAGAGAAGTGTGGGTACACAGCCCTAGAGTGTGGGTGCCCTGAAGAGAATGGGTGGCCTCCCTGGCTGGGGCCCTTTGTCCTCCTAAATCCTGATGGCCAAGTCAGATTCTAGAAGATCCTCCCTCCGTGGACAAGGGCGGTAGCTCATGGATGCACAGGCCTGAGCAGAGCAGCACCAGGGAAGTCATCCTCAGCATCTGGCCGCACAGTAAGTGGCGGAGCAACCTGACCTCAAGCGCCCGGGGTTTGAAGCCATTCTATTGTTCTTGCCTGAGGCTCTGCCAAAGGGTTGGGTGGCAGTTCTCTCTGGCTAAGTGGCTGAATCCTGGTTAGGGGCAGATGAGGAAAAGGTGCTCTGGGCCTAGCCCAGCCAGGTGGGCTGGGAAGGGAGAGGCTGGGAAGGAAGGGGTCCCCGTGCAGGAGGGATATCCAGGGCTCAGATGGCCTTCTAGCCATCTACCCATTGCAGGCTTAGGGCCCAGTCCGCTTCTTCCGGTTAATTTTACCCTTAGTGTTTATGACATTATCTGTGAGTGCATCTTAGCCCCTACCAGACTCGAGCTCCTGAAGAAGGAGGTTGACATCCTAGCCAGGACTTCCCAGGGAACAATAAGAGGAAATGCAGGGTCCCTGGGCTAAGGGCCTAAGAGTTTTTCAGGAATTTACAACAATTTGAGGGCTGGCCCAAACTGTTTTTGCCTTGAAAATTCAAAACGGGGGATGCCTGGCTGGCTCAGTGGTTGAGCATCCACCTTTGGCTCAGGTCATGATCCCAGGGTCCTAGGATCGAGTCCAAGTCCGCATTGGGCTCCCCTGAGGGTTTTCTCCCTCGCCTATGTCTCTGCCTCTCCTTCTGTGTCTCTCATTAATAAAAAAATAAAACCTTTTTAAAAAAGAAAGAAAGAAAATTCAAAAAGGAAGCTGGAAACCTGGCATTAATAAATGTTACCTTTAATGTCTATAAATTGTAATATGATGTCACCTCCATTATCTATTACATTGCTCCTAAAAATTTCATTATCTCTGAAAACAGTGTCTAAGTTGGATTTTCTCACTTTACAAGAATTCCCTGGTCTGTATCTTGATTGCTGAGAAATCATAGCCAACCATGGATTAGATAAAGTGCTTGTGGCCAAATAATTTCAAAAGCAAAATTATAAAAATAAGCCTTTTGTGTTTTTTGGAGTGAGAAGTATCATTATTGTGGTACCTTTATAAGGTGAGTTGGAGAGATTCCCTCATAGGAAGGCATTTGGGGGTCTGGGAAGAAGCAGTGTGGGAGACACTCTGATTTCCTCTTTAACCATATTGAATATAAAAGATAATGATGGGGACTTGAGTTGATCAGATTTCGCCATCCATCCAGTTTTCTTTCCTTTTCTCCTCCCTCCCTCTCCCTCCCTCCCAACATTTATTAACTATCGGCATGTGCCAAGCATGAGCCTAGGGATATAAAGGTGAAAGCCATGACCCTTGTCTATGGAAAGGTCTTAGTCCATAATGCAGATGGGCAAGTCAGTGAGGGTCTATGGGGACTCTGAGAGTACTGAGAAGGGGGTGCAGCCTAGACTAGGGATGTCAGACATAGGGGGCCCCAGAATTTCTCTATAGGAGGGTTGGAGGGGGAAGGGCATGTCTGAAGCTGATTGTGCAGAGTTTTGCTAAAATTGTGAAATACTATCCACATCAAAGAATTTAAGAGGTTGGGAGTGTAGCTAACCCTGGGTCAGGGGAGGAATCTAGGAAGAGATGAATCTCTGGCTTGGCTTGTCATTGGGGAATGAAGCATATGTTAGCCAGTGGGAGGTGGAGTGAGGTGGGAGAGAATGAACGGATCGAGGTAGGGGGCAGTGAATACAAAAGGTATGCTCTGCTTCTATACATCCTGGAGTTCTTCCAGAAAACCAGACTGAATCTACCGGGGTTGTCTGTGTTTTCCTCCCTTTGATTTGCTGGAATCTCCAAGCCCATCTATGAGACCTCAGCAGCTGTCAGCCCTCTGCTGACTGGACCACCATCTCTAAGCCTGTGGGTCTCTCCACCTGGGACTTCTCTCTAGAGAACTTCCGCAGGCTCGGAGCAGGGAGAGCCAGTAGGGCTTGGCTCCTGCTCTCCAGAAGACTTCTTAATAAGGCTTATGCCCACGAGCTTATTCCACCAGCAAACCACCCTACTCCAACCCCCATCCCCAACCCCCCCTGCAGGGTGGTGTAAAAGGAGCCTTCTCTGTTATCCTGGTTGCAGTCTGAAAGCACCTGGTGAGGCTGGAGTGTTTATACCCACTTCAGGAGCAGGCTAGCGGAGTTCAGAGAGGTACCGTGCCTCTGCAAGTGGTGTTTTTTTAAAAACAAACAAAAATTGGATTGTGATGCCTTTTTGGGAAATTGGGGGACATAGTCAGGATTTGTGGCCAGGGGTACACAGCCAACAGGAGAGCAGCTGGGCCTGGCCCCTGGCGCTCATGTCTCTAGTTCACCCAGCTCCCAGTGCCCATGAAAAGAAGGAATGGGCTCTGGGTCCGGGAGATGATCTTGATTTCCCTGGTGCTCCATCCGGGCTGTGGGTGGCCTTTCTGACCCAGAGGCCTTTTTGTGGCCCAGAAGAGGCTCTTCCCAGCTGGGACACCAGAGAACCACACTTTGGATTCCAGTATTTTCCCTTCTACTCCCCATCTTCCCTGTTTGTGTTCCACCATCCTTCTCAGCCCCCAATCAAATGCTCTTATAGGAAGCCTGCCCCCCACCACCCCCCGCCCCCAGGGCCCCGTCTCTCCCGTGAGCACATCCCAAGGTGCTGCCTGTGGTCTACCTGGGACAGCGCTATAGCAACGGAGTGCTCCTATCTCCTGGTTGCTCCTCTTGGAATCCTAACACCTGCTCCGTCCCTGAATACAGTAGGCACTCAGTGGAGATGGGTGGAATTCATTTGAATCAGGCGCATGCCCCTCCCTACCTTGTCCTGTCCAGAGTCAGGGGCTGAGGGCCCAACTGTGTAATTAAACAGAGCTTCAGCTTGACTTCCGTGCCCCGACTCTTTCTTCCAATATTTGCTCTGGCTCCTCGCTGGAAGACGCGGAGACAATGGCCCTTGTTACCCTCTGTTTGAGTTATTTATTTTTTTCACTTTTCCCTCCTTCCCCTCTCAGGGGACTCGCCTCTCGCCCTCATCCCTCATGTTTTCCCTTTCACTTGACTGTCACTCTCATTGTCCTCCCGGGGCCGGGAACGCGGGGTGACAGGCAAGGGGAGCCCAACCGGGCCGGGGAGGCTGGAAATATAGTCATTAATGGGACCCGCGAAGCCCAGATGTCCTCCCTGAATGCGGGTAATTTGTTTTTAATGAAAAACCACGCGGTGACCCTGAACAAATGAATTTTCTTTATAAGGAGTCTCTGTGCAACGGCACAAATAAAGGACCCAAATCAGGGAGACTTAGATCCAGGGTAGGAAAAAAGAGAAAGGAAGAGGGAAAGAGTGGAAAAGAGAGCGGGCGAGAAAGATAAAAGAGCGAGGAAGGGAAATTTTAAAATGACAACTGTGTTATCATGTCCTTTTGTCTAAAGAGCAATCCCGGGTCACAAATGCCTTGGGCATTGTCCTGCCAGAGCAGGATGCATGACAGTTGTGGCCATTTTGAGGTCTTGTTCACAACAATGCGAAGGATACGAACCACCATCTGGACAGACCTTTACGATTTACAAACCTCTTTAGTGTGTGATCTCCGAGGATCCACACCGTCATGTTAGGAGGGCTCCATTCATAGCCCCATTTGACAGAGATGAAAACCAAGGCTTAGGAAAGATGGTTTGCATGAGGTCACACAGCTAGCAGGTGATCCAGTCCAGATGACAAGGACTTTGCAATTTGGTGTTTGACTCTTAGAAACACTGTGTTAACATCTGGAAATCGCTTGCTAGAGAAGGATGTGCACAAGCGGATCTAGGTAAGGGGAGGTACCATGTCTGCAGCCGGGAGTCTTGGGTCGAAGCAAATGCCCACAGCCCCTGGACTTCCTCTCCATCAGGGCTTTGTTCAGTGTGCAGACTTTCTGAGACCACTTTGGGTGCAGTATTTCTGGAAACAGAACTCCCCCAGGAGGAAGCCAGAGACACTTGGGAAAATGGGTGTGAGGGAATCCAATCTGGAGGCCAGCTGTGTATCACTGGCCATTTACCCGGGACCTTGTGGTGTGCGGTGTGGAGCAGGTGACTGGGGGCAGCCTCAAAGTCATGGACTTGATGGGGGCCCCAGCGGAGGGCCCCACCCCTGGCTTTGGGGGAATCCTCCTGTGGGTAAAGCATTAGAGCTGGTCAGCACAGGTCTAGATTGGGGTGTGTCTCTGTGGAACGGGGAGGGTGTGACTAACACATAACCTCACAGAGGGCTGGAGACAGTCCTCATTCTGTGGCTGCAGCTCCCTCCGGCACAGATGGACAGGGCTGGACTGAACTTGAGAAATCAGCCTGCGAGTGTGCAGTGAGGTCAAGGAAAGCACTTGTTCAGAGTCACACAGCAAATCAGAGGAAGAGCCAGACTGGCCTTCTTGCTGCCGTAGCCATCCGCTCTGTTGTTCCCACCCGGGAAATACCAATGTCCCCCTTCCCCCACTTTCAGTTTTTCCCTGAAGCAGTGAAAAGAAAGCATTTTGTCTCCTGACCTCGGGCAGGCCTGGTATTCCTGGGGTGAGCTCTGGGTGACTTGGCTCCTAGAACCACTCAAAGCAGGACTCTCAGCCCACCCACCCCCGCCTTGGCAGGTTCTTCCTAAGTCCGCATCTTTCCCCCCAGCCCTGGGACCCAGACAGCTGGGAGAGCACCCCCTGGGATAGAGACAGTTCCTGTCCCCTGGCCCATCAGGGCTTCTGCCTGGGACCTGTAGGCCACGCCAAGGCCCCGGCTCCTCCTGCACTCTGCTTTTTCCCCAGAGTCAGGCAGCTAGACAAAAAAGAAATGATTGTTTTCTTTTCCTGGGTTCAGTTTCCCTCTGGAAGTTGTGACCCAATTAGAAAATCAGACAAATAGAAAAATCTGGCCACGACCCCAGCTGAGGTTAGAAAGTCTCTGCTCACATTTAGGTCTCTGCCTCCCGTGCTCTCCTGTGAGTCCCGGGCGGCGCAGGCTCCCTTGGCCACCTGGAGCAGACCTTCCTCCGCGCCGTGCTCCTCTGTAATTGATGATTTATTCCCCACTGACTTCCAAAATGGATTTGAGACAGCTTCTTGACCTTTCAATAACATCAGCCCAAACCCAAAATCCCTGTTATAAAATAGGAGGACTGCTGGTGGGTCACACGTAGAGGCCCAGGAGTGAAGCTGCTGCTGCGTGCCTCACCTCCGCAAGCGGACTGGTTTTTGACAGGGTCCCACCATCAAGCCCAGCTCTGCACCTGGAGCTGCCCAGGCTTCACTGCTGGGAGCAAGGGGCTCACTTTCTTGGAAACGGTTTCTGTCTGGATGCCTTCCAGAGCGTGCTTCCAAAAACATAGTTTTAATCAAAAAGAAGACCACCAGAAAAACTGGGACAAATTGTGATTTTTGACAGTGGACAGTTATAAATGCCAGGAGGGGTTGCCAGTTGGCAAACAAACTCCTCTGATGAGGTCTTCGATTAATTATACCACCAGTGAGCTGACCAGGGCTGGGGTCTCTTAATTGTCCTCAATTGTGGGATGAGTTCTGGTCTTCTTTCCTCCCTCCCTCCCTCCCTTCCTCCCTCCCTTCCTTCCTTCCTTCATTCATCCAGCAATCCCTCTGCTCCTCCTGGGTCCTGAGCCCAGTTCACAGAGTGGGCCCAGAAATTACTGAATTTCTCAAGTCCTTGGAGTGTCTGTGGGGAGAGTCACCCACATTACTGACTCAGAATGGAAAGAAACCAGCTCAGTGGTGGCAGGTTTATGGGATTGCTGGGCCCAGGGACTAAGCAGAGACTCGGGGGGACCAGAAGGTGAGGTTTGGTGGATGCAGGAGCCCAGGGCTGGCCTGCTGACAGGAGGGGATGCTCTGGCCTGTGGCCAGCCTCCCCGGGAGGGCTCCGAGGGAAGCCTGGCCCCTGGAAATCTTCATGCCCGAAGTGGGTGCCAGGCCCATGTGTACAAACAGGGGGCTCAGTATTTAGGAGTGGGGAGGAGCAGGGAGCTGCCCTGAATGGCTGCCCGCTTTGGAAATTTCTATGCATTTGTAATAACAAAATTACCATAATTTGCTCGTTAACGCAGCTAGATCAGTCAAGCATTGTTCCATCGCGGGCAGGGAGGCCGCGGCGCCTCTCTCTGCACACTACACACCCCAGCCAGCCTGCCAGCCCGCCAGAGCGCTGGAAATTAGCATGCAAATGGTCCTAATTCGGTGGGCGAGCTGTCAGGCAGCGCCTCTCCGGCCTCGTCTCCGTGAAGGCCCTGACAGCCCGGCTCCGGCGCCGGCCCACCCTCCTCGCTCCAGCCAGGAGGGGCTCCGAGGGCCACCTCCAGACTGACAGCTTGGCGGCCTCCCTCCCTCGTCAGCGCCATCAGGCCTGGCGGCGGACTCCCCGGGGAGCGGGCAGGCCCTGCCACCGTGCCGGCTGGCCGGAGGAGGCAAGTAGGCAGGTGGGCCGGTGGGGGAGGCTGGCCAGGGCTGGGGTCCACCAGCCTTGGCCGGACGGGCCGTGGGAGAGAGTGAGGGTGGAGCCGTGCCGCCCCCCAACCCCGACTCAGGGCCTGATTGGGGTACCGGGACCCTCAGTGCTGGTGGGTTTTGAGAATGGGGACTCTGGGGCACCTTCCACCAGGAGCAAATTCAAATCCTGCCTGGCTCTCCCTCCTTTGTCTTCCTGGTCTGACTTAACACAGGACTCCCCCTCTCCCCTATACCTGGAACATCTCTGCCCAAACTGTGCCTGGAGTTCCTTAGGCCATAATGGAGAACTGGGGAGGCTAAGAAGGTGTGTGCTGTGGGCAGGATGCCCTAGACCGGGATTCCACACCCATGGGCCTCAATCCGGCCTCCAGGATCACGAGCCTTTAGGCTCGTTCCCCTCTCTGGACCCCAGCCTCTGCATCTTTATAGTGTGGGTGTCTCTATGATTCTTCTCCCAGGGCTGTCCTGAGAATAAGAGAGGGAGACGGCCCTGCTTTAGAGCAGTAGGTGCCATCTAGTGAGAACTTCCGTATGCTGGTCCTTCCCAACCTGCGTGCCCTTCACAGTAACCCCACCAGGTTGGTGTTGATCTTACTTACCTGAGGCCTCAGCTCACACAGAGTAAGTTGCCCAAGTGGCAGGGCCAGGATAGAGTCCAGTCTTGCTTGCTCCAGCGCCCTTTTAGAGGAGAAAATACAGAGCCCTGAGAGCCAGATCTGCTTCTGAGAAAAGCATGATGACACCACCTTCCAGGCGACTGGTGCTCTAACATGCTTGGCACATCCTTAGTAGTGAATAAATGTGGGCTGATGGAAGAGAACCCGGGTGGTTCTCACACCCCCGGGTGTGCTTTGGGGGTTGATGGACAAAAGTTCTAGCTGATTAACTATGGTCTAACTTATTGATACTGTGTTTTTCCCCCTTTTTAATATTGTACTGTGGAGAAAAACTATTTTGAGCCATGGAGTTGGTGTTTACAAGAACTTTTCACTTTTGCCAAAATGTTACGATTAAAAGGCATCCGCGTCTTCAGTTTCCTAATATTTTCTTAAAAGAACTAGTGTCCTCTGTATCCATCCTTATGTTCCCCTCTTGACCTGTGACAGCAGAATGAAGAAGCTGCTGCAGGAAGAAGAGGGGGAGCCACAAGCCTTGAAGTTTCCCCCATGCTGTTTCTCAGGAGCTTGTTCCTTCCTCTCCATGAGCCAGATACAGCCCCATACCAACATGCAGGGTTTGGTGAGTGGAGAGCAGGATGGATTTCAGTCCCCACTTACCTAATCAGCTGGTAGCTCTTATGCGGTGAAGAACCTACTCACCCCTACATGGCTGCCCTGCCCCTTTGTCTGTTTTATGGGAACCTCATTGGGCCTTTTGAGCCTTCAGATAAATGCAGAGGTAAGAGAGACCATGAGAAATCCAAAACTCTAGCTGGCTCCTGGCTGTCCTGGGGTGGGGGCAGAAGAGGGCTCATGAGCCTGAGTCCCTGCTGCATCACAGCACCACCCATTGCTCAGTGCGGATCCTACCACAGAGCAGATGCTCAGGACAGGTTTGGAAGCCTGTTTAATAACATGTGGACCAAGAGAGAAAACGTGCAGACATGTGCCCGGGTGAACTAAAAGTCATCCAGATGTGTGCCTCAGACCACAAACTTTCAGCCATCGGTGGCTTCTTTTCCACCTAGTCTTTGGTTCATTTATTTGGGGCCCATGGCATGAGCCTGATGGAACCTTAGGGCTCCATGTACCAACCAGTCTCTCAATAGTTGCTGTTGGGCTCTTGAAAAGAACGAGTCCTGCCAACCACAGGGTCCCAGACACTCTGAGGACAGCTCAGGGGCCCAGCCATTCCCACTCTAGAAGGCCATCCTGGGGACTTGGAAATTCCGGGGGGTGAGACTGGAGGGATGCCTGCAAACTGCATTTCTGCTCTAGGAAGAATTGCCCAGGCTCCCCCTAGTGGAGAAGCGGGGTGCAACGCCCTGCTGCATTCCTGGTAGGCGGCAGGACAGGGCAGGAGTGCCTCCTGCCACCATACTCTTTCTCAGTTTACCTACAGTTGGTACAGGCATACTCTCCTAGAATCCTCATCACAATCCTGTGGGTACCCTTGGTTACCACTTTTGTTGTAGACTCAGTGAGAGGAAAGGGCTGGCCCCTTGTCATACGGAGCCAGGTGCTTTCCCTTCCACCCAACAGCCCACATCTAGCCTCATTCTGTAAGTGCCCTTGGCTTTGGCCAGCTGGCCATCTGCTTGCATGGCCCTTCTCAATTTTATGGCATTAGACTCCAAATGGCCAGAGGGCACCCCTCTGTAGATAGGTTAATCTTTCAGTACGTTTGCAGTAGCCTCCTTACTGGCCTCCCTACTGCCAATGCTGCCCCTTTAGTCCATTCTCAACATAACGACCAGAGCAAGCCATTAAAATCTGAGTCAGGACATGTTCCCGACATGTTCCTGACGTGTTCCCATGTGCTCACTTAGAGATCTCCCCCTCCCCACTTGACCCTTGACCTCATCTTCTAACTCCCCTTCACTTCTCTGCAGCCGTACAAGCCATACAGACCTCCTCACTGCTCTTCCAACACATTGCCTACTCATGCCTCAGGGCCTTTGCACTTGCTGTTCCCTCTGCTTGGAGAGCTCTTGCCACAGATAGTCACATAGCTAATTCTCACTTCCTCAGCTGGTTATTCAAGTCACCTTTTTGATGAAGCCATTCCTACTCACGCTATCTAAAATTTCACTGCTTTGTTTTTTCTTTAACATATGCTATATGCTGTGTTCTTAATTATTTGTTTTGTTTATACAACTAGAATACAAGCTCTATGAGGGCAAGGTCTTTTGTCTGTTTTGTTCATGGCTGTATCCTCAGTGTCTAGAACAGTGCCAGGTATTTAGTAGGCACTCAGTCAAAATCTGGTGAATAAATAAGTGGATAAATAGACTGTCTGCTGTGTGCCTGGCATCAAGATAAACACAGACTGGGTCTGCCCCCCACACCTGTGGTGCTCCCCCACCCAGCCCTGCATTTGCTCCCTTAGGAGGCTTTTTCCCTCTTTCTTGCTTGGCCGCCAAAGACATCTCCCCTCCTCTCCCATAGCCCCAGGTTGTTCCCCGCAAAGCCACTGTGTCACAGTGGACACAGATGAACATGTCAGTTGAATTTAAGAAAGAAGAAATCTCCATCAGCACAGCCAATTTCAGGGCTGACCTACTCACTACACTCCTGGGGAAACTGAGGCCTGGACTGAGGAAAGGCCTTGCTGCAGTGAGTTTGTGGTAGAGAAGAGACTACCTCCTGGTCCTTGGATTGTGAGGACTAGCCTGAAGGGAGGTTCTGAGTCAGCTCCCTGCACAGAACAAGCGCCTGATCGAGGTCCCCGAGTAATGGTGGTGGCTGCCCAATGACCTGCGTGGAGTTCACCCCCACTAGCTGGCCCTTCTTGGTGGTCTTAGAGGTTGGCCTCCTTAGGACCTAGGGACTAGACAGACACTAGTGTGTCCCCGAGGACCCTGGGAAGCCCCTTCACGTGGGACCAGTGCTTCTCAAACTTTTCTGTGGCCAAGCCACTGGGGGATCATCTTCCAGAGTAGATTCTGGTTCAGTAAGCCCAGAGAGGGGCCCAGGGTGCTGTGTTTTAAACTTTTTAATGGGGCCCAGTGACGCTGATGCGGCTACCCTCGAGTTGCTATCCAGTGGTTCTCAAACTCATTGCACATTGCAGTCACCTCAGAAGTTTGGACACATACTGATATCTGGCTCCACCCCAGAGATTCCAGTATAACCGGGATGGGGTGTGTCTTGGTTGTCTGGGGTTTTCAAAACTCCCCAGATGATTCTACTAGGCAGCAAGGTTTGAGAACCACCAGTCTGGGTCACTGCACATTATTCTTGCACCGAGGGCAGCTCTACTCTGGGAGAGAACGGCATGAGGAGCTCAGAGGCTGCATCCCACTCCTAGGCAGGAGAGAGGATAGGAGAGGGGCTCAGGTAGTGAGCTGGAGGCCAGCATGGGGGGAGGGATACAAGAGAGCCTGCGAAGCCCTTCCCAGCAGAGAAGCAGCCAGGAGAGGTAAACCAGCTGCACAGCTCCTCGGAGCCCCGTCTTTGGCTTCATTCTTAACCCTGACTCTGATAGAGAAATAACTCCCTTTCTTCCCCCCTTCCAGCCTCGCCTGCCTCTGTACCTGTATCCCAGCCACCCAGGATCCATGTAATTTATGTGTGTGTTGCCCCCTCCCGCAGACTGTGGGCCCTCGGTGGGCAGGGACCGTGTCTGATTCATGTCTGCCTCCCCAGGCCCCGGGCCCTGCATGCTGGGGGTAGGAAAGGTGTGCGGAATTGAGTGTACTGCTTGGGGCGCACTGGTGCCTGGGACCTCTGTGCTACCGAGTTCCCAGTGCACGGCAAAGCCTG
The DNA here is from genome assembly GCF_048418805.1 of Vulpes vulpes. Lineage (NCBI taxonomy): Eukaryota > Metazoa > Chordata > Mammalia > Carnivora > Canidae > Vulpes > Vulpes vulpes. The sequence goes on from NC_132791.1 coordinate 21,247,453, forward strand.
TGCATCGTGGTGGTAATTGTGAAGGTAAATCTTGTCTGGTGTCCTCGCAAACACTTGGTGAGGCGTTCCATAAATATGTCAGCAGCAGCATTAAAATTTGATGGCAGGCGGCTCAGGTCGGGACTAGCACTGTGACTTCCCAGCAAGGTATGACACCATCACCTCCTTCTCATTAGTCAGCGGCAGGATGCTCAGGCTTCTGTACTGAGTTGGGCCTGGTCAGGGGGAGGCTATTTCTTCAGAGGAGGACCCCTGGCTGCTATGAGGGACAGGCCAAGGTCGAGGCCATGGAAAAGTACGTCAGCTTTGGATTGGCATCCAAAGACATTGGGCTGAGAGTCAGAGTTCCTGAAGGCTCTGGGAATGTGCCCAGTGGCTAGAGGGCACCCAAACTGGAGGAGGCTGGAGCCACTTGGAGTCTGGGAGCCACTAAGAAAGGCTTTACAGTCCAACCTGGTGGAAATAGCCAATTTGCCCCCAAAAAGGCCTTGTAGGATACTTTTTTTTTTTTAAAGATTTTATTTATGGGATCCCTGGGTGGCGCAGCGGTTTGGCGCCTGCCTTTGGCCCAGGGCGCGATCCTGGAGACCCGGGATCGAATCCCACGTCGGGCTTCCGGTGCATGGAGCCTGCTTCTCCCTCTGCCTGTGTCTCTGCCTCTCTCTCTCTCTCCCTCCCTGTGTGACTATCATAAATAAATTAAAAAAATTAAAAAAAAAATAAAGATTTTATTTATTTATTCATGAGAGACACAGAAAGAGAGAGAGAGAGAGAGAGAAGCAGAGGGAGAAGGAGGCTCCATGCAGGGAGCCCGACGTGGGACTCGATCCCGGGTCTCTAGGATCAGGCCCTAGACCGAAGGCGGCGCTAAACCACTAAGCCACCTGGGCTGCCCTTGTAGGATGCTTTAAAGGGGCATGGAATCAGAATCATCATTTAAGCAAGCAAAGGGTCATTTGGACAGGAGTCTGGGAGGGAAAAGTATTTAGTGGCACAAAGAATGGAACCCAGTCTTGTCTACTTTCCACCCCAGCACTGTCCACTTGGGGTAACTGAGGTTATGTGAACCTGAAAGAGACATGTTCAAGGTCACACAGTGGTAGAGACAGAATGAGGTCACTGGCCTAACTCCTAGATTAAGGCTTTCCCTATAATCAAGTGTTTGGGGCACTTATTAAAATACGAGGAAACTACCTAGGAATACAATTTTCATTAAAAAAAAAAACAAGCCAAGTGCATCCACTTTTTTCAACAATCACACAGAGCACATGCTTTGTGCCAAGGACTGACTCCTGCATCAGGGAGCCCCTCACATTCTGATTCACAAAGGACTTCGAAATGCATCAATATCCTTTAGTCGTGTGAGTGTTGTAATACCACGTTGCAGATGAGGAGGTCAGGTGCAGAGAGGTAAAGTGACTTCTCCAAGGCCACTCAGCTACATGGCTGAGGGGCTTAAATGGGGACTGCTGGCCGCAACCCCCTGCTCTCTCCATCCCCTCAGTTATCAGCACAGAGTGGCAGCCACAGCTGTTGCCAGTGCCTACACAGAGAATCAGGCCCACTGTTTTACAGTTACTTCCAAAAATCATGATGTGGTTCTGTACTGTTAAAGAGTTTCTGGGTTTATTGGGTGGTGCCATGGTAGCAGCTGCCTTATGAGGCCTCTGTGGCCCGTCCCAGGCCAGGAAACACGGCGTCCTGCTAAACTGGCCTCCTGTTTGGGAACATCCAGAGACTGACCTCGTCCCCAGGCTCCCTTCCCTGGAGATGGAAGCAACACACTTTGACTCTTGAATGCAGCCAGGGCTGGCAGGAGGTGCATAGGGACAGGTTTCGGTAACCCACTAAATGACGTGGAGGCCCACATCTCAGCCAAGAAGCCCTCCTGGATACCCCAACTAGAATACATTTTACCTTCCTCTCTGCTTCTAAACCTGCCTCACCCTTTTCTAGTACCCGGATTTCTAGTTCTGGGCCTAAGAACCCCTTAGATGCAAGGAGTTCCTTGAGAACTAGAGTCTGAGACCCTCTCCCTGAGTGGCGTAGGACCTAGCACAGAGCTCTGAATGGAGTAGGGCCGTTGTGACTGCTGAATCGAATAGATTTACCAAAATCCTGGTGAGTTTATTAGACATCTGTCACAGATGTGTGAGCTGGATTCCTTTGAGAATGTTATTCCAGCTGAACTGTGTGGAATCAGGAGCCTAACAGGTTAGGTCATGGAATGGGGGCTTCCAGCAAGGTCACTCAGAGAGACCTTCAGATGTCCAGACTGAGTACCTTCTGATGGCCAGGTGGGTGGTAAGGAAAAAACCCTTCCTGGTTATCCCTCCCAGCTGCAGCCCGAAGCAATGCAATTTGGTTTTGCTCTTTTTCTGAGTGTAGCAATCAGTGTTTTGCTCTTGCCTTACAAAAACACAAAACCAAAACTGCAACGATGAAACCTCTCTTCAATTCTTGCAGTGAAGCCAGGCTTGGTGCTGTCTCTGTGTGTCAGAGAGGCCTGGTAAGGGCCAGCCCCTCCGGGAAGCACCCATGCTGTGTTCCTCTCCCTCTGTGGGACCCGCACCCTCACCCCTGCAACAAACCTGGCCCATTTCCCTTTTCAGTGTGTCTTGCCGCCTTTCTCTCTCTCTGTTTCATGCTCCTACCAAAGATTAAGAACTAGAGTTTTATTACTGCTTTTCTAGCATGTTCTCATGACCTGTTTGGATCTGACACTGACAGGGGCTGGCCAAGGACCAAGCAAGACCCCCTCAACTAGCATTTCTGCTGTGGGTGGGCCCTAAGCTGGGGACAGTGGAGGTCCTCACCCGGATCTGTCACTCACACGTGGTGATGAGTCTTGGCTCCCGCCCTCAAGGAGGAACCAGACAGACTCCCCAATGGAGGAATGGAGATGAGGGTTACATCTATCCTAAGTCTGAGCATCAAGTGCTCCAGGCTGTGGGGCTGAGGCCTCAGGGGAAAGTGGGGCATTGCTCTCAGCTAGGACGATCAATCCAGAAAGCAATATTTGAGCTGGGTCTTGACAAGCTGGGAGACTGGACATGAGGAGCAAGAGGGAGGTGGCCCTTCAGATGAAGGGCACAGCATGCGGAGATGGAGATGAGCCCCCTGGAACCTGCAGGGAATGGCACTTGGCTTTTGGGGCTGGGGGGTAGGGGACAGTGGGAGGTGTGACTCAGAAGCTCACTGGGACCAGACCCTGCAGGTCCTTGAATGGCACAACGGGGCTTCTGGCCCCTGCCTCGCAGGCTTGTTTCTGTTTCTCACAATGATGCCGTGCGGGGGCACTCCTGGGTGAGGCTCACCAGAGACTCACCAAGGAACTCCGTTGCCCCACACGCATACACACAGATCAGGTATGTCTTGCACCCTGGTGAGGCTGCAAGAGCCATTTGCACATTGCGCATTGTCTTGTCCATTGTTTGCTTAGATGAGGGCATTGGGACAGAATTTTGGAATAATACCACAGCAGGAGAGCAGATTAAAATTGCATCAGAACCACTCAAAACATACCATAGCAGAGCCAAGGGCCTCCAGTTGAAATGTCTACAGGGGCCAGACACGTACAGAAAAAGATGAGAAATCAGACTTGGGGGACAAGACAATAGTTATAAATTGCTTGTGGCTGATGACATACTTGTCTCTTTAAAAGACTGGGTTGACCGTCAATATATTTTGATTGGCCCCATGTGGCTCAAAAGACCCAGTTCTTGCCTCTGATGACGGCCAGCTGGTGGGGTCTAGCATGTGCCCCATAGCCCACAGTGGAGGTACAGTGATGCAAAAGTGGAGTTGTTTCCCTTGAGGTCCCTGGAGGGTCCTTGCATTCAGGTTCTGGTGGTTGTAGACGGCACGAATTGGGCTCAAGGCACAGCAGGCTCCTGGCTACAGAGGACCAGGTTGAGGCCCACAGCGGTCACCCACCCGCCTCGTGGCTGGTCAGCAGCAGAGCCTGGTCTCATGGGGGCCCACCCGGCACCACTGCCCGATTGCGAAGCCCTAGTTCTCTTGAGAAACAGAAATGAGACACATTCTGCATTCGCTCCCTCACTCTTGCCCTCTCTCTCGGTTTTTCTCTTCTCTGTTTTTCTGAAGGCCTTCGTGGCTGGCTTGAGCTGGTGGGAGAAGAGGTTTTTCCCAGAAATGGATCGATGCTCTATGTGCCAGGCTGTCTGGGCTGACACGGCTGACCTTTACTGAGTTTGCTCAGGTTTTCCTTTCCCTGTTGGGAGCCCGTGGAGGTCTTGCTCTGCCGAGAGGGAGGTTGAGAAGCATTGGTCTTCAAGGGGGCCTGTCTGGGTGTGGGTGCAGGGAGGGTAGGAGAAGGAAGAGTGTTGGTGCGGAAGACTTTTGAGGCCACTTGTTGGAATCTCGGCCATACACATTTCCTGTACAGATGAGATGAGAAAACCGAGTCTTGGTGGGGAGAAGGAGTTTGAAGTCACTCGAGAGGTTTTGACTGAGCCCCAGGATCTGGTGTGCATGCACACACCTACTCACACACCTATGCACGTGCACACCCACATGCACATCTGTGTATACACATATGTATACACGTATATGTGTATACATATGTGTTATACATGTCATACCTAAAATAGGAATATAATATATATACAATTGCATATAACATACACACATTTGAAGGTTTGTGCCTGCGTGGCATGTTATAGTTGGCACGGCGATGCAGAGCGCCTGCTGATGCCCGAGTCGTGGCATAGCATGCAGATCTACAGGACCACGGGGAGGAGCTGGAGAAATCTCATGGTCCTTTCCAAATCTCTCCTTCCTCCTCCTCCTCTGTAAAGCTTTTCTCTTAAAGCCCAGCTTCAATCCTTCAGAAATAGAACTTGGCTGCGAAGTCACTTTGAAAGACTTTCCGTATGTTAATTACAGCCGGCCAAGGTCTCGAGCAGAGGTGGGAGCCCACCATCTGCAGATGGGGTCGGCCCCCGGCGAGCTCTGCAAATCCCCATCATCTGGCAGGTGTCGTTTTGGGTTAATTAAGAGCTACACTGAGCCGGTTTACCTGTCACTTCTGAGAATTTTAGGAAACTTCGACTTTCTTGCCATCTCTGAGCTTTTAGCAAAGGAGAAAGAAAACATCTCGGATTCTGACAATTTTCCTGGCCCTGGAATCTCCAGGAAAGCTGCCTTAAAATAAAGCTGTCTAAATTTTTTTAATGGATTTTAATCAGTCCTTTCTACTTACCCCATTAATCTTTACCACTAGTTCTTTTATATTTGGAAGGCAGCGCTGTTCTGTGGAAACCCATCATTTACCTAAATTTCTTTAGCCTCTGCTTTCATTCTGAGTCTTCGAGGAAAGAACATACATCCTTCAGCTTTATTCTGTTTAGTGGCTTTGGAAGGACTTTCGATTTGCATGTCAGGGGACTCTTTCAGCAGTCAGGGGACAGAGCATCTGGGGTGGAAGCAGGAAAGACTGAGTTTTCCCTACCATCAGTGATGAGAAGGCACCAGGTCCTCCCCACACAGGGGTGTGTAAAGATCTGTAACTCTTAAGTCATGTGATCTTCCCAAGCTTCAGAAATAGAGATTTTCCTTCCTTCCATTTTATAGACAAGGAAACTGAGGCTCAAGAGGTAAATCCATGTGCCCAAGGCCACCCAGCCTCTGAGTGGCAGGGTCTAGCCTGGACCATGGGCCTGACTCCAAAGGTAGAGCACACCTGCTGGTGTGGTCCTGGGTGCGAGCCTGAGAGAGGGCCAGCCGTCTGTTCTTGGACCTGTTGACAGCTGGGGGGGGAGGGGGATTTGGCTCTTGTGGCCCAGAGCCCCAATTATGTACCATCTGCCTGGTCCCACCCCCTTGCTTTTGCTCATGCAGTCGGCCCTCTGGCCCCACCGCTCCTTTACCCAGGGCAGAGTGCCGACAGCAGCCAGCCAGTATCTTCTGGCATCTTGAGATCAAGTAAGTTGGACTCGAATCCTTATCCCCTGCCTTGTGGAAAAGTCCTATGTCTTTCCCAGGATTTCTGCCACATTTCCAGGGGAGGCTCCCATTCACACACTCTGGCTCAGGTTCCCTGACATCACCAAATTCTCGGGCTCTGTGATCTCTCTTACTCTTGGACCACATCTGATCACCTCAGCCTCACTGGCCACCCAGACAAGCACTCAGCCACCACCTTTGATTTGCACGTAAGGAGAAAACAACAACCTGGTCGTGAAAGGAATTCGGACGGGTAACAGGCTTTACTGGATGTACCTGAGATGGTAGTTGGGGGAGGGGGTAGTTACAGCCCCCGATAGGCTGTAACTTAGAATGGGAATCTAAACACCCACTTAAATGTCCCTCACCTCCTACTCTCCACATACACACACACACACACACACACACACACACACACACACACACACACGGTGGGACATGCACAGGGCTTTTTTAATGCACTGCACTTGGGTCTCTAAATCCTGGATGGCTTTCTTTTGCATATCCAAGAACTCAGTGAAAGCTGTAAAATTCCTTCTAGGGCCTTCCTCCTCCCTCTCTTCTCTGCTACCTCAGCATCCTGGGTGTGGGGAGAGGGGAGAGTTCTCTTCTGGTAACATTACCTTGTTTCCCAATCCCATGATGTAGGCCCATATTCAAGATGAAGTGACTCTGCCCAGAGACGTTCAGTCATTTACCCAAGGCCACACAGCCAGTAAGCAGAAGGCTGAGTGCAGAGCCTACCCTTGCCCACCCTTCTCCTCCCTTCCTCATCTGTGGACACCCCTTCCCTGATCCCTCTTTGCTTTCAGCTCCTATGGCATCTTGGGGGCAGGGGGCAACCTGCAGTGCTGACTCCAAGTCTGGTCTCACTCCAATCCTGGCTTCCCCCTTGGGACTGCTCCTTCCCAGAAGGCTGGGGATGGAGAAGATCATGACATGTTTTGCTGGTGAGAGTTCCTAGGGGCTTATATGTGACCAACTCCAGGCAGCCCAGGAGCTGTCTCTAAGGAGGGCCCAGGTGCTGTGTGCTTCCCAGATGGAGGTCTCACTGTCCACTGAGTGATAGACACCTGGGCATGAGCTGGCAGCCCAATCTACCTCACAGAAACTTTTCTATTAATGGATAAAGGGTTCCCAGTTGAAGCAGTTGGTATTTTCTGAGAGATGCCAAAAGCCTGGATTGGGTGGTGGAAAGACGCAAGGGGCCCATGCTGTCCTTTGGGCTGGGTGGGGGTAAGAGAAGGTGGTTTTTTAAAAATTATTTATTTATTCATGAGAAACACACACACACAGAGGCAGAGACACAGGCAGAGGGAAAAGCAGGCTCCATGCAGGGAGCCTGATGTGGGACTTGATCCCAGTCTCCAAGATCAGGCCCTGGGCCGAAGGCGGCACTAAACCGCTGAGCCACCAGGGCTGCCCAAGAGAAGGTGTTTATTTTTTAGTTCATTTTTGTAGGGGAGTGAATTGGCACACATGTTACATTAGTTGCAGGTTCTACAAGTTTATACATTGCAGCTCTGCTTACCACAAGTGTAGCTGCCATCTGGGAAGGTGTTCGTTGTGTGATCTTTGTCTCAGGCAGGCTAGCTGTACTTCTGGGGGTCCTAACAATGAGCCTGAAGGGAGTCTTCATTTTCCGCCCTGGAGAGCATCGTTCTGTGCCTGCGGTTGTTGTAGCCATGCTGTCTCCCAGGCTTCCGTTCCATCTGCTTGGACTATGGCAGCAGGCACCTGGCTGGTTTTCCCTGACCACAGGCTCACCCTCTCCAGCCTGCCCTCCAGATTCTGCTGCTCCCTAGTCTTCCCTGGGTCCCAGCTCTACTGGAAGAAAAGCATAATGTTCTGGCCCCACGCAGTTCTGCTCTATGGCTTGCCTCTGCTGGGCCTCATGATGACCTGGCCATGCAGGGCATCACGCTCTGACCAGTCCCACCCCGACCTTTCTTGTGCCTGTCTCCCTCTGCATATCAAAATCCTGTCTCTGCTGGCTCACATGCTCTTCTGCACTCCAGAAAGTACCCCCCAGTGCTTTCTCCAGACCTTCTCTTGGTTGGACAGGGTTCATTTTTCTAAGCTGCTGTTGTAAGGTTTGAAGGAAAGAAGGTGAACATCCTTTGGATGTCATAATGTGGTGACTTTAAGCAGAAGAGATGAAATAGGAGATTGGAGCCTCCAGACCCAGAGAAGCCAGCAGCAGGTGGGATCCACTGAGCCCCCAAGGACAGGGCCTCCTTCCCTGCTAAAAGGATCATGGCCCCTGGGAAGTGAAATTCAAGCTCAGCTGACAAGAATGGCCTTTAAAAAAAATAAAGAGACAGGCCAAAGATGGGAAGGCAGTGTCACATATGCAGAGAGTCTGGGACCGGAGGGCAGGAGGCCAACCTCAGAGTCCCCCCACCTTCCTGGGCCTCCATTTCCTCACACAGAAGACGCAGACAGTTGCACCCACCTGTGTGCTTTATAGGGTTGTCAGGAGGGTTAAATGAGATTCTGGATGCCAGGGAGGCCTTGGTGACCAGTATCAGGTCATTGTCATCATGGCCGACATTTGCTAGCATTCACTGTGTACCAGGCACTCTGTGTATCACCCATTCAGTCTTTACAATGACTGCATGCAGTGGCATCTATTAATTGCTCCTACTTTACTGCAGAGGATACTGAGGCACGGAGAGGCTGAATGATCTGAAGGTCACAGAGTTCAGAAGAGGCAGACTCAGGATTTAAATCCCAGCAGTCTGGCTCCGGAGATTTTGTTCCCAGTCTCTGCCGAACTGACTGGAGACCACACCGGGTTGAGTGGCAGCATGTGGGCTTGAACCTAGGCAGTCTGCTGCTTCCCAGCCACAAGGGCAGGCGAGGCCAGGTCTATAAAGCAGGCAGCTTCCTTGGTATTTGAGGACCTGGCCTCCCCACATCCCCTGGGGTGAGGGCTCCCTACACTAGTTTTCTGTGTGGTCGGTCCATCAGATCATCTGAGAACATTCCAGAGTGTCCAGCAGGTGGCCGGATCACCCCCATGGGTCAGCCTCATGCCCCAAGATGGTGAAGCTCCTCTTCTCCGAATGCTCACTCTCCCAGGGCTTCTCATGGGACAGGGCTTGCTGAGGATGGCCACGAAGCCCCCCACTCAGCACACCAGGCAGGGGGGTCTCCAGGGGTTCACATCATCCACCGAGGAGCAGAGTGCTGTTGTGAGTGGAACCCAGCAGTGGATCAGATAAACTGGTTGGCATGCAGCTGGTGCTCAGTGCACCCCTGGCTCTCAGTACTAATAACAGAAGTAGTGGAAGCCACCATCTGTGTCCCTGGTTGATTGTGGGGTGCCTACTCATTCATTCATTCAACAAATAGCGTTCAGGGCCGGCGAGATGCCAGGCCCTATACTAGACATTGGGAGGGAGACATGACTTTGACAGACAAAACCCCCTGCTCCCCATCGTACTGGAGGAGGCAAAATTAATAAGATCAGCACAACAAAAACAAGATATGTTGGGTTGTCATCAGTTCTATGGAAAAAAATATAGCAGGAAAGAGGGGTGGGGTGGAGTTTCCATTTTACATTTGCTGGTCTGGAGATGAAATTGGAGCAAAGCCTAGAAGGATGTGAGGGAGAGAGCCATGCAAACAGCTGTGCAAGAGCAGTATGTACCAGGTAGAGGCAGGTGAGCTACCGGCGATTTGTGGAATGCCGACTATCCACTGTGGACACGGCATTACCCGGGGACTGTGGGGGGTGGCACAGAGGTGCACAGAGGAACCACACCCAGACCTGCAGGGCAGACACTCCCATGTCACAGGAGACCCCCCATGTAGGTGCTGTGGGATGCTGCGGGAAGCTGGGTGCACCTGAAGTGGGCGCTTCCCAGAGAAAGAGATGTTAGCCAATTTGGGGACTGGATGGTGGTGGTGGAGGCTGGAGGGTGGGTAACACACAGTTAACTCCAGCTGAATGGACCCAAGGCTAGCACTTCCAGGGGCTGGAGATCAAGGAGGCTTCCCGGAAGAGGTGGCCTTGGAGCTGAGCCTGGCAGATGAGCATGATGCTGCTAGATGGAGAAGCTGAGACAGCTTATGCCAGCAGAGCCCTAGGCCCAGGCACAACGCTGTCAGGAAGTGCCTCTGATGGGGCAGCCCGGAGCCCTGAGGGGAGGGCGGCTGTCCCCTCTGATCCCCCACCCTGCCTCCTAGGAGGAGGAGGAGGCTCTGATGGATATGTGGAGGCTGGGCTGCTACGGCCCGGCCCGGCACTGTCACCATGCTCTCCCTCCCTACGCCGGAACCTGACACCCTGACCACTGAGGCATAAAAAACAGAGAATTGGAAGGCTCAGCCTGTCAGGCTGGGAGTGGCCCCCAGAGAGGCCTGAGGAGGAGCACGTGTGTGTCTGCGTGTGTGAGTGTGCACACGCTCCGCCTGTGGCTGCCTGGAGAAATGGGGAGGAGGCCAGCCCCTCAGGCTTCCTTCATTGTTCCTGCCCTACCTGGTGGGTTTCCAGGGACCCTGCATCTGGGCCTGGCCGAAATGGGGGAGAGCAGTGCTTTAGGTCCTGACTTCTGGTTGGTCCTTCTGGAGGCGCCTGCCCTTTGGCCCTTCAGCAAGCATCCTGGAGAATGCATGGAAGCATGTCTGGGCTGAGGGTGGTCTCGTGGGGCTGTATAACTACTGTCACCACGGCCAGGGAGGGGCCCACATGCTCCGGAACCAGTGGCTTAAAAAGCCACTCAACAGCCAGCCACCAACGCAGCCGGTGCCAGGCATTGAGTCAGGCCCAAATGGTGCCCTCTGGGGATCCCAGCCACTCAGAGGAGGCAGGCAGGGCCCTTCCTGCTACAGAGCCCAGGCAGCAAGGTTTGAGGGCAGGAATTTTCCTTTCCTATGACTGGCTGGTGGTAAACAGGCCCTCCTGAGGCTGAAGAAAGAGCACAGGGCAGTGCCAGATGCAAGAATCATTGCCCCAGGAGCAGCTGGGCAAGAGCGAGCCATTCCCAAGTCCTACTATGTCCCCCTTCCCCGATGCTGTGCCATCCTGGCACAGCTTGTGGTTTCTGCTTCAGCAACCCCAGCAGCGACAGCTGCCCCTTTCCCAGTGCCTAGAAGGCCCTGACCCACTCCCTCTGCTGTGCTCCCCAGCCCTTTGGCTCATCCCTTCAGCTCAGCAAAGTGCCATCTGCTTTCTCCTGGCATGGGGCCTGAGCCTCTGTCTCATCCTCCCCATTAGGCCAGGGCCCCAGGAGCAGCCACCTCTGGATTCACAACACAGAGGGCCAGACTAGAGCAGAGGTCACCTTTGATTTCTCAGTCCAGAGCCACGTGGGAAACATGTGGGCAGTGGAATTCAAACCACACTGGGGTACTGGAGTGCCTCCATCAGGGCTGAGAGCCAGGCAGTCTGGAGCTTTGAACTTGGGTCAAGGTCATTTTGTGAGAGACCTTGGGCATCAGTTTTCTCACCTGTGAAATGGTCCAGTAACCCCAGGGAACACCTGGCATGTAGTAGTTTCGTGGTATATATGTTAGAGGCTGGTATTCACTCCCACCGTTAAGAAAAATGTTGCAGGGGGAAACACAATGCCAGTGTTAGCCGTCCACTGGATAAGGACGTGGACCAGACTTGCCCTCATTGGTTATGAAAAGTGCCGGCAGTTCATGTAAGAGGCAAACGCCATTGGCATATTCCAAACCTGACCTGACATTTGGTTCCTGTTTCTCTCCCCGCCCACCACATGCAGGGAGTGAGTTCTCCGGGAGCCCCTACAGCCACCCTCAGTATCCCTCGTACAACGACTCCTGGAGGTTCCCCAACCCGGGGCTGCTTGGTGAGTACTGGTGGAGGCCCTGTGGGGCTCCTGGGCCATCAGCTGCCCCAGTAGGATCCCTCTTTGGGCTGGGTCCTGTGACAGCCTGAGGTTTGGGCCCTGAGTGGGGGTGGGTAGCTTGCCTCATATATTTGCCATCTGAGAGTTGTGATGGGAGCTTCGGACAGTAAACACCACTCCAGCCCTGCTCATGCCCTCATCCCTTCCCCAGAGGTTTTGGTGGATAAGGCAAAACGGCAGAGAAGGAAAACAGAGAAAAAGAGGCATTGAAGGGATGGTAGGAATGTAGAAAATGTGCTTGCCTGGGAGTAACATATTTCTTAAGGATCATTGAATATTCCAGTGAGAAATCCCTGAGAGGCAGTAAGGAGGCCAACCTGAATTGATTGGTAGTGGTTACCTGTCTTGATCAGAACTCGGAGGCTTAGTGATTGATTAGTGATGTCTGCCATGGACATCAACAGAGCCAGCTCCTTTTGGAAATTGATTGCAAGTGGCTAAAGGCCTTCCAAGTCAAGCCATTCCAAGCTCAGCTGGCACCCAACCTCTCCCCAGGCCTCAGGCTGGCAGATGATCCATTGCTGGAGCCAGCCTGATCTGTGTACATCATCAAAGATATTTGGGCCATTCCGAAGACCAAGTAGGACTAACTCAGCCCTCAAAAGGCCAAGGAGAGCCTTTTGTTGTGTTGAAATGAACTTACATGAAACCAGCTGGTGAGCAATAATGGGAGCTGAAGGTTCTGGAGCATGAAGCAGGGGCCTAGGCTCACAGATGTCACTTACCACCTGGGGGCAGAGCTAGCCAATGAGCCTGCAGTCAGCAACATGAATCCTGCCCCAGCAGTCAGCTGAGGAATTCTTACACAGGTCAGGACAAGTCTCAGAGACCACCCAGGTTTGTCCAGCTTAACTAGGGCAGCTTAAGTATAATAATAATAATAATAATAATAATAATAATAATAATAAATATATTAATTCCTAGATCCTGAATTATTTTAGGACTGGGAAACAGACCTCATCAGAAAAGCAAGAACCTGGTCCCTTCAGACTCAAGTTGCCAGGTCATGGGTCTGTGAAGGAGGCCATGAGGTCACCACTGTGATTAGGTGACTAGGGCAGACATGTGACATAGACACCATCCCTTCCTGGCTAGACTCTTCCATGCACTTGGACCTCGGGCTGCCTCAAACTGCCCAGAGCACTATGATGTGTCATGTAAGACTAGTGGGTGCAGTAAAGAACAATGCCAGGTAGTACTCCAGGTCCCTATGCCTGCAGATTTCATTTTATAGAAGACTAGAATATTACTATTTATAGGGCTGGTCTGGAGGGGCTGATCTGTGGACTGATGTCTCAGACTTCTTTTTTGGTTTTGGTAAAAATTAATTCTAAGTATTGAACCATGTCTCTCCACTTACCTAATGCTTTTCTTTAAATAACCCCCCTGAGAGGCCTGGGTCTCTGAGTTGGCCCAGCTGTCATTCTTGGGAGGCAACGGATAACCATGGTCTCCCTGAACCAGCACCTTTCAGAGAGGTAGGGGCAGAGGGATGGGTCTGGAACCCAAGCAGATGGCAAGGGGAGGTGGAAAATGGTGGCATTTGAGGCCTTTACTGCTCACACTGGAGTTAAGGCCAGCTCACATCCCCAGGTGTGAGGCAGGGGCTGTGTGCCTCGTAGGAGAAAGATGTGGACTCTGTCTCAGGGAGCCTGCACGCTGGGGGTGAGGGAGTCTCGGGTGAGGGTGTCTGTGCTGGGAGGTGCTCAGTGCCTTGAGAGGGGCTAGAGCCAGCATAGAGAAGAAGAGAAAGACCCCAAACCCTGTCCATCTAAATGACTACCTGCTAATTGTGTGGACACTGGGCAAAACTCGTCATGTGGGTCACCTTATTTTTTATCATTTCAACAGCCCAAGGGAGCACATGCCATTATCTATATTATACAGATGAAAACAATGAGACTCAGAAAGGACAATTAACTTACCTGAGGTCACACAGCAGGAGATTGCAGAATGAGGACTCAAACTCAGGTTACCCTAATCCCAGAGCCTATATTCATAACCAGTATATGATGTGGTACTCTTCTCCCTGGCCAACTAAGTGAATAGTACTACAGCCAGGAAAAGAGGCTTCATCCCTCTGTAAGAAGCCTGGGGGATCCTGAATACTCAGACCGTATATGTAATGAGAACAGCTCTGATCAATTTTTGAAAGCCAGATTATTGTATTTATCTGTCAGACTTGCAAACAACAGAATCCACTCTGGCTGGTTTAAGCAGAAAACCAATTTATTAAGGGATATTGCAGGCTTCCAGCATCTCCTGGAGGACCAAAGAGACAGGTGTGAGACACACAGCCGGGAACAACACCCAGCCACACCACCAGGGCTGCTCTAGGCCTCCTGCTGTTGCCAGTTGGCTCTATGCTCTATGCTGCTGCTCCAGCGAGGGTGCGTGAGAGCTCTCCGCGGCCACCACCCAGAGCTGGATGCCTCTGCCATCCACTCAACAGATGGAGGCTCTCAGCCCACCCACTTCCTCATGTTGCTTTCTTCACAAAGTCATATGCAAGAGACTCTAATTGGCAGAGCCCAGGTGACACACCTGTGCCCTAGCTGCAGGCGGAGCTGGGAGAATGAATTCGTTCAAAGAGGCGGGCCTCATACCACAGAAAATCTTGCAAACACAGGAAAATTTTAAACCATGTTGGGCAGTTACAAACATGAGAAGTGGCCCCTGCACTTCCCAGGTCTGTAACCTGGGGAATCATAGTCAGGCCATCCACCAATCTGGGCCTCAGTTGCCTCAGGTGTGAAATGAGGATAATTGCCACTGGCAGCTTCGTTCAAGCAGGAGCTGAATATGATGCTCTCTTGAGGCCCACAGTCCCGAATAAGCAGTGATCCCACTTTCCTGAAGATGAGCGAGCTGCCAGGCTCACTCTACCATAGTCTTGCAAATAAGTTCCAGGTCCATTCACGTCTACCAGACTGCCCTTTATCCAGAGCATTTTCAGGGCTTTAGCTGAAAGAATCCCACTGAACCAGAGATGTAGACTGATTATTTCTGGGGAAGGTACCAGGGGTGTGGAGACCCGCTGTGAGACTGCTTGGTGCTCCCGCTAGGTCAGTCGGAGCTTTGGAAACAGGTGAGACCCTCCACGCACGGAGCCCCTCCATGTGCTCCCGCCCTCACATGCACACTGCCCACACCTCGGCCAGCCTAGTTGAAGCCCCCTTCACAGCAACACCACCAACGTGAGGATGGGAAGCACTTCTAGGGAAGCTGCACACTGACTTCTCGGGAGGACTCCCCTCCCGGCCGAGCCTCCTGTGCTGGGGCTGCGTGCAGGTTACCCACAGGAGGCCCAGCCAGGCCGGGAGGGCGCAGAGGCAGGGGGTGGGGAAGAAACCAGTGGCCACTCAGGATTAGAATGGGTGTGCCTGTGGGTTAGGCAGTGAGCAGGAGCCTGGAATGACTGTGTCAGAAAGCAAATTGACGACACTGTGAATTAGAGAAGGAAAATGACAGAAGAAATGGACAGGTTTATTCTAGATGGAGGTCGAATGGGCATCAGAAAGAGCACTTTGTAAGGTGATGTCTTCATTTCTCATGGTAAATGCATTTTTGACTTTGCAGGACAGGCTGGCCAAGAGATTAGGTTTTGGAAAGGGAGTGAGTCAGAGCTGGGGGTGAGAGGTGGCCAGTGGGGGAACTCAGAGGGCTGAGCCAGGAGCTGCCAAGGAGCCTCACTTCCATTTGCTGCCCCTTGAGGCCCCTTTGTGAGGGCAGCCCCTGTGGTTTTCCTGCTCCTGTGCCATGCCAGGCCTGCAGGGATGTCCCCACTGAAGACACACACACATACAAACACACGTGCACGCACACACATTCTTCTCTCCTGATCTCATCTGAGGACAGGATGCAGGGCTGGCACTGCAGATTCTCTGTGGGTGAATGTCCTAATGCTGTCCCCATCCAAGGGAGAGAGTGGAAGAGGCTGGCTGACAGGTGTCTCTGAGTCAGGGCTCTAACTTGGAAGGTGACAGAGGAGGTAGCAGAAAAAGCCATCGCTGCGAACACGTAGGCATGGAATTGGTGTCTTCTGGAACAGCACGGCAAGACATTTCCTGCTCCTCCTCTGTTGTCATTGTTGCCTGAGCCATCCTGCCTTCTCGGGAGAGAACAAAGGGAGCAAGTAGTATGTCTGTTCATTGGGACTGGGTTTCGAGGGCCAGTGGCACATGCTAAAGTGCCTCCCCCGTCCTGCCCTCTTGAATACATACCAGCTATATCATCTTGGGGAAGCTACGTACCTCAGCTTCCTCATCTGCTACATGGGGACAATACTAGTTCCTGCCTGATGGAATTGTTTTAGAAGTTGAAAGAATGATTGGCTATAAGTGGCTTAGAAAAATATCTACTTCCAAAGTACTTTCACATCTTTATCTCATGGTGCCCTCAATAGCCCCATTGTGACCCCCCTTTTATAGATGAGAAAACTGAGACTCAAGGGATCACTCAGCCAAGAGTGATAGAGTCCAGGCCTTGGCACTCAGTTATGGTATCCGGGAGAATCACCAGGATTGGTCTGAATTTGGCTGGGACTTCAGAATAAACCTGAGTCTGTTCCCCTGGGAAATTAAGCAGCTCACTATTCCCACCCCAAGAGATGCATAGTCTCCATGGCTACCAAGACCCCTATACTGTCCCCTTGGGTAGACAGGGCCCTGCAGCATTGGGTAGACAGAATGTGAACTGCACTGTGGTGGGAAGAGTCCTGAATGCAGGCCAGGCTCTGGCGCTCAGAGGCCCTGTGGCGTGGGCACATGGTTTTGGTCTGTTGAGCCTAGTTTCCTCACCTGTAAGATGAGGCAGTGGTGGCCTTGTATCTCTAACCTGCATGATTCTGAGAACCCACTGGTCTCCCAGGGCCCCCCAGACCCTTTTACTGCTGGGGAGGAGTTTGGGCCCAGTGTAGGCCTCCTGGAGGCCTCATCCAAAGCAGGTAGTCCCAGGATGAAGCCTTGAGACAGTGGGACGAACCCAGCTTGGCCCTCACACTGGCTCTGTCTGGAGGTCACAGGCAGCAGGGCTGCACCTCACCCTTCTCCCAGGGACTCACGTACCTCAGGCGCCCCATGTCTCTATCTTCCTGCCCTCCAAACCCAGCCCAACCCCCATCCTCCAGAAAACCTGACTCTTTCTCAGAGCTTTCATCCCCCTGCTGACTGGACGTTGGTCTGTGATGTTTGTGCATCATTGCCCCTTGCGGTCTCCAGTAGAGCCAGCAAATAAATGAGTGAGTGGGCAGAGGGCTCTGCTACTGTGTGTTTACTCAGCGCTATTGTTCATTTACTCATAAGAGTAAATGCCCACCTGGCTGTGGGCACCTGGCATGTGCCCGGCTGCAGACTGGGGCCTGAGGACCTATGGCAAGAAGAGCAGAGCCCAGCCCTTGCCCTTGTGGGGCTCTCTGTCCAGAGAAGGGGCAGGAAGCAGTAAAAGAGGTGATTGGAGCAAGGGTCCAGGCCACAGAGGAGCATGTGCTCAGGGCAGGGGGCTTCAGGCAGCAGAGCGCAGAAGGCACAGAGGCAGGACAGCAGGATGAAGTGGCCTACCTCACCTACCCAGGAGGTGCAAAGGAGACAACACATGTGAAAGGCATAGCAGTGTGGGGCAAAAGAAATGTTTATCCAGAGGTAGTTGCTATTAGCACTAGGGTGCATTTGAGACACCTGCAGAGTTTGATTTCACTGGAGTATGGGATGTGAGTGGTATGGGGTGGGAGGCGATGGTTGTGGGAGGTACATCCAGGGAGGTCAGCAGAGCTAGGTCACAAACT
The DNA here is from genome assembly GCF_048418805.1 of Vulpes vulpes. NCBI lineage: Eukaryota > Metazoa > Chordata > Mammalia > Carnivora > Canidae > Vulpes > Vulpes vulpes. The sequence continues at coordinate 21,265,084 of NC_132791.1, forward strand.
ATCCATGGGGTGGACTAAGAAGTGATGGCTTTTCATCCTCAAGTTGGCAAACTTGTTCTGTCAAGGGCTGGATAGTAAATATTTTAGGTTTGCAGGCCATGTGGCCTCTGTTGCAGTATTCAGCTCTGCTATAGTAGCATAAAAGCATCCAAAGACAACACAGAAACAAATAGGCAAGGCTGAGTTCCAGTGAAACATTATTTACTAAAATAGGCAGTAGGGAGGATTTGACCTGAAGGCCCCAGTCTGCCCACCCCAGCTCTAGGTGGTGAGGGGGCCTGGAAATCTTGTTGGCAAGAAGCAACCCTGATTAGGTTTGCAACTGGGGGCACAGACTGGGGCAGGAATCTTGGTGGCCTGGGAGGAAGGGGAGAGGGTGGGGGCCACTGGTGGAAAGGGGACCCAAGGTATGGGATTGTGGGCACAGGGTCACCCTGGAACCTCTGTGTCCTCTTCTGTCTCTCCCAGGCTCCCCGTACTATTACAGCGCCGCGGCCCGAGGAGCTGCCCCACCAGCAGCCGCCACTGCCTATGACCGGCACTGACCCTCGGAGCCAGGCGGGCGCCAAGCACTTATCACACATATCACTGAGGGCGGTAGCCTCTCGGCCCCTCCGAAGATGGCCAGAGGGGCCCAGCGAGACCATCCTCCAGCAATCCCCACTCGCCTGAAACTCCCTCCCAACCTTTTCTTGCCAAGGACTCTGGGGCTCTATGGTAAGGCTGTTAGACTTCTAGACACGCGTGTGTTTCTAAGAGTCAATCAGCGAGCTGCTCCCAACAGCAACTGGGTCTCTGCAAAACAACGGACTATTCTGCAGACAATTGTAGCCCCAGCCTAGCCTGCCAGTCCCCAGCTGTCTGACCATCCACCTGTCTTCCTGCCCCAGGCCTGGGAAGGAGAGCTTGCTTTTGTCACTTCAACAGCACCCATGTAAATACCTTCTTGCTTTTTTGTGGGCCTGAGGGTCCAACTGAGGCAGACCGCCTCCCCATTATGCATCCAGTACTCCCGATGTGTCACAGGACATCTTAGACCTGTGTGCAGAGCATCCCCTCTGTCCTGGCTGCCCCCCACAGGTGGGCTTGTAGTTGTCCTTGAGACTAAGGACGCCCACCTCAGGGCCCAGCCTCCTGCTCATTGCTACTTCTTCAACGTCTGGACTAGGAGTCTCATTGGACTGGTTATGCTTCACGCTTCCCCCCTGAGACCCTTCCTCAGGAGAAACACACTGGAGAGATGCCCTGGCTTCCTGACTCTCATTTTTCCTGGGGCCAGTGCAGTGTGAGCAGCTCTTCTTCCATAGCAAAGGACTCAAAGAGAACAAAGAACTGTCTGGGAGATTCCTCAGCTACTTTTCTAAAGCAAGATGCTGTCCAAGGTGCTGACCGCATTGTGGACTCAGTGCTGCGGCTGGGCAGGACCCAGAAGACCATAGTCCAAGGCGAGGACTCCCAAGCCCCTGGAACCACTGAACTGAACTGGGATGTGTTTCTGAGGTGTTCCCAGGCTCATATCACATTGGACACCCACCATGGACATTTCTTCCACCCTCCAGGATGCCAGAGAGTGGATTCTGGGCAAGCCTGTCCCTGCCATGTAGACAATAATTCACAAAAAGGAAGTTCTTGCACCAAGGACCACAAACCCCTACAGCAGTCAGCCAGAACTTCCTGATCAGCCTCTCCCAATTCCTGTGGATCCCAGTGTGCAGTTGGGACTAGAGGTGCTGGGGTGGGAGCAGATGCCTAACTGCACAGTGGGTATATACCTATTGATGCAGGGGGTTGTGATGGTCAGCACCATGGCCAAGGGCCCCTGGAGCCTGGAGTGGGAGCTTGGAGAACTCACTGTAGGCTGGAGTGGTCAGAAAAAACCACCTGGGAAAATGTGGGGGACAGAGGAAGGCCTTCTGGGAGAGTGAGGAACTGATGTGTGAACTAGGAGTGATTTTGAAATAGGGGTTCCAGGGGCCACTATCTCTTTGCCTGGGACCTCAATTCCTTCAATAATCTCTTGCCAGCTCTAAGCAGCCAGGTGGAGGTCTGTCCAAATCTGAGCTGAATTACAGTGATGACAATGGACTTTGCCATCTCATGTGACAGGATACCCAATGTTTACATGTCACCAAGTTGGCAAAGAGCTGGGGCAGAGCAGAGCCTGCACTTGAGGCTATTGGCCCTGAGAGGTCTTATCCTGGCCACACCATTTCCTTGCTGTAGGACCTCAGACAAGACCCTCACCTCTCTGAATCTCTGCTGCTTTGGTACAGCAGGGTCACCTGCAGGGCCATCCTATAGTTCTCTCCTCAGCTTCCTCTTTCCCCAGATGCTGGGGCTGTGACTGGGTCATCTGGGGCAAGTCCTCTACTTATAAGCAAGCATAAGAGTTGGGCATCTGAGTCCTGCTAATATTTGGACCAAATGGAAAATAAAAACACCCAAAGAGATGAGAATCAGCCTTGAGGAAGATCTAGTCCAGCTCCCTTCAGGGGAAACTGAGGCCCAGTTTGGGGAAGCCCGGTATGATGCAGGGAAATAGAACAGATATCCTCTGGCCACTATCAAGTGTTTTCTCCCCAACATCCTACAAGGTGGTGGAAGAGAAGAGGAAACAAGCTTACCAAGGTGGAGGCCACAGGCAGTGACTGGCAGAGGTAGGGCTGGGATTCAACCCCCCAACCCCTGGCACAAGGTGATCATCCTTCCATCTCTGGGGAGGGAAGTTGACAGTGAGGGCAGTGGGAGATCGTTCTGGGCCCACTGCCACAGATAGAGTGTTCTGGGCTGTTAGAACTGCCAAGAAAGCCCAGGCACCCAGGGCAGAGGTGGATCCAGTGGGCTCACCATAGGCACACCCACCTCCTTGGAACCTGCTGGGCAAAGAAGAGAGGCAGCTGGGGGCAGAGCCCACCTTCAGGAACAGGATGAACCAGCTCCAGCCTCCACCTGCCAGGCAAGGTAGGAGAAGGAATGTCAGCTGGCCTCTCCTTTCCTCCTTCCCTCCCTCCTTCCCTTCCACAGGAAATGGTTGGCTCAGGAGTCTGCAGCACAGCCTCTTGGCCTCTTGCACCCACATCTTTGGTCCTCATCCCTCCTTGTGGTCTCAGGATATTGGGAGGTCAGCCTTTCCTGAACCAACTGCCTAAAGCACACACTGTCCTTCCTCATCAAAGCCCAGCCGGCTCCATTCTGTTCCTTCTCTTACCCTGTGATGAGGTCCCCCCATGCCTCTCCTCTCTCCCCCGAGGCTCTGCTGGTCTTCAGATTGCATTTGTATTTATTAGACAACCACTTGATTCCTGGGCTGCCAGGCAGAAGCACAAGAGCACATGGATGTACACGCATGTTCTCACACATGTACCTGCTCTCTCCAGCTCAGGGTACACACACTGCCCAGTGGAACTGCCTGGGAGCTTGGAGAGAAAGGTTCCAAAGGACACAAACTGTTGAGTAAATGCCAGAGAATTCTGAATGGAAAACACAAGGCCAGAGCTTTCATGAACATTGTGGCTGGAGGCCTGGGACACTCCTCCATGGGCTTTCAGCCCTATGTTCCAGCTCTGACTTTTGGAAAGGACCTTGTGGATTTTATGAAAAAGTTTCATATCATTAGTCTAGCTCCAGCCTTGAAAAATATGATGACATATCAAATCCAATCTCCCTTTTCCAAGGCGCCTTAGGTAGGGTTAGCCCTTTCATAACTCACATTTGTATGGTGCTTTGCAATCCTTGACCATTCCCTGGGGCAAAGACCACAATGCCTGTTCTACAGATGGTAAAACTGAGATTTGGGGTTTGCATGGCAAGAGAGAGGTGAAGTGAATTCTCAGATCTCTGGGCCCCATTCTCTCTCCACAGAATTGTGCTCTTGTCGTGAGACCATGTGGCTTAGACAAATGCTTCAATCCCCAGAAACCCCCTAGACCCCCAAGGAGGAAAAAAAGAACAGGGACCCAGAGGCTGCCCTGACCAAATAGCCTGGTGGCTTGGTGGCATTGCCAGTCTACCTTGATTCTCATTAACACCAAACCTGCAAAGTCTTTGCCCAGATGCATTCATATCAGTGCCTCTGAGGTTTTATCCACACTTCTTCCCTGCTGGGTCCTGAGCCTCCAAGGGGATCAGACCACACCATTAGCCCTGGCAGAGCCTAGACACGGGCCCGCCTCCAACTCCCAGGGTCTAAGATTCCAGGGTTATGAGATGTCCCCTCACTGCGGTTCAGACATCAGCCCTGTCTGTGACAACATGTAGGAGTCTCCCAGCAGGGCCCTCAGAGCAGCCACAGGCCTGGGAAACACAGATCGCAATCTCAAGGGCCCTGAACTGCTGCTTCCCAGGTTCAGACAGATGGAGTAATCTTGTCACTCAGGCCGGGCCAGAGGCAGCATGGGTGGTGGGACCTGAGGCAACGAGAGGGCTTGCCTCATCCAACAGCATTCAAATGTGAAAGCTTTTAAAATGCTCTTCCAGCCAAAAACCTACATTTGTGGGCCAGATTTGACCCACCAACCACTAGCACATAACTCCCAACTTTTGTCCAGTGCTCCCTTTCTCCTTCACGTCCTTGCTCTTCATTGAAGATCTGGGGGAGATGGGAACCCAGAGATATAGAGGATGGGCTTCAGGTTTTAGGCAGCATCCCCAGTCCTTACCCCCTCCCTCCTCACCCCGGGCTCTTGCAGACCATTTGGGCTTTGAAGTGGATGAGATAGAACAGTTTGGGGGCGGTGGGGGTGGAGGGACTATTGGCTGTGAGAGGAGGTCAGTGCCTTGCCGCTGGGGTCTTTCATATGTGTGGGGAAGTGCCCCAGATGTGGCCACAGGGCACTGAAGGTTGAAATCCCTTTATGAGAAGTCATATCCCAGAGCAATTGCCCTGCCTTTGGCAGCCTCTGGCACCAGCTACCCCTCTTCCGGATGACATTTCAGCTAGAATTTAGCTCCAAGCCATGGGGAGCAAATCTTAAAAACAAACCAAGCACTTCTGACAAATACCTAGAAACAAGATATGTCTGAGACACAGCTGCCCCGAGGGTAGAGACAAATCCAGGCCCCTGGAGAAGCCAGGCCCAGGCTGAAGTGGGTGGATCCCTCAGCACTCTGGGCAACACCAGCTCCCGGGTGGCCCCAGCTAAGAAGCTGGCTTTGCAACCATGGCCTTGTCACCCATCTAGGGGCCTGCCTCTGATGGTTTCCAGGCACGCACGTCAGTGCTCCTGGAGAATTTATTCCTTTAGTTCTTTTGGCCTCGGAGAGGTCCAAGGCAAGTGCATTTCTTAAAAGGTAACAAAACATTATCGGAAAGTTGGACAGTCAGGCCATGACTCCTAGCCGGCAGTCTGCCCCACCTCCCAGCAGCCCCTTCAGCCCCTGGCCCTCTGACGACCCCTTACCTCAGGATTCCCTCTTGCATATTCATGGTGGAGCCACAGTGTTGATCCGAACTTCCCCACTGTCAGCTCGTGGCTGCGCCTCCAGAGTGGCGGCCAGGTCCCCAGGGGCTGCTGCGGAGGGCTGGAAGCGAGTCCCTGGCCCGCTCGCTCTCCGGAGGAGGCCTCTGCTGCTTCTCGACGTGGGCGGCTTGCCAGGAGCAGCCAGGCACCAGACTTTCTTTCATTCGCTGTGATTTCTCGACACTGGGGTTCCGTTCCCGGACCCCCCCCACCACCACCCACCCCAGGATCCAAGGAGACCTCAGGATCTTGTCCCTGCCGATCTAAGCTGCAGTGCATGTATTTCCAGGGGTCCATTTAGCCCATGGCTGAGTTGGGGGTAAATGTAACCACCACGCAGTAAGTCTAGATAGTCTCCTTCCAACATCTTAGACCCCGAAGCAGCACAAGGAGAAAACGCAGCTGTTTATCTATTTATGGAGGAAATCTTAATGAATTCTAAAATGGAGTTGGTCTCAGGTAGCGTACTTGGCCTGTGAGTGGGACAAGGCGGGCAGGAATCCCACCTGATTTCAGCTCTAGACAGCTCTGAGCATGGCTGGGGAAGGGAGCATGCGAAACAGCAGGGGGCGGGGCAGATCGGAGTTAGTGCCCCCTTGCCTGATCTAAGGCCTGCCTGGAGGAGGTCAAGCTGAGCACCCGCCCCAAGCTCGGGCCCACCCAGTCCTGCAACTGAGGCCACCAGGCCACCCTCATCCCCAAAATCACCACGCATAAGGCCACGTCCCTCATCATCTCTAAAAAGCACCATTAAGAACAAGTGATTTTGGATGATGGATTTTTGATTTACAAACGGTGCATTTCCCTTGGAGTGGAACAGAAAGGAAACCACTTAATGGCTCCCTTATTTTCAAGCATGAATACATTTTAATGAAACTATTTTATTGTATTTGAGGAAATGGAGAGTTGAACATTCCAACCAATCGATAGCCAATTAATTGCTATAAAGCTAAAAATAAATAAGTCTTGAGTCTTTTTGAAATGCCCCTGCAGAACTCCGAGCCTCCGGATCAGGCCTTGCCCTCCATATGTGCGCCTGTGTGTACATGCATTCCCACATGCGCACCCCTGCACCTCAGACATACTTGAAACTCAGAGATCGTGCTGAGTCTCCTCATGCCAATTCTTGCCTGCTCTCCTCGCCTCTGGTCAGAGATGGTGAGCAGAACTGGCAGCAGCCCATGATGGGGCTCAGGAAGAGGCAGGGCCATCCCTTGGCCCCGCACCACCAGCTCAGTGTGGGGGATACTGGGCAGTGAGGGCCCCCTCGTTGGCCCCCACTGCTGGGCCTCCAAGTCTGGGCCGAGGGTGGAAATTTGACTTGGGTTTTGCCCTGACTCTTGCTGGAAGATGCTGTCCTGGTTCTTCACCCTCTAGTGGCCTTTGGACATTGAGTATTTATAGAAATAAATGCAGATTACATTGCAAGTGGAACTCTTTGCCAGGAAGACACATGGATTTAGCTTCTCATTCTGAGACATTTGACTTTGTCTTAGGGACTGACCTTCCAGCATCAAAGAAATACATATCTACTGTATCCGCCAAAGTTTGTGATGCCTGCATAGACGCTTACTTGTAAAAAAAAAAAAAAAAAAAAGTACAAAAAAAAATGACATAAAAACCACAATTGAATTGCCTTTGAAAGTGGGAGATGATCTGTCTCCAACAGATTGAAAACAAAAATGCTTCTTAAAAATGTGTATGTTTTGTATTCTTTTTTTCTAGTAGAAAATAACTGACTTGAAATATTGGTGGTTTTTTTTCTTAGTGACGTGTGTTGCTTTTGTGTGTAATAATATTTGAATGTAATTACAGCAGTGCCAATTTGCCAAAGATGTCGGACATATTTTTCTTTTGTTGGGAGGAGGGCAGGGGCCGGGGGTGGGATCGGGAGAAAACAGGGGTGGGATTTTGGTTGAATTTTTTACCTTTTTTTCTCGTCAAACCTGAAATTTGTGGTTTTATTCTAAGTTAAATGGTTGACTGCAACACTTTTATTTTAGATTAGTTGGAGAAACTTGCAATAAGATTGGCGTAGTTTTAATATCTGTGTGTCTTTTCATGAGTGACTGTTACTTGTGAAGAATTGATTTTATGTAACCTTTATGTGAGATAATTATTTGTAAATATTTGCCATAATTTTATTGGTTCCTAAAATAAAAGTAATTTTTTAAGTTCAGAATAAGAACTTGATTTCATTTGTTTTTACAACTTCATAGATGATTTTTGACAACTTTGACAAAGCCACATGGGGCATGGGGAATTTTATTGGCTCTGCTGATGGCGCTGGGTCCATGCAACTACAGCAGCGCGGTGTGGTATTGGACCATGGCCTGGGCAGAGCAGGAGGGGAGCCTGCTGGGCACCCTGGCAGCCTACTGGGCAGGGTGGAGCCCCACCCTGGATTGGACACCCAGCTGTGATAATAGTTGGAGAACCTTGGTGGGGACTGTGACTCAACTTCATTAGCTCCAAAATGGTCAGTATCATCCATCTCATTTACTCATTCAACAAACAGTGTTTGAGCATCTACTCTGTCCCCAGCCCTGGGGACACACAGCAGTGAACAGGGCTAACAAGGACCCCAGTGACATGAAACCCACAATCTAGTAGGTTCTTGGGAGGGTAACATTAACATGCTTTGGATGTGTGCTCAGTAATGGTGTATGCGTGCACACATGCTCTTAACCCGGGTCTTAAAACTGCCTGAAATAAAAAAAAAAAGAATTAGAAAAAAAAAAACTGCCTGAAATAAAAAATGTCTAGGTATTACCCACACACCTCTAACATGCAGACAGCTTAGGAGCCCATCATACCAGGAGACCTTGTCTTGGCCTCCAAAGCCAGCCTCCGAGCCCAAGAATCCACGATCCTTCTGTGGAAGGCTCCCTGTCTCTACACCTTCAGAGCAGAGCATTTTGACTGCATGGGAGCCCAGGAGTGGCTTTTCATCAGGAGCAGTTGCAGACCCGAGCCCTGCCCCTGCTGGGCGGTGTCAGTCTGCAAGGGCAGGCAGGGACCGCTGCGCCCCTTGGCACAGTGTGTGCGACGCAGTAATTGCCAGAGATGGAGTGGGCGAGTGACCGCGTGGGGGCCGTGGGCTGTGACTCATTCATATTTAATAAAGCCGGCTGTGCAGCCTCCATTCGTTTTGGCAATGGATGGTGACGAAGGTGATTCCTGAGGGAGAGAGACATGCTGGGGCAGCGGAGCACTGGCCCAGCGCCTTTCTTCCCACCACTCACAGCTTAGGGGCAAGAGCTTCAAAGAGAAGTGGCAGCATTTGGAACTGAAAATTGGACCCTCTGGTGAGGCAGAGTGGGCTCTGCTGTCCCTGATGCCACAGCCCTTGTTCCCAGCTCCCCTGGGACAGCAGCCTCAAGCCTGCCGTCCTCGGGTGGGGGGCACCAGTATCTGCAGTAGCCCGGGCATGTGCAGCCCCCACATGGCAAGGCCTCCAGTGAGGATGGTAGAAATATGCTCAAGCAGCGTCCAGCAGCACCTCTGACCTCAGCGACCACCACAAAGACGAGGATGGGGTGCCTGATGTCTGCCGTGAGACTCTAGCCTTAGGCCCAACTGTTACTCAAACTCCCAGTGGAGCCAGGCCCCATGCTAGGTGCTGCATCCAGCGGTGACCCAAGGAGGGATGCGGCTGCACCGGGGCTGTGGAAAAGGCAGAAGATAAAGGTTCCGAAGAGCCTGTGCTGGGTCTCAGCTCCAGATCTTGGCGGTCAGTCTGCTGATGTAAGCAGTCTCTCAACTTCTAGGAACTTTGGTGTTTTCATCTGTACGATGGGTATAAACCTCATAACATTCATTTCAGAGGTCTTGTGAGGAATACATGCATTGTGGGAAATTTTTTCCAAATGACCGATGTGAGTTTTGCCAAGATGTTTTCTCAGCTGTAAAGAAGCCAAAATTTGGGGATCCCCATGTGGCTCAGCGGTTTAGTGCCTGTCTTCAGCCCAGGGCATGATCCGGGAGTTCCGGGATCGAGTCCCGCATTGGGCTCCCCGCGGGGAGCCTGCTTCTCCCTCTGCCTCTCTCTGTGTGTCTTTCACGAATAAATAAATAAAATCTTTAAAAAAAAAAAAAGCCAAAATTTTACATTCAAAGGTCAAACTCTAATTGGAATCTTCTCTGAGTCAGGCTCAGTACTAAATGCAGGAAGAGGGTTTCTATAAACTGAATGTTTGTGTCCTGGTGAAATTCATATATTAAAACTTAATCCCCAGTGTGATGATATTGGTAGGAGAATACTTCAGGAAGTGATTGGGTCGTGAGGGTGGTGCCCTCATAAGTGGGATTAGTGCCCTTATAAAAGAGACCCTGGAGATTTCCCTCATCCCTTCCACCACGTGAGGACATAGGAGACAAGCCTTTGCTAGATACCAAATCTGTCCAGGCCTTAATCTTGGACTCCCAGCCTCCATAACTGTGAGAAATAAATGAGACAAAGCAATGAGACAAAGGTAAAATGCAGAAATGAACCATCAAGAAGCCTACAAAGCCCCAGGAAGATCTTTACCTCACATCCGTCACTCAAATAAGCCCCTGGTGGATTAAACAGTTATTTTTTTTTCTTTCAAGTGGGCTCTATGCCCATCATGGGGCTTGAACTCACAACCCTGAGATCAAGAGTCGCATGCTCTACCAACTGAGCCAGCCAGATCCTCCTAAACAGTTGCTTTTTAAATTTTTAAAATAAAACTAGTGGGGTTTACAGATGAATATATCTTGAACCTCCAAATGGAATGTGACTTTGTAGGCTTAAAAAGATGGAAAAACGTTCACAAATTGAACACCAATAAAAAATAAATTTATTTTTTAAAAAAAGATGGAAAAACCTCAAAGGAAAAGATAGAATTTTGACTACTTAATTTTTTTAACTTTAAATGTACAATAAAAGGACAAGTAACTTGGAAAAATAAACCTATGAAACATGAAGAGATGACTGCCCTTAATATACAAAAATTTCATGCGCAATTATATGAAAAATACTACTATCTTCAGTAGCAAAATAGATAAAGAACATGCATAGACCATTCACACATGAAGACATGCAAAACAGGAGTACACGTGTAATCTGAGATTAAGAACAACACAAATCAGTTTCACAAAGATCTCTTTTTAAAATACCCAGTTCTGGTGAGGGTATGAGGAAATGGACACTGTTCTATGCTGCTGCTGGACTATGTGACAATAGGAGGAGGGCCCAGGCTGGTGCTGGCCCCAGGGACGCCTGGAGGAGCAGGGACTCTGAAGGGGTGGTTCAGGGACCCTACACCCACGCCTGCCCATGCCAGGTCTGCAGTTTTTCCACTAGGCTGGCTGCCTGCAGTCCCAAGATGACATCTACAGCCCAGGTCAAGTGGGGAACATGGTGTTTCAAGCTCAGCAGTGTCATCAGGAAGGGCACGCAAGCAGCAGAGTTTCCCACATTATCTACAAACATGTGTAAATATCACGACGGCTCGTAATGTAACCAAGAAAATCACTTCCCATTGTTTCCCCTTCAGTGATATTTTCTGCTTGGCTGAGTTTGCTTAGCACACTGGAAAGGCCAACTCATCAGTTCTTGTTGTTAATCAAGAGCAGTAATTGTCCGAGTTCAAAGCCTCCTGACTTAGACTCTGCTGAATAGGATAACAAGTTCCAAAAATGCTAAGTAGTAGTTTCTATAAATGGGACTTTTTAATAGGGAAGGCCCCTGAAGAGGGTTTGGAAAGAAAACCTTTCTGTAAAGTGGAATTAAAACATCGTGAAGACTTTATAGAGCATGGCAGAGAAATGCCTGAAACTCCTAGAAGTTCTTAATGCATGGACAATGTAGACCCAGACTAATTTCCTCATTTGCTCTGCAAACTTGTGTATTGGTTAAGGCCATGCCAGCTGACGTAACAAACACACCCTATAACGTAAATGTCTACACACACACAAAATATGTCTTTTGCTCACGTAATTGTTAGTTGTGGGCATTCCTGGTCAGCAGGCAGCCTTCCACAAAGTGACCCAGGGGTCCAGGTCCCTTTTACCATTTGGCTCTGCTGGCTTCAACACGTAGCCTCCAAAGTTATCTGGTTTGTCTGCATCAAGCCTGTAAAAAAGGTAAGAGCACAGAGGATCACGCCATGCAGGGTTTCGTGGGCAGGGCTGCAAATGGCAGACACCATTTTCACTCACATGTTATTGGCCAGAACTCAAACTTGTGGCCATACTTAACTGCAAGAGAGGCTGAGAAATATAGTCTACCCGTGTGCTGAAGAAAAAGAGGAAATGGGTCTGGGCATAGCTAGCCAGGCTGTATCTTCATGACACCATGGACGGTGGAGAATTTCAATCTCAGCTTTATTCAGTTCTTTCCTAGCAACTCTGAAGCAGTGAAGGACAAAGGTGGAAGCAAATGAAAGGCATGAATACGTCCTGCCCACCTCTGGCCGCCCCCCCCCCCCCCCGTTCCTCACCTTTGCCCTACCCTCATTTGAACTCAAGCTGATACCACGCTTGGGGAACAAGTGTATTCCTGGCCTGGAGGAACTGAAGGATTCCCTCGACTTGTCATATGCAGCTTTGCTCCAGGTCCACTCTGAACTTCTGCCCTGCTTCTAAGTACAAGACTCTTTGGGTTGAGTTCTGATCAATAGTATCTCTTAGCATTAATTGAGCACTAACTGTTCACCAGGTGCTGAGACTTAGTGGAGTTTTTACTGTTGTCCCAGAATTGTACAGCCAAGACCCAAAGTTGAAACCAGAAGTTCTTGAAACCTCTAACAGTTGGGTCCTGTCACCTTCTGAAGTGCCACCTGAGAGACAATGATTCAGAGAATGGACGTGACTATCCAGGAACTCCTCCTGCCTTCACCCCTCCACTACAAATATAAGAAGACTGAGAGAGTAAGAGGTGGTCAGCTTGGGCAAAATGCAGGTTCAAGTCCTGAGGGCAGAGATGCTGCTTCCTGTCTCCAAAGCCAAGGGAAGGTGGATTTATGAGCATCTCTTAGAGAAGTTTGCAGATATTTTCAAGAAAAGGAGACTGGAACTTTACTCCCCATGTGGCCTGCAGATTTGGTGACCTGTCCTTTTACTGAAGCAGGAGAAAGGAGACTAGGCAAAAATAATGGGTGAGCCTTATGGGTTGCAGGGGCACCATAGTTGCTTGCCACTTTTATACTGCCCTACAAGAACCCTGCCCCAAAGATCCTCTCCCTGGTGAGGGGACATCTGAAAGCTAGAGGCTGTGTGGTGACAGTCTTTGGTGGGGCCAGGGGAAGGAGAAGAATTAGAGTCAAATTTCCTACATCCAGAAACTGTGTGCAGGAACTGGGGAGGTAAGGCACATGGGATTATCACAATATGGTAAAGGTGAAGAGATTCTGCAGATGTTATTAAGGTCCCTAATCAGTTGACTTTAAGTTCATCAAAGGGGAGATTATCCTGGTGAGCCTGACATAAGCAGGTGATTTCTTTAAGACTATCTAGAGGTCAGAGAAGCAGATGCCCTACTTTTTTGGCCTTGTAGAAGCAGAGTGTCATGTTGTAGAGAGGGCTGTGTTGCAGGGGATGGGGGACAGCCTCTAGTAGCTGAGGGGGCCAGTTGTATAAACAAGGAACCAAATTCTGTCAACAATCAGTGAACTTGGAAGAGGACCCCAAGCCTTAAATGAGAATGAAGGCCCAGTCAACACTGGATCTCAGTCGTGGGAGACCCCAAGGAGAGTACCAAGCTAAGTCATGCCAAACTCCTGACACACAGAAACTGTGGGATAATAAATTCTATTGTTTTAGGCCATTGAGTTTGTGGTAATTTGTTATGCAGCAGTAGAAAACTAATACAGTTTCTCTGTAGGCTATGGGAGCCACAGAAAGATCTAGTCTTCTCGGAGGGTAAAGCATCAGCTTTGAGTTATGTTTGAGACTAATGTTTCAAGAAAAACAGGACCGAGTATCAAGTTCCAGAACAAAACTGTTCTAATTTATTAGAAATTACTTGTATTATCTAGTAAATCATGGTATTTACTAGAAAGTTCTAAGATATGACCATGATGTCCATAAAGATCCTGCTGCACTACCAGAAAGGGGGGAGGTATAGTTCTATACAGCACAGCTGGAGGAGCTGGGGAAAAGTTAAATCATGTTTATAACTCAGAGTTGTGACTCCTTAATAAATTGATTTCACATGCGTTATCTAATGAAATCGTTATATTAACCCTATGAGGTAAGTACATTTATTATCATCTTCACTTTTACAGGTAAGGATACTAAGCCTGGAGAGCTCAGCTCTCTTGTCCCAGCTCACACAGCTGGGGAACGGTGGAGTCAAGATGTGAATCCAGGGTGTGTGATCCCAGAATTGCACAGAGTGGACCCGGAGCAAAGCTACATATGACAAGCTGAGGGACTCCTTCAGTTCCCCAAGGCCAGGAATACACTTGTTCACCAAGCATGGTATCAGTTTGAATTCAAATGAGGGTGGGGCAAAGGTGAGGAGCCGGGGGGGGGGGGGGCTGGGGGGGGCAAGACATATTCATGCCTTTCATTTGCTTCCACCTGTTTGTCCTTCACTGCTTCAGAGTTGCTAGGAAAGTCACTGAGAGTCACTGCACTCTGGCTGTGGGCTGAGTTTGTGAGTACTTAGTGCCCTGGCCCAGCAACAGATAGGTCCTCATGGAGATGCCAGGAGGACTTTCTTATTCCTTTTAAGAAAAGGTATCTGGGTGATACCTTCAGGCAGAGTTTCCAGAGTTCCCTTCTTCTAGCATGCCTCACCTTGGCACTCCTTGGGTTCTGCTGAATGTTGAATCCTGGAAAAAGTAAAACTCCAGTAAAAATCATGAACCAACTGGAGTTTCTGGGAACTGTCAGCATCTGCATTTAAAAATGAATTACCAATTGTTTTCTCCTTCCTTTGGCCAGTAAATGCTCCTTGATCTCTAATTCATGCCAGGGTCTGGTCTGGGCACAGGGGGGCCAGGAGCAGAGATGAATGGAAAACAATCTCTGCCCTCGGGGATCTACCCCTCCGGTGGTGAGGAGGCAAGCCATATCAGGACAATTGTACATGCAAGCAGTGTCTACAAGGTGCTGTGGAACATGCAGGAATGACAAGCTGGCGTGGGTGTGATAACAGTAATCACCACCTTTGCTGAGTGGTTAGGATGGGCCAGCTCACCAGGTGTAGTCACCACAGCCCTGTGAGGAGGGCCTAGATCTTCCCCAGCTGCAGAAACAGGTTCAGAGGTTGGCATGTTTGTTGTTTCTCCTTGTCCACAAAGAGGTTAAGGTACTTAGGGAGGAGGCATGCACCCCATCACTGAGATGCTGAAAGAGGAGCTGGATGTCCATTTGGCAATACTGAAAATGTTCCTTTAATAGTAACTAAACTGGAGGCCTCTAAGGTATAAAATGGTATTTAATTTATTTTTAGATTTTTGCATTAAAAAAGAGAACATATACATGTGTGAAAAAATTCAGAGCAAAAAAAGAGGCAGTAAGTCTCGTGCCCACCCCAATCCTGAGGCCTCCAGTTCTTTCCCATGATTACAGTATCTTCTAATTCTTCCAGAGGTAATTTAGGCATAGAAAGAGAGAACATGTGTAAATGTGTATATACACATACCTCTTTATTTCTCTTCATTTTTAGCTAGAGAATCTAGTTTCTTAATAAAATTTCCTTTTGAAAAAAGTCCAATGTTTTCTTGGCAAAGCTAGAAAGAATGGAAAAA
Source organism: Vulpes vulpes (assembly GCF_048418805.1). Taxonomy (NCBI): domain Eukaryota; kingdom Metazoa; phylum Chordata; class Mammalia; order Carnivora; family Canidae; genus Vulpes; species Vulpes vulpes. The sequence goes on from NC_132791.1 coordinate 21,280,268, forward strand.
TTTTTTAAACTCTGAAGTATGTATTTTACTACCCGCAATAGAATATATCAGCCATAGAATGCCTGAAAAACACAGAATAACAACAGCTTAAATAAGCAGAAGATTACCCTCTCTCACATCTGAAGTCTGGAGGCTGCTGAACAGGGCTGATAGGGTGACTTGGCTGCAGGAGACCCACAGGGACCTCCTTTTAGTCACTCAACCCCAAGGTCCGAGATGGCAGCATCAGAATCCCAGGGAGCAGGATAAAGGGCACAAAGAAAAGAGCACCAGCTGTCTCTTATGTGAGGTTCCAGGAAGCTGGCACCTGACACTTTGGCCTATGTCCCATCAGCCACAACTAAATCACATGGCCACGTCCAGCTGCAAGTGAACCTGAAGAATATGATCTTTATTTTGAGTGCCCTATTTGCCCACCTACAAATTCTGTTACTATGGGAAGAGAAGAGAGTGGATACTGGAACATAAGCAGCAGTTTCTGCTACACTACCTTGTTTCCGTTGCCTACAGCACTCTGCCTGGTTCAGAGTAGAGATTCCTTCCTTTTTTTATTCAACTAGTCCATCCTGAATGAGTGTTTGTTGAATTGAATTGAAGGAATATGGAAGATAGGGCACACTTGTATGAGATTGCAGAGGACTCAGAATTTCTGCTCAGAAACTCAAGAGGGAGTAGCTGAGACCCCCACCCCCACCCCACTGAGAACTGTCATCTTCCTGACTGATTGCTCTCACACCCATGTCAGAAGGTCCTTACCTTGGGTTCAGATTCTCCATTTGCACCGTGGTGTAGGAGATGTAAGGTTTAACCACATGTTCTCCAGCCCTTCCAACTCAAAGTCTCAGTGAGTCCATGGTTCTAAGTAAATTGAAGGCAAGGGACTAAGTATTGACCATGAGGATTCAGAGTCAAAGATGAGGGATCAGAGACTGAGGACTCCTTGGGTCTGGCCTTACCTGTGTTGATCTTTATCCCTCAGAAGGCCTGAAGCCCCCAGGCACTTGATCCTGCTTAGCCAATGAGCTGGATCTCAATCAACACTACCCACCCAAAGACTGGGAAGAAAGTAGAAAATAAATTGCAGAACTCTGGCTACATGAGATGTCTGTCATTGAATATTATCCCCCAAGCCAAGGAGTGTCAAACTGCCATGGTAGCAGACTGCCTGCCAACAGAAGGTGTCTGGGAGAAACTATCAAAAATAGTGGCTTGGGAGTCCATGAAGGACAAACCATCAGAAGGGAGGAGTGCAAAGAGAAGCCTGTCTGCCTGATCCAGGAAGCTTTTTTTGAGGAAGAATGATGTTTGGATGAGAACGAACCAAAGGATGTCATTATTAAGTCTTCAAATGGCTTGGGGACACTCCACAGCAAACACACTAAAAACAATAAGATTTTCAAGAAGTCTTGAGACATTTCCTCATCAGTAACAAACTGGCTTAGGGAAAGGGAAACCAAATGTGAGGATAAATAAACACTTGTCTGAATAGACTACAGTAACATTATCTAATTCTCTAGGGCCTGGGGTTAACTGACTTTAGTTAATATTTGATAGCCACTGGGGGGAATTCCTTGTGAGGAAGATGTTAAGCCATTTGAAGCTCAAGCATTGGAAAAGCTCCTGGGCTCCTTGGAGGTTTGAAATGAATCATGTCAACTTCAGTGGGGGGAAAGGATGGGCTACAGATTTGGGGGAGTAGAAGGTATAACCCAGGAGCTATGTGTAGATCACAGCTGCTCAGGGACTCCCCAGAAATTGAATCTATCAAGGAATCTTTTAAGTAGAGACTATGCCTACAGAATGTGTGGCCACTGACGTTTATAGCAGCTCTAAAATGTGGAAGGGAGGCCAGCTGAGTCCTGCTGTCCATGGTCCTGAAGCATCCTTCAGCCCTTGACCAGCCAACAGTTGCTTCTTCTTTTGCCAGTACACTAGGCTTTCTATCTAACTTCCCCAAGCAATTCTGAACCTGGTGAGGATTTTAATTTTCTATCTTATTGAAAAATGTGTGGTTTATACACTGTCGCAGAACAAATAGAATTGGGATTTATGTTTCACAACTTACATGGTTTGTTTGAGCTTTTTCTATACGTCTTCGGCAGTCCTATCACATTTCTGACAGTTACATTTTTTTTTTCTTTCTGAGAAGTTGGGGAGAAGCAGAGAACATGTTTTTTTCTCCTTCCTGACCTTTACTTGGGAGTATTTATCTGTAGTCTATGGATTTACCCATGTGTGTCTCTTGTGAGAGAATATTTGCATGTAAGTGCCCAGAGTGTGGGGCTGTATGTTTGAAAGTGGTGTACAAGTGGGCTCCAAGTGTGTGTACATGTATATATCAAACATAGTCATATGTGTTTAGTTATGTTTTTGTGATGTGGCAACGGTAGTGGTGGAGTACAATAGAAACAATTAGCCAATTAATTAGATGTTATTCCAATTCAGATGTCATTAGTAACCAAACCTTTCTCTTCACAGTGTCATGCACTGATGTGTACTGGGCCTGCCAGCAACTGGGAGGAGTTGAATTATTCTCCATGTCCCAAATTCAATGTGTTTTTAATTAATTTCACATCATGTGTTTGCAAGGGCAGCACTTTATTTAAATAGGTGAAGAAAATACTCACTCTAAGTTATTAATTGAGATGCATTTCTTCACTTTGTGCTGCAGAGACTTCACCAGGAAGTGCTGTTAAACAGGACATTAATCCCAATACTTTAACTAATTCCTTTTTCATTATTAAAGCAGATTTACAACTTTGGAGTCAGGACATTGGTGTGGGGTTTGTTTGTTTGTTTGTTTGTTTTTCCTAGAAAATTCATCTGTATCCTAGAATCAGCTTGTAGCCCAATGTAAATTCAGTGTGGAATTTAGTCAGTTATTAAGTGGATTTAAGTGGCTGAACCCTGGTGTAATCTGACCAGCAATGCATGAAGGAAAGAGTTGGAGGTGTAAAAAATGTCAAATAGCTTTCTCAGATGCATTAAACTATTAATAAAGATAAAACGATCTTTATGTTTGGGGTTTAGAACATCTCTTTTATGATATCGAGAAGCCACTTTGATTCACGACTCGTTGGCTTCAAGGTCTGCTGTCATTATTCAGAAGGTGTCAGATAAAAAACAGAGACAAGCTGCTCAGCAGGGGGAGAGGTAAAAAGAGAAACAGTTTAGGACTGTCCGGGCCCAGCTGGGCTGAGCAGGGAGAAGTACCAGTGAAGGGATCATGTACACGGCAGCTGGCACTCATGTCCATGCCCTGGGGAGCCCTCTGTAGAGGATCCCCACTTAATCCAGAGGCAGGTATGCTGTGGCCCTTCTGGGGTAGTCCTGGCTTCTCTGCAGAGGGGCTGTCCCATGACAATGTTGGGAAGTATGGGGAGGTATTCTCCGTTTGTCTCATACCCCACCCCTACCAAGGCATTCCCCCCTCCTTTTATTTTTCTGTTCCCTGCTCTGGATCCCAGGAGGTTGATCTCTATGGCCCACAACACTCAGACCCCCTGGCCCTCTGGGAGGCACCAGTCAGACACTAGAGGGAGAGAAGAGTGGGAGATCAGAGGATTCATTCCCAATCCTTCCTTGCCTCATCCCAACTCTGTGGTGACTGCTTTCTATTTACATCTTCTTTCAACCCCTCTTCAATGGCTCCTGTTTCTTCCAGGGTCTTGCAACCGCATTCCCTCCACCTTGCCCTTCAGGCCTTAGGGTGTGATGGCTCCCCACCCATGCCTCACCATCCCATGCTGGTCTCCCTAGCTCTGCTCACAGCTCTGCAGAGTCCTGTCAGTAAACCCTCCTCAGCTGAACTCTTTGAGTGGACCAACCATTTTCTCCCAGACCCTGATTCATGAGTTCCTCCCAGAAAACCAGACTCTGACCCTTCTGGGGCTGGGGGGAGGAGGGGCAGGAGGCACAGTCAGCAGGATGGGGATAGGGGAGCCAGAAGGGAAGAGCCTTGGCATAAGCTATTGCTGCTCAAGGAATGCTGGTGTGTGGCGGCCTCTCTGTCCAAGGCTGCTCAGGCATGGCACTGTTTGTGCTCCATCCACTCTTTCAATGAACGTTCATTGGGCAGCTTCCAGGGCCAGGCTCTATGCTAGGCAGGTCCTGCCCTCACAGAGTTTATGGTCCAGAGGGGGATGCAAGCAAACAGTTTGGTTGTATGTGCTAAATGCTATTGTAGGTAGGTAGGGGGCTCTGGGATGTACACAGGATAGACATTAGGCAGAAGGGTCCGGGGAGGGAAGATTTCCTGGAGGAAAGAACATCTAAATTATGCATTAGAAGGATGAGAAGGATGTCTGAGAAAAGAAGTTGGGGGAGAGGGCACAGGGAGAGTGGTATTTCTGCAGAGAAAACAGCCTGCACAAAATCCCAGGGCTGAGAGAGGGCTCCAGGCATTTGACAACTGCCAGGCTTGCAGGGAGTTGAAATGCATAAACAAAGGAGGGGTAAAGCTGGAGGGTGGGCAATGGTAGATCCTAAACCCTTCCTTTTCCCTGCCTTCCCCCAAGCCCTAGCAAGGGCTTCTGCCTTCATTCATGAGGGCCTTTGGAGCAGGGCATACAGCCAGGTTTACCTTTTGAAAGGGACCCCTTGTCAACCGGATAAAGAATGGAAATGACTGGAAACTGGGTGATGCCATCAAAGGCACCAAGGTGAGGGGGTCTTGGTAGGGGAATGCAGAAAAGTGGCCCCACCTGATCCAATCCGAAACCTCCACTTTCCAGATGGGGGACACGAGGCCCAGAGAAGACCGGACCCTGCCCAGGTCACAGAAGGAGACACTAGTCCAGGGTGCCAAAATCTGAGTCGGAGGGAGCAGCCAGGGTCTGGAAGCCACCTCATCCTGGGAGAAGGACCACTTTGGGAGAGGTTTCAGGGGCAGACTGTGAGGCCCTGGCTATCCACATGCTTCCTTGCAGGGTGGGTAGTCTTTGAACCAGGGGAACCCCACCCTGGCAGGACCTGGACCCTCACCTAGGTACACGCTGGGCACCTCGGCCCAGCGCCAGGGCTTTGGCACAGGTGACTGGCGCTTCCCACTGAAATCATGTGAATATTAAGCTAATGAAAGCCTTGCCTGGAAAGGGATAGGGGCTGGGAAGGCGGCCCTAACGAGCGCGTGTCACTCCCTCCACCCTGCGCGTCTTGCGCTGTCCCATTTGTCTGGCTGTAATCTACATTTCAAATGATTACATGGGAAGCTGAAGTGGTAGTGACAAGGATAAACGAAGCTTGTTAAACTAATAGCTGCACTAATGCCCAAATATGTGAACTTCCCGACGCAGGCCGCATCCCAGCCTGGCGGAGCTGTCAGCCCCGCTCCCCCGGGCTCCGCCGCCAGCCGCGGCCACATGATGAATGGCCCTGTCGACCAAACTCATCCGGGGCCCAATTAAACAGGCAGAAATGAACTGGAGCCGTCAGGCAGCCAGGGAGGGGGGAGGCAGGGAGGGGGGGAGGCTGAGCCAGACGACGGGGGTGGGGGGGTAGTTAAACCTTACGCAGACTGGGAGAAACAGAGGGGGGGGGTGGAGTGGGCAGGGTTGGGGGTGCGGGAGAGAGGAGCCTGGGAGGAGAGAGGCCCAGAGACCCCAGACGAGAGAGGCAGCCACAAAGAGAAGAGATGCCCCTTGGGGGAGGGGGGGGGCGAGAGACAGGCAGAGACACCCAGAGATAGAGGGGGACAGGGACACCGAGAGACTAGGAGGGCAGAAACAGACACACATATGCAGAGAGAGGCAGAGACAGAGAGAGACAGAGACACCCCGGGGACAGCCACATGGCAGGGAGGGCAGAGTCGTGGAGGAGGGGGCCCTGGGGGAGGGGAGTGGAGAAGAAGAGAGGGCCAGAAGAGAAAATATGTCCTGGCAAGCGGGGAAGTCGTTCTGTCAGAAAATGGTCATTTAATGGTTTGCCGAGCCCGCGACAGATATGTCATCTGAGGCGGCTCGGCAGCAGTCCCAGGGCATTTCATTTATTAATTACCAGCTTCCAGCCAGCTCCCTCATCCCCTGCCTCATGCCCATCATCAGCTCAGCCCCCTGGCTGAAGGCCCCCGCCTCGCCCCATTTTCCAGAGGAAGCAGCCAAGGCCAGAGAGGGGCGGGTGGCCAGAGCCTGGCACCACAGGCTCCAGAGGGAGGGCTCAGGGCACCCACTGCGGGGTGGGCGGTGGCCTTCCTGACCCTGCCCGCCCAGCCTCCCTCCCCACCAGCACTGGGCTGAACCTCCAGGACCCAGGGTGGGGAAGCCAGCCCTCCCCATCCACCACAACCACCTGAAGGAAAGTAGACACACTTTCCACTTCTTCAACACACAGTATACTTCCTATGTCATAAATACATCACACATTGCTTGTACAATCACTTTGTTTCCTTTTCTTTCTTTTATTTAAACTCATTTTTATGGCCCTCTCATTGGATCTTTTCCCCCCTCAGCAGTTCCTAACCCTTTTAAATGGCTTGGACACTAAGTTTCTTGGAATTCAGACCCTAGACACTCGTCTTCATTTTGAAGCGGTGGTGAATGCTAACATCTTGTAGTGCAGCCCCTCACAGCTGAGAAATACTTCACCAGGAATGTTTAAGAAAACAGGAATGCACACTCACATATCACCCCGGGCAGCCTGCACCCCGGGCAGCCTGCACACCTGTGCACCTGCCTGCCCTCGCTTCCCCCACACCTTCCATGAACCTTCCAAGCTGGCCTGGAGGAGTCGTTGAGCAAAGAAAACTGCAGGGGCATCTCCTTGTTCCCAGAGAGTCGGGCCCCCCTCAGGACCCTCCGATCAAGAGCCCTTCCAAAGAAAGAAAGGCACTGAAATCCCTGTGCAGAAATGATGGCTCCAGTTAGAACTGGACCACACCTGCTTGTCAGGTGCCCAGGGTGGGCAAGGCATTGCTGAGGCCCCCAGGCCAGCATGACTCTGGGAAGTTGGGCTGAACCTCCCACCTCCACTACTACCCCCGAAATCCCCAGGCCAGCCAGAAATTTCACATGCCCTTTGTCTACCGATGAACTTAGTGCTTCTCCTATGCTGCCTCCCTGGGTTCCCATCCCAGCCTATGGCATCTGCAGCCTCTGTCCGCTGGTTTGGGCACCATCCTCTGCCCACTGGGTCACCAAATGCCACTTAGTCAGCCTTTCAGTCTCCCCCCATCAACTCTGTAGTGGATGTAGTGTGGACATCCATCATTTCCCTTGCGTTTAGAGACCGGTTTGGTACTGTCCTCCACACCAAAGTTTGGGGACTTTCCAAAGGGCCAACTTTCTCTCTTGCCTAATATCCTTCAGAGGTATCCCCTTGCTCTTGGGGTGAAATTCAGACTCCTTTTTAGTCTTTAAACCCTGCCTCCTTTTGCCCCTCATCTCCTGCTCCTGCGCTTCCTTGCTTTGTTCCCTGTATCTGTGACCAAGATACTCTCCTCTGCCACTGGGACTTATAGTGAGCTGTCAGGGCAAACTGGACACTGGAAGGGTCCAAGGATGGAAGTGTGCCCCTCTCATGGGAGGTGTGCAGCAGCAGCTAGAGAAGCACTCTTCCGGCTGCTGGGGAGGAGCCTCCAGCATAGGATGGCAATCTTGGCTCAGAGACCTCTTGGGATTTAACTAAGGGAAGACTGATGGTACAGGAGTGGACTGCAGTCCATTTGATCTCCCAGCAGACATCATGCTGCTCATTGTAAAGATGGATAAACTGAGGTCCAGAGAGAGGAAAGGAGTTGTCTCAAATCACAGAGAGACTATGAGCAGGCCCAGAGCCAGAGTTCAGGTGACCCGACCTCTCTCCAAGGCTCTTCCCCCAAAGTAACAGAGACACCTAACCCTTAGCATCAAAACCCCTTGGAGGAACAACTAAACCCCTGTAGAAAATAACTCTACAGCTTTAATTAATCTTGTCATATGGAAACTATTGACCGTGCCTGTTTTCAAAATATAATTTAAATATATATAATTAGGGGATCCCTGGGTGGCTCAGCAGTTTAGCGCCTGCCTTTGGCCCAGGGCGTGATCCTGGAATCCCGGGATTGAGTCCCACATTGGCATGGAGCCTGCTCCTCCCTCTGCCTGTCTCTCTCCCTCTCTCTCTGTCTCTCATGAATAAATAAATAAAATCTTTTTTTAAATAAATAAATAAATAAATAAATATTATACTATACCTTAGTACTATACTATATATACTATATTATACACATATATATAATTAGTATTATGCTCTCCCTAAGTGATTCAGCCTCTCAGATTTATAGGGTGAATATTAACAGTCTCCTATGAGTGATTTGCCCTGTGGTGGACAATGTGAGAAAGAACCATACAGCTCTGGGTTATTTTTTTTAACCCTGCCTTACTTTCACGGGGGCTTTGCTCTCCTCCACCATGTGTGATTTGGCTGCCAGTCAATCTCAGGACAGTACCAACCATAGTACCTCATCTCTGTGACAACAGTGATTGGTCCAAGAGATGAGCATCTGACTCATCATGGCCAATCAGAGTGCTTCCCTGGGATTTATGTACTGACACAGAAACTCCCCTCTCTGCTGCAATGTAAGACAGGACTTTTTTTTTTTTTTTTTTTTTTTTGGTAGACAGGACTTTCAACAGCTCTTTTCTTCACCTGCATCAAGGAAGCCCAACTACAATGACAGATGAAAACAAGCCCGAGAGAGAGAGAGAGAGAGAGAGAGAGAGAGAGAGAATCCTGATGACTTGGTTTAAGCCCTGGATTCAGCCATACTTGAAGCCACTATAATCCTCTGAAGATACCCAGTTCCATGGCTCAATTACTTCTGTTTAGTCTTTATTTTATATTGAACTGGGATTCTTTTCCTTGCACATTAAAGAATCCTAAAACTAATACAAGGCCCTTTCTCATGTCAGCCTGTTTCACGCAACAGTTGGTGCACACACACACACACACACACACACACACAGAGCCCTCTGTTTTGAGGCACCTTGGATATAGTGCTCACACACACATACATTCTCTTGCCACTAGAAACCTCTCAGCTTCAGAACCCTATGTCCACCATGCCCCTGTCATGGGTATGGTGGATATAGGGTCTTTTTTGCATTGTATCTCCAAGACCTTGGGATTTCCTCTTGTGGGCAGAGGAGAGCTGAACCATTGGAACCTGAATCTGAGCTCCAGGGAGGCCAGGGGCTCTGATATGCTTTTGGGTTATAGGCAAAGTTGTCTCTAGCGGGACAAAGAAGCTTCTCTCATTCAAGTGCTCACATCCTGTTCTGACACCTTCATTGACTCTCCACCAGCAGGGGAGGTCCAAACTCCTTAGCATTATTCAGGACTCTTCACAGTATGTCCTAGATTTTTCACCCTCTACTCTCTTACTTCTGGGTCTTTGCTTGTACTTTTTTTCCTCCTTCCACCTGTGAGAGTCCTTCCTGTCTTTCTAGGCCCAGTCCAAGCACCATCCCTTGCAGGCAACCTTTCTCATTCCCCCAGTAATAATGAAACTTGTTCTGGGACCTCCTGTAGTATGTTATCTGTCCCTCTTTTGTAGCCTATCATGTAGCCTGTCTTGTATTAAGTGTATTGTTTCTTTTGCCTGGCGCTTCCACTCCCCCACCAGTCCCCAGGCTGGGTTAATTCATCCTTTAGGTCTCAACTCAAAGGTCACATACTCAGAGAAGTCTTCCTTGGATGCTCCTCCCTGACAAAGTCTATTCCTCTTGTTTTCTTCATCTCATAGCACTCTAAAGTCTTCATCAGTGCTTATCACAGCTTATAATAAAATATCTATGACTGTAATTATTTGGTAAATGTCTGTATCCCCCTATTAGAATATATGCTTCTGTGACAGTTGAGGCCTTGTTTTGTAGCTAAAATGGTACCTGGAATATCAATCAATATTTGTGGAATTAGTACAAGTAGAATCGATGACTGAGCAGGTGAATGAATGATTGAATGAATGAATGTCTCCCTTAGCCCCTTACAACTAGAAGCTCACTGGGTTTGGGGACTATGTCAGTAATTTTTACATCCCTCATAATTCCTAGCATGTAATTTTTACATCCTCATAGTTCTACAGCAGGTAGTCAGCATGAATTTAACCATCAGCAGGTGGATATTTTATGGAAGTTCCTGGACTCCACCTATGGTGCTATAACATTAACCAGGAACCTAGGGTCTCAATCCAAGCTGGGCCAACAATTGAAAAAAATAAAAATCATAAAGGACATTCCCTAATCCAGGCATGCTAGGGCTGCAGAAATGACAGGAAACAAGCTTCCCTGCCTTTGGGGAGCATATAGCACAGTTTTCCTGAGTGAGCTGCTCTGACCCATCTCCTCTCCAATGGAGTATGACATTGTTCTCAAGTTTTATTGCTATAAGATGGGTTTATTCAACTCCTCAGCAAACAGCATTACACAAACGCCATGCACACACATGCAAATCCAGAGTGGACAATAACCCTAGGTATGTTAGAGTGTTTGATCACTGGTAAGCAAGCCAGGAGCCAGCTTTAAAAACAATATTTATTTATTACAATTGGCAGAGCAATGGAGAAAATTGCCACTTAGATAGGATTTTACATTTTGCAAAGTGTTTTTGTAATCAGCACAATTTTTCCCAACAATTCACAAGGACAAGTTGTTTTTGCCATTCCCATATGCAAGGAAGAAAGTAGTGAAGGAAAATGCCATGCTTCTACTTTACCAAGCACAAGTCAAAAGGAGAATCCTGGCTTAATTGTATGTAAGAAAGAACTTTTTTAAAAAAAAATTATGCTTTGTGCTGGGCATTAGGAATCTGTTTGTACACAAGACCTACAGAAGATTCTGGGCTTTGGCTAACTGCTGGTATCTCTAGGGGTATATGTACTTGTCTCCCTGAAAGAAAAATAAAATTATGTATTTTCTTACATTGCCTCCACCTGTCATTTTGCTCAGTCATCTCTCTTTTAAAACTTCATGCAAGCTGTATCAGTCAGGATAGGCTAGATAATGCTGTTATAACAAAAAAAATCTCAGTGCCTTAAAACAATAAAATTTTATTTTTACCTCAAGCCATATGTCCATTGTGGGTCAGTGGGAGTGGAGGGAAGGTGGGGGGAGTAGTTAAGAGGCTCTGCTCATTCAGAGCTCCAGGCAGTTAGAGTACCTTTCATTTGAAACATCATCAGTTAATGTGCTAGAGTAAAAACAGAGCTCTGGAGACTCTTGCCCTAGTAGTAGTTCAATGCCCTGGTGTGGAAGTGACACATCTCATTTCAGCACTCACACATTGGCTGAAACCAGTCACAGAGCCCCACTGAATCATGAGATACCAAAAAAGTGCAGTGCTACCTTGTGTCCAGAAAGTGAAAGACTAGGAGCACTTGCCAAACAGCTCTAAAAACTACTATGTGAGTTAAATTTCATTCCATGAAAAAAAAAAAGGAAAAAAATTATTGAGTTTGTTCTTAAGTCTGAAAAAATACCAACCCTGTAAGTAGAAGGGACTTTTGCAACTGGTTATTTGTGCTTTTTTTTATGAAGGCAAAACCCACCAAGACCATGCAAAGAATGACTTTTACCAAAATTAAGAGTTTCTTAAGATGCATTAAAGGAGAAAAGTCTAGCTAATGCAATAAGACAAGAAAAAAATAAAAGGCATACAGATTGCAAAGAAACAGCTAAATTTGTCTCTATTTGTCAATGACATGACTGTGAATATAGAAGATCCTAAGGAATCTACAAAGAAAAAAAACTACCAGAACCAATAAGTGAATTTAAGATATCACAATATATAAAACTCATATAAAAATCAACTACACATCTATATATTAGGAATGAACAGTTAGAAAATACCACTTATAATAGCATTCAAATGCATCAAACAATTCAACAAAAAGTATGAAATTCTCCTACACTGAAACTATAAAACAATACCAAAAAGAATCAGAAAGACCTAAATAAATTGTGTAAATTAAAAATTGAATGAAAAAATCATGGATTGGAAGACTTAATATTATTATATTGTCAATTTTCCTCAAATTGACTAAAATTCAATGTAATCAGATGATTACAGCAAGATGATTTTAAAATTTCTTTGGAAAGGTAAAGGACCAATAATAGATAAAACAACCTTGAAAATGAATTATAAAATGAGAAGATTTAACCTACCAGATTTTAAGACTTACTCTAAAGCTATAAGAATCAAAACTGTGGTTTTTGGTAAAAGCATAAAAGAATAAATTCATGGAACAGAATAGAATATTCAGAGATAGGTTCACACATATATTGTTATTTGGTTTTTAACAAAGATGACAAAACAATTAAATGAGGAAAGGGAAAAGTCTCTGACAAATAATGCTGAAACACAAATACCCGTGTGAAAAACAAAGAACCTAGACCCTGTGTTACACTTTACACACACACACACACACACACAAAAATAAATTTAAGATGGACTATAGACCTAAAAGTAAAAGTTAAAAACAGGAAAAATAGGAGAATATCTTTGTGAATAATGAACTAAAGATTTCTTAGAAAGGACACAGAGTATAAATCATAGGGGGAAAAAATGAGAAAATGGACTTGATCAAAATTAAAACATCTGCTCATCAAAAAACACCAGCCAAAAAATAAATAGTAAGCCATAAAATGAGAGAAGATATTCACAACATATTTTTCTGACAAAAGATTTGTGCCCAGAATGCATAAAACTCTGCAACTCAATAATAAAGACAAACAGCACAGTTTTTTTTTAAAAATAGACGAAAGACTTAAATGGACACTTGACAAAAGAAGATATACAAATGGCTAATAAATATATGAAAAGTCTTTTAACACCATTAGTTATCAGGAAAATGCAAATCACAACTGCAGTGAGATATCACTGCACACCTAGAATGGCTAAGAGGACAAAGGCTGACAATACCAGATGTTGGAGAGGACATATAGCAGCTGTAACACACACACTGCAGTTTGGAGTATAATATGGTACAACTACTTTGGAAAAGTGTTATGTGATTTCTTGAAAAGTTAAACATGTATCTGTCCAATGACCCAGCAAGGGTGGATTACAAATTTCTGAATATCACAGGGAAAGGGGATCGGAGTTCTTCTGGGTGGCTCCAAAGGTTCAGGTTAAGATCAATGGAAAGAAGAAACCAAGTGTCAGGTTCTAGTTCCCTGAAGGGAAAAAATGTTCTCCTAAGGACAGCCACCCCTTCCTCAGACCTCGGCCAGAGTCCAGGGATGGAGATATGACTGATCACATCCCTATTCCACAGACCAGGAGATTGAGGTTGGGAGAAGTCTCATGACTCTGGGAGGAGGTAGGGCTCAGTGGAGACTCTGGAGTCACACAGACCTTGGTGAATATCTCTACCAATAATGAGCTGCGTGACTTTGGGTGACTTTCTGGTCTTTAGTTCTCTCATCTGTAAACTGAGAATGATAATAGTAATAATAGCTATCTCAACAGATTGATTTGAGGACCAGTTGAGAATGCAGGTGAAACAGCAGAACATCCGGCACATAGTAAATGCTCAGTAAACGGTAGTTATTACTGTTCACCCTGGAGATCCAATTGGCATTGCACCCAGGACCAGTGGCTTGATGCAGCCTTAAGCTCACATCCTATAACATGGAAAAAACATCTGGATCTTGTGCAATGTTTGCCACACCAGGAAGGACTGCAGGCCTAATTAAAATTGCTGCTCTGTTTGCATTATCAAATGTCAGGGTTTTTTTTTTTCTACCCACAGAGCAAAGATTTTTCTTATCAAAAATCTATTCACTAAAATGCTAATGATCGTCAGTGATTAGAAACTGCTGCTCAAATTTTGAAAGTTCCCAGTGGACCTCTCAGACATGGCTTGTAACTTGTCAGTTGAAGAAATGTACTCAACAAATCAAACTTTGCTGTATATGTTAAAAAAAAAAAAAAAAGATTTCATTTCCTTAACGCTTCACTGTGCGGGTCCAGGAGGGACTTTTGAGTTAAGTGACAGAGACTACATTATTAGTTGTGGAGTCAGTTCTAATAGAAGTCTCTCAAGGCAAGATATTCTCAGATAGGCCCCAAAACTGCGAACAAAAGTCTGTCAAGCTTATCTTAATTTCAATAAGCATTTAGTTTGCCAAAGAGAAGCACAGTGTGTGATGTGCTTCTATTATCTTCTTTCTGTCCTTCCTCTCTGCTTTCTTCTTCCTCTTCGGGAGAGAGAATCTACAAGGCTGTGTGCTTCAACATGCAGACAAGAGTCTCAACGCCATCAGCAGTCCTCTCTGGTCAGCCTTGGGTATCTGAGGCCTCCTGGAATGGGTCTACACAGCTCCAGAAGAACCAGACGGGCCAGTGCTGTGGTGTGTTGGTTCCTCCTGGGCTCTCAGCCGCCCTGCCACACGTAAGTGGTCAGAAATCAGAGGCCCTGCCTCTCACGGTACCCCCAACTGCTCACCTGGGCTCTTGGCCTCTCTAGGCTCCAGAGAGTTTCCAGGACATACAGGACCAGTTACTTTGCCTATAACCAGAACAGTTACTTTGCCTATAACCAGAGATTTGGTGCTGATTTACCCAGGCAGGAGCCAGCCCAGCTGGAGGACTGAGGCTGAACCTGTAGGGTACAGCCCAGCACCTGTGCCTTAAGCTCTACAAGAGACTTCTGGTACCTGCTCGAGTTTGAGGACTCTGGCTATAGAATGATGGGGTAGTGGGGGGGGGGGGGCTCTTGACTGACGGCGGTCCAGAAGGCTGTCCTGAGGAAGTGATGCTCAAGGCTAAAACCTCAGGATTGAGAAGGATCCACGTGAGGTGCCAGAGGAAAAGCATCCTTGAGTGTATGTATTTGGGACTCAGTTCTCTTCTCTGTGAATTGGAAGTGACAATAGTTCTACCACCATAAAGCTGTGATGAGGATTCAGTAGATGAAGCGCTTAGCATAGACTTCACCAAAATATAAACTCACCATCAATGATTATTTTTACTGTTTAGAGCATGATACCAAGTCCCGGCCTTGGGGCAAGGAGGCTTCTTGGAAGCCCACAGGCCAGCCCAGGTGTCACCACCAGGTGTTTGCTCTGTAGTGTCAACAGAGACAGAGCCACAAGTGGGAGAAAAAGAGCTTCCAGGGGTCTGCATGACAGCATAGCTTCTGGCTAGAGCACGCGCACATACACACACACACAAATGCGTGCACACACACACACACACACACACACACACAGACTTTTTTCTATATGCAAGAAGTCCAAAGTAGCAGGGTTTTGGTGCATTTAAGCAGCACAGATCCTAGATCTTTCCAACAAAATGAAACAGGACACTTGGCTAAAATCAGAGGAGTCCCATCATCAAGTTAGCAGCTTTGCCACAAATCTTGCCTGAGAGCCCACTGGGTGCACAGTTGCTAACCTCAGGAGGCTCAGCACCTAGTTGGTGGCTCTAAGACACATAAGCAGCTGCTTGAAATACCAGGTAGGAAATGCTATTAGGGAGATGTTGGACATTCAGGGGATAGGGAGATTGATTCCTGCTGGGGGGCTGGGGACACCTTTCTGGATGTACCTTCCCTTGGGAACATCCATCATTTCTTGCAGGAGCTTCCAAGTCAAAGGAGCTTATTATTCCCTCCTGTACCACCTTGCTCTTGGGACCATAAATCAAAAATTCTAGTTCATAGAAATCGTCGATTCTTGAGCAGAGGAGCAAAAGACTCACAGTTGGTTTAATCTCCATGACAGCCCTTTTGAAGGGGAAAAAGATGTTTGAGAGCCACCCCCACCATGATTTAGAGCTAGGAGGTCCTTAGGGGATATCTAGACCAGTTCTCTCATTGCAGAAATGAAGAACTGAGTCCAGAGAAGGTAAGGATCTTGCCAAAGCCATGCTGTGTTGGGGCAGGGCTGGGACTGGAATCACGGCCCTGTGCCCCACCCTTCACCTTCATGGGGGTAAGATCTGGGGAGGGAAAAGGTTTGCTTTTGGACACTGGTCTGGGCTTACTACCAGGAGCTCCTAGGAACCCTGCGCTTGGTCTTTTTGCTTATCGATTATAATCCATTTCTTGTCCTTATATTCAGAACTTAGGCCCACCCCCCTAGAACTGCCTCCTGCCCCAGGGGATCCAGACAAAATGCCACATGTTATGGCAGGGACCATATTTTGTCCATACCATTCCTCCTGCATTTGCCCTGTTTCGTCACCTCTAACCAGTTCCTTCCCACTGCCCTGGGTTTTGGCCAAGGGCTGGACCATTTTGTAGGATTATGGCAATTTCTGCCAAGAGCTTGACTGCTCCTTCCAGACTCCCCAGCTCATCTGACTCATGTTCCTGTCATATCTTCCCTACCCACAGCTCCTGCTCACCAGGCAGGTCCTTTGCCTTGGTCTTCTATCCATTCAAGGATTGATCTCCCACCCCCAAGCTTCTCATCCTCTAATAGCTTCTCTAAGAAAGATAAAAACCTACAAACCCTATGGAGCGTCACGAAAAACTTCCCAACTCAGCACTGCTTTAAAAGTCAGGTAAATTAATAAAGCTAGAAAAGAAAAACATAAAAATGCAGGCTTGACTAATGAAAATTATACTACTTAGAGTCAATGAAGTGAACTTAGGTTAATTGATCATCCAGGTAACAACAATTATTTGCATCATTACCACGTGTCAGAGTAGCTTTGCTATGAGTTTAATTTGATGATACTACTGAGCTCTGGAAAAGTATCCTGGGCCTTCATATTTGCCACTCATGTAGCTTTGTCATCTGCTCCCAATTTTCAGTAGGGAGAGGATATATTAGTTTAAAAACTTTCTGCCATACTCAGACATCATGACAGTTGTTGTGTTAATAAATCATTAAATTGAAGGATCACAGGAACCATCTGGGTCGACCTGGAGCCCAAGGAAGGAATTCCACCCATGCCTCCCTGGGAAGAGGTCATCATCCAGTCTGTGGAGGACTTTTGGTGATGAGGAGCTCACTACCTATCAGCAAATCTGTTTGATCTTTGAACAACACTACTTGAGGACAGCTCTTTCTTAGGTGAGTCCAAATCTGCCACTTTGTGGTTTATACCACTGGCCCTGGCTCTGCTGATCAGGAAGTTACTGAAAAGCCTTCATGTCATCATCTTCCACATGACAGTCCCCACAGTAGCTTAAGACACTAAGGTTACTAGACCCCAGGAGGTAGTATGATGTAGTGGTTAAGAGCCTAACTATTTGGGTCCAAGTACAAGTTCTACCACCTGTTGGCTCCGTTTATGTTTAGAGAGTTATGCAATCTTGATCCACCTCAGTTCCCACAACTGTAAAATGGCAATAATAATGTGTGTTGCAGAGATTATTGGGACGATTACCAGTCTAATACACGAGAGGCACTTAGGATGGTGCCTGGCACATAATGAGCTCTATAGACACGCCAGCTCCAATATTTTCTTAGTCTCACAGGCCAAATGCTCTCCATTGATTCGCTACTTTCCCCTTAAAGATTACTTAAGAATCCTTCATATGGAAATGACTTGGGAGTCTCACGAGTTTCTTAGGTCACGTACCAGAAAGAGTATAGCGTCGTTGTGAAAATTAAATGGGTTACTTCGAATAAAGTGCAGAGTACAGTTGCTTAGCACCTAGCCCCAGTAAATATTTGCAGTTATGGCTATTGGTGCTCATTCAACTATTCCAAAATAGAGAAGAGAGATTGTTGGATGACACACATGTCTCAAATCTAACTGACTTTTGAATAACTTAGATGTGTACCTAAGTGAAATGTCTTAAATAAAGATTAGGCATGTGTGCAGAAAACTGCTCTAATTACTCCGCTCGCGCAGACATACTGCCGTCTTCGGAGACTCACCAGGTCTCAGTTACCGCTGCCCCCCAGGTATTGCGCTTCACGGTGATGAATGGGAACTGATTCTTGGAATAGAAATGCCATTTCCACAGGGCCTTGGTGGCGGCAGTCAAAACATAAGGTTGGTGTTTGAAATGCACAGTCTCGGAGAGGAAGCCTGAGTGTGCCTTGGAGAGCACCCCAGCTCAACCCTGAGACTCACAGACAAGGGGAAAGACTTTCCAAAGCAGGAGTTCCTGGAGCCCCGGGGACTCCTGGGGTCACAAGCAGAGCAACATCTCAGATGCAGCTGCTCCAGGCACAGCACCTTTTCCCAGGCAAACTGACCATCCTGTCTAGGAAACTCTGAAAAGAATAAATGCTTCACTTTATTCCCCTTCTTGCCCATACTTTGTTTTTCCAGCCATCATTATTTGCTGTGACTAGACCTTTGTATTCATTCTCTCATTAGACTCACAATGCCTACCTGAGGCTGGTACTTTTATTCCCATTTTATAGATAAGGAAGTTGAGACTCATTGTGTGTGTGCGTGTGTGTGTGTGTGTTTGTGAAATGTTCATCACTATTGCAATTCCCATCCCCACACACTCTATGAAGATAGGCACAGCAAGACAACTTTTGGCCAATATAGTGAGGTGGCTCATTTTAAGAACCAGTAACTGATGGGGATCCCCGGGTGGCTCAGCAGTTTAGCACCTGCCTTTGGCCCAGGGCGTGATCTTGGGGTCCCGGGATCAAGTCCCACATCAGGCTCCCTGCATGGAGCATGCTTCTCCCTCTGCCTGTGTCTCTGCCTCTCTCTCACTGTGTCTCTCATGAATAAATAAATAAAATATTTTTTAAAAAAACAAACCAGTAACTGAGTCACTATGCTCACGTCTCATTGCCTTAGTCACAGTAAGGAAAAGGAGCCTCCATAAACCTGTTTTTTGGAGTCACTAGTTATGGATACAGCCTCCAGCAAACCTTTAATGAACATGTAACATGAACCAGAGATAAACCTCCATGATTTAAAGCCACTTAGGCTTCAGAGCTGTTTGTTACTGCAGCAGAACCTAGACTGTCCTGACTGATACAGAAACATTAAGTGATGTACCTAAAGTTACACAGCTGTGGAGTTGGAAGCCAGGTTTGTCTGATTTCAAAGCGTGTGCTCCATCCAGGACATGATCACACCATCTCCTTTCTTCCTAGCTCCCTAGTTCTCTACTTACTGCCTTCCCCATCCCAGCCTGCAGACTGACTAATGATGTTCCAAGGGTAAAGCTCTCACTCCACTCAATCTGGCAGAAAGTACTTCCCTGCCTCCTGGAAATTCTCCTGGGCTCCCCATTTTTATTTTTACACAGATAGCCTGGACCCCCAGGCAGAGGAGAAAGTGAATGAAGTCCTTTGGACTTAGAGACCTGGCCATCCTCTTGTGCCCACTGCCCTGCTTCCCATCCGGAAAGACCCTTCCCCTAAAACTCTAACCTTCCTGGTTGCTCACTTTATGGAAACCACTTCATGTCTCCTCACTGCCCTGGCCCACCATGAACTGGTTCCTGCTTCCTTCCCACTTTTTATTCCTATCTTTCCTCCATAGGAGACCCTTGTGCTGGCCACTGTCCATAAGCAACCTCATCATCCAGTCCTCATAGGCACAAGCATGTAAGAGTCCCCTCCTTCCTGACCTCTTCCACCTTCTGCCAGTTATACTTACACATCAGTTGCCCTCCGCCCGCCCCCAAGCTCTCTGTCCCCCCTCATCAGAGCCTGAATTACTCTGCATCTTCCCTGTCTGCATGCTCGGTCTCCCCACCCGGACTGAGGCACTCCAACCAGGGACCACAGCTGACTTCTCTGTCTGCATCCCCAGTGACCCCACAAAGCCTGGCCCAGGGTGAGGGCTTCTGACATTGTGGCACAGGATGCAAACAGGCAGCTACCCAAGGCCTGAGCTCCCAGAGCAGACCGAAACGGGCATTTTGCAATGTCCCCTTCACCTCCCTTGAACAAGATCCAGCTGAAACAAACAAAAACAAACAAAACGTGCTCTCTTCTCTAAGCCCCAGACTGCTTCTCCCCTGGCGCTGTGCTTTCAAACATCATCTGCTTTCCCGCTCCAAGGTCTATCTATCATCTTCGCCAGAATCTGTCCCTGCGGGGCCGTGGCACGAGAATAGTCAACATTTAACACAATCAGCTTGTTCCATCATGAGGGTAGTGGGGGTGGGAAGGTGGCAGGGCTGAGCACAAACGCCTACAGGCAGGGTGCTCTCTGGAGACTCTCCTCCTCCACCCCACCCCGCCCCCACCCCATCCCTAATTTTCCTTTTATCTAGGAGGTAGGGCAGGACAAATGCAAACACCGGCCCCACTGACTCCTCCCCTCTCCACCCTCCCTGGCCACACATCTCAGCCTCATTTAAGTGTTCTTACCTACCCATCACTACACAGCAGTCAGTGGCCAGGGACTGGGGAATATAGGTCATTTTCACTTCTTTGTGCCTTGAGCAGCAACTGCTAGACCTGAATATTCAGCTCATGGTGGAAAATTCTAACTTAAAGAAGCCCAGTGGAACTTGAGGCAGCTCGACATGTTTGGAAAGGGGAGAGTAAGGAGAAAGACCACAAAGGGACATAGGGATAGGTCATAGGGACCTACATGTAGGACCTCCCTTCCTCTCAAGTCTTTGGTTTGAAACATTTACTTAGGGGTCAGGGCAGGATGATAGGTAAGCACTGGAGACCCAGTTCTAGATTCCTCTACAGTCCATGTCCAGTGAAGTCCTATTTCTGGACTGGTCCAGGAGTAGCCATCAGGTGCCCTCTTTGACCCTCTGTAAGTGCTCCCTGACACACAATTGAGACACCTTCACAAAGGTGCTTCTTAGAGGTGCCTGGTTTGGGAGTACAGAGAAAGAGCAAAGCAATGATTAAGCATGTGCTATTCCCAACTCGCCACAAAAACAATCCGGTTCCAGACACTCCACTTCAGGTGGCACCAAGCCTCCCAGGTCTTGGAGAGAAGGTTGCTTTCCCCTAAAACACCCAGAAACAGGCCGATTGATAAAGATGAATTCATTTTTCCTCCCAAATAGAAAGACAAGGGACGCCTGAGTGGCTCAGTGGTTGAGCGTCTGCCTTTGGCTCAGGGCATGATCCCAGAGTCCCGAGATCGAGTCCCACATCAGGCTCCCTGCATGGAGCCTGCTTCTCCCTTTGCCTGTGCCTCTGCCTCTTTCTTTCTGTGTCTCTCATGAATAAACAAATAAAATCTTAAAAAAAAAACAAAAAACAAATACAGAGACAAGTGCTTACAAATTGAAAAAAAATGATGGTATGTCTGCAAATGAAGTTATTCAATTTCTAAGGGCCTTATTCTCTTAGTGTGCTCCTCACAGTTTTAGGGCAAATAATAGTTGTTTTCTCCTTGCACAAATATGAAGATTTTCCAGCACTCTGAAAGCCCCACTTTTGGATATTTGCACTGCATTCCATTTCCGTAAGCATTTGCTGAGGTGTTATTAACACTGATACCTGGCAGTTGGCTAGCATTCCTTGAGGACTTAACATGTGCCAGGCATTTTTACATGTATGATCTCATTTGATCCCCTGAATGGAACATTAAACCCTCATTTAAACCCTTTGAGGGGATATTACCTCCACTTCACAGACGAGGAAGCTGAGATTCAGAGAGGTGAGAGGCTTGCCCAAGGACACACAGGCTTTCCCCAATGCCAGGCCCTTTCTCCCTGTCACCCTGAGACTGCAGGGCTCTAGAATAGGGTTAGGCAGCAACAACTTGAGCTGCTGGTGAGTCATCAGAGTCCCACTCAGACCCTGGCAGAAAATATTTATGAATGAATGAATGAATGAATGAATGAATGGTGTGACTTGCTGCCACTTAGATCATATACTCTACCAGTCTGCTTTTCTGACCCTGCTCTGGGATCCCTGGACCCAAGACCTCCTCCCAAGTCACATCCCTCAGTCTGCAGCCACGTGTGGTTATACAGCACATAGAACCTTAACACGGACACCCCCATGAGGAGGAAACCTCTGAAAACCACCTCTGTTCCTCGGACAATTCATTTGTGCATGTGTGAATGCCAGTGCCCAGGCCAACCACGACCACCCAGCACTCCACAGCCCCACAAGCTCCTTCATCTGTGACCTTAACTATCATCACAAACGGCTTCAGCTGGCAGGCTAGGAGGGGTTCCCTCTCATTTGAGCAAAGGGAACCAGATTCAGGGAGATCGCAACAGAACCAGGCCAGGCTTCCTGACACCAGTTCCTTCCTCTGTTCTGTGATCTCCAGTATCTTCTTTTCTGACTACCAAAACCATGGAGATCCACTTACTCCAGGCCCTGGTTTGCAAGTAGGCTTTGTTCTGAATGAATAAGAAAGAGTATGTGATTGATTCATAATGTCTGCTATGAGCCAAGGTAGGAGCCATACTCTAGGTGAGGTGTATTTATGGATCATTCCCCAGACCCCAACTGATATGCCTTTTCCGCCTTAAAACAAAACCATTTTGAAATTACCTCCTTCTTACTGTTTCCAGCTCAATAAAATTTTCTGACTTAATGGCCAGAACTTGAGAAATTCCACCTGAATGCTACCTGGGAAGGCAGAGTTTGATAAACAATTTAACATAGGCTTCAAGATTGCAAGGGGAGTGTTTAATTTGCTCAAGAGACCCACTGTCCTCAAGGACTCCAGTCCATTAGCTTTTGTCCAACTAATGACAAGTGAGTTTTCTATATTCATTAAAGCAGACTTGGGATTTGGCTTGAGGGGCAGTGAACTGAAGAGGAAATAGCACTGGACTCAGGAGGAATGTTCCTGATTACTTGCTGTACGTTTTGAAAAAGAATAAAATGGTGTTTTCTAAAATCCTTTTAGGTCAGTCTTCTCTCTGATACAGGTTTTCATCTTCCAGTGAAAACCAGGGGTCTGCCCCAGAGGAGGTTTCCAGGCCACCTTAAGCCAGCTCCACTCAGCTCAGGTCACTTGGCCAGCCACCCCCAACCCCCGCCTGCCCCCACAGGGCTGTGTTGGCAGAGGCGGAAATGCAAGATGCCCAGCTTGCCCTTGGAGGGCTTGTGGTCAAAGGAGGCACCTGCAGGTGAGAGCAGCAAGGGACAAGCACCTGCGGGTCACTGTTACTCATGCCCCAAGCCCCCACCTCTCCTGCCCCGGCTCGCAGAATCCATCTTATCTCAGCACCACAAACTTTCACAGGGATGCTGCTAGGTGCCAGGAGTTTTGGGGTGAAAAAGGCAGAAAGTGTCCCCATGCTCTGCTCTTATCCCCACACTTCTGTTTTGGCTACCCCCATAGGTGCTGGCATCTGGGTGGCCCCGAACCCCTGCTGGGAATAAAGCCCCAAAATGCCATAGAAGAAGGTCAGAAGGCTCTCGAAGCTGCTGTTTGTCCAATGGCATCTTTGTGTCGATTAGGCTAGAGCCTTGCCTGTATGGGCAGGAGTCAGGTGGCTCATTCAAAAGGGATGACTGGAAAGAGTTTAGTGGAGAGATTTTTTTTTAATAAATTAATTTTTTATTGGTGTTCAATTTACCGACATACAGAATAACACCCAGTGCTCATCCTGTCAAGTGTCCCCCTCAGTGCCCGTCACCCATTCACCCCCACCCCCCGCCCTCCTCCCCTTCCACCACCCCTAGTTCGTTTCCCAGAGTTAGGAGTCTTTATGTTCTGTCTCCCTTCCTGATATTTCCCAACATTTCTTTTCCCTTCCTTTATATTCCCTTTCACTATTATTTATATTCCCCAAATGAATGAGAACATACACTGTTTGTCCTTCTCTGATTGACTTACTTCACTCAGCATAATACCCTCCAGTTCCATCCACTTCGAAGCAAATGGTGGGTATTTGTCGTTTCTAATGGCTGAGTAATATTCCATTGTATACATAAACCACATCTTCTTTATCCATTCATCTTTCGATGGACACCGAGGCTCCTTCCACAGTTGGGCTATGTGGACATTGCTGCTAGAAACATCGGGGTGCAGGTGTCCCAGCCTTTCATTGCATCTGAATCTTTGGGGTAAATCCCCAACAGTGCAATTGCTGGGTCGTAGGGCAGGTCTATTTTTAACTCTTTGAGGAACCACCACACAGTTTTCCAGAGTGGCTGCACCAGTTCACATTCCCACCAACAGTGCAAGAGGGCTCCCTTTTTGGAGAGATTGTTTATTAAGAAAAACCAGCCCGTGATGGTGAAACACCCTAGCAACAGAGGGGAGCCGTTACCACTGTTGGGCCAGAAGGGACGGCCGGGAAAACAGCTGCGAAAGCCCCAGCAGAGCCACCTCTCTGGTAAAGGGTACCTAGCAGGAGCGGTGGTCCTTGATAGAAGGGCACAGCCACCAGCCACCAGCCACCAGCAGGGAGGCAGCCTAGGGAATACATAGCCCTGCCCCAATCCCCAATCTCAATCTCTCTCTCTCTCTCTCTCTCTCTCTCTGCCAGCAGCCCCCACCCCCCACCCCCTCCACCTCCTGCTGGCACCTCCCTCTGGCTACACGGGACGCCAGCCAGCCGGTAGGAAGCCTGGTGGATGCAGGCCCCGACTTCGGCCTCCCAGGGCACAGCCAAGGAGAAGGGTGGAGAGAAGATCCGGGCACGGAGATGGCCAGCAGAGTGCCCCTTGCTCCAGACATTTGCTGCCATCTGCCGGAATGTCACAAGACACGTTCTAATCTGTGATTACCCTGTAGGCAGTGGTCCTGAAGTTGGCCTGTGTGACCATCGGTGGTCATCCTACTGTCATCAGATCTTCCCCCCAGGCAGCCCACACTCTGGCTCCCCAAACAACCTGAACTGAAGCCCTGGCTCCCCAGAATGCTTCCGTGGCTCGCTCCTCTGCAACATCCTCCCCCTCAGCACTGTACATCCCATCCAGAAAGCCCAGGGAAAATGTTGCCTCCTCCTTGCAGCCTGCCTGATTCCACCAACTAGAAGCCGTGTCCGCTTCCCCAGGGATTGTCACAGAACCGCACTTCTTCCTCAGCGCATTGACACCCTGGGGCTTGTTCACCCTGAGCGCCCACCAGCCTGTGCTGTCCCTTGGTGAAAACATCTGGGAGGGCGAAAGCCACAGGCCACAGTGGTTTAGAGTCCAAAAGATGGGACGTGAGTCCTGGCTCCACCCTCCACTGGCCTTTAGTTTTGGTTAAATCACCTCACATTTCTGAGCCTCAGTTTCCCCACCCCAGCCATGAGAATAATAATCCCTACCTCAGGGCTGTAGTGAGAATTCAGTAAGACCGTGTGCATGGCACTCACTAAAGGACAGCCTTCCTTTCCTTCCCCCAGTAGACCGGATGTTCTTCGAGAGCATCTTGTGTCCATCCTGACCCAGCTTGGCTCTCAGAGTGGGTCTGGCGCTCTGGGGGTGGGGTCATATAGTTAGGAACACAATCCTCAGGGAATCTCTGCTCATTACCTATGTGACCTTGGGCAAATTACTTGGCCGCTCTGTGCTCTGTTCATTCATCTTTAAAACAAATAATAGGTAGGGACACCTGGGTGGCTCAGTGGTTGTGTCTGCTTTTGGTTCAGGGTGTGATCGTGGAGTCCTGGGATCGAGTCCCACATCGGGCTTCCTGCGTGGAGCCTGCTTCTCCCTCTGCCTGTGTCTCTACCTCTCCCTGTGTGTCTCTCACGAATAAATAAATAAAATCTTAAAAAAAAAAAAAAAAAAGATATAGTCGTGGCGTTCCTGGTTAATATCCATGCAGGGCTTTCTAGGAGCCAGGCACTGTTTTGAGTGTATGATGTACATGAACTCGTCCATTCCCAAAACCACAGTAATTGGTAACATTTTTGCTGTTCACCAAATACTTCCAGTTCTGCTTTCAAGCACCTAGTAGGGTGACAAATGCCCCCATCTCTGGGAGTTAGAAGCAGCCCTATGGGTTGCTCTAGCCAATGAAATGTGAGCAGCAGTACTACCGTCACTTCCAGGAGGAAGCCTTATGAGACAGTGCACGATCCACTCTCTCACCCGCCGTCAAGAGACCAGCAGTGATCCACACGATGGTTGTTCTCTCCGTCTGGGCCCCAGGGTGACAATGACAATCGCGCAGACTGATCCAGGAGGGACTTGCAATGTTCCCGGGGACACTTCAGGCTGAGAGGTGCTCATTACCACAGCATAACTGAGCTGATCCTGACTACCGCCCGTGTGGTAGTTGTGCCCATCTCATGGCGAGGAAGCCAGTGTCGGGGGCATGGATAAGACTGGCTATTACCGCGGCCCGTGTAAACTAGCACAAATAAGCCCCTGTGACACACTAGCTGTGAGAGATACAGACACGGGCGGGCAGCGACACGAACCCGGACACAGCTCACAGCTCCGGGCAGCCCCAGGCCCGCACAGCGGGGAAGGGAGGCCGAGGTCCCCACAAGCACACTTCTGCTGCTCCGCCACAGGCCAGAGCTTGGAAATCAGCGTCCTCAGCAAATGCCAGCTCTTCCCTTGGTTCTTCTTGTCTGTCTGGCCATCGACCTTGACTCATTAGCAATTGCTCCCGGCTGCATGTGAGCTGGCAGCCATAGATTTTCTTTCCTTCTGGGTTAAGTTTCTGGCTCTCAGTGGGGGAGTCTCTGTCACCTCTGGCTCCCCTGCATCTGGCAGCGGCTGGAAGAGCCGGAAGGCTGAGGAGAGCTGTGACAGCCAGGAAGGGGCAGGCCCCCCCGGGGCACCTCTCCAGGCCTATGTTCTCTGATCACCTGCATCATGTCCCAGTCACCCCTGATTGACAAAGGGTAACATGGTTGAGCATTATAGGTGTACAAGGCTCCCCACTTTAGAATGAAAACATTTTCCTTTTCTTTACACTCAACACTCACCGGCCACTGGGCACTATCCTGGGCTGGTACTGCTACCCCCCCCCCCATCACAATTTTAATAGCAACAATGACAATAATAATTGTTCATCTTTTGAGTGTTTATCCTGGGCCGAACCTATGCTAAGTGCTTCATGTGCATTATCCCATTTTATCCTCCCAACAAGTATATGAGATGCTTAGGGGTTATCATCATCATCTTACAGATGAAGAAACTGAGGCACAGAGCGGTTGCAACAGAATTCAAGACACACCTAGAAAACGGTGGAAACTGGGACTGATTCCACGCCAGGTCCACCTGGCTCCAGATCCTCAGTGCCCTAGAGACGAGAAAGTTGGAATCTCACTTATTCCTCATAACAGCCTTGTAAGATGGGTCTTATCGTCCTATGTTTCAAACAGTTGCTGAGGACCAGAAACATAAAGGGGTGTGTGCAAGGTCACACAGCAGGTAAGAGGACGAGAAGAGTCATTCTCTAGCACATATGTACCAAAGCCTCCTCTGTACAGGAAGGCACCAGCCATCGCCAGTGGAAACAGGCTCACGATGCAGAAGGGCGCCATAGGTCAATAACACACTTAGTGGGGACATAAGCAAAGTTTGGGGGGAGCACAGAGGATGGGTAATCAAGGAAGGCCTCCTGGAGGAGATTGTATTTGAGTAAAGATAGAAAAGAAGAAAATCCCACAAGAAAGGTACAAGGGCTAAGTGCTATTATCCTGGAGACCCAAGCTATGGGGGTGCCATGATAAGATCTCCTTTCAGTCAGGAGACTCAGTGTGGGGGGAGGAATGTTGGTCACTCTGAGTCCCCATTCTCAGACCACCGAGAGGACAGCTAGGCTGGGACTGGGAGCCGTGGTGGCCTGCGAGCCCTCCAGGGACACACCCATAGGGCCCTAGACAAATTTTCCCGCCACATCTAATTTCCCCACTGCATCCGAACCCGTCTTCTTGCGATTGTAATTCCAGCTCCATTTATTTTTTTTTACCCACCTGTCCCCATCTGGAAGGAAATTGAATGAGAGTAAGAAGGGAATAAAATAATAGGAACTTTTTAGTCTGGAGCAGCCACCACACGCTCTCTTGGCCCATCAGACTGGTACGTCAATGGAGGAGGGGTCCGGGGTGGGCAGAGGGCATTGTTAACAACCGCCTCGGTGTGGCAGCAGGAGACAGGAATAATAGACTCAGAGAATGTTTTCCAGATGGTGCTGAAGTGATGAAAACCAGGGGTCCCAAAATGGAAGCCCCGGCGCAGGGAGCCTCTCACGGATGGCGCAGGCAGCAGCTCAAGGTCTGCCTGGCTCCGTCTCTAACAGGACCGAATTAATTCAGGGACCGCGCGAGGCTTGGACTCCCATCTCGATTACAGACAGACCTAGTTTTTGCAGAACTCATTAACTGGCGGCTCTACGGGGACCTGCGCTTCCAGCCTTGCCGGACAGGCCCCGGAGCCGGCTGCAGAGGAATCGGGGCGCCCGGGGCCAGGGCGAGGCCTGGGCGAGGAGGCGCCCGCTCTTCCCGGGGGCCAGGGGAGGTCAGCGGGGGCGGGGGGGGGCCGAGCAGCCGGCTTCCCACCAGCACACCAGGCCGTGACCACTGAGGGACTCCGCTTGGGCAGTGGGACTTGGGATGCACCTGACTTCTGGCTCCTGTGAGAGGTCATCCTCCCGCCATCCTCCCAGCAACCGTGTGGTTTGTCAGCTCACGGCAGGAGGGCACTGAAACCAAAAACGGAGACGTGTGCACGTGTTCAAATGCTACCTGGTCCTCAAGGTTCAGCCCCAGGGCCCCTCCTGCGAGGAGCCTTCTCAGCCCACCCGCGCAGCCTCCCCTCTCTCCTCTGTTTCTCTCCTCATCCAAGACACTCAGCCCCTCACTCCCAGTGTGGCAGGTATTTCTATCCATTTCAGACTCCCCAGCACAGGCTCCTTTCGTGCTTCCTATTCTTATCCCCAGCTCATAGCATGTTCCAGGTTTCCTTGTGGGATACATGAATGCATAAATGAATGAGAAGTGGCTGTAGGCAGAAAAGAAAAAAAAAAGGTAAAAAGAATACAACATTTCATGTAAACCCCTCCCAACAGCTTCCCACTAAGAGATAAATGAAGATAAATCCGGGTGAGCAGCAAGATGCTCACACACTCTAGGCTGGGCTAGAACCACGGAGAGGCGGGCTCCACGTGCGAGTAGCGGAGCAAAATAGTTAAGCCCGACTCTGGGGCCAGCTGGTTTCGTTTGCTTCCTAACTGTGAACGTCACTGCTCCGTGACCTTGGCTAAGTGATCTATCTCCTACGTGCCTTCGTTGCCCATCTGTAAAATGGGGGTGATAAAACAGTACTGACATTCCTCACAGGATTGTTCTTTGTAAAGTATTTGGAGCAGCACTTAGCACAGGGCGATGAGCCACTACCCCCACTCTTCCCTGACCTCCTCAAGGGCTGTATTTCTGAGTCTCATCCTCCTTCTCCCATCACACACATCTCCCCTCAGCAACCAAACGGTGCTGAGTCAGTGGGGGCCCCCGGTGGCCAAGACATGGAACTATCTGACCGTTGCTGCTTCACCATCTTCTTTAACCCAGTGCAAGAATACTGAATACATCAGGGCATCTGGGTGGTTCAGGTGGTTGAGCCTTTGGCTCAGGTCATGATTTTGGGATTCTGGGATTGAGCCCCATGTTAGGCTCCCTGCTCTGCAGGAAAGTCTGCTTCACCCTTTCCCTTTGACCCTACCCCTGCTCATGCTCTCTCTCTCTCACTCTCTCTCAAATAAATAAAATCTTTAAAAAAAATGAATACTGAATATATTAGGCACCACTTCTCATCTCTCACTGTTAACGACTCAGTTTACACCACCTCACATGCCCTCTCATACATAAACACACTTCCTCTCTAACTTTCATCCAGTTGCCTTTGATTAAACATCTTTCTTTGTCTCCGTTACATTTTGTTCTCCCCATCCTGCCCTATCTTGTTCTGTGTGAAAGCTCCAAGTGTGGTTTGGCTAAGAGGCTTCACAGGAATGCCATGTTGCGCTGTGCACTATGGTAGCCACTAACCACGAGTGGCTATTCACATTTAAGCTTAAATTCATTACAATTAAATAAAATTAAAATTTCAGTTTCTCTCTTACACTACCTGCACTTCAAGTGTTCAAAAGCTACCTGCGGCTAGGGGCTAGTGTAGTGGATACAGAACATTTTCATCATTTGCAGAGATTTCTGTGTTTATACAGCACTGCTCTAAATTTCTCCAGGCAAGACAGAAAATTTCAACTACTAAAAGGAACAGACAAAATAAAGCACTAGGTGTTTCCTTTCTGTACAGACATTCAGATACAGATATCTACCTACCTATGTATATGTGTATATACGTTATATAAGAATATTGTCTCAATCTCTAGCAATCTAATGGAAGAGAGAGAAGGAGACAGAGAGAGAAAGAGAAGGTTTGCATGCATTATAACCTTGAATTTATTTAAAAGGATTTGGTATTTGGAAGTCTGTTAGAACTCCATGAAGGTATCTGACAATCATCTATCATCTAATTCTCACCTGCTTTTTCTCAAACATCAATATTCAAGACAAACAACAACCTCTTTGTTACACAGTTCTACGGACTTGGAATTTTGTTTACTCACCAATGATGCAGCTACATTGTTAGCTCAGCGGCCATCCAGCCACTGAAGAGCTGTGTGACTCTGAATACATTCCTTTCTCTCCTGGGCCGCCCGTACAAGGCAGGATTGCAGAGGATTACTGAGGCTCCTTTTAGCTCTAAGATAAGTTTTGCTTCTGGATCTGTTTTCCATCACATGAATGTAGGGAAGCTTGTATTAAATGACCATTAGGGTCCACAAAAGGTTTATTACATTCGCTTCGTGGCAGGCCCACGAGTAGAACAACCCTTTACTATCTATTTCTATGGGAACCTGCAGTCGGAGGTCCAAACGCTGGCCATGTCTCTGTTGGGGCAGTCAGCTCATAGACACCAGCCTGGGAGAGCTGATGGTGACAAAGGCTTGGCCTGCCAGGGAGGAGGGGGAATAACCTTCCATCATTCCTTCTTTCAGCAGCATCATAAAATGCTCCTTAAAAATTGCCTGATTAACTCTATAGAGAGAAAAGATGCCATGTAGATGCTGTTAGACAAAGACAACTCTTTGTGCATGTACTAAGCCACTCGTGGTGTTACTATCAATCACACCGATAATGGTAGGAATAGCACCCATCAGCCATGTACTTTAAGACCTTAAAGAGCTGGGCGTGGGAGCCTCTGCATCAGCCCAGGAGAGAGATGCTCTTCCTGTTGGAGAAGCCTATCATTTGCTCTCTACCATTTTCCTGGAAAAGCAGCTAGAAAGGGAACATCCACGGTGTGCGAGGGCCGTGCCCCTACTCCTAGCTGACTGGGCAGACTTGTCATGTAAGCTGACACCAGCAGACTCTCTCCTGGGACTTCAGAGTCAGGGCACAAGACACTGGCCAATTAACCACAGGGATTGGAGTGAGAAGGCCTTGGAGGCTTGAGGGCTAAAGGAACCATTTCAGGGAGGCCTTGATGGGTCATGCGTGAGAAGATGAACAAGCAGAAAAGCCAGTGTGCAGAGCCAACAGAATGTAATAGAAGTCCAAGAGATGGAAAAGAAAAAAACAGACATTCTATGGTAGAGCAGGGGAAGGGGCAGGTGGCAAAGTGGAAGATCTAGACACCTGAGGTCTTTCCAGGTCCCCTGAGGTCCATACCTTTTATAACTGGATGCCCTGAGAGTCTCCAGTATCTTCTTAATGCCCTCTTTGGTTACCTGAGCTCCTTGTGGGTCTCTGTATCTGGCCTCCAAATGATTCTGACCAGGCTCTCGATGTCTCAAAACAGACATCCGACAAAGTGATAGACTGTGTTTGTCTGGACTGCCTTTTGTCATCCTGCTCCCAGAATTAATTTTTGTAAAAAACATATGATGGCCTGAGGGAACCAAAGGAGGAAACTAGATGTGCAGGGATCCAGCAGTTGGTTATCAAGCATTTCCGGGGCATCTCTGGTGTGCCAGGCCCTGAGTCAAGGACAGAGCAGACATCCTTTCCTCTCCATTTCCAGACCCTGACCAGCTGTCAGGGCTCTGCTCAGTGCCCCCACTTCCTTGAACCCGTCCCAGATCTATGTGCGTGCACACACACACACACACACAGAGCTGGGCTCTCCTTCTCCCAGACTCCCATGGGATAGCGTCTACACCTCTATCTGGCCATGCTGCCTGTATTACAGTTCTACGCCTCCTGGGCCCATCCCTTACTAGTATGTGAGGTTCCTGAGAGCAGAAGCTGGCTTCTGCTCACCTAGCTCACCTGCCCAGTGCCCAGAACCAAATATAAACATATTGGTCTTCAATAAGTCTAACCTCTCGTGGGTGCTCATTCAAAACCATGGAATCAAAAACCAGGTCTTCTGAGTCATACCTGGAGGCACAAGTCCTCATTTTATCAAAAAAGGACACCACAGCTGAGAGAAGTAGCTGATAGACAGTGCACCTTGACTTGCTGCCTTTCCCATCCGACTACTCTCACTTTGCCAGAAAGTCGTCTCAGGGGCCCTCACTTGTAAGAAACGCCTTCCCCTTCCTGACACACCCCTCTCTTTGAGATGTTATTCCAAGCCATGGTGGCCAAGGGAGCATCCCAAATAAAGCTGTAAGGAAAAGCTCTAGCCAGCTCTGGGTGGCTAGTTTCTATGGAAATTGCCTGAGTAAGGATTTGGGCCAATTTTACTGGCTTGACTGATTTGTTCACTGAAGTGATTGATAGGACATAATCACCTACATGGTCGGACCTCTCATATGGGGAATTCAGGTATATGTCCCTATGCATTTTCTCACATTGGTAAACAGCTATGGCGTGGTTCAGCCTGCCCTCCAGGAGGATGGCTTCTCCGTCAGTCCTTCAAATCTCAGTGGTCTTAATTAAGAACATCACACAGAAAAAAAAAAAAAAAAAAAACCATCACACAGAATGATCATTACCAAACAATTAGGAAAAACTTTCTCATAACAGGGGCCAGACCAACTTCTGATACCTAGGGTGCAGGTCACGTATAAACTAAATTCCAACATCACTAAAACACTAATGCTGCTTAAGTTTTAGCTTCTCTTTCTAGATCAGGGATGTTGCATATGCTTCATTTCTCTTGCCAATGCTCATTTTTTAGTCTGATTGCTTAGAGCCTGTGTTGAGAAAGATGTTGAGGCCGAGTAAGGGGCTGATGGGTGACTTGGGTCTCACAGGGTAGAAATTGGGACATTGGCCCAGGGGCCAGGATGGGCAAAGGCTCAACCTCCCGTCTATCCATGGGAAGATGTACTCCAAATATCCTGGGAACGCTTAGCTCCTGATCTGAAGAAAGACCGCGATCCTGCGTGTTGGGGTGCTGTCCGACAAACAACAGCTGGAAAATGTGGAATGAGAGCATTTGGACATGAGGGGCACTCTCTGAGAGCAGTGGTGGCCCATAGGCCCCAGTTGGCTGTGACTACAGGGAGCCCTGAGGACAGCGGCTGCAGTGCAGTTCTACAAGGTCACAGTGCCCCCCTCCTGCCAGTGGCTCCCTCTTCGCACCCACGGGGGACAAGCCTGTGCCTGTTTCATCAAGGAACTCAATGTTCATTAAGGCTGCGATTCCCAGCCTGGCAGGTGGTGCCAATGTGGCAGTCCCCTAAGCCCCTCACACGTCTGTCTCTCTGCTCGTCCCAGAGACTCTGAAGGCCCCCAGACCAAAGGAAGCCCCGGGACGTGCCACTGTGGCCCTGTCCTCAGAAGGCTCCTGCAACGGGGAGCTAAATCTTGCCTTGGGCCTGCAGCCCCTCTCTGGTCCTCCTCATCTCCCACCACTCCCTCACCTGCAGGCGGATATTCAACTCCAGGATTTGAATGAAATAAAAACTGACAGTGTGGAGCCAAGTTCAGGGCTGAGCTACAAAGGATTCACACAATTATCTTTGTCAGAATTCATTTTGTCAACGCCCCTCTCTTCTTCAGGTTGCACGCTACTAATATCTTTCAAAAGTTTGAGGAGACGGAATAAAACGTGGGAAGTACCGGGAACGTCTCCACATGAGAACCAAGCGGGCGCAGGGCAGGGCAAGGGCAGACTGTGATAACCTCAAGGAGGGGAGGAGAGA
Organism: Vulpes vulpes; assembly: GCF_048418805.1. Classification (NCBI taxonomy): domain Eukaryota; kingdom Metazoa; phylum Chordata; class Mammalia; order Carnivora; family Canidae; genus Vulpes; species Vulpes vulpes. The sequence continues at coordinate 21,314,120 of NC_132791.1, forward strand.
GGAGCCCTGGAGCTGCAGAAAGTCCCAGAATCGCAGTGGGAAGGGGCTTCAGAGGCAACTTATCCCACCCCCCAATATCAAGACCACTCCTCACCGCCCTCCCCAGTTCAGCGATGTGGGCCCATTATGGTTGAGCCCACTGTGGAATTCCAGGGGGCGTGGGCAGCCCCTGGAAGGTTCCCTCAGCATCCAGCCCAGAACAGGCCAGGAAAGGGCAGCTCTGGGTCTGAGAGCCATGATAGGTTCTCCCAGCCATTCCCCTCACATCCTTCACACATGTGTGTATGCACACACACGCACCCCACCAACAGAGAATCCATATACTGATCAACCCAGCCTGGAGGGCTTTTGCCCTGGCCTCTGGACCCGGGTGTCCAGGTCCGGGCGTTGGCTACAGAGGGCCACCAGGCTCCAGCCCAAACTCGTACAGAGCTGAGCACCTGCTCTCCCCTTACCGCCTCTATACCTGGGCTTCCTCGTCTTAGCTCACTGCAACTCCATCCTTTGAGTTGCCCACACTAACAGCCTCAGAATCACCCTGCTTCCTCTCTCTCAAACCCCACATCAAATCTGTCAGCAAACCGAATCAGCTCTGCTTTCAGAGTCTGCCCAGAATCGGACCCCTGGTCACATGGTTGCACTGTCTGAGCCACCTCCGTCTCCACCTGGAAAAGCACGCTCCCTGCTGTCCCTCTGCTTCTTCACTGACCTACAGCTTCTTCACACAACAGCCTGAGTGATGCTTACACAGCTTTAGTCTAATTGCCTTCTTGAAACCCTCCAGGGTCTCCCTGTGTCACTCAGGGTCTACAAGGCTCGGTTCCCAAGCTCCACTAAGGAATGGGGGCTCATCCCCCCAGAAGAGGGGGGCTTCCCAGAAGAGGGGGCATGGCCCTGCCCCTGGTAGGACAGGGAGAACTTGGTGAAAGGAAGAGGGAGGGATCAGAGGCCTGGGTGTGCGGGCAGGGGCAGCTCAAAGGGGACAGACTTTTGGGCAACAGTGGGAGAGATTCCTGGGAGTGTCAGTGTGTCCAGCAGATGAAGACATTGGACTTCTACCCGGTGAACAATGGCAGACCCCCAGGAGGTCTCCGGGCAAATGGCTGATGTGGTCACAAGCACCCCATTTCACAGGCTGACAGGCAGTCACCCAAAGATGGAGGCGAGGGCCCAGAAGAATCATCAGAAGTCAGCCTGCAGGCCGAATGAAAGGAACACTAATTTGGCTGTCCAGAGAGCCGGGCCCCAGTCCCAGTGTCCCCGCTAGTTACATAGGTGATGCTCACTAATGCCAAACCACATCTCCTCCCGCTTGGCCCAATGGTACCTGTCTTTGAATCCCAGAATCACAGAGCTGCCAGGGACCTCAGAGGTCACCTAGCCCAGGTCTCCAAACTCCAGCCTGGGAAATCAATTTACTGAGCTGAGAGGGTTTTTAAAATAAAATAGAAGAGAAGGGACTGGGTCAGAGCGCACTGCCTATAGTAAAGGTAAAATTGCTTTACGAAACTTTTGTTCTGAGGGGGTATGTGTTGGTGCAAAATAAAAATCCATTTCTGTGGGTCACAGTAATGAATTGTGATAAAGCCCACTCCCTCTGCACTGCGTGAACTGCCTTTACAGCATTCTCAATAAAATGCACGGCCGCTCCTGTTCATCTCTGGGAACAGGACACTGACCCCTCCCAAGGCAAAGCCCCCTTGCATTGTTAACTGCTCTGTGCATCAGAAGCACTTCCTCACCCTGAGCTTAAGTTTGCCTCTCGTCCTCCTGCCCATTGGTCTTCTCCCAGCTCTTTGACCATCCTTCTCCAAATAAACCCAACCCCACTTCAGCATTCAAAGAATTGAAGACAATTTTACAGGCCTCTTGACTGTGTTCTTTCAAGGCGCTAAGCTCATCTATTTCTCCTATCTGCCCAGCACCTCTTCGATGGGGAACGAGATACAGGAGCTCATTCTGGGTGACCACCTCTGCCCAACTCACAACCTATGCAGTCTGAATGGCCCTGACCCCAGCCCCTGGCTCCCGAGATAGCCAGTGTGAGCGTCACACATGCCCTTGATCACAGGGACTGGCTCCAGAGTGGGCACATGTTCCAAGCAGAGACAGGGACAATTGAAGACTTTTGCTGAAATGATTAGAAAAGACAGTACAAGCTAAGATGGTGGACTATAAGCCCAGAAGTGCAACAACATCTTTGCCAAAGCCTAGGGAAAATCTATCATTAGAATGAGGTCATGAGGGTGGGCCCTTATCCAATACGGCTGGTGTCCTAAGAAGGAAAGGATTTGGACACAGAGACAGATGCGCAAGGAGAAAAAAAATGCTGTGAAGACAAAGAGAATTCCATGTGAAGATGGAGGGCTGGAGTGACACATCTGCAAGCCAAGGAACTCCAGAGGTGTCTGGCAAACTGCCAGGAGCTCAGAAGAGGCAAAGAAAGATTCCCCTTCGGGTTTCAGGGGGATCATAGACCTGCCGACACTGTGACGTCTAGCATCTGGAACTGTGAGACAGTAATTGCTGTTGTTTGCCGCCCAATTTGAGACACCTTTGTTCCAGCTGCCCCAGGACACTAACATAGGCTTATCTAGCACTTATCAGTGTAGGTGCTTTACATACACTAACTTAGTTGACATTCACAGCCTTACAAGGTAATACCATTTTTATCCCCCTCAGTTTATCCCGACTGAGGAAACTGAGGTACAAAGATGTTAAGTAACTTGCCTGAGGATACTTAGCTCCTAAGAGGTGGGCCAGGATTCAAAGGCAGGCAGTGTCTGACCACTAGGCAAAACTGCCTCTCAAGACAGGCAGTGTCCTGCTGATGCTGTGGAGGCTCTGCAGGCAATGGCTAGAGGCCAATATCTGGAGCCAATAAATACCCAGAGCTCAAGCTCTTTTGATTCGGGTTCTGTAGCTACCCAACCCACCCTGTGGGCATGCCAGCTCTGTAGAGCTTTGTTCTATAGCTTGGTTCCCTGATGCTTTGTCCTCTGACCCTCTTCACCACCCCCCAACCCCCATTTCCTGTACACTGCCACCAGGGGGTGTCCTTCTCCATTCCTGGCCTTGTAACAAACCAAGCTTCTTAAAAATGACACACAGGCTCTCTGGGTGGTCCTCAAGGACCAAAAGGCAGAGAGAGGCTAGCAAGAGAGCGGAAGACAGTTTGCTGAAAAATTCATTTAGGAAAATTCTCACTCATCAGGGATGCCTGAATGGCTCAGCGGTTGAGCATCTGCCTCCGGCTCAGGGCATGATCCCGGGATCCGGGATCGGGTCCCACATCAGGCCCCTTGCAAGGAGCCTGCTTCTCCCTCTGCCTATGTCTCTGCCTCTGTGTGTGTCTCCCATGAATAAATAAATAAAATCTTTTTTAAAAAATTTCACTCATCAGTTAAAGCAGAGAGAAGTAGAAGAGGAAATAAGGACAAACAACAAGAAGTTCATGTGGGGCTTTAGGGTACTGGGGATGAACAAAGATTTGAAGGTTGACGGGAGAGATGTAAAGGAGGGGTGGGGGAGGAAGGGGAGAGGGGACGGAAAGAGGGATGGGAAGAGAGGAAGGAGGGAGAGGCGAAGGAGGAGAGAGAGGGAGGGAGAGAAGGAGAGGATTCCTCCTTGGTGTCTCCTTTTCCTCTCTAGTTCCTGTCAACCATCTCTCTCCCAACACGTTACCAATCTGACCTTTTATCTCCTACAAGAAATTTCATGACCCACGAAGTCTTGAAAAAGATAGTTAAAGTGTCCAAAAGGGAAGGAGGCTTCCAATGAGCGATAGAACTTCCCAGTCTGGAGCTGAGCAAACACAAGGTCACACTCTAGAAAACCCAGAGAGCCAAGGAGGAAGCTCAGGAACCCATCGGCCCTGGACCCAGCTCTTAGGAGGCAGCCCGCAGCAGGTGCAAGACAGTTTCACACCAAAATAAAAAGCGCTATGAACAAAAAAATAGATGATAAACTGATAACGCAGGCTCTCATGCTGTCAAATTGTAACATGCTGAAGAAGGATGTAGAGAATGTCAGAGGCCTCTGGTGGGAGACAGTTTGGTAAAGCTTGTTGGTCTTAATGTGGATGGCAGACAGGCTGGGTACAGACCAAAGAGAGAAAGAGGCAGGAAGCTGAACAGGAGACAGAAGAGAGGGACAGGAAATAGAGAGAGGGGACAGGAGAGACAGGACAGAGGATGAAAGGGGAAGATAAGACATGGAAGGCAGGGGTGGGGGACCGGCAGAGTCACAGGTGCTGCCACTAGTGGGGCAGAGACCAAAGGAAGGGCCCAGTGACTGGCCCTCCAGGTGCCTGGAGAGAGGCCTCGGCCGGCTCCCCTCCCGCAGGAGCGGCCGAGGTGCAAGGAGGCCCACCAGGCTGCTAACAACCCACTCTGGCAGTTGATAACCCTCATTAGACAGAACTTCACAAATGGCTTAATTTGAATTTCCAATACTTGATAGATTTCAAACCCAGGACAATTATCTCTGATGTAAAGGATCAATAAATAGTAACCTGGGCTGAGTCCCCCCAGAATGGGGACACTTCCAACAGGGTTGCTAGGATTAAAACGCCTTCAAATGCCAAACAAACACTGACTTATCTCTTTTTAAAGAACTTTCCTGTAAGGCAAAGGTTAGCTCTGTAAGGAAAGGCTGGATGAAAATTAATCTAACTTACTGTGACCTCCTCGGGCTGGGTTTGAATTACATTTCCACATGGCCTGTGAAGATCTTTCATGTCTCTCGCTCCATTAGTTGGTGTACTTAGCAAAGGTCGGGTAATGAGCAGACGTACTTTCTAGTCCAGAACATGATCCTGCTGCACGGCCCCTTCCTGCCTTCCTGGCGTGTCTCTGCTGGAGGTCACCGGGGTGGTTATGAGCCATCTCTGTGATGCCTCATCCTGAAGGCTCTGAGAACGAACGATGGACATTCCCATGGTCACCACAGCTCTGGGATGGCAGAGGTCTCGCGTGGTTCCCCACGCCCTGGGGCTGAGAGAATTGAACAGAAGCCCTCAAGTTTCTTATACTCAGAAGGGGAAATTCGCGTGTACCTTTCAGGGAACTGCTTTATTTCAAGTGAAACTGCTAAAGTCAAAAGATGGGGGAGGAGGAAGAAGAGAAGAACGAGGGGGAGGAGGAGGAGGAACGGGCAAGGGAAGCCAGTGTGACGGGAGAGCTTCGAATCCCCCAAAACCTGGAGTGTTCTGTCTTTTAGTCTCCTCCCTGGGAATTTCACATTCATGTGGGTCCCTGACCTTCTCTGTTCACTTTGTTCCTTCACTTTCAGAGTGGGATTGGAATTCACTTCTTTCAGAAGATGGCCAAAGAGCCAAAAGGAAGTGTTCCTTGGACAACAATAATACACACTCATATTCCTTCTGTAGGATCTGGACCTCCCTGTTCTGGGAACATATAGAGGGGAAGTGGGTCTGACCTTGCCCCCAAGGAGTTTAAAATTATGGAGTAACAGGGGCACCTGGGTGGCTCAGTCAGTTAAGCGGTTGACTTTGGCTCAGATCAGATCTTGGGGCCCGGGTGGAAAGTGGGTGGGGTCCGTGCTCAGTGGGGAGCCTGCTTGTCCCTCTCCCTGAGCGCCTTCTCTGCTCATGCTCTCTCTTTCTCTCTCTCTCAAATAAATAAAATCTAAGAAAAAAAATTAAGGCGTACCAGATGTGTACATCATTGTCTGGCACACATGGGCACTAGAGGTGCCTCCATGGCCTCCATGGCCTCAGCCTCCTTAGAAAATATGCCCCCAGGGTTACTGGGGCCGGATAAGAATGTTCAACCTGTTTATGAAATGAAATTCAACTTGTTCTCTCTCTTTCACTCTCCTTCTTTGTCCATCACTTGCTGTACCATAAGGCATCTAGCCACCTGTTGGGCTATGTTTTCTTTCTTTTTCTTTTTCTTTTTTTTTTTTTTTTTTGGCTATGTTTTCTCTAGCCATTCCCTACTACTATGTTAGAAGTTGTCCATTCTCTTCCCAGTCTTTCAGTGTTGACTCTTTAAATGTTTGAGTCCTTGTTTAACTTTATACTTTGCTAACAGCCTAACAGGGGAACTGGTATCTCTATCCTCGTACTCCCTACACTGAAGACTTCTTTGTCTAGAATGGAAGCCTGTTTGCAAAGGCGAAAAAGGCATTGTTGTTCTCCAGCTGACAGGTACATGGAGGAATCAGGAAGGTGTGCTGGGAACTCAGAAGGCTGCGGGCGGAGATAACGGGGGAGTTGCTGGATCCCAGGGCAGGACCCTAGAGCCAACCACAGATGGCTGCCCAAGAGTGGGCTGTGGCCAGGGTAGTGCTGGGTGGGTGATCTCAAGAACCCAGGTACAGCCTGGGGGCCAGATGGCCTTGCCAACAAGCCACCCACTCTTTGTGAGAAAGGAACTTTGGGCCACTTGTTCCCCAAACCCTGGCCACCAACAGCCCAGTGATGGAGCAAGGGGGAGTCTTTTCCCAAATCACTGTAGGGCTCCCCTTGGAGAACACCTCCCCACATGCCCTAGAGCCCCAAGCCAATAGTGAGGAGGGGCTACCGTGCTCTTCTCTGGAGTGAAAACTAACACACCAGAGCACCTCAGCCCGGGAGGGCATGATTGCAATCCTTGCTACATCCACCCAAAGTTCCCGGCTCTCTCTTTTCCTTCCATTCGTTGCCTTTCCATTTAACAGGGCCAAGAATCATGCCAGTGACGAACCATCCTGGGAGGAAAGAGAAACTGAGATAACACATGAAATCAGAAACAAGTCAGAACCAGAGCCTGCAGCTTTGGCAGGTCCTCAAATCCCAGAAATCCTTCAGAGGATCTACCCAAGGTTCCCCCCACCTCGCCAGCCTGTCTACTTACATTTATTCTTCTGCAACCAGCTAGACAAATGAATATAGAATATTTTTCATTCCCTACTCAGGGCCCAGAGTGATCTTTTTACAATGTAAATTGGGTCTTGTCCTTCCCCTACATAAGCCCCTTGATGACTTCCCAGTCCTCCTTACAATAAAATCCAAAGTCCTTACCATGCCTCACAGGGCCCTATGGTCTGGTTGCTGGCTGCTTCTCCAGCCTGACGCCTGACTCCAGTGCTGTTCCTCTCTTTCCACCCTAGTTCAGCCCGGCCCACAGCCCTCCGCTTCCTGTAACTGCTGGCCTCCTTGCAGGCTGTCACCTGGAACAACCCCTCTCCTCTTGCCCTGGTTTGCTCCTGCCTTGTTTCTTCTCATCTTTCAAATTTCAACTGAGGGCACCTGGCTTGCTCAGTGGTGAAGGGTCTGCCTCTGGCTCAGGGCGTGGTCCCAGGTCTGGGAATCGGGGAGCCTGCTTCTCCTTCTGCCTATGTCTCTGCCTCTGTGTGTGTATGTGTCTCATGAATAAATAAATAAAATCTTTTCTAAAAAAGTATTTGTTAAAGAATGAATTGACTTCTTAAATAAGCATTTACTGAGCATTCCAAGGTTGTGGTGAAGAACAAATGAGATAACACTATGCAAATATGAATGGTTACCACTGTCAGCATCATCACTATTTCTGCCCGGGGATGAACTTGCAGATCTCAGTACGGGCCAACCACCAGCCAGTTTTGCCAGGCTGGTTAGTTCCAGGGCAATCTGGACAACAACAACCATTGAAAAGGTCAAGGTTTCGCCACACTTTGCACAACAAGGATCATTTACAGTCCAATCATTTGGATTAATTTCTTGACTTACGTTTGATCTGTTTTTGTCAAGCAAGCAAATATATATTGATATTTGCAAAGAGCTTCATGCATGTGGTGCCCACTAAAATATGGCTGCATTTCCCATAGTAATTGTCTCTAGAAGCTCATTCCCAGCTGCGCTGGCTCATTTAGCTAATCTGCAGTAAGTATAGTATTGATCCAAGCAGCAAGGGAGGAGCACATTAGCCTGGCCCACAGAAGGGTGATTACTTTGGCTGCATGGTCACTTCACAGACTTGGCTGAAGTCTAAAAGCCACACTGAGATGGTCTGGAAATCAGCCCTGTGCCCTGATCTCGCCCCCAACCACCATCACCACATGTATTTGCACAGGCATTTGCATCTGAGCTGGCCACAAGGAGAGTGGCAATGTGATGACAACATTTCAAGGAGACCTTATCACTCCCAAGAAAGAGCTCTCACTACTCATTTTTTTATTCATTCATAACTGACAATGTCTTTTAAAAAATTATAATACTCAATGCTTGCCAAGATGCATTAAAGTTGGTATTCTTACATGCTGTTACATATGCCCCTAAATCTCCAAAAATAGGGGATTGGTTCACCAAATAGGCTATTTTACATCTTTTCAAAGAATATTCTTCAGTCATGGGAAAGTATTTGTGATTTATGAGGTGGGGGATGAGGAGGAAGCAGCTTTTGAAATAGTATGGACAATTTGTACACCACCATGTACAAATTGTATTTAAAACTAAACAGAAGGAGTGTTTAAAACTAAATTTGCATATATACATAGAAAAATTACTGGGTTGATCTAAGAGGCATTGGGTGCCCAGGGAAATGTTGTATTGCTCTCTATCCTGTCTATATTTGAAATACTTCACAATTTAAAAAGTGAAAAAAAAAGATTGAACACATATATGCCAAAACATTGATAGCAGATGTAGGATCCCAGGCTTTTTTGTTTCCTTCTGAGAGAGTGTCTATGTTTTTCAAAAATTTTCTTTTCTTTTCTTTTTGTAAGTAGGCTCCAGCATAGAGTCCAACACAGGGCTTGAGCAAGAGTTGGCTGTTTAACCAGGTGCCACTATTTTTCCAATTTTCTTAAATACACTTGAATTATTTTAGGATTCAAAAAGAAAAGCAATAAAACTTCCATTACAAAGCAACTGTCAAACATAGTGCCCAGTTGGTTAGCACTTGCATGTTCAGGGTCTGGGAAGGTGTGATGGAGGGGAGAGCAAGCTGGAGAAAGAGAAGAGGCATTCCAAGAAGGAGGGATGCTAGGAAGCAAGGAAATGCCTTATCTGGAAAAGGTGACGAATCCTTTTGTTTGACTGGTTAGAACCTCTGAAAGGTAGACTAGAAGGGTCAGGAGGACCCAGAATCAGATGACTGGGAGTCATAAAAAGGGGGTGGGGAGGGACATGAGGGGAGGGGAGTAGTGTGTAGGAGAGCTCTCTGTGTTAGAATGGTCCTTACAGGCTGGAGCCACACTACAAACATGGCATCCAGTGGAGAGGTTGGCCAGGAGGGCCAAGCCCAGGGCAATGGCAGTCGGGCCAACCAGGAGACATTCCCCGAGACTCAGCACAGGCTCTCTGGGACAGTGATTAAGAGCTCCAGCTGAGGTGCCAGATTGCCTGGTTTGATCCTGGCTTCACCACTCACCAGCTGTGTAACCATAAGCAAGGACATAACCTTTCTGCCCCTCAAGGTTTTTATTTATATGATGGGGATAAGTACGGTATCATAGAGCTGTTGAGAGGATGTTGATAGATGTGAAGCACTTGGCAATAGGGCCTCGTATAGAGTAACTGTGCAGGTTAACTGGCATGATTTCCTCCCACCTGAAGTCCACCCACAGTGCCCTGTGCCACAGTGGAGCATGTTGCCTGTAGGACCACCTGTATCAGTGAGGGGCAGGCACAAGCCAAGGCACAGTGTGGTCTCTGTATCCCCCAGAAAGTTGTCAGAGTTGGGCAGCCCAGGTGGCTCAGCAGTTTAGCGCCACCTTCAGCCCAGGGTATGATCCTGGAGACCCGGGATTGAGTCCCACATCAGGCTCCCGGCTTCTCCCTCTGCCTGTGTCTCTGCCTCTCTCTCTCTCTGTCTCTCTCTCTCTCTCAGGAATAAATAAATAAAATCTTTTTTTTTTAAGTTAAAATGTGACAAAGTTAAGATTAGGAGAGACTAGAAGGGTGTTGTAGAAAGTGTTAGTGACCCAGCCCTCTGGTCCCAGCTTTAGCTTTGGCATTAACTCCCAGATCAAAACTCAGGGTGAAGGGATCCCTGGGTGGCGCAGCGGTTTGGCGCCGGCCTTTGGCCCAGGGCGCGATCCTGGAGACCCGGGATCGAATCCCACGTCGGGCTCCCGGTGCATGGAGCCTGCTTCTCCCTCTGCCTGTGTCTCTGCCTCTCTCTCTCTCTCTTTCTCTGTGACTATCATAAATAAATAAAAATTTAAAAAATTATAAAAAAAAAAAAAAACTCAGGGTGAAGATCATTGTCCTGGGACAAAATTCCTAGGCCCCTGACTGATATATGCCCCCAGAAACAGCCTCCTCTCCTGGGCCCAGGGCCCATCTGTTCTGACTCCACCTGCAGCTTGGGGCCGGTTTCCCTCATCTAAACCTATCTTTAACAGCATCTGTCCCAGGGCTGAGGTCCATTGGCTCATAAGAAAATAAAAACTCCAGTTACCCACTGTGCAAACTTGGCACCTACCAGTCCCTAAGGGAAACTGTAAGTGGCTTCTTTAAAAATCAAATTTGGAGGCAGAGCTGCCTTTGGTCTGAGTGGGCAGGAGAGGTTAGTGGGAGGAGCCATGTCCCCAGCATCCCTACCTACCTCCTCTCCTATTTTCAGACCCTCAAAAGTGATGAACAGGCTCATTCCGAGGCAAAGGAAATGCACAATCAATCCACGCCTTTAGGGCTGGGCTACAATTTAAGGAGAGGAGGAGTGAAGATAAATAAAAAGGCCTATTTTCGAGAGAGCTATTTAAGCCCAGAGAGAGGCCATAATAATGTGCGCACTAGCTCTGCTTAAATTCGTCCCTGGCTCTCTCAAAATTGCCCTGAGATAATCAAAAGGAAGTGAAGAGGAACAACACAGACTCCAATTCAGAAGAGGATGTGGTAATTAGCACCCGATGCCTGGACCCTGCTGTCAGGCAGAGCAGTTGGTCACTGTGGGGCCTCCTGCTGTCTTCCATGGCAGAAGACACTTTGGCTCTTCCTATCTCACCCTGAAGTTGGAAAGCACAGAACTGACACATCCATGACTATATTTCTAAAATCATCTCTCAAAGAGATAAATGACTTCCTCCGCCCGGCGTTGTCCGACCTGGGTCTGGGAATAGATAAATTCATTTACTCGGGAGCAAGATCTCCATTTTTCTCCCGGTGCCATTTATAATCCCATCTCTTTCACTGTTTGAGACACTTGGGGTGATGAATGTGCTACACTCGTGGGGCCGGAGGTGAAATGCTCACTGGGAGGACTGAGCAGCCGATCTGAGAGCCAGGCCCATGTGACAAACTTCTCTTGGGGTCAGCTGAGTTCCAGAAGCCACCACACAGGTCCTCTGGAAGGAACAGCACTAGGCTCCAGATAGCAGTTCTGGACTACCTCAGCCTGGACAGGCTGGAGGCTGCCCTGCAGAATAGTGAGGCCCCGTGCATGTCCCCTGCAGCAGAGACAAAGACGGGCTGAGATGAGAAGAAGGCAGGATGGGCAGCCTGCCCCCCCAGACAGTCCAAACTCCTATAAGAAGCCTAGAACTGGCCCTCGAGAAAGGTTCTCTATTGCTGATAATTCCTCCTGGGGATCTTAACAAGGCAAGAACACAAAAGTTACCCTCTTCTGTCTCCTCACTGCCTTTCCAGGCCCGTGGGTCAGGGTCATCCAAACCCCAAAAGCCACAGCCTCTTCATCCATAAAAGGGAGACCTTAATTCCTATCCTGCAAGGATTCAGAGAGGCCAAGCACAAACACCGATAAGATGTACAGGTCATTATTATTCTGTCCTAACCAATCATATTGCAGGCACACACCTGGCCCAGTGTGTCTCAGCCCCACTGCATGAAGGCATCACTGGGGAGCCATGAAATAAATAATAAATAAAACATGAGGCCTGACCCCTAAGCTGGACCAATTATATCCCATCTCTTTCAGTGGAGGGGGCATAGGCATTTCTCAATGTGCAGCAGGAGCTGAGAAGCTGTGGTCCAGTGTGCTCACTCACCCACTCCTTTCCTTAGACCCCAGGGTCAGCTCCTAGTCAGGTTCTAAATGATCACCACATGCCTGTTGGCTTTGGGGCAGCCCTGCAGCGGCCCTCTCAAGAGAGGCAAAGGAATGCTGACACACTGGTTAAGACACATCAGTAGGGACTCTGGCTTGACACACACATGCCGTTGACAGTAAAGCAGGTGTTTATTGAGCCTGTTTGAGTGCTAGGTGCTGTACTGAGTGCATGGCATGGATTGTGTCTCAGTCCCTGTCAGGACCCTTGAGGTCGCACTATTAGGAAGGCATCTGTACCGATGGGAGTACTGAGGCTTGGGGGATCCCAGGTGGCAGAAGAGGATTTTGCCTCTGGCTGTGGGACTGGGGCACGTTCCTCACCTCACCTCTCTGTGCACCAGTTCTTGTTTCAGGGGAGGAGGGAGGCCAGGAGCCACAGCCCCGTCTTGAAGTTGCTCTGGCGTAGTATAAAGGGTGTATGCCTGACTGACAGCCACATGTGCAGTCACACCAGCGCCTTTAGCCATGCCTGGGCCCTGGCTTTCACGCTGATGATGGCAGAATGAGGTGAGTTCACAGAATGGTGACCTGGATGGCAAGGGGCCTGACCCCAGAGTCCAAGGTCCCAATGACAGTAGTACAAGGACTCGGCCTGAGATTAAGCTATAGAGTTGCACATGGGTGTGTACATGTATGTATGCAGCTGAGCTGTCCAAGGTCACTCACCGGTTACTGATAGAGCTCAGGATCCCAGGATGCTGGGCTCTAAGTACAGTGCTCCTCTTCTTAAAACAGGGACACTGCAGGAGCTTTGGCCAAAGGTAGATTCTTCTCAGATAAATAAGCCTCCTGGTCCAATTTGGATCTGGACTCTTGGCCTTAGCTCAGCCTCATGGCTGCAGGTGGATGTAGTGGTGTGGTGCTCAACATCTTTTCCAGTCCCTTCCAGTTGGCCTTACTGTGCTATAGAGCCAAGAAGGCTCAAAGCCACATTTCCTGGATGCCCCTGCAGCTGAGAGTCCAGATGAGATTTAAGTTCAGCTGGTCAGATGCACTTGAATAGCACATGTGGCAGGGGAAGTTGAGGCAGGGACCACATGTCTGGCTGCTTCTGCCCCTTCAGCTCGAGCTGCAGTATTTGCAGCGGCCATCATGTCAAGAAGCTCAGCCCAGGCACCACTGCTTACAGCTGTGGATCCAGCACATTCCCCCACTCTCCTGACTCTGGCAGAGGTGGTGCTCCTCTGGCAGGCCAGTTCTGCGGTGTCGTTCTGGAAGTCATTTCTGGAGACCTAGCTGAGGGTTTACTCCTCTCACCCTCCAAACAAACAATAAGCACTTAGTTTCCTGTCTCAAATCCCTTTCTTCCTAAACAGCTAAAATCACTCCTGTTATCTGCAACTGAATGTATACTCCCTCCAACTAACTGGGCCTCAGCAGTGGGACCCACATGAAGAGAGGGAGGCAGTCCTGGACTGAACCAGGGACCAGGGATGGTGAGCTATGCCTCCAGCTTGCCCGGGACACATGAGTGAAACATGTGAGTGGGCCTAATTGGAGCCTCAATCTCCCCATCTAGAAAGTGAGGACTGCAGGGCAGCCCAGCCCCAATGGGCTTTCAGCAAACCCTGGTCCTTCAGAAGCTTTAGTCCAGCCAAGGAGAGGAGTTATTAATAGGGAAATGGGGGTTATATAGTGTCTCAGTTCTCTTGACAGATGATTCTGCAGTATAGTGGGGCACAGAGGAGGGACAGTTCGTGGGGTAGGGATGGCGATTGGAATTCAGGAGAGCATGGGGAGGGGGGAGTCAGCCTTGATAGACTGAGGGCAGGGGAGGGAGCAGTTATAGATAGAAGAACCATTTGAGCAGAGGTACAAATGTGTGAAAGAATCTTGGCAGTATGAGGAACAGTACAGTGTAGGGCAAGGGAGGGGACGGCCAGATGGGAAAGAGTCCTCAGGAGGGCAGAACCAGACCCTCTGGGGCCACGGTGGCACCAGCTGACCCTCCACACCTGCTGCCATCTCAACTCCTGCCTCTTCCCAACCTACTGAGTGTTTTGACATCCACAGCCAACCTGTGAGGGAGGAGGCAAGTCATGTTTGTCCTATTTTATAGATGAGGAAGCTGAAGCTCAGAGGCAAGAAGCCGACTGGTGGGCAGGCAGGGAGTTTGGGGCAGGGAATGGGGGGACAGGGGAGAGTCAGTTCTCTGCCTCTGAGCCCAGCTCTTCTGCACCACGATTCCTGTCTGTCCTGGCAGACAGCTGTGCCCAGATATGGGAGGGAAGGCCCTCAGAGCTGACTCTCCTTCCTGTTCTCTGGGCCGCAGAGTCTGAAATCCCCACAGTCTGGGTTTGGCGGTGACCCTGCAGGGCCGAGGTGGTCACCCTTTTGTTTTGGGCATCTTCGCACGGTGGAGCTGCTGCCGTCACTCCACTGCCAGCCCCTGAGGAGTTCCATCCCATTAACTCAGCCACGTCACCATGGCAACACAGGCTCCCGACTCTTCCAAAGATAGGAGATAGGAGTGCCCATGCCAGGGCAGGCCTGCACCCCTTCTCCAGACATGCAGGAGAGCCAGAGACCTCGACTCCTCTCCAGTCAGGAGAGCCACATTGCCCGATCTCCTATTCTGCACCCAGTGCCTGCCTCCCAGAAACCACCTCCCCAGCCCCCAGACGCCCCCCTGCCGCTGTGTTAGCCGAGAGCTTTCAGCTTATTTTAGGTTGTTTCTCCATAACTATGTACCTGCCTGAAATTCAAGCAGGTTCTTAGCTGAGCTGGAGCTGGCATAGTAACCGTACATGCTCCCACTTTCTCATTGACTCCGCAGGGTAACCTCTGAAGTATATATGGTGATTCCTCCCATTTTACAGAAGAAACAAAGAGGTTAAGTAACATGTCCAAGGTCACAATGCCATCAAACGAAGACAATATTTGAGTTCCGGGCTGTTTTTAACTCAGTATATTTGACATTTATGTGGTTCTTACAATATGCCAGCCACTGTTCTATGCTTCACGCATGTTAACTCTTTGAATTCTCACAACAATCGGTAGGTACCATGAATAGCTCCACCTTATAGATGAGGCTATCAAGGCACAGAGAGGTTAAGAGGTTAAGTAACTTGCCCAGAGTCACACAGAAAGAGGTAGAGCCTGGATTCAAGCCCAGGCAGTTTGGCTCCTGAGTGGTGTCCACGACCACTATACCGTGTTTGATTATAATTCTAAGGCCCTTTGCTCCCAGCTGTACCAGACCCCATGCTGAGGTCAAGAAATTGACCACCTGACCACCTCTAGTAACCACACCTGGCTCCTCTCACCGGCCTGGCCGGCCTCTCAAATCAAGCAACTGGCTAGTTTTGAGGATTTTATCTTTCCAACCATCCTGCATCTTTCTTTTTCCAATTTCCCTTCAATCTCAAAGTAATCTCACGTTTCCACTCATTGCTCTGGGCCTTAAAAGGCTCCCATTTGGAACAACAGCTGGGAATTGTCTTCCTTTAGAGAGAAGAGCCTTCCAGTACCCTCACAGGCAAAGTCCCCCTTGTCCTCCCACACTCAGCCTGTCTCCAAAGACCATTAATGCAATCACTTAACAAGAGGCCAGCTCTAATAGAAAGGAAGAAAGAGGAGGAGCATTGTTAGCGGTTTGAAGGGGAGAAGAAATCATAAAATCCATCAAACCTGTATTTGTCTCATTAAAAGTGTTTCTAATTTATAATGTCCTGGAATGCAGATGCCGCCCAGCTGTGCGGGCCTGGTAGTCCTGCCTGGTGCACACCCCCCACCACTGCTCCTGGGCCCCCTCTCCCACCTCGCTGGGACTGCCATCAATTTCTGCTCATCAGCGGCACTTACAGTAAATGGATTCATTTGTGGCAATGGGAGCTGAGAGACAAAGGTGACAATATAATTAAGGTTTTTAATTCTATGCCTGAACAGTTAAGTCCAGAACTCATGATAATTAGCTGGCTGTAATGAAAGATCTTTAATCGTTATTTTCCCTTTGTTTCCTATAATTGTTCATTTTGGCCAACTACATTTGTCCTTTCATTTGAATCTAGTTGCACAGTTTTATGTCACTTCCATTATTCCTATAAACTCCAAAGAAAATATGTTGTGGAGCTGGTCCTTTACAAAGTCATGGCAAGATGACACAGGGGGCTCATCCATGCACAACTGCTGCTCTGGCTACTTTCTGGAGGAAAGGAAAACTGGTTCAAAAAATTCACAGGCCTGGGGATACGTCTACATAAAAGTAAACACTGGCAGGAGAATGAATAACGATAGGCTCTTTAGAGCTGAACTGGCCACATGAGTCGGCGTCTAGAAGGATGAGAGTCACACAAGTTCTGGATGAACATATTGTCTTTTTACATTTTAGCCTTCCTATTTGTCGGCCACATCTTACAACTGATGTGCATATTTAATGCCAAGACCATCCTGTGGTGGTGCATCCTGCAGTGTTTCCTGAAAAGTTACAGATGAATTCACAGTGTTGCTTATAGCTGATAATGCCTTAGACTTGAAAAACCATGGCAAAGCATCATCCATACCACAAATATGTATTAAGGAATCACTCCCACTCCACTCCAGGCAGGGTGGTGGGAGTGTAGTGATGGGTAGAAACTGATCAGTCTCTGCTCTTGTAGTCTCCACAGTCTGGGGATCATCAGCCTCCTGTCTAACCATAGTTGGGCCACCTAGATGCGACATTTTTCAGTGGCTGTGGGCTGTTTGGACCCTGCCCAACTAAGGATCTAGGTAGCCATATTTCTGGTAGGCAAACCAGAACATCAAAGCAAGAGGTTGGGGGCTTATAGCCAGGAAATGGAGGAGCCCAGACATTTGAGCCCTGTCTTGCAACTAACCAGGACTAGAGAAGAGCCCAGCCAGGAATTTTGCGTGCTAGTATTGTCATTGGAAAGGAAAACAGGCCTCAGAATTGATGTAAGGAATGCAGTCGGATGTGTGTGTGGGGGGGGGGGGGGGGGGGGAGGGCACAAGAGCGGGAGGCCTGTGTGGCTTGTGACACATTCCATGTCCTTTCTCTTCTCCCTCCACTGCTGACCTGAGTCCCGAAAGTTGCTTTTCCAAGGCCACGTGGTGAACTCACGTAACTCCAGAGAGGACTAGAGTTAATCTGCATCTTGTCTGACCCACAGCCCTGCAGCTCAAGGTTCTGAACATTGCCTTGTCTCAAAATCCCTTTAGTGACCAGTTACAATGAAGAGGAAAACTAGGCCACCGCCATAAAAATCCTTTCCCTCTTCCCCAATCCATTCTGCACACAAAGTCAGAGTGATTGTTTTAAAAACACATGGCCCTTCCCTGTAAAAATCTTCAGTAGCTTCCTAGTATCCTTTTGGGGGAAAAAAATCTAAACTGAACACAGCCAGAGTCCTGCATTACCTGCCCTCCTCTGCCCTCCTCTCTGGCCTGTGCCTGCAGCCTGGCTGCTTGGCCCTGGATGTAGTCAGCCCATTTCATTCCCAGCACCTTCTCAAACCTCCAACCACCTTTTGCTTACTGAATGGAATCCTTCCGAGGCCAGGTCAAATGCGGCCCCCAATCTAAATTATGACCCCATTATTTTTATTCTTGTGCTGGGATGGAGGGAGTCCCCGCAAGGCCGCAGGTGCAGGTGAGGCGACCTGACGGGTCCCCAGCTCACCCGCTGACCCCTGCTTCCTGCTCTCCCTCCTAGGCACAGGAAGATCCACTCCTGGCCGAAGAGCACGTTCACACACTAACTCAGTCAACAAACACTGAACACGTAAGGGCAGACTCTGTACTACATACACACTGGGGCACAACCAGTGAACCAGTGTCCAGTCAAATGCCCTTTGTCCCAAATTAGTAGCTAAGTGACCACACACACACACACACACACACACACACACACACACTAATTTCCTCACAGCCTTCCATGCAAAGTTAATCGTCAACCTCTGCTTTGGGTCCATCCTCTCTTCGGACCATCTCAGACACTGTGCTCAGGGCTGCTGGCTCCCAAGTGTGGGAGACTCTTGTGTGCTCAGACGTCCATCCTGACTTCCAGTGCTGTTGGATACTTGTACCACAGTTGCCCTCAAACACAACATATGTCATCCATTCATGTATTATTCAAAAAATATGTAGTGATCACCTACTATGTGCCAGACTCTGTACTGGATACTGGGAAGAGGGCTCTCCTATAGGCTAGTTGGACAATGACAAAAACAAGTATGTGAATGTGATTATTTTCCATAATCACTGTTGGAAGGAAAGAAGGCTGAGCCCTACTGAGGAGGCAGTGTTCAAGTGGATGGTTTTGGCCAGAGAAACATCAAGTCTCCCCAGACTTGTACCCCTTTTTCTGTCGGTGGCATCTCTGGCCTCTCAGTTTTCTTAACCAGAAAACCCAGAGTCCCCAGCTCTTCCTGGTCTGGCCCTGTTGACCCTATTCTCACGTCCCTCTTGTGCCAGTGTATTCCTTGCTCACATTCAGGACATCCCTCTGTGACCTTGACGATCTTGACACTTGTCCCCTTCTAATCCATCTTCACCCATCACTGCCAGATCGGCCTTCCAGAAATGCATTTCAGACCACATCACCCTCCTGCTTAATAACCTGCAGTGGTTACCAAGTACTCTCAGAACAAATCCCAATATTCACAGCCTGATGATCAGTGTCCTCCACAATTTTGCTCTAACTAACCACCTCAACCTTATTTCTCATGACAACATTTTGCACCCAACATCCTAACCAAGTTGTATATTCACAGAATTTTACTGCCTCTGTACTTCTGCTCATGCTGTTCCCTTATCTGGAATGCCCTCCCCACCTTTTGTGTCTAAGTGTCCATGGCACCTGCTCCTTAACTACACACACACACACACACACACATACACACACACACACACCTGTCACCATGGTCCTATTTCCCTCTCTGAAGGCCCACAATACTTTACCTGTTCCTCTCTTAGCCCCCTAACAGGCGATGAGCTGCCTGAAGACAAGAGCTCTGTGTGATCCACGTGGCCCTCTGTGACAGTGGGATGGGAGGGAGTGACCCTGTGAGTGTTAGGAGGGACTCCAAATCCCAACCCTGCCACCTGTGGGCTGTGCAACCTTGAACTATTTAATACTTGTATGCCTCAGTTTGCCCTTCTGTAAAATGAGGATTGACTGGATTGATTATATAAATGATAAACAGGGCTTGGCTCATCCTGTTAACAATTATTGTGGGAATAACTAATTGTGGGTAGATAGATAAGTCAGATAGATTCAGCAGAGGCAGTTTCCAGTTCAGATCTCAGGGAGGACCTTGGGGTGGACCATCCCTGGGTCATTCCTCTCTGACCAGGCTTCCCCTCCTGGCTGGCAGGACCCAGGAAGAGACCAGGGCCAGCTGCATACTCTCCTCCTCTCAAAGAATTTGGGGAGATACAGCCCCTCCCATGTGTACATGTGCCTCCATTCTGTTGTTGAGCCCTGTTTCTCAGTCTTCAAGGTTACCCAATCCCCAGGGATGCCCAGCAGCTGGAATCAGGCACCATCCTCAGCAACCAGGTCCTGAGCAAGCCAGTCATCCTGCTCTTCTTGCTATTCTGGGAGCTCACATGCACTCAGGCCAGCTGTGTAGTCAGGGCCTGGGCTTCCTCCCTCCCCAGGATGGCAGCGTGCTGAGAAGCAGGGAGCTCGTGGTCATCTCAAGCAAAGTTCTCCTCACCTGAGCACTGAATCCCTCACTAGAGATGGCAGGAGTGCTCCCTTTGTACACCCATCCTCTGTGTGCTGCCCTGCTGGGAGACTTCAGGGTCCTTTGTGATCCCCACAGAGGAACCCAGATCTCCCTCTTGCCTCCGGATAAAAGTTCATCAAGTCTCATTGCCTCCGAGGACCTCTGCTTCCTCTTGCTGTAGAATGGAAGTGCATAGAACCTTGCCTCCCTCCCCACACAATTGCTGGGGAAGGAGTGGGCAGCTGGACCACAGAGGGGTAGATGGGACCAGCCCCCACCCCGAAGACCCCACTCTGGAAAACAGACTGGGAGGAACTGCCGAGGGACGGACAACCCTACAGCATCCTCCCTCCTCAGAAACCCCAGTCACCCTGGATTGTCTGCCTGTAGGAACTCAGCCAGCCAGCATCCCTTTGCAATCTCTTAATTGCTTGCTGAGCACCTACTATGTGCTGGCCACAACAAAAAGAGAAGATGACAAAGGTCTGGGGAGAGTGACCTGTAACCATGCCAGACACTTTCCAGATAGAGCTCATGGAAGCCCCCCACACACACAACTGCTGTAAGAGCTGCATCATTATCACACACACCCCCCCCCCCCCACTTCAGGTAAGAAAGCAGTGTCAGAAAGGTGACATGACCTCGGAGAGGTCACATAGCTTCTAGGTGGTGGGACTGAGATTGAAACCCAGGTCAGTCTGGTGGCAGAGATGATCTTGACTGTCTTGGGCTGCTCCGGTCCCCCGCCCCACCCTCAGAGCACTCCCTTCAGAAGTCACCTGGGATAGACAAAGGCAAGGAGGTGTCAAGATCCTTGAGAGAAGAGCTGCTCCTCTCATCAGGCAAGAGGGTCTGAAAGGCAAGCGCTGGTTGTGGGTCTCAAATCTGTGGCTTTGGCCCCCTTGCCAGAGCTCACTGACAACTGTAAAACTTGCCCTGGCACGGGCAGGGGTTGGGGAAGCAACAAACATAGTTATAGGTCAAGCCAGGCCAAAGTCAGCCCTCCTCCTTCCCCCCACCACAGCCACTGCCCGAATTCCCTTCTCCTTGCTGACCTCCTGTGCTCCTGTCTCTCTAGACCCAGCTTCCTAAAACCTCGCTCCCCTTGACAATCTTGGGTGTCCCCTGCCACTCCCAGCCCTGAACTTTATCCCCCAGCAGCTTCAACTCGTGTGGATCCCACTCACCCACACTGTGGTCCCAACCCAGACCTTCGTTGATGCCATCCCTTCCATGTGATGTGCCTATCCTCTCCCCACTGTCCTCTTGCCTGGCTGCCCCTTCTAGGCTGGGTCAGATGACCCTCTTGCAGCACCCAGAGTGCTCCCATCTCTGCACTTGCCACACCCCTTTATTATGAGCTAACCCACCTGTACCCCACCTGCCTCCACAGAAGCAGAGACTGGCCCATCCACCACTGTACCCCCAGGGCTAGGATAGAGCCTGGCAGGTCAGGAAACACATGTAAGAATAATAATAATGTCTCACCTTGTGAGACAGTGAGGAGCTGGCCAGTCCAGAGGCAGGAGCACCCCACCAAGCTGGGCTTTCCATTCCTTCAGTAAACATTTCATGAATCCACGCTGGCTTTGGCAGCGCATCCACTAAAATTGAAACGATACAGAGATTAGCATGGCCCCTGCGCAAAGAAGGATGACACACAAATTCGTGAAGCGTTCCATATTTTAAAAAAAGCGAAAACATTTCATGAATCCCTTCTCTGTGTCAGGCCCTGGGTGGGAGAGACACTGAGGCATCGAGTCATGTGAGAGACCCACCCTGCCTCAGGGTTGCTCACAGGCTCCCAAGGAGCCCATAGAATACAGCGACTAAGAACCCAAGTTCAGGGGCTCCTGGGGGCCTCAGTCGGTTAAGCATGTGCCCTCGGCTCAGCTCATGATCCCAGGGTCCTGGGACCAAGCCCAGTGCCTGGCTCCCTCTCAGCGGGAAGCCTGCTTCTCCCTCACCCTCTGCCTCCCCGCCCTGCTTGTGCTCTCTCGATCTCTCTTTCTCTTTCTCTGCCAAGTAAAAAAATAAATCTCAAAAGAAAAAGAACAAATTCAAATCCCATCTCCACCACTTACTAGCTGTGTGACTTTGCACAAGTTTCCTACCCTCCCTGTGCCTCAATTTCTTTATCTATCGAACAGGAACAATAACGGCAGCTACGTCGGAGGATGAGGGAGGAACAGAGGCAGTAATGCACGCGCAGCCTCCCTCAGGTGGGTGCCCAGCCTCGTGCTCCTGACCCCTCCGGGAGCCAGCGAGGCAGAGCCAGGAGGGCACAGGCTGCGAAGCCACCCAGCCGGGAACGCGAGGCCCGGCTCTACCAACCAGCTGTGTGACTTTGAGAAAGAGAGATGTGAAATGGACCGTTTCCCCCAGAACCCAGCCAAGCCTCCTTTTTTCCCTTAGGACAAGTAGGGAGGGAAAGAATAACTGCTCTGCCTGCTTCACAGAGCCTTGTGAGGACAGAACAAGACAGTGGATGTAAAAGTCCTTTGTGAGCTGCACGGGGATTATTCTCATCAGAGCAGTGCATCCAGTCAGCTGGGCAGGCTGGACCGGGCTGGGTGTGCACGAGGACATATACAACAGGGCTTCGGTGAGCTTTGGGGTCACACCCTGAGGAGGCCCCATCCTCTGATCCCTGAGGCTGATTTCTGGGGCCCTTTCCCCAGTGCCTGCCAGGATCACCATGGCATCCAGGGCCACTCCTGAGGACTCACCCTGGCTGCAAAGCTGTTCCTGTGCCCTTGAATCTATTAAACAGAGCGATGTGATTAATTATTTTACTGTCTTTATGGCATCAACTTTAACTTGCTTCACATCCAGATTTCCAATTACATAAGCCAGAATCTTAAACTCGGGAGGACATGTATTATTGAACTATTTATAATCAGAGTTTTTCAGAGCAGAAAAAGCTCTGCCAGGCAAGAGCCACACAACCAAAATTAATGATTCAGAAACCAGAAGACAATCTTTCCATAAGGAGGGGTGTGGGATGCAAGCAGGAAAAGAACAGAGAGGTTGAGTATGAATCAAAGACGGCAAACCCTGAGAGGAAAAAATTAGAGGGGGAGACAAGCCATGAGAGACTCTTAACTCTGGGAAATGAATGAAGGGTTGCAGAAGGGAAGGTGGGCGGGGGGTTGGTGTAACTGGGTGACGGGCACCGAGGGGGGCACTTGATGCGATGAGCACTGGGTGTTATACTATATGTTATACTATATGTTGGCAATCAAACTTGTTTTTTGTAAAAACAAAAAAACAAAGATAGCAAACCATTTCTCCTGAAGGGCATCGACCTCCAAGGGGGAAGGCAAATCATTTGAGAGATGGGAGTCAGGGAGGACACACTCCTGCAAAAAACAATCAGATGTGGTTGAGGGAGCTATGGTTTTTTGTTTTTTGTTTTTTACCTTTAAAATACTTACATAATTTTTATTGAGATATAATTGATCTATAACATTATATTAGTTTCAGATATATAACATAATATTTGATATTTGTATATATTGTGAAATGATCACGTGAGTCTAGTTAACATCGATCCCCTCACATAGTTACAATATTTTTTCTTGTGAAGAGAACCCTCAAGATCTACTTTCTTAATGATTTTCAAATATACAATTCAGTATTGTTAACTATAGTCACCATGCTGCACATTATATCTCCAGGGCTTATTTTATAACAGGGAGTTTGTACCTTTTGACACTCTTTACTCATTTCTCTCATCTCCCAACCCCCACTTCTGCCAACCACCAATCTGTTCTCCATATCTACAAGTTCATTTTTCATTTAGGGCTTTTTTTTTCATGTTCCACATATAAGTGAGATCATATGATATTCGCCTTTCTCTGTCGGACTTATTTCACTTAGCATAATAACCTCAGCGTCCGTCCATGCTCTTGCAAATTGCAAGATTTCCTTCTTTTTTATAGTTGAATACTATTCCATTGTATGTATGTACCACACTTGTGGGAGCTATTCTTTGATGAAAATAATGTAACCTGAGTTGGCCCAGCCATACCAGCTCCAGATTTAAAGTGGAGTCACATCATTACTGATGCAAATGTTCACTGATTCATTGTTCCCCCTCCACCTGATAATTCCAAAGTTCTAGCTGCTTTCAGCACCTCCTTAACTGGTTCCAGAAAGCTCGTGTATTTTTATCAGCAAATCCTATCTAGCTACTGCTTCATCTCCTCCTTCACCAAGTTACAGGAGAATCTCAGGGCCACCTGTAAGCCACCCTCCACCGGGCAATGCCTTCTCCACCACAGATGTGCTGGGAACTACAGGCTGTCCATAGCCAGTCTATGTCTCTGTGGGGACTGCCTCGCCCCCACTGTGCCGCTTCAGGGAGGCTTGTGTTCCAGTGATTTGCAAAGGTTTGATTAGAACAGACCTTTCCATGCTTACCCAGTATAGCTCCCTCCCAAACATGAGTCCACGATGGACTTGGACCAGGAGAAAAATCCTCAGACAGATCCTATTCCTTGCTGATGACTCCAGGCTTATCGCCAAGCTGAGTTTGTCAGCTTGCCTCAGTGCTGCGGGCAGATTCCTGGAGGCCATCTCATCAGTCCCCCCAAACAGGCAGCTCAGGATCAAAACAAGGCCCTGGTAGAGGAACAGAGGAGACGCAGGGAGGTTACTCCTGTCTGTTGCACTCTAGTGACATGCCAAGTGCTGACCCATGCTGTGTCCTCATAGAAACTGATTAGATAAATGCCACTAGCCCCATTTCACAGATAATGGAACTGCAGCTCAGAGAGGTTAAGTAAGTCATCCAGGGTCCCACAGCTAGTAGGTGGTACCAGGCTCAATTAGGATTCATCCCAGTTCTGTTGGATGCCAAGATTCAAGTTATGACTCTCCCTCCTGCTGCTTGCTTAAGAACATAAAACGTGACAATCCATTACCAGGCCTTTGTCTAGAGAAAACTATTCTCAACACAGAAGAAATAAATGTTCTGTTTGTTTGCTTTCTGCAAGGGAAGCAGAGGGAAGAATTATCATCAACAAACACAGGCAGAGGTTTGTTGCCTCCTGGAGTGCATGTTTGCTGAAATAAAGCTACAGACTTAAAATGACACCCCCTCCCAAAAAAAAACGATGACCCTAGAGAAAGTATCATGACTTCTTTTAAAAGCACTCCCTCCTCTTTCTAATGATAGAGACTGGCCAGCTCTTCGTGAAGCCTCTTTCCATGTCTCCTGAGCACTGAGCTAGACTACATTTCCCAGAGTTCCTTGCAGCTGGGCATGGTCATGTCCTTGGCTCTGCTCAATGGAATGAGAGCAGAGCCATATGGTCTAGTCACATATCAGTCTCACCACACGATCCTCCATGCACATTCCCTTGTCATCAGTCTCATGCAAATAAACATCATGAAATTAAAAATCCTGGTTGAAAGTAGCAGGACCAGGTGATGGAGCCTGGGTCCCTGAACCACAATGGAGGAGGACCACAGACAGTTTCTATCTACAGTTTCCAGAATTAGCAAAAACAACAACAGGACACCCAATGTGACTTTCAAATAAGCAATGAATAATTTTTTTAGCATAATATGTTAGGGACAATCTGGGGACAAAGGCAACCCCAGTCACCTTTCTGGATCAGCTCTGGGCCCTCAAGATCACTGGGCAGATAGCTATTATTTGAAACCTACTGGGATCCCTGGGTGGCGCAGCGGTTTGGCGCCTGTCTTTGGCCCAGGGCGCGATCCTGGAGACCCGGGATCGAATCCCACATCGGGCTCCCGGTGCATGGAGCCTGCTTCTCCCTCTGCCTGTGTCTCTGCCTCTCTCTCTCTCTCTCTCTGTGACTATCATAAATTAAAAAAAAATAAAAAAAATTGAAACCTACTTAACTAAAAAATTATTTGTTGTATATCTGAAATTCAAATTTAATTATGTGTCCTATATTTTATCTGGCAACCTTGCACCTATCAGAACAGCTGTCTAGTACTTCATAGGAATGAGACATCTGATGCCCACTGAGGCATCAGATATTAAACAATCCAGGCAAATGAGCTCAGTCTAGAATGATCAACATTTAAGCAAATAGACCAGCTTTTCTTAAGTGGACTGTTTGTAGCTCAGTAAAGTCTGTGAGGCTCTTACCTCTCTCCCTCCCATGGACACTCAGAAGGAAGAGAGAACCAACTCAGTTCTTGCCCCATCCCCCACCTCAGGAGCTCTTCACTTGGGATCACCAATAATTCTGAGGGGTTCATAAACAGGTGTGAACCAAAGTTCAGATTGCCCAGAGACTAAGTAGCCCAGGGGTGAGGTGTGGGAGGTCTTTGGGAAAAATAGCAGCGACACTTGGCTCCTCCAGGGAACATGACAAAAGCCACCAGTTTTGGCTCTCACAAAGCAAGGGATGGATAAATGACCGTCCAGTCCGTGTTGAGACTGTCAGGATCAGGAACTATGGGCAGCTCAGAGAGTCAGAAATGTGAAATCTTGACATGGTGGGTGTTATTTCCAATGTAACCCAGAAAAAAACAAGATTTTGGAGCTATGTAGACCTAGGTCAAGTCCTGGTTTTACTGTTTTTCCAGTATGACCTTAGGCAGCTTCTTCCATCTCTCTGAGCCTTAGTTTCCATCTCTATATGATGAGATAACAGCAAACAAGTGTTGTAAATTACCTAAGATAATGTACCCAAAGCATGTAGCTCACAGTACATGGTAAACGCTACTTCCTCCCCTGAGGGTCGAACAGCTGGAGAAAAGAGGTGAAGGGGAGCTCACCTTCTTTATTACTCCCCAGTTTCCAATCATATACATGTCCCCTTCCCTTCTTTCCTCCCTGACCCCTTAGCCCAGAGACCACAGCCACCAGGGTGAGGTGGAAAGCGGTATGTTTCTGATGCCTCCAACTTTCCTTCCTAGACAAGGACCACAGAGTTCCCATCACCACAGAAATAGGGTTCCAAATAGAAGTAGGGCTTCCAAGCCCCCACGCAAGCCTCTCACCTAACATTGCTAAAACCCTGCCCTGTATGAGTAGAATGGATTTTACGTGTGCTAGCCTGGGACCTGATCACTACTTCCAGCCCTATCTCTCCAGACCTGAGTCTCGCTCCTTCAGAAGAGATTCCTTGTGAACCTCAGACTCCAGCATGGCAGGTGGGGCCTAGAGCTCCAGTGCCCAGATGCTCATTTCCAGCACACCCATCGCTCACCTGCTCCTGAAAACGCTCCCGTTGGCTCCTCTGGAGCCATTACCGTTCGTCATGTTTATCTGCATTTAGGTGCAGTGGGGATTCACACTCGTCGATCTGTCTTTGCTCATGAAGCAATGGCCCAAAAAATGGTAATGACGCCTCTGATGCTGCGGCATGACCGCATTCTGTACATATGGGGCTGCCAGAGCCAGCAAACACAAACGCGGGACGCCCAGTTAAGTTCGAATTACATATAAACAATGAATCCATTTTTAGTGTAAGGGTGCCCCATGCTTATTAGGAGCATATTTACACCCCCAAAAAAGTATTCATTTTTACCTGGATTCGAGTTTAACACTTTCCTGTCTTTTATCTGACAATGCTACTCACCATCCTCCTGGTGCACCTGGGCCATGCCCAGCTGGAGAGTTTTCACCGTCGGGCAAGAACTGGGGGTACTGGGGCCTCTCTCTCCTCTGCCACATTCTAACCTGTCTTTCTCAAACATCTGCACACACCATGTCCTTCCACAACAAGACTCCAAGTGTTTCCCTACACACACACTTTCCCACCTCCGGGCCCTTGCCTGCACCATTTCCTCTGCCTGACTACCCATTCCTCTGTCTCTGCTTATTTTCTACTCTCCTTATTCCTTCAAAGCCGAGTTTCTGGGCCATCTTTTTCACAACATGCTGTGGTTCCCAGCCTGATTCCTTTCCTCTGCCCTTCCACAGCCTGGTGTCCCCCACTCTCTCAGTACAATGAACATCACTGGAGCCACTGCTCTGTGCCAAACTCAGCTCTGTGCCAGACACAATAATAAAACTGTGTGTGCCTGTCCATGTGTGTGTGTGTGTCGATGTGTGGTCTATGTGTGTGTCTGTCCATGTGTGTTTATGCACATATCTGTGTGTCTGTGAGTGTGAGTGTGTGTGTGTGTGTGTGTAGTTGAGCAGAAGAGCTTGTGTTGGAATGAGGTGGGAATATCCTCACATGGTTATGTTAAAATAAATATTCCCATATATTCTGAGGAAATAGATGTGCACAAATATTATGTCCAAGGAAACTCATCCCAGCACTTTTTTCTGTGAGTAAAAAAGATGAAAACAATCTGAATGCCCACCAAAAGGAAAATGGCTCGATTTGGAAACTTGTACACAATGAAATGCAGTGCAGTCACTAAAAGCGATTATTACAAAGAACATATAATGACAGTGGTAAATATACATGATGTGTAAAAGAAGTTAATAAAACAGTATATACAATACTACTCTGTTTTTTAAATCCCTGTGACAGGACATGACTTTGAGATATTAATCAGTTTATTCTTACTATCTCCCCTGTACTCTTTAGCTCCATGGCCACCATCCCACATGAGAGTGTGTCATGATCCCCTCCACTCCGATCATTACTCCAGAGGGCAGTTATCTGAATAGGACCAAAGATTAAAAATCCCAAATTCTTAGATTTCAAGTTCAGAAGTCACAGCTCAACTGTAGAATAGACAAGGCAGGTAGTGGGCATGATCCCCCAGTTACCACCTACCCACTCAGACTAGAGAAAAGGCACTCAGGCCCCTGCCACCTACCCGCTTTAAACCAAATCCTACGAGAGGGGAGAAAATGTTAGAAGGCCCCAGGTAAGTGTGGAAACTCCAAGGCACAGAGCCTCTGTACCTGTACCTGGTGCTGGAGAGGAAGCAGCTTCCAGAGAACAGAATGGGTGATGTAGGAGATCTAGATATAATAAAGCCCGTACTGCCCCCACCCCATGCAGTTTCTTGAGGCCCCAAACTGCATAGTAGGGCATTCAGAAAATTCTCATGCCTCTCAAATGGGGCACTGAAGTTGGCTGGAAGAGAAGGTTGTGAGCCAGTCAGAGTTTTGTGGCCAGAATGGCCCTTGGGGGTGGGTGCAGCTTTACACTTAGTGGGGCTTCTAGCCCAAAGGGCCCTACCCCCTCTCACCCCCCACCCCCAATCAGAAGGAACCAAGGAGATGGAGGCAGAGTAACAGTGCCTTCCCACCACTTAGACTCAGTCCACAGGATGGGACAGAGAGAAAACCCCGGTCGGGGAGCAGTCCTGAGTGTGATAGAGATCTAAAACCTGAAGTCACTGAAAAGTCTGAACATTAATGGCTTCAGTAAGAAATCACTAGATTGATTTTTCTGCATCAGACAGAACAGGGGCGAAGGAGAGAAGAAAAGCCTACTCACAGGAAAAATAGATTTACATCTGGCACATGTACCTTGAGCTATGAAACGCCTTCCCATGGAGCACACATACACCTGCACCAGACAGGAAGGCCTGGCCTCAAGCGGTAACTGTAGTTAACAGCATCCAGGGATGCAGGATCCCTAATTGTTCTTCTGGGGCTTTTTCTGAACTACTGGGACCCTCAGCAGCTTCCGTGAAATTCTCTAGGGTAAGGCATCAGGACAGACTGGCCTGACTATCCAATCCCAGCCCCCAGGAACAGGTGTAGTCACCCCCAAGGCCACCTCCCAAGAGTGAGTTTCCAGAAGCATTTTCTAGTCTTAACTGAGCAGCACCATCTTTCCCATTACCCACACTCCTCCCTAACAACTCACATCCTATAAAAAGCAATGGCAAATATTAGCAGAAGACAGAGGAATATACCAGCAAACGTGGCCTTCATCCCCAGTTCAAAGCTGTTTGCCGTCCTAGGTCTTGGCCAGTGACCTCGTGGGACCACATATGACTTCGTCCCATCATGGTCAGGCAGGGACACTTCAGAACTATCGGGATCATTGCCAACACCCAGCCTTAAAAGAGAAGTCAAACACCAACACTGTGTGGAATTATACACGTGCTGAAGGTGACAAGTCTCAGCTCAGATCATTTTATTCTCCCTCAAAAGAAGGTCACTAAGTGTCCTGGCATGAAGACAGAGCACAATAGTAACAGGAAAGCTGTCTTATATTGAGAGCCTGGACTCTCAGCTCTATGCTCATTAATCTGTGCATTTTATCATTTCATCCTATAACAACCTGTGAATAGGACCCACTTCCGTCCCTTGCTGCTGTGGACAGTGTGCCGCCGGGGTTGGTGAAGGATCTCAAGATGGCTGGGCGAAAACTTGCTCTTAAAACCATTGACTGGGTAGCTTTTGGGGAGATCATACCCCGAAACCAGAAGGCCATTGCCAACTCCCTGAAATCCTGGAATGAGATACTTACCTCCAGGTTGGCTACTCTTCCTGAGAAACCACCTGCTATCGACTGGGCTTACTACAAGGCCAATGTGGCAAAGGCTGGCTTGGTAGATGACTTTGAGAAGAAGTTTAATGCCCTGAAGGTTCCTGTGCCAGAGGATAAATACACTGTCCAGGTGGATGCTGAGGAAAAAGAAGATGTGAAAAGCTGTGCTGAGTTTTTGTCTCTCTCAAAGGCCAGGATTGAAGAATATGAAAAAGAGCTGTGAAAGATGAAGAACATATTTCCATTTGATCGGATGACCATTGAGGACCTGAATGAAGTCTTCCCAGAAACCAAATTAGACAAGAAGTATCCCTATTGGCCTCACAAGCCAATTGAAAATTTATAAACTTGAGTTGGGGAGAAAGCCCTGGCCCTCATATTATAAACATTGGACATTAAAAATAATGATATGGTGAAGAAAAAAAAATGTGAATAGGTACTCCTTCCATCACTGAGAGTCCACATACCCTGGTTTGCTTTGTGCCTGTTGTCCCGACCTAGCATCCCAGTCTGGAAGACCTCAACAGTCACCCTAATCACTATCCCCCTTTTATAGCTGAAGATACCGAGGCTCAGAGAAGTTAGGTAACTTCCCTCAGGTCACACAAGCTAGAATGTGGTGGGGCTGAGCACTGGATCCAATCTATCTGACTTGGGAGGTGTGGGTTGTTAGCAAGCAATAGAGAAGGACACGATCAGGAGAGACAGGCAAGGAAAGGACTGCCAGTCAGACAGGAGGAAAGGGTGAGATCACCATTTTAAATATTTCTAAATAAATATGTACCCCTTTTACAAATTTCCCCAAAAAGGGGATCCCTGGGTGGCTCAGCGGTTTGGCGTCTGCCTTTGGCCCAGGGCGCAATCCTGGAGTCCCAGGATCGAGTCCCACGTCAGGCTCCTGGCACGGAGCCTGCTTCTCCCTCTGCCTGTGTCTCTGCCTCTCTCTCTCTCTCTCTCTCTCTCTCTCTCTTTCTCTATGTCTATCATGAATAAATAAATAAAATCTGTAAAAAAAAATTTCCCCATAAAAATAAAAACTAGTACAGTTTGTGATGGCGATGCCCCTGCAGACAAGGACAGCACTCATTATAGGGACTCTTCCCCTCTCCTAACTCTGCTCAAAGAGCATCCAGCCAGGGGCCCCAGAGCCCTGTGCATCTGGGCAGCCCTTTCTGCACCTGCTGCTGGTGGTGGAGTGGGCAGAGATGCAAAAGAAAAGGCCCTATATGAGGCCTGCAGCCCTGCTTCCAGTCCCCTCCACGCTCTCTCTGAGCCCCATCTCCGTATCTGTGAAATGTGCTTGATCGTCCAGGTCTTACCTGCCTCCCAGAGTTCTGCCAAGGGGACCTGCAGGAAGAGCTGGGTTTCAGGATATTTTCCAGAAGCCCAGGCCACAGAGGCCAGCCTGTTGGCATCCCTCTACCCAGTGGACATTGCCGACCTCCTGTGATATGATCGCAGAGCCCCCATGTCCAGCTCATGGCAGTGAGCTGAGCAGCAAACAGGGCTCATTTGGCTTGAGCTGGCATGTTCTCTTTTTAGTAGGAAGGTTGCCACTCTGTTCTCTTTTTTTTCACTCCCCTCATAGGACCTTCAAGTAAATTTAAACACAGTTTGTACCTAGGAGGAAAAGAAAACGGCACTTAGCTCAGGGTGCACTGATCAGATTTCTGGCCAGAAACCCCAGCATCCAATGTGGAAAGGGGAAATGGAGCTGAAAGGGGGCCACTGACAAGGGACCGCATGGTGCAGAACAAGAGAATGATCCCACTTACAGAACCCCTCTTGGAAGCTGGCCCAGCTGAGCTGAGGCATCGCACACAGGGGCAGCCAAACCTCCGTGGGGAGACAAGACCCTTTCTCAAGGGACACCTTCTCCCCTTTTAATAGAAGTCAGCCTGACAACTTCCCAAGGAACCCTTGGTTTGAAATGATGGAAGGACAGGGGGGTCTCTGAGCCTTTGCTAGGGATGACCCCATGAGACTACTTATCCCACAATTTCTATGAACTGTGGGCAGGGCTGGGCAACGGACGGAGCACTGGCTTATTCAAAGGCTAAAGGCCCAGCTCTGGAACATAGAAGATGTGTGACATAACTTCTGAGCCTCAGTTTCATCATCCATGAAATGGGACTGTTTAAAAAAAAAACATGCTCTGCCTCCATTTAAGAATGGGGAAAGCTTAAAAAATAAAAAATAAAAAATAAATTTAAAAAAAATTAAAAACAATGAGGAAGGCTCTCTAGCCCAGGAAACTAAGGCCTACAGGAAGGGGCTGAGGGATTCATCTACTCACTAGCCCAGCTTTATCTCTTCTCCTTTTTTCATGCTCTTAAAGAAATACTCTGTTATCTTGTCTCCAGAACACTATTCCTATCATATCTAACATTTGATTCAAATTAATTCACACAGTAGGTCTTAGGAGACTTTTTTCCCTTCAAAGAGGGATGCCTAATTCCTATCCTCCCCATTCACAGATCCCATTCACAGGTCCCACACAGCCTCATGCTCTAATCCACCCTGGATCTCCCCTTCTCGTCGGTGGACCACCTAAGGTCAGACTCTGCAAGGATTCCAGGGCCACTGCAGGGGCATGACTCAGAAGAAGCCCAGTGCTTGCCCCAGCCCACCTCCTCACAGGTGCACCCTTCTACCCCCAAAAGAAGCCAAGAGAACAAGGGGACACCTCCAAGGGGACGCCATTTATAGACAACCCTTAACAGCAACAAGAGCAGGGCAATGACCTTCATAGGAATCCCTCGTAGTAACATTTCAGCCCCGGCCTGCGACAGGCTCCACTGACTCTTGGACATAAATTACTTGTTCATTATCAAGCGGCGACATGGGGAAGGATGTCGGCAGCTTGATTGTGTCTGTGTCCTGTGGCAGGCGCTTGCCTTCTGGGCTGCCACTGTCCGTGGTGTGTTTTACATGGGCTGGCACTACTGCCAGCTTTGTGCCTCACAGAGGCAG
Source organism: Vulpes vulpes (assembly GCF_048418805.1). NCBI lineage: Eukaryota > Metazoa > Chordata > Mammalia > Carnivora > Canidae > Vulpes > Vulpes vulpes. The sequence goes on from NC_132791.1 coordinate 21,347,165, forward strand.
CTCCAGAGTCTGGGCTGGGTGGCAGGAGGACACACGAGTCCTCTTGACAAGGTGGCTAGAGGTAAGTGAGGATGGAAATTCAGCACCAATGTCCAGCCACACAGAGCCTGACTTGAGTTCATTCTGAGAGGTTCCACTTATCGAACTCTTGCTATAAGCCAGCTACTGTGCTAAGTCTATTTATATGAATTGGGATCCTTTGGTTGCATATGACAGAAAACAGCTCCAAGCCGCTCAGTCCCAAAGGAAAATGTTAGAGGCATTCATTCAAATGGTGAAACCACAGGACAGACAGGGATGATGCTGGTCTTCAAGATTGCTAGGGCCAGGGATTCAAGTGCAAACAGGACTCTCTCTCTCCGTCCCCACTTCTCTGCTTCTCTCCAGCATGGTCTTTTCTAATGAGTCCCTGTCCCCAAGGCCAGCATTGTGTCTGCAGGCATCTTCAAACTTACATCTTACAGCTTTACAACGGAGGGGAAAGAGGCCTTATTTCCCCAGCTAGAGTATAAAATCCCAAGGATGGATTCTGATTAGCTCCAGTTGGTCATCTGCTCAGCAGCAACACAGGTAGTCCTGGGATTTGCAGACCTGAGAATTCCAGGGAGCACTTCTCAGGGAAAGTGGGGATACTCGACCGGGCATAAACACTGTAAAGCTTCCTTAAACAATGCACATGTCCTCTCATTATTCTTCACAATCACCCTATGAAATAGGTACTATTATATTCCCACTTTGCAGGTGAGGAAACTGAGACCCAGAAAGATTGACCCAGCTAGAAAGGGGCAGAGATAGCCATCAGACTCAGGTCAGCTGGATCCCTAAGCCCGTCCTCTTTGAAACATGAAACATGAACCTGGCAAGTTGAAAGAGACTCAGTCTTAGAAGGACTTGAAGAGTTTTGGCTCATAGACGGAGACACAGTGGAGATGGGGTGGGCATGGGAACAGGGGGAGTGTGACCAGAGCCCCTCAGTCTGCAGGCCTAGTCTGTGCCATCTGAATGTGTCTGTTCTATTTTCCCTAAAGGAACAAAGATCTGCTTTGTTAGGACAAAGATCAGGCAAGAAGAGAACAAGGAGGTAAGAGCCCAAGTGAGCTTGTGGGCTTGATTCTGTGGCCTCCTCAGAGCTTGATGGGGATCTGGTCTGCGATGAGCAGTATCGTGAGAGGCCTGAGATAGAAACCAGCCCTGTCCTTATCTGGCCACATGGGCCAGGGAGCTAAATGCTGCAAACCACCCCTACCATCCCTCTTCTATCAGCTATTTTCTAGAGTTGGCATCTTATCCAATCCCAGGGTGGGGGCCAGGCAGGACTGACACCCAGTTTTACTGAGGAGCAGATTAAGGTCCAGAGAGAGTGTGACTTTCCCAGAGACACACAGCTAGTGAGTGGTTTTTAAAATGCTTGACATCACCACCAAAATCTTCTCTTGGCCAGCCAAAACGACAATCATTTATTAAAGCACAGAAAAGTATTTATTCAGTATCTGTGTGGGCATAACTATGCTGAGCATCTTCCAAAGCAACAGAAAAGGACTATGGCATGGATCCGGGAGTGGGGGTGGGGGTGTCTAGGGTGCAGAGGGAAGTCCCCCAAGTAAAGTTACTCTTAAGTTCGTGAAGAGGATATCAGTTGGCTCCTCTGGGAGTAGACTCTGAGCAGAAAGTGACGGAACGAACCTGCCAATGTCGGTGCCAGGAGGGCCTTCAGTCCCCCAGAGGCAGCCCTGTTACTCTGCAGATGCAGACACTGAGGTCCAGGGGAGGGGCTTGCTCAGTAGGCTTTGCCCAAACGCAGAGCTTCTTCTGCTCTTTGTATGGCCATCCCTCTGAGTCCAGAGAAAATGTCCCTTGTCTGAAGCCTTCCCTGACTCTCCGACAGAATGGACAACACCCCCTCCGGATTCTCCCCAGCCTCACCGGGCTTACAGCTCACGCGTGGTCTTCAGTGCCTGATGCTGCCCTCCTGCTCTACAGCGTGCGAGGCACTGGAGGGCAGGACCTGAGTCGAGTCTAGTTCTCCCCAACCCTTAGCCCCAGTGGAAACAGCAGGCACTTAATAAGAAATGGAGGAACAGAAGCACCTCTGAGGTGAAATGCCCACACTACACACTCCCCACTCCAACTCTAGGAAGACAACCGTCTGGGGTAAGAAACTCCCAAACCCTGATTTCAGAGCAGAAGGATGCAGAGAAGCCTAGTGATGATGGAAGGCATCACCTGCAGCCAGAGCTGTGCCGGCCACCATTCTGCAAGGCAGGCACCTCCACCCAGCAGCCACCAAGGGGTGGTGAGACCAGGGGACTGCTTGATCCAGCCACATCCTCATTCCCTGAGCGGATTCAGATGTGAGCCCTTCATCTACAGAATCACATCTAATTCCCTGGGGCCAAGCCCAACGCCCAGCCCACAGGAAGGGCTCCACCCGGTTTGCTGAATGAATAAAGAAAGGCACCAGAGGACAAGGGAATCGGTGAGGGAGGAAAACCAAGGTTGACTCAACACCTGTGACAAGCTGGGTGTTCTTCACAGGCTACCTCACTCAAGCCCCGGCCATCATGCCCCCCAAAAAAGTGATTCAACTGAAGCTCAAGGACGAGCTTGTTATTCAGGTCAATAGCAGATGGGGCTGTCTAGTCCCAGGCCCCCCCTTCACTCAGAGTCGATACAGAAAGTGCCATGAGGCAGGACGTGAATCTCTTGTCCACCGTTGTCTCCCAGTGCCCAGCACATGGCCTGGCTCAGAGGAGATGCCCAGTTGGTCTGCGAGCTTTGGCTGTAACCATGTGGGGGTCCTCTGGTCAGCAGCTAGAGGGGATCGAAGCAGGCAAGTCCCAGGCTTGGGACCCAGGGCCAAGAGGCCTCATGAGACAGAGCCCCTCCCCACCAGCTGCTCCCGCCTCCCCAGCGTTGGCCCTCCTAGGAGAGCCGCCCACCCTGCGTTGCTGGCTGAGGGCTTCAGCAGACAGAGTCCCTGGGCCAAGCAAACCCCGAGGTCCCCAAACTTTCCACTTCTGTAAAGTGCTCTGATCTTGTCAAATTGCTACCAGAGGAGTCATAGCTGAGTGAACACTTGCCAGGTTCCCGTGGCTCTCCCGAGAGCTGTCACCGTCCTCATCCATCATAATTGAAGCAGTCCACCTGCTCCGGGCCCATCTTTCAACTGCAATGATGGCTGAGATGCGATAGATGTGTCTTGTCATCACCTTGACTTTTTTTGGAGAACACAAAGGTCAGAAGGGATCCTGGGGTGGGGGAAGCCCTGATCTCAGGGTGGAGGGATGACCGCCTCTCCCACTGAGTGCCAATCTTCCCCATGGCCATCTGCTACAGCCCTCCAGCCGCCTCTCTCTACCAGGTCCAGAGACTCCCTTCACTGCAAGACCCCAGGTTCCTGCACCTGTCTGCCATCTCTGATTCTGCAGAAAGACAAACTCCAGGGGGCCAGTGGGGTTTGGGAGGCACTGACTTTCGTGATCCCCAGGATTTGGGACAAATCTAAGACACTAACTTTTATATGTGCCTTCCTCTCCATCCATACCCATGGACACTACTGGCCTTGGACCTGTTTGGGAAGAGAAATGGTTATCATTGGTTATCTGCTCTCAAGTCCATTAATTAAGGCCATAGGTATGAACAGGTGCTGAGACAAGCATCAGGTTGCCTTGTCTCTAGGGCTCCAGCCCCAGTCCGGCCAGGGAAGTCATCTTCCTGCTTAAAGCTTTGCCTGTTCCCAGTCCTGCTCAGAGGCCTCCAGGGCTCCCTCTATATGCAGAATAAAGACCAAACCCCTTGGTCTGGCACTCAAGGCCCTTGACAATGTAGCACCAAAGAAGCAGGCAGTTTAAGGAAGAGTACAGGCCCCTAGAAGAATCAGTGCCCACTTAGCTTAAGAAATAATTCATTTTTTTTTCATAGTCAGAGATGCTCAAAGAAGTGTCAAGAGAATAATGAGCTCCCTGCCTCAGGAGGCATTCAAGTGCAGCAGAATATCTCCTGGAAAGCTGCTGCTGCGGCTCTAGAACAGGTTCAAAGCGAAGAGGGAATTTGAACAGGGTGGCTCTTATATGCCTCCGACTCTGAGGTCTCTGACCCTCATCTCCCACCGTGACCACCTCCAGGCCTCAGGCAGTTTCTTCAGTCGGGAGCACCCTTCGCCCTGCTGCCTGCAGTGGCCCCATTCTGTTATTCTTCCAACCAACGACATTTGCTGAGCACCTACTCTGTGCTGGGGATACCAAGGTTACTAAAATACTGTCCCTGCCCCTGACACCCCAACCAGCGGTCTCCCTCCTCCCACTGCCAGGGCTGCTGAGCCCAGCCAGCCAACAAGACTCAGCTGGAGAGACCAGAGTGTTGCTCACTGTCCCCACTCTTCCCATCCAGAAAAACTGGCTCCTCTTTCACCATCACTGGCACTGTGATCAGGCACAAAGGTCTGTTTGCCCCTCTTGGCCAGAGCCCCTGGATGGGGTGGGGAGGGACTCAGGGGAGCAGCAGGCAGCAGTTTAGGTGGGCTCAGCCCAGGGCACCAGGTAGCCCCAAAGCCCCAGATCACCTTGGACTACTTCCAGACCTCACAATATTCAGGAGCCAGGCCTCTGGTCTTGATTGATGGTTTGGTGACTCAGGAAAATCACAGTTTATTCTCCTCGGATCTGGGTCACAGCCCCTTACCTTATCTGGAGAGATCACCTGCTTGTAGGCAGAGAAACTGAGCCCTCGGGCCTCGCAATACCCAATCTACATTGTGCATGTGGCTCTAGATTTAAAGCCATAATCATCTTGGAAACTTGCAGGGTTTCCCTCCACAATTTTTATCTGAGCAATATTATTCTCCTCTTTGGCATCACATCTTATCCACTTCTGCCTGTCCAGAAGGGTTCTGGAATCCCAAGGAAGTACCCACAGGCTGAGCAGAGGGAAACTCAGAATGGGAGGCGCTGGGATGTGTGGTCCCCTTCCCTTTTCCCAGCCCTGGTGAGAATCATACAGTATCTGACTCATAAGTACTTAATACATTTTGGTTGTTACTATCATTATCCCCGTTTAAAAAAAAAATAGGGACACTGAAGGTACATCCCTTGTTGGGGGTTCCACAGCTGGGAAGTGGAAAAGCCAGAACTTGGGCCAGATCTGACTCCAAGCCTACCTCCGAGGCTCTACTGGGTAGAGTTCTCAGGGTACAAGTTCTTTCTGTGGTTATGGTGTGATACGAGGGGACTGAGACATTCGTGTCACCAAAGGTCCTCTTTCTGGGTGCACAGGCATTTGTGAACATGCCTCCTGTGAACATGTCCTCTGAAACGACAGAAGCATCTGTGCAAACAGACTGTTGGCTGTTTAGATGATAACGCTCTGTTCCATGGGGTTCCCTAATCACCTCACCCATCCTCACCCCTGCCTCTGCTCCCTCTCACCCTCTGCCCCAGCCCAGAGGGTCACAAGGTAAGTCCCAGAGTTCCCAGTTCCTCAGGCCTCACTATCTCTCCTCTGGACATTGCAGTGGCTTCCTCTCTGCCTCCTGTCTCCTCTCCAGTCCGTGCTCCATCTCAGGCTCCACAGCCCATGCTCCACACGGGCCGCCCTCTTTCCAGAGTCCCAGAATACACGTGACCATGTCATTTCCCTGCTGCGGGCTTTGCTCATCGGCCATGAGGCCCTGCACGTCTGGCTCCCCTCTGCTTTTCCCATCTCATTTTCCCCCTTTCCCATCCCACAGCGTCCTGCCCCTCTGCCGTAACCTTCTTCCCCAAATATTGGAATTCCTTCCTTCCTTGAAGCCCTGCCAGCCCAGGGGGCTGGGGTGGAGAGGGGATGTCTCACTGCCCTCTCCTAGCACATTCCTTTGCCTGTCTGCAGCACTGACGTCCCCCTGCCTGGTGCCTTAGCTAGTGTCCCCACGTCTGTCTCTCTCCCTAATTAGCCTGTGAACCCACCGAGGACAGGCGGAAGCTCGACCACCTCTACTTCCCCAGCACCCAGCATTGAGGGCAATCAATGTTTTAGGAATGATTTCATGACAATAATTCTGCTTTAATTTTGTATAGTAATGTATTTCTGAAATCACTTTCCTATCAATTACCTCATTATAACCTTAAATTTCTCCTCCTGTGATGGGAGGCCAAATATTTTGCCATTTGATGGATAAAGAAATTGAAGTTCAGTGAGATTAAATGCCTCCCCACCAAGATCACACAACTAGTGAGTGTGACCAGGCCGTGACCGGGCCCACGGGCTCTGAATCCCATTCCAGTGGTATATTCCACTACTCCAAGATTACCAAGCATGTTTAGAAATCTGAAAAACATCAAGGCATGAGAACATGGCCTGATTACTGTGGCCTGGAAAATGCTATTCTGTTTTTGTTTTGTTTTGTTTTGTTAAAGATTTTATTAATTTATTCATGAGAGACACAGAGAAAGAAGCAGAGACACAGGCAGAGGGAGAAGCAGGCTCCCCTAGGGAGCCTGATGTGGGACTCAATCCCCTGACCTGGGATCACACCCTGAGCCGAAGGCAGATGCTCAACCGCTGAGCCACCCAGGCGCCCCTGTTTTGTTTTATTTTTAAGGGAAATAAGGAAGATGGAATAAGTGAAATGCTCATTAGACAATTACAACCAACCACAAAACTCCACGATATCACCAGAAAGTGGAAGTTGATAGACTTCCTGGTTGGTTACCTTTGGTCCCTACAAGTTCCCTGGGTTTTTCCCTCTCAGCCTGCTGAGTGTTCAGGCTTGTCTTAGCTGACTTCTTTAAGCCGTGTGTGTGTTGAGAGAGAGAGGGAGACAGAGAAATCCTCTAAATTACCCAGTACCGGCCACCCCATCCAGGGGCTCAGGTCTTGTTTCTTAATGATGATTGATGGCTTTGAAGATGCAGTGGATCAATAGGGTCTGAATTCCTAAACTCTTGACAAGAACTCACACACACATCTCAATGCCTGCCACACAAAGCAGATGGGAGCCCTGTCCCTCAACCTTCTGCTGCTGCCATGGTCAGATCACCCAGAACCGGGCCTCGTGGGGTGGCTCAGAGAAATGGCTCCCAGTATTTGGTCTGCAGTGTGGCAGCAGTCCCTTCATTCACTCAGCAAACATCTCGCCGTGTTCCCTGTAAAGGATTGTACTTGGATTGGGGGGCAGGCAGAGACAGGGGAGGGCCAGAGACGGTGAAGGCCTGCCCGCTGCTAGCCTAATGGAACCGGGAGCAGGGAAGGAGGTGAAGCCATCCAGCACCACCTGATGCACGCAGGCAAGACAAACGCTGAGCTCAGAGCTCTGCTGCGCACCTGGCATTGCGCCCAGCTTCCTACCCCTATCCTCTCTCAAAACCCGAGTCCTCAGGACAAACCCATGGGGCGTTTATTGTTGTCATCCCTGCCTTACAGAAGGGGCAAAGCCCGGGTGAGGTCATCTGCCCAAGGTCACAGAGCTAGGAAGTGGCGGAGGCAAGACTGGGGGCTAGAGTCCTCGCGCTGGCACAAAGTTTTCCGGGAGGGAGACGTTCCCGGGCGTGGAGGGAGGAGGACAGTGATCAGGGAAGAGGAGGCCTGTGAGCCAGATCTCCAAGGACAAGTTGGATTTGGGAAGAAAAAAAAAAAAAGAAAAAGAAAAGAAAGAAAAAGAGGGGGCTCATTCTAGCCTGGTCCCACAGCTGGAGCAAGGACAAGGGACGCAGGCAGGAGGAGTAGGTGGCTTTGCGCAGAGCAGAGGCGCCAGGGAGAGCGCCGGGCGGGTTGGCGCTGGCAGGTGGCTGCGGCGAAGGCGAAGCGAGCAGGCCCGGCCCCGGGAGCCTGGCGGGGGGGGGGGGGGTGGGCACCGAGGGCGAGCCGGCCCCGGGAGCCTGGGGGGGCACCGAGGGCGAGGCTTCGGGGGGCAGGGGGGCGCGCCCGCAGGGCTGTGGATGCCGCAGTGCACCCGGGGGCGGGCAGGTGGCCTGGGTGCGCCCGCAGCTCCCGCGGGCGGGGGGGGGGGGGGGGGGGGGGGGGGCGGGGGGGGGGTAGCGGGGCTCCCCTCGACAGGTAAGTGATTGGATTAAGAGGCCTGTCTGACAGGTTGTCCGTTCAGCCGCGGAGGCTAATCAACTTCCCCATCCTGTCTGCTAATAAATCCTGCTCGGGGACCGCTCCGCCTGATGATCTCTCCTCGGGGACCGCGGGGGCCGCTCCCGGAGAACACTCCCGCAGTCCATTAAGGAGCCGCCTCGCGCCTGTCAGGCCCCAGGCCCGGGGAGTCTCGGGAGGTGCCCATCACCCAGGGGCGCATTGTTCGGCCGCCGCGGGCCCGCTCGGAAGGGGCCTGCGCTCGGCCGCCCCAGGCCCGGGGGGCGGGGGCGGGGGCGGGGGGGGGTGGTCCCCGCGTGAACTGGGAGGCGGCGGTCGGTGGGCCCATATATCCATCTATAGAGAAGATGGATAAAGAAATTAAAAGCTTTAATTATTTTCTCGGGTTCGCTGCGGCTCAAGAGAGCCAGCGGAAAGCTGTCGGGGAAGGCCCGACTCTCCAGAAGCTGCTCTAGTTTAGCTGAGCTGCAGCGATTACCCCCCACCCCCCCCAACACACACACCCCCCAAAAGGCACCATGGGGGCAGTGACACAATTTGCTTTGTTGCTCCAGATAAAAAGTACAGGCGTTTTGACTTGAGACGCGGCTATCTTTGGGAGGAAATAGGATGGGTCCCCACCCCCAACACACACACACACACACACACACACACACACACACCACCAGCCCTCTCGTCTGTGCAGTGTCTATGGGCAGAGTTCTAACCCGCATTTCATCAGATCTGAAGAACCTCCAAGGGCGTTATTAAATATGTGAAATACGCCAGAAATATTCAAGCAATCCCCATCTGGCCCTGGGAGGGAGGAAGAAAGGACTGGGAAAGTAATAAAGTGTGTTTATTTTTTAATCTAGATGACATGTTTTACATCATTAAAAAGGACAATTATTTTTAAAATTCAGCCTGCACGCTTCAATGGTTCAGGAGGCCTGCCGCCCTGGAATCCATCAGAACCTCCCTCCACCGCCAGGCCTGGGTCCACCCTCAAGGCCAAGCTGCATTTTTAAACATTCAAAACCAAGGAGGCGATTGTGAGTCCTTTAAAAAGCCGTCAACTCTAAATCACCTTTCTGGGGAGGGGGGAAGGTATTTCCGCTCTCAAGGCTCAGAGTCCTAAGCTCAGAGAGAGACCTGCGGAGGCTGGTGGAAGCCAGACAGGATTCAGAATGCCCGAGCCTTGGGCAAACCACCCATATCCTTGACATGAACACCAGTGATCCCATTATGAAAACCCTGCTGATTGCTCTCCAGAGTGAGCCTCACCTGGGTGCTCTAATGCACCCAGGGTCACACCCTAGTGCAGGAAGCTGCTGGCATTTCTGTCCCATCATCTGAGGCCAAGCCCAAGTCCCTTTCTAGAACGCCCAACAGCTGGCTTCCAAAACTGTTCCTCACCTTCATCCCTCGGTACTCTTGGTCTGCTTTGGACACATGCCTGGCAGTCAGTGTATTAAATTGTACTTCTGCCTAAAAGTACGCATCCTTTCTGATTCATCCTTTCTGATTCAGACATTTCTAGAAATGTCTAGGAATACAAGCAAATCATTAAAAACATTATGCAAAGAGTAGTCTTAAAGATGTTCATCATAGTATTATTTATATCCCATCAAACCAAATGAAATGACCATTTCCTAGGGTAGGGACAACCAAATATCAGAAATTTCATATTGTTCACTTTAAGAATATAAAAAAATTAGAAATACCCAAATACCCAATAAAAGGGATGGTTGGCTATTTTTCAGAGCCTACTGGAATACTATGTAGCTGTGGGAAATGATATCACAGAATTATATTTGGTAGAACGTAAGACTTCAAAATTATATTAAATAAAAAATAATGCATACAGTTCAATCGGTTTTCTGTTAGAACGAAAAAGAAACATGAAGAGATAAGGACAGACCCCAAGATGTCCAAAGGATTTTCCCTTGACTCGGATATTGTGCATGATTTTTATTTTCTTCTTTTGATTTATCTGTATTTTCTGACTTTAATAACACATGCACAGCTTGTATAATAATTAAAGTAAGCAATAAAGAATGTTTAACAAACACAATAACAAAGTATGAGGCCCAGAGCTGAATTGGAGCTGCTGACTGACCAAAACTGAAGAGAGGAGACTGGCCAGCCACAGCCCCACCTGCACACCTGCCTCCGCACTTCGTTGCTGGCTGGAGGCAGGCAGGGGTAGCGGGTCAGAAGCTCTGAGAAGGGTCATTAGACTGAGGTGGTGCCCAGTCTACCCTCTTGGGCAGTTGCCAGGACTACATGAGCTGCCTGGAGGGCCAGGTGTGGCCTGGGAGCAAAAGCAAGCAGAGCAGGAAGCCAGTGTACAAGGATGATTTCCTTTTGAAGAAAAGCTAGATTTCTAGTGTCTGAGTGTGGCTCTGAGAATGACAGAGTGGGTAAACCCAGATCAGTCACAGATCTGCCGCCCTGTCACCACAACTCTCGGTGCTTGGTCTCCAAGTGGCCAGACAGCACTTGGGGCCTTTCATCGGGGCGTCTGCTCTCACATTTCCTTACAACTTCTGCTCTTGCCTCACTCATACCACACTACAGGCAAGAAGGTTGTTTTAGCAGAATCAGAGAGCAATTAAAAAGAACAAGGGAAAAAGAACAAAGACCAAAGGATGGAGGATGATGCCTCATTTGTCGGAGTCATTCATTTTTTTTCCCACTCCCAAGGGCATTAAAAACTGGGCTGGAGGACAGAAGAGAGGGTCATCGGTCAGATGCTGGAGGGGTCCTTGAGAAGGGTCTGGAACCCAGCTGAGCCCAGGGGTGAGGGATAACAGAAATCTCAGGTGGATCTGCAGAGATCTGAAAGTGAGGGTGGCCGAGGCCTCTTCTCAGGAGGGCTGCCAGGGAAGCACAAGCCTGGTAGTGCTCTGACGTGGGAGTGGGGATGGAGGGACAGAGCAGAAGGGGCCTTGGGGAGCCTGGGGAGCTTCCTGCCTCGTGAGAGAGCAAATGGATTTTCCCTTGTCCCCAGCAGCCTCTGATGTAGCTGAGGTCACACCACTTCCAGAGACTTCTGCCCTGGGAGGGAGGGAAGGAGGGAAGAAGGAACGGCGAGCCACAGCCTGTGGGCATCAGTGCTGACACCCTAGGACCATGCCTCTCCAAGGCTGACACCTGGAATGGGTGTCAGAACACAGACAGCCACCTGCTCTCTTATGCCAAGGCACTAAGTGAGCCCCACTCAAAATGTAGACACAACCTAGTGGATGAAGGGTGGGGAGAAAGACCCCAAATTAATGAGATTGCTTCGAATTCACTGGGATGACCTTGTAGCCATGCGGCTGAATGACAGCTCAAATGAGAAGGTAAGCCCTGGAGAAAAAGACAGAGTCACCTTTCTTGCCAACCAGTTTGTCACCTGAGATTGGGTGAGCGGATGGCAAGGTCCCACTGAGCATCATGTTTGTGGTCTGCATCTTCTCAGGCGCTCTGGCAGCCAAGAGGCAGGAAAGGCCAGACAACAGATGGACAGGGCAGGAGAACCTAGAGACCTGGAGGGGCCCTTGGAAATTATTATGCCCACTGTCTGGCTGGACAGGTAGGGAAACTAAGGCAGAGAGAAGCAGGGAGGTGCTTGGGGTCACAGGTAAACCCATGGCAGAGCCAGATTTGGGATCCAGCTCTTTCTAACATCAGGCACTACAAGTGGCCACAGTGCAACAGGGGAGAGTGTGGTGGATGTGTGGCACCGCAGAGCTGCCCTTAGGGGGTGTGGCTAGGTGGGTGAACAAGCCCCCAGTCCAGTCTGCTCTCAGGGTCTAGCCCTGACATGGGGTCTCCAGGAGCTCGCATGCATGCTGAGCCAGCTGTCTTCAGCCATGGTGTCCTGTTAATAATCGTGCTAACTGTCCCCACACCCGTCAGCACTAATCTCCCACACAGCCTTCCAGGACCTGATTTATCAGAATGGAGGGCACGCTCTTACAGGGTCACAGCCCACCGCGGATCTCCAGCTCCTTTAGCAGTAAGTGGCGGAACATATTTTCTCTGCTAACACTACTGTATGTTACAGGATAGATTATTTTAAGAATCAAGACTAAATTGAAACAAGGCAGGCTTGATTTTTTTCCCCCAGAAGTATAGGAGAGGGTCATCTATCAGCAGATGTGGTGGGCACAGTGCTAGAGAGTGACTCAAAGCCCAGGAGGGAGGTTTCAGCTTCCAGCACTTAGTTGCCCAAGTGACCTTGGGCAAGTCACTTATCCTCACTGAACCTCAGCTTCCTCATCAATAAAGGGGGTCACTAGCTCCTGTCCTGGTATATCAGATGGTCTTACAAAAAGAAAATACAAACCAGATATTTTGCCAGGAAAGACACATCCATACACACACATACACTTGGCCTATAAACTCAGGAAAAAGATGTTCTAAATCCAAATCATCGTAGAAATACAGATTAAACCAGCTGGGGGACATTTTTGGTGATCAAATTCACAAAAATCAAAAGATTATAAAAGCCAGCATCGGTGCATGTGAGGGAATACTCACACTTTCAAACACCATTGTTGAGAATATAAATCAGAACGACCTTTATGGAGGGCAAATTTGGCTGTTACAGTCAGCTTCCCCTCTGACACAGCAACTCCAAACCCAGGAATTTGTCCAGAGGAAATAATTAACTGAGTGAACAAAGAGGTAAGAATTTCAAGAATTTCATTCCAGAATCTGCTTATGGGAGTTTTTTTTAAAAGGGGGAACAATGTAAGTATCTGATTGTTAGTATCTGGTTAAAGTATGAATATTATATATCCAATTTAACATTTAGCGGTCCAAAACCAATAGTGACACAAAATTATTCATTGTCTGGTTTGGTAAAAAGGCAGGCTACAAGACAGGAGGTGGCATGAAATCTATGCAGGAAAAAAAATGCCAAAATATCAACGATGGAGCATCAGTGGGCAACGGGCTTGTAAGTGATTTTTTATTTTCTTCTTTGTGCTTATTTGCATCTTCAACACGTTCTACAGTGGTCATTACATTCTTAATTTTAAAAGAATTGAGATTATTTATGGTACCAATAACTATCCTTACTCTGTCTCCCCAGGGTGGGAGTAATGTTCAAAGTGCAGATGCTAAGGAAACCGGACTGCATGGAGGATCAGGAGCCCACTGTCCCCTCTGAGGCTCCTGCGCTGCACCAGAGTTGATCAGTGTCCTCCATTTACCTGTTTCTGTCTCTCTCCAGGTTCTGGCCACACACTCTCTTCTTTTATGTTATTTACATACCCATCCCTCCCCCTGGTCTAGAGGTCACTGATGCAGGGGCCACCATGCCTTGCCATCACCACCCAGTCAGAGCTTGTCCTGGAACTATTATCCAGTGAATACCTGTTGAATTAATCTAAATGACCAGCAGCTAGTGCTAGATTTCTTTGGATACACCTCTCTGCCTCCTGGCACCTTCCAGAGGGGTCAGTTGCCCTTATCTGATCTGTGGGCCCAGAAAAGCTCCACATGCAGCCCTGTTCTCACCTTATTCATCCAGAAGGCTGCCTACAGCTTGCTGGTCCATTGAAATCTCAGCTCCAACCCCTCCTCTATAGGCAGTGGCGGTACAGACATGATTTCCTTGGAACCTCATAACAACCCCACAGCGTTAAGGTTTCTCAGCCCTATTTTATAGACAAGGAAACAGAGGCTCTGAGAACTGTAATGAGTTGCCCATAGAACTACTTGGAAAAGGAGCTTGTGCTCCCACACTCAAGTCCAGTGCTCTGAGCATGCTTTCTTAGCTCAGGGCAGCAGAAACCCAGACCGGGTGGATACTCTGAAGCCTCTACACAGATAATGTCTCAGAGGGTTGTGAGGGATTACATCAGAGGGGGAAGCTCCACACACAGGATCTAGCTCATGCTGGTGAGGCAAACCTTTAACAAAAGGCAGCCTCCAGGCACTGCTGCCCCGCTGGGCCTCCTTCTGTGCTTCTCCATGAGAATGGCCCTTCCTCCCCTGTGCCCCACACTCAACAGAAAGCCTGAAGGCAGGCAACCTCCTTTTCCACCTGTCACCCAGATAAGGGCTCCAAATTCCTTCTACCACTTCTTTACTGAGCAGAGAGGGAGGAACGGAATAATGAGATTAAGAGAACAGGCGATTGACAGGGTGTGTCTCTGCCACTGACTCACTATGGACCTGTCACTTTGATAGTGGGATGAGTAATGACCTTCCCAAACATCAGGTCTAACCCTTGAATTAGATTGCAAATCTTACCTTGCATAGCAAAATAGACTTTGCAGATATGACTAAATTAAGCATCTGAGGATGAAGAGATTGTCCTTGATTATCCAGGTGGGCCCTGAATGCAATCACAAGTGTCCTTATAAGAGAGAGAGGCAGAGGGAGGGGCACCTGGGTGGCTCAGGTGGTTAAGTGTCTGCCTTCGCCCAAGTCATGGTCCCAGGGTCCTGGGATCAAGCCCCACATTGGGCTCTCTGCTCAATGGGGAATCTGCTTCTCCTTCTCCCTCTGCCCCTCCTCCCCATGTTCATGTGCTCTCCTCCCCCCAATAAATAAATAAATAAAATCTTTTTTAAAAATGAGAGAAGCAGAGGGAGGGAGATTTGACACAGACAGGAGACAAGGTAATGTGACTACAGAGGCAGAGATGGCAGTGATGTAGCCACAAGCCAAGGAATGCTGGCAGCCACCAAGAACTGAAGGGGCAAAGAACGGATTCTCCCTTAGAGCTTCCAGAGGGGCTATGGCCCTGCCCACTCCTTAACTTTGTCCGAGTGAAACTGATTTAGGACTTCTGGCCTCAAGAACCATGAGAGAATAAACTTCATGTTCACAGCCACCAAGCTTGTAGGAATTTGCGATAGCAGTCACAAGAAACTAGTACACATACCCTCTCTGAGCCCGTGGGAAAGTTCTGCAATCCCATGCTTTTAAACCCAGAGGGCTAAATGAATCTTCCCGTTAAATAATGAAGAAAGTGACTCACTTCTGGCTTGTTACCCGTTGACATCA
The DNA here is from genome assembly GCF_048418805.1 of Vulpes vulpes. Classification (NCBI taxonomy): domain Eukaryota; kingdom Metazoa; phylum Chordata; class Mammalia; order Carnivora; family Canidae; genus Vulpes; species Vulpes vulpes. The sequence continues at coordinate 21,362,228 of NC_132791.1, forward strand.
AATGTACCCTTCTCAACACCAGAGGACCAGGACAGGATTGAGCAAAACCTCAGTGCCCTCGGAGATGGGTTAGGGGTTCTCAAAAGTGCCCCACCCAGCCCCAGGACCCCACGACTGGCACAGCTCACCTGTACTCTTTTTATATGTGGGTTGCTACGTTTACTATTGTTTAAGACAAGATTTCTGGGACGCCTGGGTGGCTCAGTAGTTGAGCATCTGCCTTTGGCTCAGGTTGCAATCCTGGGGTCCTAGGATCAAGTCCTGCATCGGGCTCCCCGCATGGAGCCTGCTTCTCCCTCTGCCTTTGTCTCTGCCTCTGTGTGTGTGTGTGTCTCTCATGAATAAATAAATAAAATTTAAAAAAAAAAAAAAAAGGAAGGAAGGAAGAAGAAAGAAAGAAAAGAAAGAAAGAAAGAAAGAAAGAAAGAAAGAAAGAAAGAAGAAAGAAAGAAAGAAAAAGATTTCTGATCTTAAAAAAAAAAAAAAGTTTTGGCATAGTCCCAAAAAATGTAATTTTAGAAAATGAAGCAGCAGCAGAATGAATTGTAAAAGCCACTGGTCTACCCGATGCCTTCCTATACAGACCAACACCCAGAGAGGGAAGGAAGGGACTCACCCAGGGTCACAAGGCCAGTCAGCAGCAGCCTGGGGTTACAACTCAGGCCTTCCAGCTCCTCTCACCCACACACATTCATGCGTGCTCTCTCTCTTTCTCTCTCTCAATTAGATTTCTGGTTCTCCTGGGTACGCCAGGTTTTATCCTCAGGGAGTCACTGAAGTATTAGTTTCCTGGAGCTGTTGTATCAAATTACCACCAACTGGGTGGTTTTAAACAACAGAAATGTATTCTCTCACAAATCAAGGTGTCAGCCAGGGCTGTGCTCACTATGAAGGCTCCAGGGGAGAATCCTTCCTCGCCTCTCCCTGGCTTCTGGTGGCTCCTGGAAATCCTTGTCAGTCCTTCACTTGTAGATGCGTCCTTTCCTGTCTCTGTCTTCACTGTCATGGGGACTTCTCCCATGTGTGTCTCCTGTGTCCCTGTTTGCTCTTCTTGTAAGGACACCAGCCACTGGATTAGGATCCACTAGCATATGCTGCCCTCCTAACTTGAATACATCTGCAGAGACCCTATATCCCATTCACAGGCTCCAGGAGGGACACTATTCACCCCAGAACAGCCATCTATTTGGGCTCTTTATCCAAACAAATGAATATCAGAGGCTTGAGAAATAGCCAGCAATAACCAAATAACTAAGCATCTGAAGCATTTTCTCCACATCTTTCTCTCTGCTTCGTACGGTAGTAGCGTGTGGTTGATTCTGCCCTTTCTGAACCGTGTGTTCCTCAAGGGCAAAAGGAGTTCCCAGCTCTGGCACAAAGGAAGGCCTTAGGAACATCTGCTGAACAAATGAATGAAATGAGACATTTGGGGGCATAGCCCCAAGAATGTAATTTCCGGTAACTAAACAGCAGCCCCTTCTTGCTGGTTTCACAGTGGGCCACGGCCTCCCCCTGCCACGTCAGGAACGGGACTGGCATCTGGTAACCGGCCAGCAGGGGGCAGGGTTGCCTAATGGATGGAGCCCCGGGGGGGCGGGGGGGGGGGGGGGGGCGTTGAGCTTGGTTCCACACACACCCAGCCAGCAGAGTCTCAGAATCAGAGCGCTTCCAATTGCAAGAACTCTGGGGGAAAAAAACCTAGTCCAATTCCTTTTTGTACAGAGAAACAGGCCCAGACAGAAAGACTCTTGCCCAAGTTCACAGAGAGTTAGGATCCCAAACTCCAGACTCCATTCCCTGGGCCGACTCTAGTGCTAACAGTCTTCCTGGGACCCATCCTTAACAAATGATCAAAATGCTAATCAATTTAACATGAGACTTTTTTTTTAAAGGTTGAAGCAGAGAGATTTTTAAAAAATATTTTATTTATTTATTCATGAGAGACACAGGCAGAGGGAGAAGCAGGCTCCATACAGGGCGCCCTACATCGTGGGACTCATCCCCTGTCCCTAGGATCACGCCCTGGGCCAAAGGCGGCGCTAAACCGCTGAGCCACCCGGGCTGCCCCTAACAGGAGACTTTTAAAGGGCCTCCTCCTGATTTAATTCTATGTACACAATGTCTGTCCCCTTTGACCTAGTGATGCTTCCAGAAATGTGCCCCGATGTGCATAAAGATGTTCAACGTGGTGTTGTTTATAAGAGAGAAAAATTGAAAACAACATAAATTTCAACAGTAGGGGTCTGGTTTAATAAATTATGATAGATCTGTTTTATGGAATATTGCTAAAAATAAGTACTTTCAGAAGAATATTTATAAAGAAAATGTTCATGACAGAAAATCGGGGAAATAATACATACACTACTATATGTGTATTTCTATACGTATATATCCTCGGACTTTATACCTGAGCAAAGGTGGTCCCTGCCTTGGGTCCCACAGTTGAGGGTGTTCTGCATTTCATAAAGTCACACGTACACACAAATAGTTATTACAGAAGACATGAGCACTTCTGTTACTCGGGACGTGGTGCCCCGCATCGCATAGCATAACCCCAAACATCAGCTCCACTAACATCACTCAAGCTCCAAGAAATGTGTTTCCACCTTTTGCCCTCTGTCCTTGACACAAAAGAGGACCAAATTCCAGTGCCACCACACTGGGTGGACCATATTGCTGCTGACAAGAGAGACAGACACGACTGCTGAACGTAGGGAAGATGTGAGCAGTAGATGTGCCGAAATAAGAGAAAAGACAAATGAATTTGTCACTTTCTCATAGATAGCATGAAATGCAAACCTTTCTTGCATAACCTAGTATCATCTCCCAGTAGTGCAAAGTGTCCATCTCCTTGCTTTTCTTCATGTTCTAATTCATGGTTCCAGACGTACTCACTAATTAGCACAATACTTGCAACAGCTGTACATAACAGCTGAGGAATATTTTGCAAAATCAATAATTCATTTTACCCTTAAACTTGTACATATGTAGATTTAGACCAAAAAATGGATGAAGCATAATACCAACCCTTTACATTGACAACTAGAGGAATGTTGGCTATTAAAAGAGCATAGTTTGGGGTGCCTGGGTGGCTCAGTCAGTTAGGTGTCCACATCTTGATTTTGGCTCAGGTCATGATCCCACCCTGGGGGAGATTGAGATTCTGCTTGAGATTCTCTCCCTCCCCCTCTACCCTGCTCACACTCTCTCTCTAAAATAAATCTTTTTTAAAAAAGGAGTGTAGTTTTAATTTAATCAAATGTTTAAAATTAAAAACTTCAGCTTTATTGAAATGATTTTGATCCAAATTTTTAATATTTACTGGTTATAATTGGAATTTTGCATTTTCATCCTAATAATTTTGCATAGTTTAGAATCACAATAACTCTTTTATTTCTTTTTTTTTTAAGATTTTATTTGTTTATTTGAGAGAGAGCACAAGCAAGGAGCAGGGACAGAGGGAGAAGCAGGCTCTCTGCTGAGCAGGGAGCCAGACATGGGGCTCAATGCCAGGACCCTGGGACCATGACCTGAGCCGAAGGTACATGCTTAACTGACTGAGCCACCCAGGTACCCTGAAAATAACTCTTTTAGGAAATGATCTTGAAATCAATAAACATGTGGTATGTGGGATACCAATAGTATTCTTGCCCTGGGCTCCTCAAATGTATGGGTTAGGCCTGTGTTTAGAAAAAGATCCTGACAGAAAATACACCAGGATTTTGAAGAATAGCTTTAGATTATGGGGTTGCAGATTTTTATTTTATTCTTTTATTTTTTCCTTTGTATTTTTCCCAGATTTTCTATAGTAAACACAGAACAAAACAAAACAACAAACCATCAGGAAAAAAAAAAACCCACAGTTAAGTGTATATTTTGAAGCATTGTATCTTTACCAGGGCAGGTCTCCAACCCCACCCCAACTTGGAAGGACTTTCCACCTGCAACCAGGATCCCAGGTTTCTAATTCTGTCCGTCTGCTCCCAGAACCACCTCAGGCTTTCAGCAGGAGAGACCCAAGGGAGGCTCCACTCTCAGCCCACCCTGAGCACTTCCCCCCTTTGCCGGCAGTGGTGTTTGTTAAGGAGACTATGTAAAGCTGCCCCTGAATGCCTCCAGAGCCCCACACTTCTAGCAAACAGCGTTCTCAGCCTGGGGTTCCCCCCACCCCGCAAAGCATTTAACTCAGAGCTACTAGGTGGAAACCCAGTGCCCTCCCTGGCATCTCCCTCCCGACAGGGCCAAACGCCCCACCATCTGACCTTCCAGGAGCTTCCTCTGGAAGATGATCAAGCACGTAAGGGGCAGTGGGGGTGCCGTTACACTTCTACAGATCAGTTCTTGAGACTGGGCAGGTGTCATTTCGCCCATAAAGAGAACAGACAATGAAGGAAAACATCTGCATTTCTCCAGAGACAATCGCAGTGGGAACAGAGAGATGGAGAAGGCAGGAGGATCTCACTGGCTCCCATCCAATCCCAGCGGAGCTCTGACACCTGTTGCTGCCCTCCCAGTCTGGCAGCTGGGAGTGAATGCGGGCTGCACACCCCAGCCAGGTGGTCTCCCAGGTAGAAAGGGCTTCCTGGAATTGGGAAGAAGGCTGTTGTCACCCTGTACCCTACAGGATCCCCAAAGGGCAGGAGGGCCTCATGAGGCTTCTCTCCACCCCCTACCCCATACACCACATAGCCTGAAGCTTTGCCTCCCACTGTGATGTTTTAAATTGAGCACAGGACTGGCCACATTCTTCAGAGACATACTTCAGGGTGGCTTTTGTTGTGGTTGTTGTTTAGAAAGTATCTCCACCTGAAAGCTGCCACTGGGAAGTGCTTCTATGGGGGGCCCCAACCTGGGGCTCTCATTGCAATGCAGACTCCTGGGCCCTGGCCCAAACTTGATAAACCAACCTCTAGGGATGGAGCCCAGACGTCTGCATCTGAAATAAACTCCCCCGGTGCTCCTGATACTAAATTTGCTAAAAGTTACCAACCACAGCTGAGGACAGGTACAGAAAATCTCATGGCCCTGCTTCATGACACCTCCCACCAGGTGCTCCTGCAGCAGGGCCCCCATTCAGCTGGGTCTAGACTCCTAGTGCCCCAAGCAGTGGGACCCTTGACCCCAGCTCTTTCTTCCTGAGTCTATCACCGCTTTCTATGATTGGACAGGAGCATTAAATAGCTCCGTTACCCCTGGGAAGCCTGCAGCCACAGTTAGAGTACTCAGGGCCAGAGCTACCCAGAGCTGAGCGCTACTTTACTTATGACAGGCGGGCATCTTTGGTGCTCTCTCCCACCAGCATCACTGGGACCCGGGCTCCCCACCCACTGTGCCCCACAGCCACACCTGCCTCTGCCTACTGTGCTCTCCCCTCCCCTCTCCTGACTTGGTACACTCCCCGGGCTCCCCGAAGGGCCTTGTGGCCTCTGCAGTCCTGGTAAATTTGACATGAGTAATGAATATATTAATATAGGTCACCCTATCCTGAGCCCAACTCCATAAACACAAGAATGGGGCCTTGTGGGGATGGGGTTCGCCCTCTACTATCTCCTTAACGTTCAGTACAGAGTCTGGCACATTGTGGGAACCTAATAAATAATCGAATACATGGATATATGAACAGATCCCCACATTAACCTATGAAGCAAGAACTATTATCCTCACTTTTCTGCTGAGGTCCTGAGACAAGGTCAAGGAACGTACTCATACCGTCTAGCTACTAATCAGCAAAACAGCCCTGGACCCCACTTTTCCAGCCCCAAACCTTCAAGCTCTACCTTGGCCTTCAGGAGCAGCCGGGCCTGGGGTGTCTTTGGGAACTGGTTTGCAGTCTGGACTGAGACCTGGGAGTGTCTTCACTTAAAAATTCTCTGTCTCGCTCTTGCTCCCAGAGTTCCATCTTTGCCTCTCTTTTTCTCTTCTCTCCCTTTTCTTCCTTCTCAGGCCTCCCTAGCACACTGTCTAGCACAGCCTCAGAGTTGCAAAGCCCCAGTGAGCCCTCAATGGGAAACTTCTCAAAATAAAAGCAGAGTAGTGCTGGAGACAGAAAAAAGAAGCTCACCATCACATCCAGGTGATTTGCTAGCCCTGCTGAGTCAGGGCAATAGAGGCACAGAAATATTGAAAAGAATTAGTGCCTTTTTCTTTTAAAGTCTGTCTTCAGGATTGAAAAGAATTAGTGCCTTTTTCGTTTAAAGTCTTTCTTCAGGATAAAAGAAAAATAATTTTTAAAAAAATTAAAAAACAGCTCCTGAAGATAAAGCAAAGTATATTTGGAAAACTTGGAGAAACAGATATAATAATGATAATTGGAAACTAGCTTCCACCCTTTATAGCAAATCCTGATGAGATGCATCCTAAAGTGTAAACAGATTTGAACAATAAACTTATTGAACCATATACAATTATTTCTGGAGAGAAATGGATGAGCGGTTGGTTAGACAAATGGAAGAGGTGTGAATGATTCTTAACACTCTGATCTGGCAAAATGGTCCTTGGAAATTAATGGAACAAAAAATTATACCGGGGAAGAGAAGCATCATCAGGAGAAAGCACTAAACATAGGAACCATGAAATGAAAACGCATTCTTATGAATAAGAGAATTAATGAAATGAATTTAAGAAAAGGTCAAGTTGGGGAGAGTATCAGATGGGCTGCAGCTCCACAAAGCCCCTAAATTTACTATGGCATTTGAAGCACAGGGCTCTGGAAGTACAAAGTCCCTGAGAAATCATCCATTCCGCGCTCTTTTTCTATAGTTGAAGAATCTCAGGTCCAGAGAGGGTGAGTGACTTGCCCAGGGCCACACAGTAAAGTGGGCACCGGTCTTTAGGCTGAATTCATGCCACATGTGGATCTAGTTGTGGCTCCATCTACTTTGAGCTGTGTTTAGTGACAGATGCTCTATCTTAGAGGCAGGAGACAAGCTCAAAGGAGCTAGCTCAGGAGAGACTCCATATAGAAAACACACTCGCTGGAATTAGTCACTTTTTTAGAGTCAAATTCTCACCTACCACTTAGGAGCTGTGATCTTGTAAGGCACTCCATCTTTCTGAGCTTCAGTCTCCTGGTTCGTAAAATGAGGCCAACGTTGCCTACTTTGCAAAATGAAATGAGATATCCCAGGAAGAGCACCTCGTACTCAGTAGGAACTCAATAAATGGCATTAATGTCATAGGCAGGACCAGCATTCACTGCCTTAAAATTCTACAGTTATCCAGAAAGAAAAGAAAAATTTAATGGCAACAGAAGGAAAAACAAAACTAGAAGTTTGACAGGAAGAAATCAGGAATGAATGCGGTCCCACACTGTGTCTTTCCTCAGAGAAGTCAACCCCAGATTGCAGAAAAAACATCCTCACACAGTGGGTGCTGCCTGAGGAAGTGCCAGCAGCTCTTTCCCGGCTGGCTTCCTGGGATGATACTCCTGAGGACTATTACGTCCCTCCCTCAGGTGTTGGCCACCAGGGTCGGTCCACAGCATGTGGCCCCTGTTACTGGCCATGTCCACTTGGCAGGGGAGTGGGATTCACTTCTCTGGGTGTGGTTCAGGGGTGCAAGAAGCACCCAAGAAGCACCCTGGGGAGGAGGCTCCACTTCCCAGCGGGCCTGGAGGGGCAGTCTGGCTAGGGCACAGGATTTTGTGGAGGTCAGGTGAGGTCAGACGCGTGGGGTGCCTGAGGTGACGCCCCTCAGCAGGGGCCCCTAGGTAATCCTACTCTCCAGGGAAATGGGGAGAGAAGCCTAGTTAGCAACTAATTCTTGTCCTATTCCTGTGAGAAGTCAAAGTGTATTTAGCCGGAATTATTCTCACAAGATAATACCATGAAGAGCTTACTGGTGTACTGAGCTATCATGCTCAGCGCTCCGCACAGACACGAGCTAAGACGGTCTGCACACCAGGTCGGCTCAGGCTCTCCGTGTGGCCACCACCCCCTAGACTCCTCAGGATCTAGATGCTTCAGACCGAGTCGCCTATTTTGAGTGAATCAACTAGACAGCAGCAATACATTCCAGCTCAAGTTCCGCCACGTTCATACAACCTTCCCGACGCCCTCATCATAATCAACTCCCTCCTCCATGTCCACGGCCTGCAGCCCCTTGATGATCACTGTCTTTACGGAATTTAAGATGAGCGGGTGTCCAGTGGCAACAAGTGAGGTCAGAGAGCCCCTTTCCCTTCGTGCCCAGTGCCTTTAGCAGCATCTAGCTGGGTACCTGGCATGTGGCCAGGGTTCAGAAGGGTTCTCAGAATTAAACTAAATTAAATAATCGTGGGAGGGATCCCTGGGTGGCGCAGTGGTTTAGCGCCTGCCTTTGGCCCAGGGCACGATCCTGGAGACCCGGGATTGAATCCCACGTCGAGCTCCCTGCATGGAGCCTGCTTCTCCCTCTGCCTATGTCTCTGTCTCTCTCTCTGTCTCTCTCTCTCTCTCTGTGTGACTATCATGAATAAATAAATGAAATCTTTAAAAAAATAAAAATAAAAATAAATAAAAATAAAAATAAATAATCGTGGGAAATGTGGGGCTGGGCCAGATGGACTCAGAGGTCAAATATTTTTTTTTAGATTTTATTTATTTATTCATTATTTAGATTTTATTCATTTATTCATTACTTATTTATTTATTCAAAAATTTTTTAGATTTTATTTATTTATTATTTCATTTGTTTATTCACAGAGAGAGGCAGAGACACAGGCAGAGGGAAAAGCAGGCTCCACGCAGGGATCCCGATGTGGGACTCGATCCCAGGACCCTGGAATCACACCCTGAGCCAAAGGCAGATGCTCAACCGCTGAGCCACCCAGGCGTCCCCAGAGGTCAAATTTTCTAAGAGTGATTTTTATTGTTTTTCTCTCTCTTCTCCTTTGGAGGGAAATCCAAGGTAGTTCATCCCAAGGAGCTTACCGTAAAGGTAATGGACTCTGTCCAGTCATGGGCTTGGCAGTGGCTGGAGAGCTGGATCCCAGCCCAGGAAGCTGCCTCCGGGAAGGGACAGAGGCTATCCTTTTGGCGATGGATAGACCCAGGGTCAAACTCCAACTTTCCTGCTTATTACCTTGGGTTCTCATCTTCCTCATTTGTGACAAAAAGATAATAGTATTTCCCTTGCAGGATGGTAGAGAGATTTAAACATGATAACGTGCAAAGCACCCGGCTCATAGTAGGCTCCTAAGTACAGCAGTTCCATTCTCCTTTCGTGTTTTGAAGGGACATGGTGGGATAGAAAAAGGCTCAGGCTTCAGAACTCAGGTGACCTGGACTAGATTTGAAAGCTCCCTCCTCGGCATGTATGTGTGTTACTTTGAGCAAGTTATTTCATATAAATCAAGCCTCTGTTCTCTTGTCTGTAGAGTAAAAATAATAGAATTTACTTTATTGGGTTTGAGGGGAGATTAAATGAGATTGGTAAAATGCAGAGAACACTGCCTGGAATTTATTCAATTCTAAAGAAGTGGGTACTATTAGGAATGTGTGAGGCATCTACGAGGCCCACAGACAGGGCTGGGCTTTGTGGTGGGCTCAGTGGATTCGGGGATCCTGGCTGAGAGGGCCTGCCAAGAGCAAGGAGCAGAGGATGTGCTAGGCAGAAAGCCTCCAGTCTGGTCGGCACCACAAAGAGCTCTGAGGCACCAGGGACTGGACCATGGCGATCCTCCAGAGGTTCACAGCCCCTGGGATATAAAAACTTTCCAGGGCATACCCAGCACAGGTAACTTTCCTGGCTCCCAACTTCCATGTGAATTCTTTCCTAAAACTGACCTGCCTTTGGTGGAAGCATCATCCCAGTTTTCCATTCCCATCCTCCCTTCTATAATCCTTCTACTGTACAAACAGACTCATGTTATCATTTCACCTGAATCTTACTATGGCTACATTGTCCAGTTGAGTCAGAAATTCTGGTGCATCAAATAAAGGGACAATTCTACAAATCGTGTTCTCAATGTTACCTTTAATCAAGGCACTTTAACCATCACTGTCCAAATCCAGGCGCACCACATACAGTTGTCCGGGTTGTTCACTGCATTATTTCAGGGATTGCCATCTAAATCATAGTCTACGTGAATGGCTCTCCTTGGAGTTTTGTAGTGCACAGACAACATGGCTATATGCCCCCATCTATCTCATGAAGAGAAGTTTTTCCAATAATTTTTAACCATTTAATAATTATCAAAGTTTGCAGTACATTCCTGTTATTTTTATCGGGTTTGTATTACTGATAGTTGAAATGATAACTCAATCCAGAAGAATTTTCTTTAATTCTTAAAGGCTTATGGTCACAGAAAATAAAAAAATTCAATTTATATACATTTTTTTTGTTGCAGAGAAGTATGATAGGAAAATCAATAAAAGACTTTCAAGCATAAAAATACATTACATTAGAATAAAATTCTGTGGGGGAAGTGGATTGGAAATACAATTTCCTACTGTTAAGTAAGAGCTCATTCGTGTATTTTTTAAAAGGATGGTAGTGGGTATCAAATTGTTATATGTGTATTTTATTGGACACATTTAAATAGCAATGTGAGAGTTTTATGTCACAATTTATATATTTATACCAGACATTATATCCTTTGTAATTATTTAAAACTGTTTATTTAAAATTATTTAAAATTGTTTATGATATTCTAGATGTCAACATTAAACTGTTCAAGAAGGGACATAGATTTTCAAAATTATTTTAGGGAGCAGAGCACTGAGCAAACAAATTTAACCCTACTAATGCCAACCTCATTTTAGTTTATTTTATTTTTTTTTTTTTAAAGATTTTATTTATTTGAGAGAGTGAGCACAAGTAGTGGGAGGGGAAGAAGGAGGAGAAGCAGTCTCCTTGCTGAGCACAGAGCCCCACACAGGGCTTGATCCCAGGACCCCAAGATCATAACCTGAGCCAAAGTCAGATGCTCAGCCAACCAAGCCATCCAGATGTCCATTTTAGATGTCAGCCTGCTCCAGCAAATGGATGCATCCTCTCCACAGCAGAATATATATCACCTGTTGGGAGGGTGAAGATGAAGGAATTCAATCAGGCCTCATCCCACACAGACCCTCAGGATTCAGGTGGTGGCTTAGAACTCTGGTTTCTCCTCCACCAAGGGCCCCTCACTGTGTGCCTGACACCATGCCTGGCACACAGTAGGCCTAAAATAAGTATGCCTACCCATGTGACAACCCCAAGTATAGGGAGATCTGCCTTTTTGCCAACAGAAAGTTCCAAAATAAAGCTTTGACCAACTTGCATGTAGCAACTTTAAGGCATATAGATGGGATAGTCAAAGGTTTACATATTTAACAAATTTAAAAATTTAGTTTCACATACAGTAATTTATATAAAATAAATTAATATACCAATGTAGTAATTATAAGTCCATATGTTAATTGAAACTTAACGTACTAATGTAAAGTCTTATATTAATTGGAAGGATATTTAGGGGCACTGCTTTTGTTCATGATCACATTAAACACATGAAACAATTACATTCATTCTCTTCACATACCTCTTTGACATTAATATCTTTATCACCACTAGAGCCACTTCTCGAGTCACCTAACACCACTTTCCAGAGCACATCATCGTCACTTCCATCCCTATTATTTAAGATACAGGATGTTTTGCATCCATGAATGATGCTGTCACTGGAAATTACACTCTTAGCCCCAAGTACCCATTCTCTATTCATGAGCTCTGCAAAGTAAACACTTAGTGTATTGTTTTTTTAAGCAATCTTTAAAAGGCTTGTTTATAACATCCAACACTTGCAATTATAAGGAAAAATGACTAAACCTGTGGCTTAGTGTTTCTGTCTCCATTTTTGCTCTAGGAAGTGACCTCTATAAGCACTGGAAGCATAGTACTGATTGAAGTTATTGGGGATGAATATGTCATCCCCAAATGGTGCTTTTGGGTCAAATTAAATGAGAGCAAGTCCCATAACATGAGAATCTTAGTAAGGACTTGGACAGAAGGTGAATCTCACTTTTCTGAGAGATGATCATGGGTGAGTGCCTGGGTGGATGGATAGTTCGATACTGGAGTCTTTAGAATTCAAGACACCACCACTCCAAGTTTGGGGCTTAATACAGGCTACCCTCCAGGTCCCTAGTTTTCTTCATCGGAATCTCCTCCAACTAACCCACCAGCATGATGGGTTCCAGTTTGGGCAGAGGGACGCTGGTGCCAGGGCTTTAGTAATTCAAACCAGAGAAAGGAAGTCATGTTAACCACGTCCTTCCTCTGCACACACAGAGCACCGGAGCCTTCTCCAACATCCTACTGTCTCCCAGCAAGGTTGTGAGGTGAGTGTTTACCAACATTTAGCCAATAGAAAACAGGAGCTGTAGGCTTGTTTCAACTGCATTTACAGAGACACCGAAACTTGGCCAATAATTAATTTCCCAAGTAGTTACAAATGTATGCCCAGTGGCCCAGAGCTAGAAATCCCAGGTTGAAACCTTTGTTCCTCCACTTAAAAGACATATGACAAGTAGTGATTCATTTAATCTTCTGGGCTTACTTTTCTTACCTCTAAAATGGGGGCAATAATATCTACTTCATAGAGTTATCATGAAGATTAAAATAATGGTACCTAGCCCAGAATCTGGGACACCATAAGCTCTGCCTCTAAGAACCTGGAGTTATACTCAAGCTCTGAGGGTAGAAAATGTAATACAAAAAGAGAACCAGTTGCTCCTGGGAAGGACATAGCTTTCCCTGGACAGCAAGTGGCCACAATGTTTATCTCCATGCATGTGAAATGCAAGAAAGATAGTACCCTGGGCCCCCACCCAGACACAGCACCAGAGATTCTAGCATGGATCTTGGAGTGTGACAAGCATCTTAAAAAAACACGTTTGTGGCTTGTTTCTCTTATTACAAAAATGATACAGTTCATTATACAGTGGAGCAAAAAGAAAATTACAATCAACTCTAATTCCCAGAAATAACATCAGTTAGTATTTCAGTATACATCCTCTCAATTCTTTTTTGTTTGTTGTTTGTTTGTTTGTTTGCTCTTCCTCTTCTAATTGCAAACAAAGGAGCATACTCTCCATGTCATTTTGTCACTTGCTTTTCTCACCCTGTGGACATCTTTCTACACATTAACTATTATTTTACATTTTAATGATTACATAATGCTCTTCTAAGTGATTTTGCCATGACTTTCTTTCCAATCCCCTTTCTTTGGGGGTTTATGAGTTGTTTCTAAAGTTTTTCATTGCAAACTGAAGCCTGTTTGAATTCTATGGTGTATAAAGCACTTGCTTCATCACTTTGGATCTTCTCACTCACTTGGAAAGAGGGGAATGGGGATCATCCCTCTCTCCATTTGACAGGTGAGAAAACTGAGGCTGGGGAACAAAAAAATGGCTTGCTCAAGGTCACTCAGTAACTAGCAGAGCAGCTCCCAATCTGGGTCTTCTGAGCCTCTAGCTAGGCCAACTTCCTGACCTTCCTTTCCCCACTGCTGGCCTCAGGGAGTTACGAATCCTCCAAAGGATGCTCGTGTCTTGTCTGCCTCTTCTTTCCCAGGAGTATCTGGCTTAGAAGGACCATTTAACCCAAACCAGAAACTCGGAGCTCCCAATCCGAGTAGGTCCTCAAACACTCTATAACCTATCATCCAGTTTTATTTTGATCATTGTAGTTATCATGATTTGTTACTTTCTTATTTATTTACTTGTCTTTTATATAGTCCAGTGATTCTCAGTGGGGCAGAACCAACCCCTAGTGATCAGGAGGCAAGGCATGGGCTTCACAAACTTACAACACCCAATTTTTAACCAGTTATCTGTGTGGGTCAAAAAACATATATCTTTCTCTAAATCTAGACTCAAACTCCATCTTACACATGAGCACAAGGGATAGTATGCTTGCTTTAATTTACACTGACTTTCCCAGGAATGCGACCACCATGGAAATGAACATTATTTTACTTTCTTCAATTTGGAGTTTCCTCCTTTCAGAAAATGACATCACCCATGGGGGCACCCTTCATGGGATCTGAGTCTTGTATCAATCTGTACTTGTAGTTTTCACACTTAAAGCAATTCTAAGGATATTGACCAATATCTTTTTTTTTAACCCTTATTTCAAATTGTCAATGAGAAAAAGTCATCAACATTCAATGGGATATTATCTCTTTTTTTCTTAAATTCAAACATTCATTATAAGTATAAGCATCTGAACATCTCATGATGTTTTCTAGTGTACTTATGATCAAACATTTGAATAATGAAATAACATTATTTTATTACGATTACTTTCATTTTTCCATTAAACTACAGTGAAAATGCTATACTGTTTTTTTAATTATGCAAATAAGTGTAATGTATTGTATGTGAATTTAATTTCAGGATGATAAAGGAGCCATTCAAAAGATCTGAGTGACAAAGGGACCTTTGGGTCTGATTGTATTGAGAGCCACTGGTGTGGTCTGTCTCCTCCACTGACAGATCAGCTCCATGAAGGCAGGGCCTGGTCTGACTGAGTCCCCACTGTCCCCCAGCATCCAGACCAGTTGAGTAAAGGAATGATAGAGGCATTGTAAAACAATTTGGGTGGGGGAGATATTTATGGGCAGAGTTCAGTCTTCAACAAGTTGATTAGGTAATATTTCTGAGATTCCATTTCTCTAAGTACCAATTGGGGTAGGAACCTTGACCTGCCTGGATACTAAGAAGTTTCAAAGAGATCAACGATTCAGACTCCTGACACAGTGCCTGGCACAGGGGAGGGCTGAGTAATTGATTGCTGTTGTTGTTTTTGTTGTCCTTAGATTTCTCAGGCAATAAACCATAACTCTCTATTGTCAGCTACCTGGCTCTCTTCTCTCTTCAAAATCTGGCAGTTGTTATTAATATATTTTCCTAAAAATCTCCTATTCCCATTGATTTCCTCTCACCTCCCCCACCCCAGACCTGAGCTACCTTCAATAATCTCACTCTAATTGGAATTGGGACTGTCAGGGTGACTTTCCTGTCCCCTCCCCAATTCTCACCTTGGTCTTGTCTGCCAGATGCAACCATCCCCACGGCTCCAAGCAGAAGCCACAGACCAGGAGGGTGCCGTGCTGGCCAGACTCCCCACGGGTGCTGTGGCGGGGCAGGTCCAATGCTCCAGACTTCATCTGCCACGCGGGCAGTGGACCTGGCACCCCTGCCAATTCTCCAGGATGAAATGCTGCCGCCCCGGGGGAGCCATCGCCAGCCTTCCACGGTGGCTCGGCGGCAGGTTTATCACACTCGCTGAGAGAAGACATAATCAATTCCCCAGCTGGCACTTTGCGCTGAATACCCACTTTTTCAGCTTGATAGCAGGACTAAATTAGTTATTTAGCAACTAGGCCCTAATTTAGAGCGAGCGAGAGCCTTGACAAGGATCATTGTTCAAGGCCATCCCCCCTTTGCCTTCAGATAGGAGGCCCACAAATCCCCAGAAGGTGATAAATAGACAATTAGAAAATAGATATATTTGGTTAGATCTACAAGGCTCCCCGGCGCTGTCAGGCTCACAATGAAGGGGGCCGGGGTAAATTGGTGGCCAATGAACGCCAGCTGCACGGCCATCCGTCCTGCAGACACTCAGCCATATGTGGCCATTTACAGGCCGTCCTGAAGAATAGATCGGACCAATAAGACCAGAGGGAACTAAAAATACTTGACAAAGTTGGCTGCTCTTCATTTAACAAGAATAAAATATCTAATGGGGTGTAATGGAGGCCATCAATCACCTACTGCCAGACCCAGCGTAATACCACACTTTTAACTATTAATGCAACTTTCTTTTCTCTAATAAGTGGGACAGGCACATCCGCTTTGTACACAGGGTGGATGTTTGGGGAGCGGAGATGAATGGGAGATGGTCCAGGCAGAGGATAAATTTCAGTTTAAAAATAGAAAAGGATGATGGGAATGTAAAATGGGGCAGCCATGAGGGAAACAGTATGGCGGGTCCTCAAAAAGTTAAAGAGAATTACCACACAATCCAGCAATTCCACTCCTATGTATATACCCAAAAGAATTGAAAGCAGGGACTCAAATAGTATATACACATATTCACAGTAGCATTATTCACAATAGCCAAAAGATGGAAGCAACCCAAGAGTCCATCAATAGCTGAAGGGATGGATACACGAAATGTGGCGTACACCTACAATGGAATATTATTCAGCCTTAAAAAGGAAGGATATCTTGATATATGCTACAACATGGATGAACCTTGAGAAGAACATTATGCTAAGTGAAATAAGCCAGACACAAAAAGACGAATATTGTATAATTCCTCTTATATGAGGTACCTAGAATAAGCAAATTCATAGAAAAAGAAAGTAGAATGATGGTTGTCAGGAGCTGAGGGGAGGGGAGGTTGGGCAGTTAATGTTTATTGTACAGAGTTTCTGTGTAGGATGACAAAAAAAGTTCTGGAATTAGATAAAGTGATGGTTGTACAACATTGTGAATGTACTTAATGCTACTGAATCATAAACTTAAAAATGGTTAAGATGATAAATTTTATTGTTTTTATTTTAAATGGGAATGAGAGAATAGGCAAAACATTCCAGTTTGCCTTAGGAACAGAAAAATATTGTGAATTTGGTTAATCTGAGAATGTTACAAAAAAAAATAAGTCACCCCAGAAGATTGATCTTCTCTTGGGCAAGTCATGCTTTCTTGGGGTCCCAGTTTCCCTGTCAATAGATGATAGATGACAACCCTTGACCCCTCTACCTCCCAGAATATTTGTGAGACCCCAATGAAATGAATGGGAGGGACATGGGCATCCTTTGTAAACCATTAAGCACTGTTTTCTCATTTGTCAGTCCATACCTATTTCCAGCACAGCTAATAAACATTTCAGGAAACCTACTAAAGGAGACTCATCCATATGGACAGAGCCATCAATCTGAAAGACCCCATGGATAGGAAAGTCGAGTCCCCACAGATGGAGACCAGACTCTGTCCTCAACCCACCACCCACTTGGGGAGGCTCCCCCTTGGCCACTGCTGGTTTCATGCATTATTCAGTCACCAGAGTCACCCTACAGTGGCCCTGATGGTGTCCTTCACACAGTCTGAGAGTGTCTCCAGGTAGAGCAGGCAAGGAACAAGAAGCGGAATGACTTTGAACACACCTGCAGAGTACAGATGAGCCAGGTGCTGTGGCAGCGTGGGGCTGAGTGCTCTTTGTGGAGAAGGCAGGAGAGGTCTGGGCATTTGAAGGGATGATGACGGCTGCAGAATGATGACCATCAGGTTTCATGGTAATGCCTGTGGTTTGAGTTCTTTGTAGGCTTTCACCTTTCCCCATCCCCAACTGCATATTTTGGGTTTATTAAAAAGATTCCTTCTATTTCAGTTTTTAAAGCACATATATGCCTCCTGACTCATTTGATCCTCAAAACCACCTTGAAGATAAATAGATGGAATATTTCCTTCTCCTGAATTTGGTATGCTTTCCTTGCCCTACTTCACCAAGTTTGAATTCGATTCAGTCCCTCTGCTCACTGTTTTATATAAACCCATGAACCCAAATGCCCTTTATCTCCTTTCTTTTTCCATGCTCAATTATTAATTCACTTAGCAAATTATACTAGTTAGGATTCACGAGAAGCAAAAAACTAACTCAAATAAGCTTAAGCAAAAAAGGGGAAGGATTAAAGGAGGATCTCATGAATCCCAAGAACGAGAATGTGGCAGGGTTCTAGGTGCAAATCCTAGAACCCCAGCCCTGTTTAGCATAGTCTTCATCTCCCAAATTTGGCTGGGCATCTATGACTTTTCTCTTTGTCTCTCTTTATCTATCTATCTATCTATCTATCTATCTATCTATCTATTTTCCCTGATCAGCCTTCTCTAGTTCAAAGAGAGGATATATGGTGGTCAAAAGTTCCTGAGTTGTAACCACTTATGATTTTAACCACTGGGAAGAAATAAATCTGGCCCTTCCTCTGTTCTAAATTTTAGAAGCACCAAGAGGGGATTTACTGGCCCAGGTACATACCTCCTGGGCCAGTCACCAGTGGGAACAACCATACAGATGGAATGGAGTGGGAGGCAGCAATCCTAAAAGAAAATGGTTGGGGCATCGGTGCTGGGAAACAAAACATAAGGTGTCCATTACACAAATACATCCATACCCACAGTCTGTGAGGCATTTGTTCAAAAATATGTATTGAGCACCTACTATGTTGAGCCACTGAGGCACTGGAGACAAGGCAATAAACAAGACACTACACCTGCCCTCAGGGAGCTTACAGTCTACCAGCAAGAGAGATCACACGTACTCATAATAACAAATCACAAGTTTTTGTAATTGAGGTGTCCATAAAGAAGGAAGATAGGACATATGTCAAAATAGGCCAGGAAATATACATGTGTATCTTCTGACCTAGTTTCGATGGATGAGATGTCTTCCCTGAAGAAGTGAGGTTAAAGCTTTGATTAAAGGATGAGGAGTGGGTATCTGGAAACTGCTGAGTACTCTGAGAAATTTAAAGTTGAAGACCCCATCTTTAAGAAACTTCAATCTAACAGGGCAGTGTTTCCTGGAGAGTTCCACAGAATACTGGATGCACAAGTGACTGGTTTATATAAAAGGTTCGGTGGTCAAATACATTTTGGGAACACTGTTGGATAAACTATTCTCTTTGCTGCAGAACTTGTTAGCAATTTTTATATGCCAAGGTGCCCTGGCATCTCCAAAGACATTCTCTTTTCCGATCAAGACAGACCTTCATAAATAACACCTTAAAATGCAAGCAGAAGTGCTTTGTCAGAAAACCCTATCAATTTATGGAGGGTAAGAGACCTGTCCAAGGACACACAGCTCATTAATGATAAAATCTGGACTCTATTGACCTTCCCACTGTCCCTTCCTCTCCCCCATCTTCTCTGCATGATGGAGGTTGTGGATGCAAGATGACCATTCTCCCAGCCTCCTTTATAGCTATGGATGGCCATATAACCCATTTCTGTTAATGAGATGTTAGAATTCCTCTTAAAAGCTTGTGAGAAGGACTTTGTTCCTAATATAAAGAGAGACTGAATACGATGAGTTCTCCCAGTGTGCTCCCTTCCTACTTCTTGACTCTGTTGACAGAAGGCATGGTATCTGGGCTGCTGCAGTCATCTTGTGACCATGAGGAAAGACATCACCAACACCATGAGTTGAATAAAGCATCAAGCAGGTGGGAATAGCCATGGCCCTTGATTACAACATTAAATTGCTGGACCAAGTCTGTGACCATCCACCTATGGACTTCTCGCCACGAATACCCACTTTAATGAGGGAGGGTATTATGTTACTTGCAGCCAAAAAAGATCCTTACTAATTCAATTCTCAACCCTGGTTATCCACCTTTAAAAACCCTGGTTTTTAAATGCATTTTTATTTTTATTTTTTAAAAGGTTTTATTTATTTGAGAGAGAGAAAGTGGGTTGGGGGAGAAGGTGAAGAAGAAAGAATCTGAAGCAGACCCCACACTGAATCAGAGCCTGAAGCAGGGTTCAATCCCACAACTGTAAGATCATGACCTGAGCCAAAACCAAAAGTTGGACATTAAACCAATTGAGCCACCCAGATGCCCCTAAATGCATTTTTAAATAGAATGTCTCCCTGTTATTCCTGCTAGAACACCCCTCAGGATAGGAATGAGCACATATCAAAAATATATATCTTTCAATATAATATTTAAGCCAATATTCATAAAAGAAAAAAACTTTTTTAATTCATTAAAAAATTTATCCCAAAAACTCATTGTGACATTATGTTTGAGAAAAGCCTCAAGTTTCTTCCAACTATAACTGGTAGACCATCAGAAACACAAAAAATTTTGAACAGTGAATCAGGAAACAATAAAAAGGAAGTGTGTCTTAGCTGGGGCTGGTCCTAAAAGAAGCTTTGTCACACTGCACAAATGACCATTAAAAACCTATGTATCATTTAATGACAGGACGGAATGTTGAAAGCCTTTTTACATCCTAATGTGATCATTTCTAACTTAAATTTACAAAGAAATTTGACTGTTTCAGTAAAATTTAGTTGAAGGATTTGGGTGGTATATAACACATTGAAATATCTTCCTATTTAAAATAAAAATTGGCTCCCAGCTAGCATGTGTATGCAAAGTGACTTTTCAGGAATGAATTACTCAAAGTACAGATGCCTGTAATTTTATGTGGCAGGAAAACTGGATTTGAATTGTTTTAGAAATGCCTTCACTGAACTACAAATCAATACTCCTCTTGTATTAAGAATCAATATGATAATTGGTTGTATAAAGAGTTTCTGCATCTTCTGCTGAACAGCGATTAGTCATTTGTTCTCCGTAAGGTTCTACACCACTAACCCACAAATCTGGCTGTGCATCAAACCCACCTGAGGAGCTTTTTAAAAAAAATATCGATGCACATGTCCCATCCTAGACAAATTAAACAGAATCTCTAGAGGCCAGATGATTCTTAAGTGTCCTCAAGTTTGAGAACTACTGCTCTAAACAACAAATTCCTCCAAGAACTTAGGAACAGGAAAACATTGATATGACAACAAGATTTATGAAACCTATCAATTTCCTTTTTACCCTGGCTATCCAGAAGCTCAACCAAACTTAGTTATAGTAACTCTCTTGCACCTGGTTCTTACTTTGGTTAACTCTCTCCATTATCCAGATGTCCAGATGCCACTTCTTTTATCTATAATTCACTTGTATCACAATAAAATCCCAAATCTTCTGTGTTCTATCATCAGACCTTCCACCAACTGACCAACCATTCTAGCATATATGACCACACACATGACCACACACACACACACACACACACACCAGGATTTAGCTACTCCAGGAAGCTGTATCTCCTAATTTTGACTTTAATCTTTTTTCCCCCTCCAGAAGTTTTTGATTGCCTTTAACATGTTCTACAGTGGTTAAAACCTTGACTAATCCAATTTTATATGAATCAAGGCTATCAAATATTAATATCAACCTACTTTCTGTGGCTAAAATTTTTTTTTACTTTGGGAACAAAATATGTGGCCTCATTTATGCCTGAGTTCATCAACCAGTTAAAAATTTTTGTGTTGTTCTTTTCATCAGCTCTGACAAAGTGATATGGAATTAGACACCCTGTGAACTGTTTCTTTGGTCTAATGTGTGAGCTGCGCTTCACTAGAGGGAATAAAATAATCCACTGTCATTTCTGTTTTTATCATATTCATTTTTGGCAGAGAATTTATTCACTCTTCACTATATAGTTATTTATGTGCTACAATCTCGCATTTTTGCATTCCCCAGAGAACGCACCATTAAAACTCTTAATGTGACACCTCATATTTTTAGTAGACTAGAAAATAGTTACAATTTTAATTTAAATTGAAATGACTATGTAATAGCTGGACAAATCAGTTTGAGATCCCCAGAGCTCTTAATTGTAATTCTCCATTGTTTTCCATGCATAAATTTCTTTTCCAAAGTGCTCATTCTGAAATACTCACTCATTTTTTTCAGCTGCTCCATGCTCATTCCAAACTCACTTATTTAATAATTTTCAATGGTTAACAACTTCATGATTAAACTTTAATGTTAAATATAAATGGTTGAAATAATAAGCATATTAGAGTGTTTTAAAAAGAAAGAGGATTGGACATTTAAGGAATGATGAATTTAAGTATCATGTAAAAGAGGAGGAGAGAGATTTGGTCTGGCCAAGAATAAAGCAGAGACCCAGATTTTGATAGTTTCAATAGACATATATTTGAAATACCTGTGGTAGACATGAACGTCCAATTCTGCTCCAAGCAATGGCAGAGGAGACTCAACATGATGGAACTCAGGGCTAGACACAGCTATGAAGATATCTAATCTAGCCTTCTCACTCTACAAATAAGAACACAAAGTTCGGAAAAGGGGAAATTTTCTCAAAATCAAATGATTTATTTGCAAGAGCAAGCTAAGAGAAGAATTGGAGGTGAACCAAAAGAAGGGGGAAAGACTCTAGAGAAGGCAGGCAGACAGCCTCTTTTTTCAGAATCCCCATGTCCACCAACAAAGTGTCAGATCAAGCAGTAAATGATTTGATAGCTTCCCATTACCCACCTACTGTGGCTATGTTTCACAGCATCTGATTCTGAGTTTAAAAACAAAAACAAAAGACACCACCTGAGCTACTGTCAGATCAGATTTTATTTTAACCTGGTCTGGCAATGTTAAGAAGGTGAAAATCTCTCCAATAGAAAAAGTGGTATAATGCCTCTCAAATAAGCCTTGACGGGTCTCCCCAGCTCCTTTGAACACTTTTGGAAGCAAGAATATTCTATTCTTCCCCTCCATGCCACACACACACACACACACACACACACACACACACACACAGAGGGTTTAATGAAGGCAGACTGTTGAGCTGTCCCTCTACTTAATGAAGAAGATTTAAAACATCTAGAAAAGAGCCTTTGATAGGTTCTGGTAGTCCTGGGGTCCAGTACTGACCCTGCCGTGAACTAGTCATATGACTTTGGTCAAGTCCATTCACCACTCTGGGCCTTAATTTCCTTATCTATGAAATGAAAAGAAAGGGCCCAGCCTTTCCAGCTCTAATATTCTATGGATTCTAATTCCATCCCTTAACTCCATCTTCATGTCCTTTCCTTGACATTTATTGAGCAGACCAGGTTCTGTGCTTGGCACTGGAATATCAAAGTGGATAAGGTGCTGTCCCTGCTATCCAGGGGCTCAATCTACTGGAATAAGACAAACAATACAGAATTGGGAGTTCAGCAAGAAGGGGTTTAAGATAAATATGAAGTTTCTGGCACCAGCATTTAAGTGACTGGTCATGTCATTGTCCAAAATGGATAAAGTGACCTTATAATGTATCATTCAAACAGAAACATTTCTGAGGAGAAAAGAGGGATTATTAATAATTATGCTGGGACAATAGGCTTACACTGAGAATATTTCAGCAGCCTGGGATGTATGGTCACCATAGAGAAAGGGACAGTGGGGAAAAAATAGAGTGGGGGGATAAGTTTGGGCCTAGAAATGATGCCTTTTGGGTTCCTATGGAACATCCAAATGGAGCTATACAGTGAAGGTGGACTGAGTAGGACTTGGAGCTGATAAGAGGGGTCTGGGCCAGAGATGCAGATTCTGGAGCCATCACAAGGCACAGGACAGATGAGAATATCTAGAGAAATGTGAAGAGCAGGAAGAGAAGTGGCCAGAGCCAGAAGCCTGGAATTAACATCTAAGAGGCAGATAGGGGACAAGGTTGAGGCATGGTTGGAAAACCAGAAAGGAATAAAATCAAAAGCAGAGAGAATTCCAAAAGAAGGAAATGGATAATAGTGTCAGGAACCAGGTAGAGCTAATGTGGTCACTGAGTTCAGCTACAAGCACAACAGTGGTACCCTCAGAGACCTGACCTCTGGGCGCTTCTCCCCACAGCCATGCTCCAATAGCCCCTGTAAACCAAAGGATTTCTCACCTTCTCTTTAAACCTAGTCCCATCTGTATGGAGTCTATTTGTGGATCTGAGAAACAGATGCCTTCTCTCCCTTTCCCTCTCTCCCTCTCCCCTACCCAACATCCTTTCTGCTTCCAACATCAGTGATTTCTCATGTTGCATCCCCTTTCCCTTCTGCCTTCAACCTTCACCTTCATAGGTCTTACCTATCTAGCCTCCATCCCACCACTCCTGCAGCCAAGTCCATGAGCATGGGACCTGAACCTCTTGCCTCTACTTCTCAGCAATTCTCTTGCATTCCTGAGGTCAAGTTTCTGCCCTAGCACATTCGTGAACCTATCCCTGATTCCTGCTTGACAGATCCAATGTCTCCTCATGCCTTGTCCTCCTGGTTCTCTCAGCAGCCTCCAAGCCTGCTGTCTCTGCCTCCTTCAAAGGCCTCTCCTCTTAACTTTGATGACTTATTGTTTCCTCTGCTGTCTCTTCAACTCCTCCACCTATTCCTCAGATGTGCAGTTGACAATGGCAGCAGTTTGCTTGGGGCTTAGACCCACTCATATAACCCTGAGGCCAGAGATGATGCTGGACCATTGGAAAAGTCTCCCCTTCCTAGAGTCAGATCTTAGACTTGGGCTTTCAACCAAGAAACCCCTGGGATTCCCACTCTACAATGTAGAAATGGGATCAAGGATTCTCATATCAAGAACCTCATAGAATTATTGCCCTTTGAGGTGAGAAAAGAGCCTCAAGTGATTCATTTCAGACATCACCTAATCTTTACACCCCCTCCCCAACAGTGCCAGTTGGGGGACTACCCTGCTGCTGCTGGAGCACTCCAGGGATGGGACTGGCCACTTTCTGGACAAGCATGTTTTCTTCTTACTTAGATAGCTAAGAAGAAAGGCCTACCTCATACCAAACCAAATCCAGCTTATTATACCCATGCATTTGGTCTTCTTTATACTTGACAGGTCTACCCAGAAAAGTTCAAATCCCTCTTCCACGTATCTTCAGATTTGTGAAGATGCCTGTCACATCTCCTCCTCAGTCTGATCTCCATAAAGCCTTGACACCTCCATTGCTCCTGCCATCCCTCATATCACACAGCTTCCAATATCCTCATGACCCTGACTCACTTATTCAAGTGTAACCATATCCAACAGTGAAGTGTGTGTGTGTATGTGTGCGTGTGTGTGTGTGTGTATAAGTGAACAAAGGGAATTTCTTCTGGTTTTCCTTTAAGTAGTTCATTTTTACAAACATCAGGGAACAATTTCCGAGAGGCAGCATGACATATGATGACATAGGAACAAGGTTACCCAGAGCCCAGCACATCAGACAGTCTGGAAAACCCTTAAGTGAAGAATGCTTGTCTCCATGAAACCTTGATAATTTAAAAGGGACAATGACTCTC
This sequence comes from Vulpes vulpes, assembly GCF_048418805.1. Lineage (NCBI taxonomy): Eukaryota > Metazoa > Chordata > Mammalia > Carnivora > Canidae > Vulpes > Vulpes vulpes. Next base: position 21,387,101 of record NC_132791.1, read on the forward strand.
TGAAGCAGTCAAGGTCTCCGTTAAATCCAGCAAAGCTAGGAGACTGGAAGGGGGGGCTTCTCATGCAAGGGGACCCTTTGGTCTTTAGCGACATCATTATCTGCAGGTTATTATCATTACTACAAATACTAATACACTTTTATTAAGCACTGGCAATGACCCAGGGCAAGTGAGTTTAAGTTCATATTATATCCATTTTCATTATCGAGAGAAAAGAGGAGAATGAACAAAGGACTATAATGTGAAATTCTAAAGTAGGAAAAATGAAAAAAGGTTAATTAAAAAAAAACCCACAGAGTAAAGAGAAAGGCTCCAACTGTTCGTGGTCAGGAGCCATGATGGATGGTGGATCTTGTCACCCTAGACTTGTCCCCTATGATTTCTTTCCATCTCTCTCTCTAAAAAAAGATCCTCCTCTCAGCTAAGGACATGGCAGGGACGGGGTAGGGTGGAGAGAAGGGCAGTAGACTTTTATTTCAAGGGCCGTTTCCAGCTCTGAAATTGTAAAAATCAATATTTCCTCATTCTAATATCCAGCCCAAAACAGAATCAAGTTTAACATTAAAAACATTAAAATATAAAAATAAAAATGTTAAATCCTGAGAGATACCCCTTTCCCCAGAGGTCATTTTTTGTACTTCTGACACTAAAATATCAAAGTGTATCACTCTCACCTCTGAGTATACCCTTCCCTTCTAGATGGTTTCGGTCTCTTAGGACAAATGCAAGAAATTTCCCATTAACCACCAAACTTCGTTGAAAGTCTCCCTTGAAATTAAATCTTTCTGCTCTATAACTCTGTGCTTGGTAATTCTAAATATTTTCCTGTGCAAGTTATTTCTCTCCATAAAGTGAATGCCTGAGGCTTCTCAAAGTGTATAAAGCAGACTGGGAATTCAGAACACCAAAAAGATCAACAGAATGAACACCTAAACATAGAGGAAGTGTGCTGTCCAAGCCAGAGCGTCCTTTTTAAGGAGTGTTGTATTTTGAGTATATACTTAAGTCACATGGTAAGGTGTCTGTAGCTACTCTGTTGGAGCTACTTATCTTAGTCAAAACTTGAAACCATCACTCCTTTAAAAAAAAAAAAAGATTTATTCATGAGAGACACACACAGAGAGGCAGAGACATAGGCAGAGGGAGAAGCAGGCTCCTTGAAGGGAGCCTGATGTGGGACTCAATCCCTGGACCTGGGATCACACCCTGAGCTGAAGGCAGATGCTCAACTGCTGAGCCACCCAGGTGTCCCTGAAACCATCACTCTTAATTACACATCAAACTTCAATGCCATTTGTGGTATTAGCTAGGAGAGACCCTTAAAAGAGGTTTGTACCTGTTTGCGTGTGTGTCATGTTTATAGGAACAAATCCAGAGATGGTCAGTAACTTACCCAAGGTCATAAGCAGAATCAGCTCTAGAGTCCAAAGGCCTGAGTCCCAGAATCCAGCACTCTTCCTGCTAAAGTGCAGTCTTGTAGATAGTGATACAAAAAGACACAGCTAGTCTTAAAGAAGCTTTCATAATGCCTTAAGGTAGGAATAAGAGGTCATACCCTGGATCTTTCTTCTCATATGCTATGAGAAACAGGTGCCTCTTGGAAAGTTGGCATAGAGGATCATGTGGAAAAGTTACCCCAAAACCCCAGGTGGGAACTTCAATGCATCTTGTTGCTGCTCAATGGGTTTCTCATTGAGACTCTAAGCAACCCGATGGCAGGATAATACATGTATTCTTTCCCATATCTCACCTAGCACCAATATGAAGTTTAAATTCAACAAATGGTGACTGAGCAACTGAACTAAATGAAGTTAAAAGTGAGTCAAGAGGGACGCCTGGGTGGCTCAGTGGTTGAGCGACTGCCTTCAGCTGAGGGTGTGATCCTGGAGTTCTGGGATCGAGTCCCACCCTGGGCTCCCTGCATGGAGCCTGCTTCTCCCTCTTTCTAAGTCTCTGCCTCTCTCCTTCTGTGTCTCTCAGGAATAAATAAATAAAATCTTTAAAAAAATGAGTAAAGAACGAATACATATTCAACAAATGGCATCAACTGGCTAATCATTTTGGGGGCATTAGATTTAGTACTGGAGGGTACATGGGTAGCTCAGTGGTTGAGTGTCTGCCTTTGGCTCAGGTTGTGGTCCTGGGGTCCTGGGATTGAGTCCCACATTGGGCTCCTTGCAGGGAGCCTGCTTTTCCCTCCCTCTGCCTCTCTCTGTGTCTCTCATGAATAAATAAATAATATCTTTTAAAAAATAATAAAAAAGATTTAGTACTGGAAGGCCTGGGAGCAAGCATAAAATACCAGATTTTTGTTTTGACAACACCACTCCACATAGAGCCCAGTTAGAAGGATACTATAAAGCTCATCCTCTGGGCTTACTTAGGACAGACCCTGTATCATGAGCACACACATATTCTGACAGTTCTTACAACTGCCCAACTGGCCTCCCCAGAAGAGGGTACTATTTTTTCTGTTTAATAGCTGAGAACCTGAAGCTTTCAGAGGCCAAGCAAGTGCCCAAAGTCCTTCTGCTCAGACATAACAGAGCTTTCACAATAACTGCCATTTCAAACACCTTAAATTTTTAAAAATCTGTCAACAATCTCCACTTAATAACATATTCCTATCAATGTGAGTGTTGCTGCTATTAGCATTACCTTACTTTCGGGCATTGTGTTTCAGACTCATCTTACGTATTTCCTACCCCAGTCCTAGATAGAATCAGCCATTTCTCCAAGGAGTCCTGGTTCCTTTTGTTGGAGAATGGTATTAGAAACAAGATCTGGGTACTAGGTCTACTTGTTGCTACCAGAGTGTCTTTCAGAACTTCTCAGCTGACAAAGAAATATAAGTGCTAACACTAAGCTGTGTGTGTGTGTGTATGTATGTGTATATATATATAGTGTATATATATATGAATAAATGAATAAATTTATTTGTGTGTGTATATATATATAGTTTTGCCCTTTCCAGAATGCCATATAATTATAATTTATATTATAAAATCTATAATTTATATATATAAAATCTTTATTTTTAAAAAAATATTTTATTTATTTATTCATGAGAGACACAGAGAGAGAGAGAGAGAGGCAGAGGGAGAAGCAGGTTCCATGCAGGGAGCCCAATGCAGGACTCGATCCCAGGACTCCAGGATCACGGCCTGGGCTGAAGGCAGCTGCTAAACCACTGAGCCACCCAGGTGTCCCAAATAAAATATTTAAAAACAAAACAAAAAAAAACAGAATTGTTAACTTGTACTCTCATGGGAAACAATTTTATTATCTAGAGTACAATGCTTATGTGTGATTCCTTTTGTCTTGAGTCTTTTTTTTTTTTTAATTTTATTTATTTATGATAGGCACACAGTGAGAGAGAGAGAGAGAGAGAGAGGCAGAGACACAGGCAGAGGGAGAAGCAGGCTCCATGCCCTGGGAGCCCAACGTGGGACTCGATCCCGGGTCTCCAGGATCGCACCCTGGGCCAAAGGCAGGCGCCAAACCACTGCACCACCCAGGGATCCCCCTGTCTTGAGTCTTACATACTCTGCCCACTTCCAAAGTTACTCAGGTCAGTAGCCTCCCCCCACCCCCTTCAGTGAAGTAATTGCATACATTATTTAAAACTAGATTTCTCTTGTCACAGTATACATTCTTCCCCAAGATATCCCAACTTCTTAAATGATTTAATTTACATACAATAATACTGCTGATGGAAAGTCTGTCTGCCCTCTACCCCCAATTCATATGTTGAAATCTAATCTCCAGTGTCATGGTATTTGGCAGTGGGGCTTTGGGAGGTGATTGGGTGGAGGGATAGAACCCTCATGCATGGGATTTGTGCCCTTATAAAAGAGACCCGAGAGCTCCCTCACTTTTTCTACCATGTTAAGTCACAGAAAGAAGACCACTTCCTGAACCAGGAAGCAGGCACCTGCCAGTACCTTGATCCTGGGGAGTTCCCAGACTCCAGAACTGTGAAATCTAAATGCTATGTAAGACACCCAGTCTGTGGTGCTTTGCTATAGCAGCCTGAAGAGAATCAGACTACCAGAGTTTACTCTTTGTGCTGTAGAGTTTTATAGGTTTTCACAAATGCAGAATATTATGTACCCACCATTACCATATCGTACAGAATAGATTCACTACCGTAAAAATTCCAGTGCTTCATTCATTCAACACTCCTTCCTATCCTACAGGCAACCACTGATTTTTTCAATGTCTCTTTAGTTTTGCCCTTTCCAGAATGCCATATAATTATAATCGTATGGGGGGTTGTCTCTTCAGACTGGCTTCTCTCACTTAGTGATATGCATTTAATGTTCCTCCAGGTCTTTTCATGGCTTGATAGCTCATTTCTTTCTTTTTTTTTTTTTTTTTTTTAAAAATCTATTTATTTATTCATGAGACACACAGAAAGAGAGAGGCAGAGACATAGATAGAGGGAGAAGCAGGCTCCATGTAGGGAGCCCAATGTGGGACTTGATCCCAGGACCCCAGGATCATGCCCTGAACCAAAGGGAGACGCTCAACCGCTGAGCCACCTAGGCGTCCCTAGCTCATTTCTTTTTATTGTTGAAAAATATTCAATTGTATGGATGTACCACAGTTTATCCATTCACATATTGAAGAATATTTTTGTTGCTTCCAATTTTTGATAATTATGAATAAACATTAACCTATGCATTTGTGTCGACCTAAGTTTTCAAATCCATTGGGCAAAGACCTAGGAACACAATTACTGAATTACATAGTGACATTATGTTTAGCTTTGTAAGAAACTATCAAACTGTCATCCAAAGTGGATGTGCTGGGGTGACTGGGTGGCTCAGTTAGTTAAGTGTCTGCCTTTGGCTCAGATCACGATCCTAGGGTCCTGGGATCAAGCCTCACACTGGACTCCCTGCTCAGTGGGGAGTTTGCTTGTCCCTCTGCCCCTCCCCCTGCTTGTGCTCGCTCTCCCTCTCTCAAATAAATAAAAATTTTAACACCTCCCCCCAAAAAAACAAAAAATCCAAAGCAGATGTGCTATTTTGCATTTTTACCAGCAATTAATGAGTTCCTGTTGCACTACATCCTTGTTAGCATTTGATATTATCAGTTTCTTGGATTTTAGCCACCCTAATAGGTGTATAGTGGTATCTTGTTTTGATTTGAAATTCTCTAATGAGAAGTGATGTTGAGCATCTTGTCATACATTTATTTGCCTTCTGTGTATCATCTTTGGTGAAGTAATGTGTTCAGATCTTTTGCCCATTTTTAAAAATTGTGCTGTTATCTTGTGGTTGAGTTTTAAGAATTCTATTTTGGGGATCCCTGGGTGGCGCAGCGGTTTGGCGCCTGCCTTTGGCCCAGGACACCATCCTGGAGACCCGGGATCGAATCCCACGTCAGGCTCCCGGTGCGTGGAGCCTGCTTCTCCCTCTGCCTGTGTCTCTGCCTCTCTCTCTCTGTGTGACTATCATAAATAAATAAAAATTAAAAAAAAAAAAAAGAATTCTATTTTGGATACAAGTCTTTTACCAGATGTATTTAGCAAATATTTTCTCCCATTCTGTAGGCTGTCTTTCTTTTCTTTCTTTCTTTTTTTTTTTTTTTTTTTTTGATGGTGTCCTCTGAAGCACAAGTTTCTTAACTTTGGTGAAGTCCAATGTATCTATTTTCCCACTTGTTGCTTATGCTTTTCATGCCATGTGTAAGTAACCATTGCCTAATCCAAGATCATATTTACTCCACACTTCTTTCTATGAATTTTTATCATTTTATCTTTTATATTTAGGTTCTGATCCATCTTAAGTTAATTTTTTAGATGTTGTGTGGGACAGGTCCAACTTCATTTTTTGCATGTGGACATCCAATTATCTAACATCATTTGATTTTTATTTTGTTTTGTTTTGTTTTAAATTTATTGGAATTCAATTTGCCAACATATAGCAATAACACCCAGTGTTCATCCTGCCAAGTGCCCCCCTCAGTGCCCATCACCCAGTCACCCCAACCCCAACCCACTTCCCCTTCCACTACCCCTTGTTCATTTCCCAGAGTTAGGTGTCTCTCATGTTTTGTCACCCTCACTGATATTCTCACTCATTTTCTCTCCTTTCCTTTTATTCCCTTTCACTAATTTTTATATTCCCCAAATGAATGAGACCATATAATGTTTGTCCTTTTCCGGTTGACTTATTTCACTCAGGATAATACCCTCCAGGTCCTTCCATGTCGAAGCAAATGGTGGGTATTTGTCGTTTCTAATGGCTGAGTAATATTCCATTGTATACATAAACCACATCTTCTTTATCCATTCATCTTTCGATGGACACCGAGGCTCCTTCCACAATTTGGCTATTGTGGCCATTGCTGCTAGAAACATCGGGGTGCAGGTGTCCCGGCGTTTCATTGCATCTGTATCTTTGGGGTAAATCCCCAGCAGTGCAATTGCTGGGTCGTAGGGCAGGTCTATTTTTAACTCTTTGAGGAACCTCCACACAGTTTTCCAGAGTGGCTGCACCAGTTCACATTCCCAACAACAGTGCAAGAGGGTTCCCCTTTCTCCACATCCTCTCCAACATTTGTTGTTTCCTGTCTTAGTAATTTTCCCCATTCTCACTGGTGTGAGGTGGTATCTCATTGTGGTTTTGATTTGTATTTCCCTGATGGCCAGTGATGCAGAGCATTTTCTCATGTGCGTGTTGGCCATGTCTATGTCTTCCTCTGTGAAATTTCTGTTCATGTCTTTTGCCCATTTCATGATTGGATGGATTGTTTGTTTCTTTGCTGTTGAGTTTAAGAAGTTCTTTATAGATCTTGGATACTAGCCCTTTATCTGATAGGTCATTTGCAAATATCTTCTCCCATTCTGTAGGTTGTTTTTTAGTTTTATTGACTGTTTCTTTTGCTGTGCAGAAGCTTTTTATCTTGATGAAGTCCCAATAATTCATTTTTGCTTTTGTTTCTCTTGCCTTTGTGAATGTATCTTGCAAGAAGTTGCTGTGGCTAAGTTCAAAAAGGGTGTTGCCTGTGTTCTCCTCTAGGATTTTGATGGAATCTTGTCTCACATTTAGATCTTTCATCCATTTTGAGTTTATCTATGTGTGTGGTGTAAGAGAGTGGTTTAGTTTCATTCTTCTGCATGTGGATGTCCAATTTTCCAAGCACCGTTTATTGAAGAGACTATCTTTTTTCCAGTGGATAGTCTTTCCTGCTTTGTCGAATATTAGTTGACCATAAAGTTGAGGGTCCACTTCTGGATTTTGTTTTTTGTTCTTTTAAGATTTTATTTTTAAGAGACACCTGGGTGGCTCAGCAATTGAGTGTCTGCCTTCGGCCCAGGACATGATCCCAGGATCTGGAATTGTGTCCCACGTTGAGCTCCTTGCGGGAACCCTGCTTCTCCATATGCCTATGTCTCTGCCTCTCTCTCTCTCTCTCTCTCTCTCTCTGTGTGTGTCTCTCATAAATAAATAAAATATTTTTAAAATTTATTTTTAAGTAATCTCCACACCAAAGGTGGGGCTCAAATTCACAACTCTTGAGATCAAGAGTTGCATGCTTGGGATGCCTGGGTGGCTCAGCGGTTGGGTGTCCACCTTTGGCTCAGGGTGTGATCCCAGGGTTAGGGATTGAGTCCCACATTGGGCTCCTTGCAGGGAGCCTGCTTCTCCCTCTCCTCATGTCTCTGTCTCTCTCTCCGTGTCTCTCATGAATAAATAAATAAAATCTTTAAAAAGAAAAAAAAAAAGAGTTGCATTCTCTGTCAACTGAGCCGGCCAGGGACACCATTTGAACACCATTTGTTGAAAAGCCTATTCTTTACCCCACTGCACTTGTCCTGGTATCTTTGTCAAAAATCAGTTGACCACTGTGACGAGAAGAATGCCCTCACACTGGAGACATTACATCCTAATTCCTGGATCTATGAAAATGATATGTTACATGTGAAAGGAGAAGTAAGCTTATAGATGGAATTAAGGTTGCCAAACAGCTAACTCTAAGACAAAGAAATACTCCTGCATGACATGGGCCCAATGTAATCATTACAGTCTTTAGAAGCAGAAGAGGGAAGAAGAATAGTTCAGAGTCAGAGGGAAATGCAACTGTGGAAAGAGTAATACGATACTCAACTTGCCTTTGTGTGAAGATGGAGGAAGAGAGCCATAAACTGAGAAATGTGGGCAGTCTCCAGAAATTAGAAAAGGCAAGGGAATGGATCCTAACCCAGAGCCTACAGAAAGGCTTTTAAATATATAATTCTATAGGCCTATATTCCATAATAAAAATAATCATAAAAATAAGCTCTTTAAAATGCATAAAATCACTGTGGAATCAAGCTGAGAGTCTTTCAATTCTTATTTCCTTAGTAGACTATATTCTTAGCAGAGAAAGACACTTTGAATTTCTTACTTTCACTAAGAATCACATAACAAACTCAATTGTAGTAAATTACACCGTAATAAGGTCTGAATTAGTGAAGTTTTCCTACATCTTAACCAGTTTGTGTAAGATTGCTGCTTTCAAAAAAGCAATCTTTTGATAAGTATAATATATAATCATGCTTTCCTATATGGTACAATTTCAGGAGAGGTATTACACCTATTTCTAGTATAGGAAAGAACATAGACTTTGGAGTCTGTCATGCCTGATTCAAATCCAATACACTTACAAGTTTTATGACCTTGAGAGAGTTATTACTTTGCCTCTCTGATACCCAGCTTTCTCCTATGTAAAAAGGGATACCACCAATTTTGCAGAGTTAAAGACTAAATGAGTTAATGTGCATGATTTGAAAACATTTATTTAAATCCAGGGTCAGCAAACTTTTTCTGTAAATACTTTATGATGGTAAATACTTGATAATAGTAAATACTTTATGCTTTTCAGATCATATAGTCTCCGTCAAATTTACTCCATTCTGCCACTAACACAAAAGCAGTCATAGATAATATGAGTACAGCTGTGTTTCAATAAAACTACCAAGAAAGGGTACAGGGCTTCAGGGGTGGCCCCCAGGCCATAGTCTGCTGATTCTTGATATAAATCATCCAGTGTAGTGTGTGGCACATAGTGGGTGTTCAATACTAGGCAGTTACTATGATTATTACTTTATTCATCCCTATCTCAGTCAACAAACACAATCTACTATTGCTCCCACAACTCATTCACCATTCTATCATTCCCAATTTGCAAAATATTTAAAATTACCTGAAATGCTGCTGCCAGAACTTCTGCGGTCACCTACTCCCAATAACCAAACAATTGATTCATTATCTTCCACAGTTACTGGACCATAGATACTACAGCGGAGAGGAGCTTTAGGGCTACTGGTTTCAGTTCAATACTTAAATCCCTTCTGTGACCTTTCCTATGAAAGGCTGTCCAACATGTCTGCCTCCAAGGACAGGGAAACCACTATATTCCTAGGCACCCTCTCGTCACATAGCTTGGGAGTTCTTCTGAAAGCTCTTTACCGTGAGCTTAACTTCAATGTGGTTCAACTTTGTCAGTATACACTAAGTCCCTGCTGTATTCCAGGCACTACTAAGTGCTGGAAACACAAAGAGGAATAAGATATGACCTCTACCTCCAACTTCTCACTGGACTTCCCTTGCCTGTACTATCACCAAAACAAGTTTCCTATTCTCCCCTCATGATAGACTTCAGGTATTCAAGCGTTAATGCCCTAAGTGTTCTCGAGGTTTCAAACTCCCAATTCCTTCAACCATTCTTCACAAGTTCCTTCATCTCTTCACACTGCCTTCCTCCAGACATAAAATTCACACACACCCTCCAAAGAAGTCCAGGTGTGGCTGGACAAGGGAAAGTGAAGCCAACTTAAAGATATGTAGATTTAGTTTAGTGTCAACAATCTAAACCATTAGCAGGACACCTGGGTGGCTCAGCAGTTGAGCATCTGCCTTCAGCTCAAGGCATGATTCCTTGTCTGGGGATCGGGTCCCATATTGGGCTCCCTGCAAGGAGCCTGCTTCTCCCTCTGTCTGTATCTCTGCCTCTCTGTGTCTTTCATGAATAAATAAATAAAAATCTTTTTTTTTTTTTTAAAAAAAAAAAGCAAAACATATTTGCCTCTTAGGAACTAACCCAGTCTCATTTACTCAACTCGCAACTATACCCCTTTAATTTTTCAAATGGTTCTATAAAATTAGAGCTAAATGATAGATTTTAGATGATATGACAATCATTAACATTTATTCTCCTTAAAGAAAGCAAGATTTAGCCTAAACAGCAGTCAGGGTACCTAGTTTTATTTGATCCAGTCTGATGGGTAGTAGAGCCAATAACAGCATTTCTAAGCTGAATTAATTCCCAAAAAATATATTTAAAAATTTTCATTTTGGGGGAGCCACCTGAGTGGCTCAGTGGTTGAGCATCTGCCTTCTGCTCAGGTAGTGATCCCAGGGTCCTGGGATCGAGTCCTGTATCAGGCTTCCTGCAGGGAGCCTGCTTCTCCCTCTGCCTATGTCTCTGCCTCTCTCTCTCTGTGTCTCTCATGAATGAATGAATGAATGAATGAATGAATAAATCTTTAAATTTTTTTTAATTTTTAAAGTAAATATACTAAAAACTCTAAAGTAAAGACGGCAATGACCAGACTAGATGTTTACAAAAGAAAATAGAACAGAAAATGGTATCACATTTAGAGTAAGGCTAAGTAGTGTTTTATATTTATGTGTGATGCATCCCGAAGTAAAAACAGACTTCTAACTGTGTTCACAGTCAAAAATTTTTGTTCCAGAACATGCCATCTGCCACAGGAATATAAGAATGATTCTTCTCTTATGTTTATAAAAATAGATGGATTGGACTTCAGAAAATTTTAAACGTTTGTTTTTCAAAAGACACCATCAAGAAAGTAAAAAGACTACCTACAGAATGAGAAGAAATATTTGCGAATCATATATTTGATAAAGAACTTAGAGCTAGGGCAGCCCGGGTGGCTCCGCAGTTTAGAGCTGCCTTCAGCCCAGGGCCTGATCCTGGAGACCCGGGATCGAGTCCCACATTGGGCTCCTTGCATGGAGCCTGCTTCTCCCTCTGCCTGTGTCTCTGCCTCTCTTGGTATCTCTCATGAATAAATAGATAAAATCTTAAAAACAAAAAAACAAAAAAAAACTTAGAGCTAGAACTATAGAATTCTTGCAACTCAATGATGAAAAGACAAACAACCCAATTAAATATGGGCGAAGGGCCTGAATATTCCTCCCAAAAGCTGTACAACCAATAAGCACATGAAAAGATGTTCAACATCATTAGTCATTAGGGAAAAGCAAATCAAAATCATGAGATACCACTTCACAGAGCCAAAGTAAAAAAGACAGACAATAACAAATGTTATAGACAATGTGGAAAAATTAGCACCCTCATAAATCACTGGTGGGAACATAAAGTAATAAGCAGTTTGTCAGTTCCTCAAAAAGTTAAATGACTCAGCAATTCCACTCCTAAGTATGTATATATAAGAGAACTGAAAACATATGTCCAAAACATATTTGTATATAAATGTTCATAGCAATGTTATTCATAATAACCAAGTGTAAACAACCCAAATGTCTATCAATTGATAAATGGATAAATAAAATGTGGTGTATACATACGATGGAATATCATTCAGCTGTAATATGGAATGAAGTGCTGACACATACTACAACATAACGAATCTTGAAAACATTAGGTTAAAAAGGTGAAAGAAGCCAGACCCAACAGGCCACATATTGTATGAGCCCATTTATATGAAATGTCCAGAATACTCAGACCCAGAGACAGAAAGTAGATTAGCGGGAGCCAGGGGCTGTGAGGTGGGCAAATTGAGAGTGACCACTAATGGACACAGGGTTTTTCTTTGAGGTGATGAAAATGTTCTAAAATTAGATTGCAGTGATAGTTGCATAAATGTGAATATAATAAAATCCAATGAATTAAACACTTTAAAGAGGTGAATTTTATGGTATGTGAATTTTATTTCAGTAAGCTGTTATAAAAAATTTAAAACCCTTTGACAGCTTCCCTTTGCCAAAATAGTTTAGTGGAGCATTTGAGTTCTTTCAAGTCCTTTTGTCACACTTATTTCCAGCTAAGTGTTCAGCTCTCATTTCCGCCTATTTCCCCCTAGCACCACCTTCTGCTTCCACCCTAAACAAGGCATGCCATTTTATAATTCCATGCCTTTGCACATTCTCTTCTGGCTGCCAAGAATGTCATGTTTCTTCTTCTCTTTCTGATGAACACCCATCTATCCTTTAAGAACAAATATTGGTTCCTCCAAGAAATCATCCCTTACTCCTCCAGACAAAGTTGGTCACCCTGTATGCTATAAATACACCTGCCCCTAAGAGATTCTGAACTCCCTGAGTTTACTAGACAGTATCATCTTCAGCCTCAGAACCTAATGTCTGTAAGCACTTAGTAAATGTTTACTGAATAAATGAGTGACAAAACACTCCCTCACTACTGACTACAAGTAGCACTATTTTTCTCCAACTGGTTTAATTGGTAAAATCCATACAAATAAAACTTGAGTGCTAGCCTTTAGAGACCAATAAAATGAAATAAAAATACAAATTTGGGACCAACATTGAGATTTAAGGAAAATTACCATAAAGTAACATTTCATGGGGGTTCATAGTTCAGATACTTATCATTGTTGACCGAACATACTTACTGAAGTCAATACTCTTTTATTCAACATATTAAATGTGTTGTTTAACTCTGGTAACCACAGCTGTGACTTAGTTAACGATCTCAATAAATCCTACTTAAATCAGAGACAGGAAAAAATTATGCAAATGAATTCTTATCTGTTTTTCTGCCCAAGGCATATTTGATAACAGATAAAATATCTCCAAATAGTCTCTACTTAATAGTCAGGAAGCCCATTTGAGGTTTTATTTGGATCAAAATCAAATACAAAGAAGAGGAGAAGCCTGCTATATTCACAAATGATTTTATTTCAGAAAGAAATAACACATTAAAAGGAGACATTGTTAAGAGCTTACTTTCACATATGGAAGTGAATCTAGGAAAGTCAACAGTTATTAATATACAAAACCACATGATTAAAAAAGACAGTAATAGATAATGACAGATGGGCACGCCTTAGATTAATTTGCAAAATACCTTTGTCTAAAAACAGAAAGATACTGGTCTTTAAGACGGCTCTTTAGAAACAAGTCTGTAGTTCCAATGGACTTTAAAAATCAAACCGATCACACTCATATTCATCCAGGAGGGGGAGGAAACCATCCAACAATTATACCTTGCAGCTGGACAGGATGTCTTCCACTAATCTCTTGTAAACCCAGGCATCACCCTTAAGCCGCTGCCGCCTGATACCCACCACATCGGGTTTTTGAAGCTGGCACACTTCTAGTTCAAATTGCATTGTCACTTTACCAAAATCTGACTGTGTTTGACACTTCAGTGTATAGCTACGAAAAACAAGACAAGAAACCAGTTAATAGGAGAACCATGAATATTCTGCATAAGAGAATTCTAAGCCTCTAGGAGGCCAGTGGAGAAAATGAACCCTTATTTCATATTAAGCGATCTATTACTACTTACAGTTTCCAAATGACTTAGCTATACCCTATTCATGGAGCATGACTGGTCTTTCCCCAGAAGCTGAACTAGGATCTTATGAAAGAATAAAGATGGAAGGCTTTATCAGAATTTTTCTCTTGTCCAAAGAAAAGCCCTTCTTTTACAGCTACTCATGCCATTCATGCTCAAGAAATCTTCTGGCCTTCTTTATGCATCTCTTTCAACAGTGTAATCCATAAACATTAGGCCATTTCCACAATGTTCACAACAAAGGAAAGTGTGGGGAAGATTAAGAATATTTTTTTATGTGCACTTTATCAGGAAATTCTTTCATATAAAGAAGACTGAAGCCACCACCTTTGTCAGAAGGGTGTAGGTTTTAGAGATTTTTCTAATAGTATAAGAGGTTATGATCATTACACATTACATTACACACTCTACACATGGCAGAGTTTTAACAGAAGGTCCATAGAGATGGTATATTCCCAAGGCTGAAACACATGGTATATGTAATTAGAACTGCAACACAACAACTCTGATGATGGAAAGGCCCCCTCCAAATGAAGCCTTAAACATATCTTAAGAAACAGGTAGACTCCTGCAAAGTTAGATAAATCGAATTCATTTAAATCAATTTTTTAATTAGTTTGCCTGGTATTTTGTCTTACTAATCTCCAATAAATAATAAACAATAGGATTGATTTTAAATATTAGTTCCCTAAATATTTAGGGGCAGATAATTCTCCACAGAAATGTGAAGAAATTACTTGTATCTGTTGTGTGTTATGAGGATTCACAAAATATCATCCTTTGGCTTGCTAATTTAGTTCTGTGTTTGGGGTCTTGATCTCTTAAAAATGGGCAGTCATTTGGATAAATGCCAAAAGGAGTACCCTATAGTTAAGGTTCCCGATGGGAATATGAAGCATAGAGCAATTCAGTCATATGGAAGAGAAAAGTCCATTCTTCTGCCTTGGAAAAAGATAATAATGGAATATACCCAAGATTAGTAACATCACACCACCAAAAAACAGCTTTTGTTCTGCCTTGTCACAAAGAAGTTAAAAACAAACAGAAAAGTAAAAAAGAAAAAAAGGGGTCAAGGCAGAGACTTTGCAGTTGATCAGGAAGTTAGAAGAGTAAGTTATTGGTTAACAGCTAGTTGGTGATCTGAAAGAGAGATCATATGCTGAAGGAAAGATTATTGAAAGCTTTCTGATACAGATTTGGCTAGAGATTCTGGAACCATCACTCAAACCCAACCATGAAGAACAGGCCAGAGTGAGTTATTATGTGTTCTGATGATGCCTAAAGAAGAAAGCCAGGGTTCAGGTAAGGAATGCTTGCCAACATTTACAGATGAAAAATAAAATTGCTTTTCCAAAAGATTATTTCTTAAACTCTTACTCTACATTGAATATTCTAGTTAAATATTTTGTTATATCCATTAGTGGCTCTTTTTATCTGCCTCAATAGTGAAATTTTAAAGAGACATGACTGGAAATACTTATCAATAAGAAACTCTTAGGTATAAGTGGTTTGGCCATTCCGACCATACGATCATAGCCATGAAGGTTTTGCTGGCAGCTCACTCAACAGTGGGAAAGAGTTCAGGTGAAATAATTTCCTACTAAAGTGCTGAAAACCCAGTCTAACAACAAGTCATAAAGGAAAGGGTTCTACATAAATCCCTAATTGGTTTGAGGTATCTCACAAATCTAGATTACAATTTATAAACATTATTGATGGGCAGCCCGGGTGGCTCAGCGGTTTAGCGCCGCCTTCCGCCCAGGGCGTGATCCTGGAGACCCGCGATCGAGTCCCATGTCGGGCTCCCTGCATGGAGCCTGCTTCTCCCTCTGCCTGTGTCTCTGCCTCCCTCTCTCTCTCTCTGTCTCTCTCTGTGTCTCGCATAAATAAATAAAATCTTTAAAAGAAAAAAATATTGAAAAGCAGAACATCAAAGGAAAATAAGAGTACTGAAAAAGAAAACTCGAAGAAGTTCAAATTTTTCTATTTTGAAAAGTCTAACTTTGAAAGTGGTGCCAATATGGCACTAGCTCATATAACACCAAAGAAACAAAATTATGAACAATGACACTACCATAAAAGCTTTTTTGATGAAAATGAGGTGGGAGAAATATTTTTTAAAAAGAGAAGAATCAGTACGTCATCTCGAAGTTCAAAAGACATCAATCAATAAATGCAACAGCCTCTAAGTGTGCTTCTTACCCCTTTTGTACAAAGTCAACGTGCTTCTTTGGAAGAATAGACATTATTTCATTCAAGAGTTGATCTGGATTCACTAATCTGGTTGTAGTCACATTATAGTGAAGCTTAAAAAAAGAAAAAGGGGTAAGAAGTAAATCTTTACATTAACACAAATACCATCCTAATTTAAAGATCTCAAATTCATTACAGTACCAGTTCAAAGGGAAACATTTCCAGAAAAAATTTACAACCAACTCTTGATAAGCTGAAGTAAGATGGCACTGGAAAGCTTGAAGAAATCGCGTCCACTAGTGACTACATATCATCCTTTTTAACATTTCATCCTCCTCTCCTACCAATCTTTTTAAAGAAATACATAAATACTAATTAACATCCATCTGTTTGGCTGGTTTCTCCCTTCCTATGCTATGCTAGAGATATTAATAGTCCTAAAATGTAAACTATAGGAAATGAAACAAAAATCCTAGAAAATATGGTTTGTATATATAGTTGACCTGTAAACAATGCAGGAGTTAGAGGCACTGACCTATAAAGACAAAAATCCACATATAACTTTGGTCTCCCCCCAAACTTAATAGCCTACTGCTGACTGAAAACGTTATAATCAATTAACACATATTCTGTATGTTAATGTATTTTTTTTTTTTGTTATTTTACTTTTGTTTTTTAGAGAGAGACAGAGCATGTGAGCAGGGGCTGGGGGCAGAAGGGGCAAAGGGAGAGAGAGAATCCCAAGCAGGCTCCATACTGAGCAGGCCTCCACCTCACAGCCCCTGAGATCATGATCTGAGCCGAAATCAAGAGTTGGATGCTTAACTGAGCTGCCCAGGCGCCTCTATATGTATTATATACTATACCTTTATGATAAAGCAAGCTAAAGAAAAAAAAATGTTATTTTTAGAGAATAAGGAAGAGGGTATCTGGGTGGCTCAGTGGTTGAATGTCTGCCTTTGGTTCAGGTTGTGATCCTGGGGTCCTGGGATCGAATCTGGCATTGGGCTCCCTGCAGGGAGCCTCTTCTCCCTCTGCTTACGTCTCTGCCTCTCTCCCTGTGCCTCTCATGAATAAATAAATAAAATCTTTAAAAAAAATAGAGAATGAAAATACATTTACAGTACCGTACTATGTTTATCAATACCATAAATTTATATTGTTTACAAGATGAATCCTCTATTATCTATTAGTACTGACATCAATATTGTCTTATGACATAAAACACTATAGATATTATATGTATTACTAACACTAGATATCAAAAATGAAAAAGATATGAAAAAGAAAGTCGTATTTATTTACAGATTTATAATGATTCATACATTGATAACAAAAAAGCAGCAATATTATTGCTTCATGGTAGCCTAGTGTAATCAATACGATTGCTTCACAGTAGCTTAGCCTATACACTAATGAATAAATGGTTATATAATTTTTATGGGATATAGTAACACAGTCATATTCATAATATGGTATTAGAAACACGGTTTTATTTTTTTAAAAACCATCTGCTAGTGATGATAGGCTGATAATCACAAGAGAAGCATATTCCACAGTAACGTAATTCTTTGAAAGTTATACAACAGTAAGAAAACTAACACATTATTAATTTTATATTAAATCACTCACCTTATGTCTAAGTAAAGATAGGCTATCCATATCTATGAGTCTGGCGCACAATGTTCTACACGATGAATACTTAGGTAATGATGATGACACAAAAATGTCTCATATGATTGTCGTACAGCTATTAGATGTTCACACAAAGACACACACACATACAATAGATAAATTTATTAACTGTATGGCATGATTATTTACTGCTCATTAAGCGTAAGTGGATCATCACAAAGGCCTTCATCCCCATCTTCACGTTGAGTGGGCTGAGAAGGAGAAGGAAGAGTAGAGGTTGGTCTTGCTGTCTCAGGGGTGGAAGAGGTAGAAGGGCAGGTGGGAGGGACAGGCACATTTGGTGGAACTTTATGGAAATATATAATTTCTATCTGACTTTATGCTTTTCCATTTCTCTAAAAATGGTTCCTATATGGTACCAATCCTCCTTTAACGGTTTGCTTTCGTTTCAGTGCTCATATCATAAAGAGGTCCATGTCATAAAAGAAATCAGAAGTAGTCTCGAATCATCGAAACCCTTCTGCCAGATTGCCTAATGTCAATTTGTTTTCTGGCAGTGATTCTTCTACATTTTCTTCCTCATTATCTGTCACTGGTTCAGAAGCACTTATCTCTACTGATGCATCTTCTGTTAATTCTTCTGGTGTGGTGTCCATCAGCTCTTGAATTTCTCCAAATCCATATCTTGAAACCTTCCCCATACACACCTTTTTCTGCCATAACCACAAACCCTTTCATGATTTCCTTGCTCAGCTCTGTCGTAAATCCTGTGAAATCATGCACAACATAGGGACAGTTTTCTCCAGCAGAAATTTATTGTTTCAGGCTTGATGGCTTTCATGACTTTTTCTGTTACAACAATGGCATCTTCAATGATGTAATCCTTCTAGACTTTCATGACGTTCCCTTCCATAACACTGACAATCCTTTCCAGAGAGTACTGGGTGTAATGAGCCTTAAAGGTCCTTATGACCCCCTTTTCTTGATGCTGAATTGAAGACATTGTGTTTGGGGACAAGCAGACCACTTTGACACCTTCAGTGTGAACTCATGGGGTTCTGGGAGGCCCAGCAGCATTGTCCAATATTAAAAGAACTTTAAAAGGCAGGACCTTACTGGTAAGGTACTTCTTGACCTAGGAACAAAGCACTGATGGAATCAATTCAGAGAAAGGGTTTGGAGTGCCTAGGTGGCTCAGCTGGTTAAGTGTCTGCCTTCTGCTCAGGTCATGATCCCAGGGTCCTAGGATCAGGCCCTACATCAGGCTCCCTGCTCAGCGAGGAGTCTGCTTCTCCCTCTCTGTCCCTTCTCCAGATTGTGCTCACTAGCTCTCTCTCAAATAAATAAATAAAATCTTTTTTAAAAACAGGAAAAGAAAAAGGGTTCTCATTGTCCAGACTTTCTTGTACAACCAAAAGATAAGCAGCTAGTGGTCACCTTTTCCCTTCAAGACTCAGAAGTTAGCAGCTATATAAACAAGGGCAGTGTTGATCATAAACCCAACTACGCTGCATAAAACGACAGAGCTAGCCTATCCCTCCCTACCTTAAATGCTGGTGCTCATTTTTCTTTCTTACTAATTTATGTCTTTTGTGGCATTTTCCCCCCAGAATAGAGTATTTTTGTCTGCATTAAAAATCTGTTCAGGAAGATATCCTCTTTCCTCAATGATTTTCTTAATGGCATCTGGGAACTGTATATACTGCCTCTTGGTCCCTATAGAAGTTGCTTCTCCTGTCATCTTGACATTTTTTAAGCCAAATCTCTTTCTAAAATTATCAAACCATCCTTTACTGGCATTAAATTCTCAGCTTTAGATACCTCACCTTCCTTTTGCTTTAAGTTGTCATAATATGACCTCATCTTTTCTCAAATCATATTAAAGTTTATAGATATGCCTTTCTGTCTTTTAATCCTGTATCTACATAAAAGCTGCATTTTCAATGAGATTTTTTTTTTTTAAGTATTTTTGCAAAAAGTAAAGGTTTTTGTGCCTGTTGGTACAGCCGCAGCAAGGGCTTCATGAAGTTCCATTTTTAAAAAAAAAAAATGGTCCTTATACTGGATTCATTTATCTTGAAATGGTGGGTGACTGAAGCTGCAGACCCCAATCTATGATATGTATCAAGCAATGCAAATTTTTCTTGTAATGTCATGACTTTTCTTTGCTTCCTCGGAGCACTTCCAGCATCACTAGGAGCACTTCATATGGGTCCCCTAGTGTTATTCAAGGTTTATGTCATTGCACTAAACATGATGAAAAATACGCAAGAACCACAAGAGATCATTTTTTACTGTGATAACAATTTACTGAAGAGATGAACACACACATGGAAGTGATTAGCACCACACAGCAGTTTTAGTAGGATATTATTTAACTTTATTTTTTTAATTTATTTTTAAGATTTTATTTATTTATCTGAGAGAGAGCACCAGCAAGGGGAGGACCAGAGGGAGAGTGACAAGCAGACTCCCTGCTGAATAGGGAGCTTGATGTGAGACTCAAACTCAGGACCCGAGATCATGACCTGAGTTGAAATCAAGAGCTGGACACTTAACCCACTGAGCCACCCAGGCACCCCCAGTGTTTTTAAGCAAATATTTGCAACACAAACTCACCACAAGAGCAACATAAGGTAGCTAAGAAATTATTACAGTAGTACAGCATGTATTACAGTTGATTTTATGCAATTATTTAATACTGCATCTTTTTTTAAAATTTTTATTTATTTATGATAGTCACACAAAGAGAGAGAGAGAGAGAGAGAGAGAGGCAGAGACACAGGCAGAGGGAGAAGCAGGCTCCATGCATCGGGAGCCCAACATGGGATTCGATCCCGGGTCTCTAGGATCGCGCCCTGGGCCAAAGGCAGGCGCTAAACCGCTGCACCACCCAGGGATCCCCTAATACTGCATCTTTAAGCTTCTTCACATTTCTTTCAACTGTGAATGGCTCCATGTACAGTATATTTGTGTGCATAGGTTTTGATAATTTAACTTTTTATAATATATTTGTTTATATCTTATGGTAGTAAATGATAAAATAGACTAATATCTACATATATCTTACGCATTCATGACATACCTTATTCTTAATTTTTTTTAATATTTCTAGGCTATGCAGTTTTTGAGTTTTTCCAAAGTGTCGTAAATCCCCCCAAATTCTCCTAACCTATTTGGTTTTTGTTTTTGTTTTTACCTATTTGTTGAAAAACTACACCACACTCAAAGTGACCCACACGGTTCAAAACCATGTTGTTCAAGGGTCAACTACATTTTTATTTTAGTATTTGCATATTTGTTCCAATCTCATTTAAAAAAATATAACTAGGGCAGCCTGGGTGGCTCAGTGGTTTAGCACCACCTTCAGCCCAGGGCCTGATCCTGGAGACCCTGGGATCGAGTCCCACGCCAGGCTCCCTGCATGGAGCCTGTTTCTCCCTCTACCTGTGTCTCTGCCTCTCTGTGTCTCTCTGTGTGTCTCTCATGAATAAATAAATAAAATCTTTAAAAAAAAAAAGAAAAGAAAAATACAACTAGCAAAAACTAATAAATTATAGTTTCTTTTAAAATAATTCAAGCGGCTCCTGGTTGGCTCAGTCAGTCAAGCATCCAACTCTTGATTTTGGCTCAGGTCATGATCTCAGAATTGTGAGACCACACCCAGTGTCAGGCTCCACACCACACAGAGTCTGCTTGAAAATTCTCTCCCTCTCTACCTCTCTCTTCCTCTCTTTTTCCCTCTCTCTCTTCTCTCCCCCTCTCCCCCCACTTGCATATACATGTTTTTATCTCCCTCTCTAAAATAAATAAATAAAACTTTAAAAAAAATTTTTTAAATAAACCCAAGTTTTTAAAAACTTAGTCACCTTGATTGTGGTGATAGCTTCACAGGTGTCTATATAATGCCAAAGTATATTAATCATCCATTTCTAATATGTATAGTTTAGTTATGTCAATTATACCTCTATAAATCTTTTTTTTTTAAGAGTCACTATAAAGAAAATGCCAGTACAGATGATATGCCAACGTGAAGGTGAGTCAAATGACTGCAGTTTAGGGACACAGCTTCATGTTATAAAAGCAATGACAGGGCTGTCTGTCTCCTGGGTCCCCATTTAGGGCTGTTTCACCAAACTAAATTGGCTTTGTCAAGATAATAATAAGAACACTTCCAAATCACAATTTTAGTGATTCTTTTTGTAAAATAATTAATCCTAGTTTATCTATTTAAATTTCAGATTTTTACAGAGCGCTTCCTACAAGAGGGCTTAGCTACATATGGTTTGCTAACTTAACAAACAAGGTATTCTTTGTACCATCCTTTTATGTTTTCTGTGAGTTTAAAATTTTTTAATATAAGAAGTAGGGAGAAAAAAATGAAACTAATTCCCTAAAGCAAGCCATGCAGTTCTCAAAAACTTAAAGCTTTATAAAGGGTTAAAGATCCAAAGTTAGGTCAAGTTTCCAGTATTAGGTGTATGCTAATTAGGACTGCGGTTCTGCTCCATTAGGGTTAAAATGCTCAACACATGGATAGAAACAATGCTACTCAACATGGAACACCTTCTATAATATATAATAGAGTGTTTCACGTGCATCTCACAGAGACAGCTTTCTTCATATCCCAGGCCTGTGAAGTTTTGGGGTAGAAATTATCTCCAGTTTTTACAAACAAGGAAATTGAGGCCATCACAAATAAAATGACTTATCCAAGCTACATAGGATGAAGCTGAGGCTAGAACCATCTTCTCATTCCCAACCTATATCCTGGAAGTATTAGGGAATACCTGGAAAGCCAACTAACACAGCAGTTCCTACTGGAAAATGCATTCAGGTTCCAAACAATTTATACAGGTGAACGTTTTTAGGATATTATCCATCAGTATTTGGTAACTGCTTAGCTTCTCAATAATGTACATGATTGGACATGTTTCCTCAATTTTCTTTATCTAATGTTTTTCAGGGAAATGACACTATGGTTTTCTTAATCCCAATGTCAGGTTTGAAATATGTCAAAACTGGAGACAGTTCTTATTCTGGAGACAGAACAATAAGACAAAATATACCTAATAAATAGCCATGTGCAAAACTTCTCAGTGCATTATTCAAGTTCAACAAGGCAACAAATATTAATGTACAAGTAAGTCCCATCTTCTTTTTTTTCTAAAGATTTTATTTATTTATTCATGACAGACACAGAGAGAGAGAGAGAGAGAGGCAGAGACACAGGCAGAGGGAGAAGCAGCCTCCATTCAGGGAGCCCGACATGGGACTTGATTCCGCGTCTCCAGGATCACGCCCTGGGCCAAAGGCGGTGCTAAACCGCGGAGCCACCTGGGATGCCCTTATTTTTAAAACAGGACATAGGGATCCCTGGGTGGCGCAGCGGTTTGGCGCCTGCCTTTGGCCCAGGGCGCGATCCTGGAGACCCGGGATCGAATCCCACGTTGGGCTCCCGGTGCATGGAGCCTGCTTCTCTCTCTGCCTCTCTTTCTCTCTCTCTCTCTCTCTGTGTGTGTGTGTGTGTGTGTGTGTGTGTGTGTGACTATCATAAATAAATAAAAATAAAAAAAATAAAAAAAACAGGACATAAATGAACATCCCCCCCGAACCACACTCCTGCCCAACAGTTCACCATTTTCCTTCCCCAAATGTGCCCAGGTTTGCTCCAAATGAGAGTCTCAGTGCAAAAACTAACCAGACTCATTTCCCAAACCACAGGGAACAGTGCCATCTGCTCTGCCTTCCTCCGTGCCCCACACCTCTTGGAACATGTTTTTTGTTTTTTTTTTTTTTTTGGAACATGTTTTTATACAGCACAGAACAACAACCCTGCGGTCTTCATGGCCACTCCACCAGATCCTCGGTGACACAGGCTGTATCTTATTCATACCTTTATCTCTTACTTCCCCCGAACAAAAATGTCATTCATTAGATGTTTGAAAAAATGCAGAGAGAATTTCAGAGAGTAAGAAGGATTTGAGACCCACTAATAACCTCTTTTTCCTTTCCTTTAAAACCTCTTTTTCCTTTCCTTGAAAATACGTCCACACCACTGACATATTAAGGCCTTTAAAGCATAATAGGACTATCAAACGAGGTCCAAACCTGTTAGGCCTGTGAAGACCTGCCAGCCTACCTTCCTAGTCTACTGCTCACTATTTTCTTCACATACATCATACTCAAAGTTCAAATTCACTTCCCATGCATTCAAATATTTGTGAGGGCCTACAAAGGTACCCACATGTCAGGGACTCTTCTATAAGCCAGAGATATAAGAATTAAGCTAATATCTGCCCCATGTTTCCCCAACTCCATGTTGCCTTTGTGATTAATCACTCTACCTAAGTATTTGCATTATAGTTATTTGCTCCTTGAAAGGAACAAGTATATATAATTTACCTCTGCATCCTCAAAGCCCACTGCATTAAAACGCATGAAATAAAAAATTATCAATTCATTCAATTCAGTCCTTCTTTTAGAAAAAAAAAAAAAAAGTCCAGTTAGCAGTCAGCTTCAGAAATCCATATTGCAGAATTCAAGTTCACTTACCTTTAGTCTTCTTGGCCCGTCTTTGGCAGAGCCCTTCTTTTTGCTCCTGGTAAGCACAGTGATAACCTTATCCAATCCCCTTTCAAGGCTCCCAAACACTTTGGTTCCTTTTCTTTTTGGAGTGTCATCTACATGTGCTTGGTTGAGATCTAGTTCCACTGAGCGACATCTTAAAAAAAAAAAAAAAAAAAAATTTAAAACCCATGAGTAAAGAAGGACCTCCTGCCAGTTGGAACTTTCACAGGACACTCGAGTATACCAAGGCCAGACCACCTCACTCCTTAAGGAGCACTAAAGCCATCTCCCACTGGAATGAAACCATCACTCTGCCTCTGGGCCAACTGTCACTTGGCAAGACTTTTTTGCCCCTAGCCTTTTATTAAAAGTCAATATACAGAAAAGTTGAGTGAATAGCACACCAAACACCCACATATCCTCTTAGATTCAACAGCTGTTAATCTTTTATCACATTTGCTTTCTCTACTTATATAGATAAGTAAATATATTAAATATATATACATCTTTCCTGAACTATCTGAAAATACCTGCCTGAAGACATATGAAACTTCACCCTGAAACCAATGAATAAGGACACATAACCAATGAATAAGGACATTTTCTACATAACCAAAATATCAACACAACATCAAGAAATTTAATAATGATGCCATAGTACTGCTTAATATCTAGTTCACAGTCTAATTTCCTCAATTGTCCTCAAAATGGATCCTGCTTTTAAAAATAGCTGTAAAAGACAGGAAGGGACACCAATGCTATAGAACTGTCCATATAAAAGGAATGAGTTTTCTTTGAAACTTTCATTGGTATCTTTACTATTTGGGCAACTGCTATCTGTGAGTGGATGTCTATATTCTACTGGCAGAAGCATGGGAAAAGATGAGCCTCAAAAATGGTATTATGTGTCTGGGCCCAGGGCCATTGTTTCCAAGCCTCTGTATGTCAAGGTGCCTGCCAGTCCTGCTCCTGATGAGTTTCAGAATTCTATCCCACAAGGAAGGCAGCAGCAACAGCTCCAGGAGTGGCCACAGACCATCGTCATTCTGCTAAACATTCCTACATTTATACAATGGTTTGTTACTTTAATCAGGTTTATCATACATGAAAAAAGGAAATCTGGTTACATATACTGAGGATCAAAGAATAAAAAACAGAATACTTACCTCCTCTCAGGGCTAATGACACCTGTCATTAACTTCTCTGTCCCTGTTGAATTTATTGGCATTTTAATTGGGGTTTCTTTCAGGCACTGGTTTCTAGCTATTAGAAAAACAAGAAACACAAACCATATGCAGGTGACATATTATGGTTTCAAAACTTCTATCAATAACACATACATCACTTATTCATTGACTCAGAAATATTGTAATCACTTGGCCGCAGTGCTGTTAAGGCTCTAATTATTTAAAGAAATGTTTCATGTGATTTATAATAAAAACAAAATCATTTTGCTTTGCATGTGTGGCTCCTCTTTTCCTTCATTGCAAAATGAAGGCCATGCTTAAATTCATATTTTAAATATTATATGACAAATTTAAATAGATCACATTAATACAGATTTTATGACTACTGATTCTCCTTTTTTAAAAAAAAAAAAGATTTTATTTATTTATTCATGAGAGACACAGAGAAAGAGGCAGAGACATAGGCAGAGGGAGAAGCAGACTCCCTGCGGGGAGCCTAATGCAGGACTCAATCCTAGTACCCCAGGATCATAACCTGAGTCAAAGGCAGATGCTCAACCACTGAGCCACCCAGGTGCCCTGATACTTTCTATAAATAAAAATCAACCTGTACTTATACAAGAATCCAATTTATGCTTCTAAGTGAAATAGTATTGAGAAGTGTTAATTCAATTCCTAATCCTACTCAACTCCTGTTAGGCAAAGAAAACAACAGTCCCTGTGAAGGCTTGACAAAAGTTATTAAACAGCTTTGGCTATTTTTATATTCCCTATTCTAGAATTTTGTGCTTGATTCTAGTAGGGTATCTGTATCCAGTTTCTGACAAATTCACAATAACAAATCTGGTTACCAATGATTAGCTAACTTTCTGTTCATGATCTAAAAGTTACATACCCAAAATAATAATACTTTATAAGTATATGATATCAAGTTTTTTAAAAGACTTTTTATTTTTCTTTATGACTATTCAGTACTACTTTCACTGGTTCCACAAGAACAAGAAAAGATCACTGAAAGGGTATCTCTGAAAATAGTTTTCATCTTGGTATACAAAGAGTATCTTCTACTATACATAGTTAATCTTTGATAAACTGTCACTGACTGGATTGTACAAGGTTCAGAAAAGTGATTAATGCTAATGGCAAAAATTACTCAGAGTAAAAGTCAAATGCAAAGCGCTAATGAAAACTATCAGTCGGAGCTTCAGCTACTAGCTTCCGTGGATGGCTCTTGTGTTTAAAGAAAAATAGCCAATAATTCCTTTTGACCAACACAATCTTTGTCACAGGGATAAGACATGCAAACTGATGACACTTTAAGACTAAATTCCAAACTATCCAAATGTCAAAACCTTCAGAACTACATAAAAAGTTAAAAAACACAGGGGCACTTGGGCAGCTCAGTCGGCTGAGCAGCTGACTTGATTTCAGCTCAAGTCACAATCTCGGGGTTCTGGGATTGAGTCACATGTCGGGCTCCAGGCTCAGAGAAGAGTCTGCTGGAGGATTATCTCTCCCTCTGCCCTTCTTCCCACCGCATAAACGCATGCACATGCACACACATACACATACTCTCTCTAAAAAATAAATGAATAAATATTAAAAAAAATTTTAAGTTAAAGCATACACACACACACAAAGAGTAACAGAAGGGATTATAAACATTCAAAGGTTTAAAAAAAAAGGCCTCAATAGCTAAAGTCCATCTTATCTTACTACCCAACTCCCTGACTCACAAAGGATGTTGTAGCTATATTAACAAATAACAGAAGAGAAACACCTCTCATTAGGAAAAAAAATGCAATAGCAGCTACTACTAAGGTCCCACTATATCCAAGGTTATCTCACTGAAACCTCATAACAACACCAGGCAGCCACAAATGCTTATCACAGCAAACTAGCCTCACAATTCTGGGGAAATCGTTGTCTGAGCTGATGAAAGAGAAGTCTATTAACATAATAATAGAACTCCCAATAAATATTCTGTCAAAGTTTTTCATACTTTCTTTATAAGAAATAGAGCTCTGGGGGATCCCTAGGTGGCTCAGCAGTTTGGCGCCTGCCTTCAGCCCAGGGCGTGATCCTGGAGTCCCGGGATGGATTCCCACGTCAGGCTCCCTGCATGGAGCCCGCTTCTCCCTCTGCCTATATCTCTGCCTCTCTCTCTCTCTCTCTCTGTGTGTGTCTCTCATGAACAAACAAATGAAATCTTAAAAAAAAAAAAAAAAAAAAAAAGAAAAGAAAAGAAAAAAGAAAAGACAAAAAAGAAAAGAAAAAAAAAGAAAAGAAAAGAAATAGAGCTCTGGAACTGGCAATCAGCCACATTAGTAAACTGAAAGCACGAGGGAAGGATGTGATTTAACAGCAGTTCACATGGCAGTCTCAGAATTTGGGTTCATGAGGCTCTTAATATAAAACAAGTAGGTCAGGGACTCCTGGGTGGCTCAGTCAATTAAGTCTCTGACTCTAAATTTTGGCTCAGGTCATGATCTCAGGGTCATGAGATCAAGCTTCATGTTGGGCTCTGTGCTGAGTGTGGAGCCTGCTTGAGATTCTCTCTCTCCCTCTCTGTCTGCTCCTCCCACTTGCACTTTCTCTCTCTCTCAAAATCAAGAGAAGGTCACAATTGCTGGAAATACGGCCAAAAGTTTAGGGGTCATTTTAATGTGACAGACTGTATTACAGTAAATAAAACCCCTCAGGGGGATCCCTGGGTGGCTCAGTGGTTTAGCACCTGCCTTTGGCCCAGGGCACAATCCTGGAGTCCCGGGATCGAGTCCTGCGTTGGGCTCCCAGCATGGAGCCTGCTTCTCCCTCTGCCTGTGTCTCTGCCTCTCTCTCTCTTTCTCTCTCTATGTCTATCATGAATCAATAAATAAAATCTTTAAAAATAAATACATACCTGCATACATACATACCCCTCAGGCTCTCTCTAA
The DNA here is from genome assembly GCF_048418805.1 of Vulpes vulpes. Taxonomy (NCBI): domain Eukaryota; kingdom Metazoa; phylum Chordata; class Mammalia; order Carnivora; family Canidae; genus Vulpes; species Vulpes vulpes. Next base: position 21,415,203 of record NC_132791.1, read on the forward strand.
TTTTTGTATTCCTTCATTCAACAGGTATAGTCCCACCACACACAAGGCAATGGGAATCTACTATGCACCAGACAATAAACACGGCTCCTCCTAGACTACACCATGCTGCCATAAACACAGCAGACACAATCTCTACTCTTGTGACACTTGCTGTCTCATCCTTGAGACTTGGTATTAGAGGAGACTTGGTACTAGAAAACTGGGTTCAGTTCTAAGCACTGTCTTAAGAGGCACAATGACAAAACAGAACATGCCCAAATAAGGCCAGGAAGAAAACAGTGAGGTATCATAAAGGAAACAGCTTATATAACTGGTGATGACTGAGCTGACCAGGAAACCAAAGGTAATGAGAAAGTTGTAACATCCGGACACAGATCTAGATATCTAGAAGGACATCACAGGTCTCTCCTGTCCGGTGGAATATGGGCAAGAGCAGGATCAGATCCCAGAACTGGAGAGCTAGACGAGTAAGAAGGGCTCAGCAGAGACTTCAGCTTTAGCCATGATAAGTAGAGGCAAAGGAGAAAGCAAGTCTAAGTCTGGATATATGACCTTGGGCATATCATTCTTCTGAGGTTCAGGTTCTTCAGCTGTGAAAAAGGCAGGTGGATAAAATGAGCTCTAACTTGCCTCTTGGTTTTGATATTCTATGATGCTATGATTCAATTCTATATGTGAAAAAAAGAAAAATTCACTTACGAAAAATTAGAAGTTGCCTAATATGCTTTCATTTCAATCAATGCAATTAACATGATAAAGAAGCAGAAATTCCTGAGAGCAATGCTAGTCATTTCTGACCTGCACTAAGTTTATTTACATGGTAAGAAGAACGGAATTTGAAGTATGTTGCCACTGATTAGTCCATATAGCAAATACCTTTTGAGGGTGTAGTGTAATGATTTGGTGTACAGAGTATTTCTCTCTTATACTGGCTCTTATTAACTGGAGTCTTTGGCTCAGGAAATACAAAGCAGTCATCATCCTTTACAGCAGACTTAGGCATATATACATTCTCTTTGTTCTTTAATTTATCAGCAGATGCTCTGCATAATACTGGAGTTAACGATTTAGATTCCAGACCATTTGATTCTGTCCAATGCTTGGCAAACTGGAAAAAAAAAAAAGTTACTGGATAAAGCACACTGACAAAGAAAAAAAGTCAATTTCTCTACAACGTGCCTTAATCATTTGCAAATTACCTTGCATCATTTTTATTAAAATGAAATACTCTCAAAAGGATATTATTGGCAATACCAGGGAATTTGAAAATGTATATACAGTTCTCTTTAGTACATGTAGATTACTTTAGTCTGTTCTATTGACAGATCATTTCAACATGTTTCAGGCTAAATGTTAAATCAAACATACACAGATCTCAGGCAATACTGAGAATGGCCACAAATAAATCCCTAAGAACTATTTCCCATGCCTAGATTGCCATGGTTTGTCTCTAGTATGTACCAAAAAATCAAAGTTTAGTCAATGATTAGAGCAGAAAAACCGTGTTAAAATACTCTAACGGAAAAGTTGGATACTAAATATTTAATCCTTTTGAATTTATGGCTGAGCTTGCAAAAAAATAAGGAAAAATCCTCAGAGGCTAAACTAAAAAAAAGGAGCATGAATCCAGAGACATAATGAAGGCCAAAACTGTCCTAGCTCTAAGGGCACCTATCTACTCTATCTTGGATAACTAACAGCATGGGCTGTAATAGCCATGGAAGCCTTAGAGTATGCAAGGTGGTAAGTTACAACCAAGCCTCTCAAAAAAAGCCAGACTGGGCTACAGCTAAAATGAAAGGGTGAATTAAATATAAATCTGCCCTGGAAAGGAGTTGGCGCGAAATGTGTCTCGCCTGGTCTTGGCTCTAGAGAAGCAAAAATCTCCCTTTAATAATTTGTAATTTCAAAAAATAATAATAATAATCTGTAATTTCACATAGCTTTGGGTACCAAATTCATACTACCTGCATGGTCCCCCCTGCATTCAAGGAAAATATAATCCTTAGCTCTTAAAAAAACATTCCAGGAGGAGACCACCTGGGTGGCTCAGTCAGGTAAATGTTTGCCTTTGGCTCAGGTCATGATTCCTGGGGTCCTGGGACCAAGCCCTACTTTGGGCTCCCTGCTCAGTGGGAAGTCTGCTTCTCCCTCTCCCTCTGCCCCTCCACCTACTCATGCACTCTCTCACTTGCTCTCTCTCTCTCTCATAAATAAATAAAATCTTTTTAAAAAAAAATTCCAAAGAATAAAAAAGGAACACATCCCAATTCATTTTAGAAGACTAATATAATCACAATACCAAAATAAGATTAATACAAAATGGAATGGAATACAAGGAGAGGAAAGTCTTTCATTATTCGGCGTTGTTCTATATTGTTTGAATGTTTTATAAGATGAATATACCTATGTATTACTTCTGTAATAACAAAATTAAATTTTTCAAAAGAAAAAAAGGTATAAGAGAAAGAAAATTATAGGCCAATTTCATTTAAGAACATAGAAGCAAAAATTCTGAACAAAATGTTAGCAAACAAAACCAAACAATGTATTAAAAAAAATAGTTAACTGGGCTTACGTAAAGAATACAAGACTGGTTTAACATCAAAATTGTTGATATACAACAAACTACCTTAACTAATGAAAGGAACAAAAATAGATGATTATTTCAATAGGTAAATCTTAATCTGTTTTCTGCAACAGAGATTTGTGATTTTTAAACAAATCTTAGCAAACCAGGACTAAATGAAAAACATGTCTTAATCTGAAAAATAAGAGATGGGGAGGTGCAGTGGGGAGAGCAGAAGAATGATAAAGAGGGGGAGAGGGAGAAAAAGAGTGTGGAGGGGAAGAAGGTATAAGAGGGAGAGAAGAAGACAAACATATTTAATGATAAAAGCAGCATTTTTTTTTTTTTACAGTTGGGAAGAACACAGAGTGTCTGCTATATTGCTAGGTCTACTGAATATAGTAATAAAAGAGAGAATATTAAAGGCATAAGAATTAGAAAGGAAGAAAAAAACTGTCATCCATAGATGATATACTTTTCTATACAGAACACTCAAAAAATATACAGACGGGAGTCTGGGTGGCTCAGCTGGTTAAACCTCTGACTGTTGTTGTTTTTTAAGATTTTATTTATTTATTTGAGAGAGAGAGAAAAAAAAAAAAAACAGGAGCGGGGGGGCGGGGGAGCCGCAGAGAGAGAGAGAGAGAGAGAGAGAAAAGCAGACTCCCTACTGAGCAGGGAGCCCAATGTGGGGCTTGATCCCAGGATCATGGAATCATGACCTGATCCAAAGGCAGATGTTCAACCCACTGAGCCACCCAGGTGCCCTGACTCTTCGTTTTGGCTCAGGTTGTGATCTCAGGGTTGTAAAATCAAGCCCTGCATCAGGTTCCCTGCTCAGCATGGAGTCTGCTTAAGATTCTCTCCCTCTCCTTCTGCCCTTTCCCCAACCCCCACCCCGACCCCACCACCCTCCACCCCACACTAACACACTTGCTCTCAAACAAACGAATAAGCAAACAACATAAGAACTTAAGAGTTTAGGAAAGTTGAATATAAGATCAATAAACAAAAATCAATTTTATATCTATACACCAGTAGCAGAAAATGTGATTTTAAAAAACCTACCATTTCCAATAGCAATAAAAAATAAGAGTACTTAGGAATAAATCTAATAAAAAATACAAGCCTTTTTTGGGGAAATGTATAAGACTTTATTAAAAGCAACTACCTAAAACCTAATAAATGAAGAGATTTACTGTTTATGGGTAGTGGGATCTGAGGGTCCAGATTTCAATTTCTACCAAGTTGAATCTTTTTTTTTTCCAAGTTGAATCTTAAATTCAATGTAATTTCAATTTTTCAGTGTCCATGAAATTTGTCAGAATGATTCTAAAATGTATATGGAAATGCAAAGGGGCAAGAATAATAGCCAAAACATTCCTAAAGAAGAATAAGATGGGAGGAAATTGGCCCACCAACAGAAGAACAATTATAAAATTTAAGTAATTAAGAAGTATAGTATTGGTAAAAATAAACCAATAAAACAAAATATAGCCCAGAAACAGACACAACCCCTACAACAACTTGATATATGATTGAAGTATCACTGTAGACCTGGTGGTGAAAGAGTTGACTTTTCAACAGTGGAGATATAACTTTATACTCACTAGATTAGAAACTATTTAAATATTAAATAGCTAAAAATATCAATATGAATAAATATGTGGAACAATGGGAACACTCTTCTACTGCTGGTTGAAGTAAAATTAATACAACCACTTTGGGGGAAAAAATTGGCTGGTAAAGTTGAAGATATTCATTCCACTCCTACACACAATAGGACTCTTACACATATGTAACAGGCCTTGCTGTGCACCAGAGTTAGAATAGTAGGTCCCAGCTGGAAGCTGGGAACTCAGGTTTTAGAAAGTTCCAAACACTGTTGGGATAAGTCTGTTTGCACAGCTGGGGCACCAAACCTTGCTGTACTAGGCTGTACAGACTACAAGCAGTGTGATTAATGATGAACAGCAGCTTTCCTTCTAGCAATCTAGAATTTCTGTAATTATGACTGATTACACCGACAAAGAGAGCCTGTGTAACCAGCCCCCAGTAAAAACTCCGGATTCTATGTCTCTAGTGTGATTCTCTGAGCAGAAACATGCATATCTGCTCCTGCATTTCACTACTGTAGGAAGGAGTACACTCCTTGTGGCCCCCTCAGAGAGAGCAGAGGAGTAACATTCACTGTACATCCACTAAGTTCAACAAACACCAAGTAAGATTTAAAAAAAAAAATCATCAGAAGGAGAAAAAAACAAATCAGTTGCTTCTCTGAGTTGGGAGGAATATGGAGTTGACCACAAAGACGCATGAGGGAATTTGAGGGTGCAACAGAACTGTTCTTGATTTTGATGAAGGTTACATGGTATGCATTTGTCAAAACACACAGAATCATACATTAAAATGGTGAATAATTAACTATATGTAAGCTATATCTTATTTTTGGAGAGGGTAGGGCAGGAGAGGGGAGAGGAGAAGAAGGCAGAGGAGGGGAGGGGAGGGGAGGGGAGGGAAGGGAAGGGGAGTAAAAAGACAAGAAAAGCGAAAAGAGGAGCAGGAAAATGCTCCAAAATGGAATCTTGGCGTTCTTCAACTTGGAAATAACTGGCTTCCCTTCCATTTATATTCCAACAATTTCTCATTAATGTTTTCAATGATTTAGGAATTCATTAAATTCGCAAGCACATACACAATACTGCATATTACACAGAACTACTACTATACATATCACATTAGAGTCTGGATGTTTTTATAATTAAGATAACATATACTGCTTTAAATAGTAATACAAATAACCAACCTGTGGTGTTTGTGGAGTGGCCACACCTGTTGATGAACTGTCTCCACACCAGTCATAGTCTATCAATCCAGCCACACAGTTTTCATCACTTGTTGTCATATCTTCTAGACTCAGATTCTTTGACTGTTGAAAATCAGAAGAATTTAGAGACAACACCATCATGATTCAATTTTTAAAAGAGTATGTTCAAGGCAAAGGGCAAGGCCCTGATGCAGAAACAAAGCAGAGATAATATACTGAAGGAGCTCACCATCAAAGGACTACTACTCAGCCATAAAAAAAAAAAAAAAAGAAAAGAAATCTTGCCATTTTCAATGACTGTGGATGGAACTAGAGGATATTACTTACGCTAAGTGAAATAAGTCAATCAGAGAGACAATTATTATATGATCTCACTCGTGTGTGGTATTTAAGAAACAAAACAGGATCATAGGGGAGAGAGGAAAAAATAAAACAAGATTAAATCAGAGAGGGAGACAGAGAGAAAAGACACTTAATCGTAGGAAACAAATTGAGGGTCACTGGAGGGGAGGTGGGAAGGAGATGGGATAACTGGGTGATGAATACTGGAGACAGCATATGATATAATGAGCACTGGGTATTACATAAGACTGATGAAAAAAAAAAATAAAAAAATAAAAATAAAAAAAATAAAAAAAAAAAGACTGATGAATCACTGACCTCTACCTCGGAAACAAATAATGTATGCTAATTAATTGAATTTAAATTTTAAAAAATTTAAATTATAGTCACGTCAGTGACTTATCCTATCTTGTTCAAAAATCAATGGTTCCCATTACCTATAGCATAACCCTAGTTATAACCCTAGCATACCTAGTCTAACCCTTCTGATACAACATTTCAAGGTTCTCTACAATCTAGATCTCCCGTAACCTCCCAGATCACTTCCTCCTCCTCTTCCTCTCACCTTTCCCCTACTTGACCTCTCCATCTTAACTAAAGTCTGGTGACTGCCAACAGACATATCAAGCACAGTTAGGTGCCTCAGATTTTGCTAATTTATTTACCCTGCCTTGAATACTGTGTTCCTTCTTTTCCATTTTTTTCTAGACTTGACCACAGATCCAGCTTGGATCACCTATGGTGATCACTCCCTTCCTAAAGCCACTAGAGCACACCTCTAGGCCCTTACTGGCACCCATCAGCTACTATTCCAGTATAGTGTTATCTTTATGTATGTTTTGCCTCAACTTAACTGTTACAGAGCAAGCATAGGCCTGAAAATGCTAATGATATGTTGATGATATAGTCTTCTGTGCTTCTTGGATCAGACTGTATTATTGTTTCACTGAAAACACTATCTATTAATTAATAGTTCAGGATTACCTACTTTCTTATAAATAATACCCCAGAAAAAAAGGGATTCTATCAAGGGGGAGAAGAGTACAAAGGAACCTTGTTTCACATTTCAATGATTTGCATAAAACCAGAAAACAACCTAAAATTTGATTTCTGCTCCATTTTTTGTCATTAAAATGTCTGCCTACCATAAAAATTGATTAAATAACATAAATGCCCAAATAATTACATGATCAGGGTCAATGCTCATTAGTTAAAAGAGAAGAGTAAGCATCTTCCCAATTATTTCCGTTTGAGTACTTCATAAATGTTATAAGCAGATGAACTGAGATCAGACCAATCAGATATAAGAAAATTCAGTGACTTAGGAAAATGTCTCATGCCTATTAACTAAGGTATCATAAATGTAAAAATTTAGCTGAAGTTTATTAATAAGGTTTATTATAAATTAATATATATCATTTGTATATAATTTAATATAAAATTAATTATAAGTACACACTTATCTAATTCCTTTCTGAAACTACCTTGATCAGAAACAGAGTTCATGGGGCACCTGGGTGGCTCAGTGGCTGAGTGTCTGCCTTTGGCTCAGGTCATCATCCCAGGGTCCTGGGATCCAGTCCTGCAGCAGGATCCCCATAAGGGGCCTACTTCTCCCTCTGCCTACGTCTCTGCCTCTCTCTGTGTGTCTCTAATGAATAAAATAAATAAAATCTTAAAAAAGAAAAGAAAAGAACAGAGTTCATGATTTTGTATCCTCCCGGACCTAAAGGTATTCACTTCAGCCTGAGAGATTAAAGGGTCCAGCAATGTAGGCAGGACGAGTGACAGGACAACTCATGAAGTCCATGGGTAAAAGATCTGTCTGGGCATGGGGTATTCACCAATCCAATAAAACTCTTCAAGAACAGACAAGAGGGACAGACACCTGGGTGGCTCAGTGGTTGAGCATCAGCCTTTGGCTCAGGGTGTGATCCTGGAGTCCTGGGATCAAGTCCCGCATCAGGCTCCCTGCAAAGGACCTGCTTCTCCTCCTTCTGCCCATGTCTTTACCTCTGTGTGTCTCTTGTTAATAAATAAAAATAAAATCTTAAAAAAAAAGAACAGACAAGAAAACCCAACCCAGGAATGACATTATCTCACTTCAGAGATTCCTTTACATAATAGCTACTGACACTTTTAACACTTAGTTTGGTCAAAAGATCAACTAGGGAAGGAAGAAGGGACTGGCAGGATCTGGGAAGAACAGAAAATCCCTTATATCTGCAGCAGATGATTGACAAGTACCAAAAAGAGAGTTCTAAATGAAGCAGTAGGGACGCCTGGGTGACTCAACGGTTGAGCGTCTGCCTTCGGCTCAGGGCATGATCCTGGAGTCCCGGAATCGAGTCCCACATTAGGCTTCCTGCATGGAGCCTGCTTCTCCCTCTGCCTGTGTCTCTGCCGCTCTCTCTCTGTGTGTGTCTCTCATGAATGAATGAATGAATGAATGAATGAATGAATAAATAAATAATTTTAAAGAAAAATAAAATAAATGAAGCGGTAAAGCAAATCAGGGGGTTGGAGGGAGATTAAACACAAGATCATGAAAAAGGTGGCCTCTTTTTTCTTTTTAACAGTTTTGAGACCTAAAGGAATAAAATCGCCTCACCTACACAGTCATTTGGGCTATAATGGATTCTGTAAAGAGAACTAATTACCTCTCTCTGAGAATAGTAAAAGTACAATTTCCTAGTGCTGGAATAACTTAAATTGCAACCTAAATTAATCAAAGGGAAGATTTACTATATTACAAAGTTCCACACCCAGCCAGCAAAGGATTTGGAAGGCAGGATTTTAGATAACAAAGAATCAGACAGAAGACAAAGACTAATCTTAGGAATGATACAGTGCTTCCAAAAATGTAAAGCTTTTGCACCATTCTAAATGCTCGTGACAAAGAAAAATGAGACAAAGGAGACAAAAATAGAAAAAAAAATAATATGGTCACCACAAATTCATACAAGGAATTTGAGTTACATAAGCTATAATTACTTCTCAAAACAAAACCTAAACAATCAACACAAATGAGTATCAAAATATTCATTAAATTATTTTATGTGGTACAAAGTATAATATATCCCCCTTCAGAAATCTTAACAATTTTTAACATTTTTATCCATGATGCAGTAATATGGTATCTTTTAAAAGCACTTGTATATACATAAATTACATAAATAAACATACTAAAAAGGACCGGAAAGATACAGTCAAATTAAACCTACAGGTAGTAGGTTCATAGATAAGTTCTATTTCCTTTAGCTTATCTGTGGCTTAAAATTTTTCTACAACAATCAGAAATTACTTTTGTGAAAAACAGAGGGGAGGAGAGGATTAGTTCAATGTCATGTAAAAATTCTTATTTTTAGAGTTGTATATGATAAATTTTTTAAAAGATTCTCCCTCTCCCTATTCCCCCCTTAAAAAAAAAAAAAAAAGCAGCGAGTGTTCACACAAAAGGTCTGACATTTACCTTGATGTTTGTGAATGGGGTAGTACTGGCTAGTCCACAGGAAAAAGAAGGAAGCCTTAAACGAACTGGTTTTCCCCGAGCCTTCTTGGCTAGAAGCAGAAGATAGGTAGCAGTGAGGTGATCATACTGCCACTGGAAAAAAAATAAAATCAATTTATTTAGAAGACTAAAGTTGTTTTTCGAAATAATGTTTTATTTTACTTTAATTTTTTTTCCATTCAAAGAAATTGCAATCTCTTATACCATCTCTCTCTCTCTCTCTCTCACACACACACACATACACACACACACACACACAGAGTTTCTGTTCCTCAGAGGGAACCACCTTTAAATACTTTTAGTATTTCTACTGTTTCTATGTTGTTAATATAGCTTTAAATTTTTTTTCAGCTTCACATATTATCTGTGAATTTCCTAGTATGGAAAATAAGGATTTAGTTCTACTACAACTCCTTCCTGCCCTATACATTCTTCTTCCTTGCATCCTCCTACTATAATTTTATCACAATTTTTAGTTAAATCAATATTTACACTATTATGATTATGTAAATAGTATTCACTACTGAGTAGGGGGAATGTTCAAATACTTAATTGGTACCCTGAACAGAGAACTGAGAGGTGAGTAGGGTCCTGAGGCACCTTTGCCATGACAATTATTAACCTTTTAATCACTGGGTCCCAAGGAGGTGCTCAGGGGACCTAAGGGAGGTAAGAGATAAGAGGGAGGGCACTCAGAGTAGCAGTTCTTTATCAATGAGTAGATAAATATTCTAATATCTTAACAACCAGTACAGAACTGCAGCTAAACTATGCAGGGTGCTACCCTTGCATTTCTTTCCTTTGTATCTTGGTTTTTTCCAAAATTAAATATAAAAAAGAGGCAGTTACTTGTCTTACTAATTCAACTCCACACTCTCCAGCACTCTTTACCTTCTCAGCATGCCCATACACACCAGCTAATCTGTTCCCTCTTCCATTGCCCTTTTGAAGATATTCCATGTCTGCATTCCTTGCTCCACTCTGGACTGGCTTCTTTTTCAACCTGCAACTCAACTATCAGTCTAGGGATGCCCTTCACCTCTAATCTACAATGTGTCCCTAATTTCCCTGATTCCAAATATTCCTCTTTCTTCTTGTATTATTCTTCTTGTATTATTTCTTTGATGCTTTCTTCCCTTCCCTCCTTTCTTCTGTTTTATCTTCCTGCAACTTCTATTATTTGTATGTTGGACCTTTCTTACCCATTCTGTTCTATTTGTACATCTCTTTGTCTTTAGATTCTACTTTTGAAAGATTTTCCTTTAATTTTATTCTCAATCATTTCTACTAAGCTTTTCATTTCTGTGGTCATATCTTAAATTTTCAAGTGCTATCTCTTGAAATGTTCCTTTTTAGTCATTTTATTCTTATTTCAAAAAAGAAATAGCTTCTCTTATCTCTGAGAATATTATCATTTCTAGGCATTTTCTTCCACTCTCTGCATTATCTGTTATTTCTGAGTATCTTTGCTTTTCTTCCTTCTCCCCCCCTCACCACCCCTGCCATTTGTTTTGATCTCTGATTTTCATTTTAGAGGCTTTCCTCAAATGTCTGGTAATCTTTGGCTGCCTGTCTCTATTTAAAGGTAAAGAATTATAAAGCACAGCTAACTAAAGGCTCTATGCATAGTTTGAGGCTACTTATCACCTTCAGGGCTTTTCTCTATGGTAAACAGACAGAAATCTTAACTCCCAATCACTGGTATAGTAGGTCCTCTCTCTTGGCTCTTCCCCAGAACTGAATCTTCCAATATTTTCCCCACTCCCACTGCAAACAGGATAAAATCCTGGGTCTAGCATTCTAAGAGTTGAATAGGGAAGGTGGTTAAGTGGTTCACTACTGAATATGAAGACCACATGTGTCCACATATCCATTTCAGAATGGCTCAACACCCCTACCCCTGAGCTGTGTATGGTGCACAAGTGCTTCTTGTTCAATGTCTCCCATCTTCTGCTAGGGTAAGGAAGAGATGGCAGTCATGCAGCATAAGGTAGAGAAAGGGACCTTGAGTCCAACTGCTTCTAATACAGACTTTCAACTGATCCTCCTGTTTTCTACCCTACTTACTTCCCTAACTTCAGAGGTTCCTAGTATTTCTGGTTCCTAAGCCTAGGGATCTAATCACTTATTTTCTTTTCCCCCTTGCAGGCACTTAGCTCTCAGCTTTCTCTAAAACGCTATGTCAGATGCCATTTATCTATTTTATAACTCCCCCAATGTTATTGACATTACTTTTTGTCTCCTCTTTTATTCTCATCTTCTTTGTGAATTTTTTATCTTTTTAGCTCTTTATTATTATTTTAGTGAGGTTTTAGGAAGCAGTGGATATAAATATATCTGTTCAATCCACCATGTATAACTCAAAGTTTCTAAGTATGTACTCTTAGACTAAGTAACTCTCTACCCTACTAGAGTGTTAAAGTTTAATAATATTGAATAATATTTAATACATGTATGTATCTCCTCACAAGGCACATGATCCAAAGGGGACTACTACCAAAAAGGTGTAAATAAAAATTGTTTGTTTGTTTGAAGATTTTTTTATTCATGAGAGACACAGAAAGAGGCAGAGAAATAGGTAGACGGAGAAGCAGGCTCCCCATGAGGAGCCTGATGTGAGATTTGATCCCAGGACCCTAGAATCATGACCCAAGTCAAAGGCAGGCGCTTAACCACTGAGCCACTCAGGTGTCCCAAAAACTGTTTTTATTAATACATTTCATCAGTTAATATTTTAGATGGCCACAATCATCGGGTATGCTTTGAAATTTATATAATGGACCTATCGATCTAGTGGAAGAAGTATATAATACTATGATAAATTATCACAGAATGTGGCTTTTAATCCAAACAGGATGAGTTGGAAGGAAGGACAGAAAGTTTCTTAGAGAAAGTACTTGGGAGTGGGTAAATACCATGAGTCACAACCTCTCTCCAGTACGACAGTCCTACCCTTTTGAAAGAGATGCCATAAACTGATTACAGACAATGGCTCAGAAACATGTTGCCTCTTGTTTATCAACAACGGTACGGCACAATCCAGGCATTGTAAACAATACCTGGACAGTTTTAGATGGAGTCCTCTAAAACTGCCTAAGAGTTTTATAACTCTAACCCCTCTTTATCCCTAAGCAAAAAGGCATCCTTTTTATGACTTTTGCCATAGCTACTGCACACTACTCATTACAAGTAGATACACGGGGGAGTTATGTTCAATAACAGATTAATTGGCATATTAGTTACGCTTTCAGTGCTGCCAACCACAAGTCTAACACAACCAATGTCTCCCTTATCTTTTAAGCAGCTCCCTGTTTTGAAAGTCAAATGTCTGAAAGTGAAGCAATAGGTTTACCTATCATAAAGAAGGTTCCATTTCTAAAAAACAAAACATTTAAAAATCCCCAGTTATTGTTCACACAGGCTACATGTTAAAGAACTACCCAGGCACCTGGGCTGAGGACAGACAGTTACTGGTACAGAGTGTTTGAGAAATTGAGGAATGGCTCACTATCCTTCTCCTGACTTTGGTCGTGAGGCCCTCAATCTTTAAACTTCTGCCACCAGAATACATGGGGATTTGCACTGCAGGGGCGGGGGAAGGAGCTGGTGGGAATAGGTTCTCATATGCACATGTAATCCTCAGTGAAGACCCTCGACCAGATGATGGGCTGCTCCCACAATCCACAGCCATTCACAGTTGGAAGAATTGGGGGAAAATAAGGAAAGCAATCAGGTGGAAGGAAGCTCTAGTACCACTATTAGGAGTCTCAAGAGGGCTACAGTGAGATAGCTCAAAATCAAAACACATATGAAACTCTAACTTCTGCATATCAAAAGCAGTTTAAGAGTGCTCATGTATAGGGGGTGCCTAGGCGGCTCAGTTGGTAAAGTGTCTAACTTTGGCCCAGGTCATGATCACAAGGTCCTGGGATCCAGCCCTGCATCAGGCTCCGGGCTCAGTGGGCATCTGATTCTCCCTCTTCCTCTGCCCCTACTCCCATTCACGTTCTCTCTTTCTCAAATAAATAAGATCTTAAAAACAAAGGATTCTCATGTATATGATATAGAGGAGTTCTAGGACTCAAATATTTGAGAATAATATTGTTTCTGTCTCTGCACAAAGATCAGCAGTACCAGTATGGATCACACTAAACTCACCTCTCTGTCCTAACTAGCCCCCAAAATAAAGGCAAAGTTCCCAAAGTGCCAGAAAAAGTGTAACAGACCACAGCTGACCTAAAATCTTTTTCTGTATCAGAATTAAACAATTCCTATTTCCATTCCACTCTTAAGTTTGTAATTTGTATGTAAAGACCACATAAAGGATACTAATTTAAGAACTCTTTTTCAATAGTTCCTGAAATTCCAATGTGGGGCTCAAACTCATGACCCCAAGATCAAGACCTGAGCTGATATCAAGAGCCAGACACCCAACCAAGCCACTCAGGTGCCCCACTAAATATATTACTTTTAAGATTCAGATTTTAAAAGTCTGTGGATCTCACATCAAATTTTTTCTCAAAAAAACAAAAAAAAACAAAAAACAAAAAACAGGATGTCAGGACTAGCTTTGAAATATCGTAGTTAAAAAGGACAGATGGGAGAGGGAGCTGGAATACAGATAAAACAGCAAAACATCATTAACTGTTGAAACCTGATCTCAGCATGGAAGATCTCTGTTAAGCAATTCTACTTTTGTAGGTGTTTGAAAATTTCTAGAATCAAGTTTTTTAATTATTTTAAGATTTTTATTTATTTATTTGAGAGAAAGAGAGAGATCACAAGCAGGGGGAAGCACAGAAGGGGAAGCAGACTCCCCACTGAGCAGGGAACCCAACATGGGACTCAATCCCAGGACCCTGGGATCATAACCTAAGCTAAAGGCAGACATCAACTGAGCCACCCAGATGCCCTAAAATAAAAAATTTAAAAGAAATTTTAGTATCTGGATTATATTTCAGATACATATTCAGAAATATAGAAGACTATATTTCAGATACATAAGATTTCTAATCTTTCATCCTAAAAAAAGTCTTATTTTTTTTAAAGTTACTTAAATGGAAACTTCAGACTTTCATTATAAAAGCCCTTGCAGCAATTCCCAATTCTTGCTATTCCTTTAAAAGCATTATCTGGGGCTTCTCGGTGGCTCAGTAAATTATGCCTCTCCCTTTTACTCAGGTAAAAGGTAAGGGTGATCTTAAGATCCTAGTATCGCCCCACTCATGTGGGACTCCCTGCTCAGTGGGGAGTCTGCTTCTCCCTCTCTCTCAAATAAATAAATAAAATCTTTAAAAAAATAAAATAAAGGCATTATCCATGAAAAACTAAATTATCATTCTGTTTTCCAGACACATTCCTGAACCTTTATTACATCATTCAAAATAAATCCTTTATATCTCCTCACTGAAAAGAACTGTGGCTTAGCAAAGCTTTGTTTAGTAAAAAAATATTTTCTTAAGGCCTTTACCTTGCCAATTAGAAAAGAGAAAAAACACAAATCATAGTTGATGAACAGTACTGAACCAGGAGCAAAGTTAGGCACAATCTCTGCCTATCAGGTTAGATTATACTCAAAGTCAGCTGTGAGTGCCTCTATCTCTAGGAAAAAAATCTCGAGATTAAGCATCTGAAAGAGTTAAAACAATCTAACACAGAAATCATGATAATGATTTCATGGTATTTGGTTCATAGCTTAAGGGTGATGTGATGCTATGGGGTTGCTTTTAGGTAAGACGTAAAGTGCTTTGCGTTTACCTATTCCTACAGCAAAATCATAGTTCCATGTTAGAGAATTTCAAGAAGTAAAATAAGAACTCCGTCAATTCTCTATGGACTAGTTTCTTCTGTTGCTTCATTTTTCTGCCACTATAATATTCTGTAATCAATGTCATTTTTAAGAGGATATCCAGCAGATATGAGTAAAGAATGGAGTGAAAATCACACATAAATAAATATAATATTTACACCCATGAAAAAATCACAGGTTTGAAAAACACTATATTATTTTTAATGTACTTTATCAATACATTTATTGTATCAATAAAGAATAAAACAAAAGATACTATTCTCAAATTCATGTTGTATTTCTTACCAGTGAAATTAAATCCTCCATTGTTTGCCTGTTATTTCTGTGATGTACAGAAAGTTCTGTTATGCAATCCTCATCGAGGTGAATAATCTACAAAAAAAATTACAAACTTTATTAACAAAAAATTACAAATATATTTATTGCTTTCAAATCTTAAAATTAGCATAATTGCTTTGTAAAATCAATACCAATATGTAAAAATAACAAGAGTTCATCAAATTCTTTTTTTTTAGTTCATCAAATTCTTAAGTAAGAAAAAACATTCTTCATAATTTTTAAAGATATTAGCAGGTGAAAATAAGCAGTTCAAGAAGAGGAAGTTTTGGGCAGCCCAGGTGGCTCAACGGTTTAGCGCCGCCTTCAGTCCAGGGTGTGATCCTGGAGACCTGGGATCAAGTCCCACCTCAGGCTCCCTGCATGGAGTCTGCTTCTCCTTCTGCCTGTGTCTGTGCTTCTCTCTCTGCCTCTCTCTTTCTCTCTCTCCTCTGTGTGTGTGTCTCATGAATAAATAAATAAATCTTTAAAAAAAAAAAAAGAAGAAGAAGAGGAAGTTTTGCTTAGCCCTTTACATTCCATCATTATATGATTGTTAAAATTATGTGATAAGCCAAGGCACTATGTCCTCCTTCCCTGCTGTAAGACCTGTAGGCATTTTCATCAAGGAACAGTCATCTAGGCACTAACATCAGTGGCTATACAACAGACTGGTAAAAGAATGGCTCAGACTTGTAGCGCAATGTGCAATGCACCTCAAGCTACATTTGGGTTTAGCACCAATCCAAGGAGCCCTCATGATGCTGACGGTACTAGCAAAGCACAATTTTAAAAAGTAAAATAGTCTCTAGACTAACTTTATTTTGCTTAAGGAAAGAAATTATCCAAGTATCCTGATCCATTCATGAAGGATCAGAAATAGGTTCTGAGAACCGAACACAAATCACTGAGAACCAAAAGGTCAAAGGGCTTAGACTGAACCCAGAACAGGAGTTCAGAAGATCACAGTGTTCAGAAGATCACAGTGGAAGAGATTCATACAGAATGTAATTTAAAAGTTACCTTTACCATGTATGAATCCTCTTCACAACAGCCCCAATAAGCAATCTTTCACTTCTGCCCTAAGTCCCCCTCACCAGGAGCAGATCAGCTGGGAGGGCTTGCTTCTCCAATCTGTCTCCTAAGATCTGTCTGCCTACAATCTCCATTCAGGGAGTCAGTACAATCTGATGGCTAACAGGCTTTGGAATTAGAAAGACCTTGGTTTGAATTGTGAAGTCACTAAATAACTGTATGACCTTGCATAGATACTTCTCGGAGCCTCAGTTCCATCATCTGTAAAATAAAAATAGAACCCACCTTGCAATCCATGTTATATTGATAGGCTCGTACAACATCTAAATAGAATAGACCCTCAAAAAATTATTAGTAACAGTTGTTTTACTTCCTCTTTGATGAAGAGCTTTTCAAAAATTTGAATATTCCTATTACAACCAACCTGTCCTTGCCAAGTTTTCTCTTTTCCAGTTTCTTTAACCACCATTCTAATGATTACTGCCCCTTATCATTCTGGCCCTTTCTTTAGTTCACACACTCGAGGTTGTCACCAACCCTCAGCATAAAGCATTCAGAACCAAACATAATATGCCAGGAGAGGTCTGCCTAACACAAAGTAGAGCAATATCATGAACCTTCCCTTGTTCTGGAAACCACACTTGTAATAATGGATTCAAGAGAAAGTCACACTGCCATCATTAAAATAGAGGATAACTAGACATAACAACCTGCATAACTGGCCAGTATAAACACAACCTCATGGGTTACAGAGAATATGGAGACCACAGAGGCTTATACTAATGGCACTATAAGAGTCCAAAACGTTAAGATAAGTTTTCACTGTGTTGCTTTGACCTTAGCAGTTCCCCCAACTGTAGATTCCTCCTTCAGAAAGGTCTCAACCTCAGAAGCCCAGACACTTTACCACCAGTTGGCATCTTCTTTGACACCAGTTGATGTGACCACTGCTCAAGTAAGAAGATTTCTGGGGTTCCTTCCGTAATCTTAATGTTACTCTCCTAAAAACAGGTGTGCTTAAGTGGCTCAGTTGGTTAAGCATCCAACTCTTGATTTCAGTTCAGATCATGATCTCAAGGTCAAGAGATTGAGTCCCCTGTCAGGCTCCGTGCTTACAGAGCTTACTTAAGATTCTCCCTCTCTCTCTCCCTTTGTCCTTCCCCCTGACCTGCTCTCTTGAGAGTTTTCTCTTTGAAAAAAAAAAAAAAAAAAGTTACTCTCCTAAAACAAACAAAAAAAATCCCTTTCTCTCTCTCCCTGGCCTTCTGTTTTGTACCTTTACCACAAGGTGTGTGTGGGAAAAGAGGAGAGGGTAGAAAGAAGGTGCTAGCTTCTTTGCAGGACTCCTAAACTGGAAAGGATAAAGAGGGGTGGACAAGACTCCAAAGTTTGAAAAATATGGTTTATCTCAAGCTGGGTTTTCCAAAGAAACTCAATACTTTTAAGTATAGATGGTCCCAGACTTATAATAGTTCAACTTACAATTTTTCAACCTTATCCTGGTGCAAAAGCGATATACATTCAGTAAAAATCGTACTTCAAATTTTGAATTTTTAATCTTTTCCCAGGCTAAGGATATACAGTATGATACTCTTTTGTGATCCTGGGTAGGGCAGCAAGCTGCAGCTCCCAGTCAGCTACGAGATCATGAGGATAAAGAGCCAACACATTTATAATCAATCTGTACCCAATCATTCTGTTTTTCACTTTCTGTACAGTAATCAATAAATTACATGAGATATTTAACATTTTATTATAAAATAGACTTTGTGTTAAATGACTCTGCCCAACTGTGAGCTAATGTAAGTGTTCTGACCATGTTTAAGGTAGGCTAGGTTAAGTCATACTGTTCAGCAGGTTAGAGGTATAAAATGCATTTTCAACTTACGATACTTTCAACTTACGATGGGTTTATTGGGACACAACCCTGTAAGTTAAGGAATATCTGTATCTGTACTCTGAATTCTCAGCCACACATACTCAAGTTAAATTAAGTACAAAAATGAATATCAAAAGCCAGCCAATTATTTTGGATTATCCGTGCCTACTATATTTCCTGTTCAGTAGGGCAGAAAATAGAACTGAATATAACTTCTGTTTGATACAATACTTGGGTACTAGAGCTATGTGTGAAAATGACAGAAGGAGATCATGCATAGAGTTATAGAATAGCACCTATACATTAAATATCCAAGTAAATCTGAATTATTTTTTATAATACACTCTTGAAGAAACATAATACTGAGAGGAGAAAAGCAAATACTTTGAAAAGCAACAATAATTGCTAATAGTTCTGCTGTATACTACTCATTTGATCCCTGAAGTAGTGCTACAAGGCAGGCAAGACAGATGAATGACACAACACATGAAGGCACTCTATAAATGGCAAAACATAACCCAAACATACATAAGAGGCTGACATTAGAATACCCATTTTGGAGGTGAGAAAATGAAGATGCAGAAAAATTTCTGCATTATGTGGAAAACTGACATGTTTCATTCCTAGCCCAGAGTTTGTTCTATCACACCATAATGCCACCTCTCCACAACTCTGCTCCAGTGGCTATTTTAACAGTGACCAGACAAGCAATCCTCATCACAAAGGCCACAGCTCACAGGATGCAGGCCCTAAATTTGAATTATTTGACCCATTAGATCCATCATATTCTGGAGCCCATCTAGGTTCAAATCCTGGTTCTACACTTACTAGTTGTTTGATCTTGGGGAAGTTACTTTATGATTCTCTTAGTGGCTTCATCTGCAAAATGGAGACAATAATAGTATCTACCTCAGAGGGCTGGTATGAGGATTAGAAGAGAAGAGTTAAAAACACAAAGCCCATGGAATAGCACCTGACTCTTAAAGGGAATATCCTAAGAGCTCTATATTATACTAGACTATAATATACTAGTATACTCTAGTATAATATAGGATATATTAGTATAGTATAATATATTATACTATATATTAGTATACTATATATATATCCTAAGAGCTCTATATTATACTGGAGTATATTATACTATAATAGCATACTATTTAATTATATTAACTATTCAGTAAATATTAGCAATTATTATACTAAAATATAAGGAAAACGACACTTTTTTTTGAACATTCAAAACTATATATTTTACTTCATACTGCACCTAAATTTAAAATAATTTTTATATTAATGAAATCAGAGACTTTCTTCATTTTGATATCTGTTCTACTGCAAGCAGTAGTGTATTCTATCCTATTAGGATCATGGCTGGGAAGACCTGCAAAGCCCTCCCACACATGGAGAAATGAGGACCCCCAATGGCTGAACACAGGCATTTGTACCACCCACTCCCTCTACCTCACAAGGGACACATCCTAGCTTCCTTGGTCCTGCTATTACACTCATCACATATCTGCACACTGCTGTTCTTAGACTCTCAATACTGATATTTGCTAGAATGAAGTTGTTGTTCAACCACCTAACCTTACAGCTAAAGGAGCTAGAAAAAGAATAATGAATGAAGCCTAAAGCCATAGAAGGAAGGAAATAATAAAGATTAGAGCAGAAATAAATATAGAAACTAAAAAAACAATAGAATTAAGGAGCTGGTTCTTTGAAAAAAATTAATAAAATTGACAAACCTCTTGCCAGAATTGTCAAAAAGAAAAGAGAAAGGACCCAAATAAATCAAATGAATAAAATCACAAATGAGAAACGAGAAATAACCAACAACACAGAAATACAATTATAAGAGAATATTATGAAAAACTATATGTCAACAAATTGGACAACCTAGAAGAAATGGATAAATTAAAGAATCAATCCCATTTACAATTGTACCAAAAACAAAATAAATTCAAAAATGGATTAAAGACATAAATGTGAGAAACCATAAAAATCCTAGAAGAGAACATAAGCAGTAACTTCTTTGACATTAGCCATAGAACTTCTTTCAAGATATGTCTCCTAAGGTAAGGGAAACAAAATAAAAAACAAACCACTGGGATTACATCAAAATAAAAAGCTTCTGCACAGTAAATGAGACAACAAAACTAAAAGGCAAACTCTGGAATAGGAGAAGATATTTGCAAATGATATATCTGATAGTTATCCAAAATATATAAAGAACTTATACTACTCAAACCCAAAAGATGAACAATCCAGTTAAAAATGGACAGAAGACATGAATAGACATCTTTCAAAGAAGATATACAGATGGCCAACAGACACATGAAAAGATGCTCAACATCCTCATCATCAGGGAAATGCAAATCAAAACTACAACAATGATCTATCACTTCACAACTTTCAGAATGGCTAAAATCAGCAACATAAGAAACAACAGGTATTGGTGAGAATGTAGAGAAAGGCGAATGAATGCTCTTGCACTGTTGGTAGGAATGCAAATATAGCCACTCTGGAAAATATTAAGGAGGTTCCCCAAAAAGTTAGAAAAGGGGGTAGGGCACCTGGGTAGCTCAGTTGGTTAAGTGTCCAATGCTTGCTTTCGGCTCAGGTCATGATCTCAGGATCCTGAGATCCAGCCCTGCACCAGGCTACACACTCAGCGAGGAGTCTGCCCAAGATTCTTTCCCTCTCCCCCTCCCCCTGTTCACATGCTCTCTCAGATAAATAAATCTTTTCTTAAAAAGGTTAAAAACAGAACTACTCTATGCTCCCGCAATCATAATACTAGATATTGAGCCAAAGAATACAAAAATACTAATTCAAAGAGGGGTGCCTACCTGGCTCAGGCAATGGAGCATGTAACTTTTGATCTTGGGTTGTGAGTTCAAGCCCCATGTTGTATGTGGAGATTACTTAAAAATAAAATCTTTTTTTAAATGGGGGGAATTGAATGAATGAATGAATGAACGAATAAATAAATAAATAAATAAATAAATAAATAAATAAATAAATTTATTTTTTAAATGGGGGGACTGAAACACCTGAGTAGCTCACCAGTTGGGCATCTGCTTTCAGCTCAGGGCGTGATCCCAGATCCAGGATCAAGTCCCACATCGGGCTCCTTGCAGGGGGTGTGCTTCTCCCTCTGCCTGTGTCTCTGCCTCTCTCTCATGAATAAATAAAATCTTTTTAAAAAATAAAGTAAAATAAAATGGGGGGATATATGCACCCCAATGTTTATAGCAGCACTATCTACAACAGTCAAATTATAGAAACAATTCAAATATCCATCAGTGGATGGATAAAGAAGATGTGGTATGTATCCATACAATGGAATATTATTCAGCCATTAAAAAAGAATGAAATCTTGTCATTTGCAACAACATGGATGGAATTAGAGAGCATTATGCTAAGTAAAATAAGTCAGAGAAAGACAAATACCATATGATTTCACTCATATG
The DNA here is from genome assembly GCF_048418805.1 of Vulpes vulpes. Classification (NCBI taxonomy): domain Eukaryota; kingdom Metazoa; phylum Chordata; class Mammalia; order Carnivora; family Canidae; genus Vulpes; species Vulpes vulpes. Next base: position 21,436,966 of record NC_132791.1, read on the forward strand.
TGGAATCTAAGAAACAACAAAACAAGCAAAGGGAAAAAAGAGAGGAGGAGAGGCAAACCAAGAGACACACTCTTGGAGAACAAACTGATGGCTAGCAGAAGGGAGGCTGTGGGGGAAGGGGTGAAGTAGAAGTAGGTGATGGGGATTAAGAAGTGCATGTGTTTTGATGAGCACCAGGTAATGTATAGTAGTATTGAATCACTATATTAGGGATGCCCAGGTGGCTCAGCGGTTTAGCGCGGCCTTTGGCCCATGGTGTGATCCTGCAGTCCCCGGATCGAGTCCCACGTTGGGCTCCCTGCATGCAGCCTGCTTCTCCCTCTGCCTGTGTCTCTGCCTCTCTCTCTCTCTCTCTCTCTCTCTCTCTCATGAATAAACAAATTTTTTAAGAAAGAATCACTATATTATGTACCCAAATATTACACTATATGTTAACTAGAATTTAAACAAAAACTTAAAAAAAAAAGAATTAAGTTGCTGCTCTAACTGCATTTGCTCAATAGATACTAAAGATGTCATGGAAGACCAAAGGGAATATGGAGAAGAGAAATTTTAGGAGCTGACAGTCACAAGAGAATGAGAAGGGATTTCTTTTTTTTTTTTTTAAGATTTTATTTATTAATTCATGAAAGACACAGTGAGAGAGGCAGACACATAGGCAGAGGGAGAAGCAGGCTCCATGCAGGGAGCCCAATGTGGGACTCGATCCCAGAACCCCGGGATTAAAACAGAACTACTCTATGCTCCAGCAATCATAATACTAGATATTTAGCCAAAGAATACAAAAATATTAATTCAAAGAGGGGTGCCTACCTGGCTCAGTCAATGGAGCATGCGACTTTTGATCTTGGGATTGTGAGTTCAAGACCCATGTTGTGTGTGGAGATTACTTAAAAATAAAATCTTTTTTTAAATGGGGGGATTGAATGAATGAATGAATGAATTTATTTATTTATTTTTAAAATGGGGGTTGAAACACCTGAGTGGCTCACCAGTTGGGCATCTGCTTTCAGCTCAGGGCATGATCCCAGTTTAGGATCATGTCCTGAGCTGAAGGCAAACGCTCAATCACTGAGCCACCCAGGCGTCCTGAGAAGGTATTTCATAACAGTGGTCAGACTACTGAGAATGAGCTAAAAACAAGCACACTCTGTTTTTCCAAGACCAGTTGGCCATTGGGAAGAGTATTTCTATTTATTAGTGTGATTATCCCAGAAAGCAAATACCTGATGGTTATACCAAGTCCACATTGTGGCATGTCTGAAAAACCACCGAGCTATTCTGTTGACCCATGCACATACCCGACTCCACTGCAGAAATTTTAGTGGATTATCAGACAACGTGCCCAATTATCTGAAAAGGCCATTAAAATACTTCTCCTTTAAAGTACTAAATTAGTGCTTGCTTCAGCAGCACATATACTAAAGTATTAAATTACTTTTCTAACCACATATCTATGTGAGGCTACATTTTCTTCACATGCTTCAGTCAAAACAACATATCAAAACAGACTGAATGCAAAAGAAGGTAAATATCTGAATGTCTTCTATTCAGCCAGATTCAAAAGTAATCTGCAAAGATGTAAAGCAATGCCAGTCTTCAAAATTAATTTTTTAAATCATTGTTTTTCATTTCTTGATTCCCTTATCCATATATTAGGGATAAGAATTGTATTGATTTAGAAGGACACACCTTTCATGTGGCTTGCTTTGATGAATGGGATATTAGCAAACATGATGCAAGCAGAGCTTGAAAAAGTAAAGATTGTTTGCCCACTTTCTTGCCTCTTTTGGAATCCAGGCAGCATTCCAAGAAGCCCAGACTAGCCGGATGCACACAATGTGGCCCAACAAACAGCCAGTACAAATAGCTGCTCTTTTGAGTGAGGTATAGACCATCCAGCTATAATCAAGTCACCAGATGACTATAGTCACATGAGCGACTCCAGGTAAGACCTGCACAAGAACTGCCCAGGTAAGCCAGCCCAAACTGCTGGTCCACAGAATTATGAGTTATATTATTGTTTGAAGACACTAAATTTTGAGATTTCATTTTATACAATAATAGTTAACCAATATCAAAGCATACATATCCTTCAGTAATATTTACATTTTGCCATTTGGTAAGGAAAAAAAGATTTAAATATTAATGGAAGAATATTTATTTAAATAACTGTTTAAACTCACATGGGACTCTGTGTTAAAGTTCTTTCACATAAATATATTAGACCAGTTCTCAGTGGGTAGCCCACAGAGCCCTGAGGATCTCCAAGGTCAAAAATATTTTTATAATAATACTGTTTTTCATTTTTTACAATATTAACATTTATAGTGATGATGCAAAAGTACTGATTGAGTAGTAACACTGCTGGTGCCTTAGTACAAATCAATGCAGTGACACCAAACTATATCTCTGTCATGTACTTATAGTTCAAAAAACATTTTTTAAGCCAGTTTCAATTAGGAATATCATTGATGAAGTAGTAAAAAGTATTAATTTTATTAACTCTTGGCCACTCAGTACATGTTTTTTATATTCTGTGTGACAAAATGAGAAGTATGAATAAAGCACTTCTGCATGCCAAAATATGATGGCCGTTTGGAGGAAAAGCACTTGTGTGACAAGTTAGGAATTGAATTACCTGTTTTCTTCATAGAACACCATTTTTACTTGAAAGACAAGTTATAATTATTTACATTTGGGTATTGGGCATTTTCTCAAAAATGAACAAAATGGACTTATCACTTAAAGGAAAACAAACAACAGATAGTATTTGTTGCTAACGATATGATTTGGGGTTTTGAGCAAAAATTAGGATTTTGGGGTATGCCTGGGTGGTACAGTTAGTATCCAACTCTTGGTTTCAGCTCAGGTCATGCTCTCAGAGTTGTGAGATTGACCATGTTGGATTCTGTGCTCAGTGTGGAGTCTGCTTAAGACGTTCTCTCTCTCTCTGCCCCTCCCCCCTCTAAAAGAAATAAATCTTCAAAAAAAAATTAGGATTTTGGAAAATTTATACCTGCCACCATTAGTTT